>NC_134181.1:38315156-38915156 GCF_964188355.1 Buteo buteo | reverse complement strand
CCAAACAGCAACAGCAGGTGAGACAAAGCTGGAGGTGTGTTGCTAGCAATGTAATGCACCCCTCAGCCCTAGATTCTGCTACATTTTAACTAACCAGATCTGCACACAAAATTCGTATCTTTACCCATACTGGTTGGAAGCACAGGGAAAAGGAAAGTGGAATGCAGTATTCCTGTACTGCCTGCTGCTGCAGTGCAGCATTTTTAGCAAGACGTTTTACTCCTCACACCAAGCTGCTGTGAGATATGTTGCCAGGCACTTTACTCACCATATGCTGTAATTAGGAGGATTTTATTTATACACACAAGGCAAAACTTATGCTTACTTTCTTTCAAAGTTCTAGAGAGTAAGGTAGTCCCTTTCTAGGTTATCACCCCACAGGTCATAGTTTTTTGTTTGTTTGGGTTTTATTACAAGCTCTGCTGTTGGTTGAGAATCTTTAAGTTCTGAAACATAAACGCAATACAATGCGTTGGGGGGTGGATTTTATTTAACATTACAGTGGTAGAAATATTTGGTGCAGTCCTCTAGAAGCAAGTCTATATGCTGTCCAGCAACTTCCATACTACTATATAAATGGTCAACTTTTTTTCCTTAATGGAGTCATGTGCATCTCCATGTTAGATACCTTCATGTTATATCCCCAGCTTATCACAATACTTACCCCCATGATGACAGAGGAGTCAAATGCGACTAAAAAGAGAGTTCCTCAGTAAAAGGTATGTCAGGTTTCTGGAGGGAACACATTCAGCAATTGAAAAAAATCCATCCCTCAAAACATCTGTAATCAAGGGTGGGGATCTCAGTCAAGTGTCTTAATAACAAAACAACACAACCTCAGGTACTAAACAATAAAAAGCAGGTGTTTTCACAGTCTATTTTGTGATTCCAAAACATCCTTATTTCCCTGGGACTAAGGGGCTCCAGTAAGAGAACAGCTATGAGCTAAATGTAAATAAACATCCAAAACCATGCTGGAGGAACCAAAGGATTCAGTATCACAAAAGTAAGCCTGCAATAACCAGTTTTTGCTAACAAAACCACCAATCTGCTTGAGCCTTAGTGCTGCACGAGGGTTGCATCTCATGATGTTCCACAAGTGTAAGAGAAGATACTTCCTTACTTACTAGTCGTTGTCCTGCTGTGATGCTGTAGATAAATTGTCCTGCTGCAAGTTTGATTTGAGCAATTTGATACTTCAGGGCCTTGGCTTTGCAAACTTGTTTGCTTAAACTGCCACTCCAGACTACTCCCATAATCAGCTTTGCAGTCATAGGACTTAGGTCATCATTCCTCTATTTTCTGCAGGTAACAAAATTTCTACCTCATCTGCAATGACCAGTTCAAATCACTGTTCAGCATATACGACTGCTAAAAAAGGCACACCATACCTTTGCGGTAGCAGAAATATCAGAAATTGGTCATCAGACATTTTACCATTTTGTTATGTGGCCTTATAACCATTTCTATTAGTTTTATCATTCACATTTTACTAATCATACTGACATCAAGGTGAACCATTTAGAAACACATACAAAGCTAAATTTGGACTGCTACTAATTCATGGACCCTACAAAACCCACATTGTTTATGGTGCATAATAAGTTTTCCAGAAAAACAGCAGAAAGGTAACTTCTCTGTCCTCCTCAGTACATCTGAAATAGTGTTTGGATGACATCCACAAGAACAAAAACGTTCCAGGAGACTACTAACCAGTCAAATCAGGCAAGGAAACGCCTCTAGAAATCTAACATTCTTGAAGCAACTTAAAAGAGCTTATGTGGTACTCTACTCTGAAAATCTTCCTTTTTAAAAATTTTAAAATTAGTTTTCCTCCAAATAAGTTTGCAGGATGTTAAGTGGAAGTTGCAGAGGTGCAAGTTCTATAGGTAAAGGCCATGCACAACTTCTGAATCTAGAAAATGCTTCTGTAAAGAATGGCATTTGGGGGTGGGGGGGTGGCAGGAACACAACACAACACCAAAACTATGGTCTGGGTATTCTGTCACTCACACTTCCCAGCAAGCAGCAGTATTACTGCCATTTCAGGTTTCAAGGATTTTTATATCTTAATTTTAGGTATATTATATACCGATGCACCCACAGAGCAAGTTTTAAACACAAACCATTCTTCTGTGTTTTAAAACTGCTCCTCATATTTTTTTATTAGCCCTAAACCAGTGA
Organism: Buteo buteo; assembly: GCF_964188355.1. Lineage (NCBI taxonomy): Eukaryota > Metazoa > Chordata > Aves > Accipitriformes > Accipitridae > Buteo > Buteo buteo. The sequence goes on along the minus strand of NC_134181.1, from coordinate 38,912,972 downwards.
AGAGTAGACACTTGTCTTCAGATGAAGATTAACATACATAGTTATCACTTGTCCTGTTAGATCTAATTTTTTAAGGCTACTGCAGTTAGAAAACAATGCATTGAGGAATACAAATCTAAAAGATTGATCAGGTTCAAGTTGGAGGTCAGTCCCCTCAACTGGAAAGCATTTTCCAGAAAATCAGAAGGTTTTTTATTTTAGCATATTCTTTAGTAGGACAGAGCCCATATCCAAGTGCTAACCGATATGACAGTCTGCAAGGTAGGCGATTGCTGCCTAAACAAACACAACAGTAAATAACACAGAACAAAAGAAAGCAGCCAAGAACAGTCAGTCAGGGCCCTTCAGTCTTATTACCACTCTCCTCCAGCCAGAAATGATTTGTCTTACACAACAAGTTTTAGCAATAGATCTGCAGTTCTCTTAAAGATGTGATTAGAGTAAGGAATGTGTTCTACCATTTCTTTAAGTAAGTGGGTTGTTCCAAAGATTGAATCACTCTGTGAAGACACTGGCTATTTAGAGTATGACTGACTCTCAAATATTTATATAGAAGACTCAAGTGACAGGAACTGCACTGCTTCCTATAGCCCCTCTCAAATATTTGGTGCTTTAAGGTGCCATCCATGTGAGATGATATTCTCAAAAAAACTCACAGATCTCATACAGGTGAGAAACAGAGAGAGGAGATATGGTAGTACAAGTCTCTAGAAGGCAGCACTTATCAGAATAGAATCAAAGAATTCTTTTAATTTAGTCCACTGATACGCAAATCAGTTATATTAGCTCACATTGTCAGTATTAGCCATACTGGGTCTCTAGTACATTTCATGCCTTCCATGGTCAAATTTGGCCCATAAAAACGATCTACAAGTGAAAATCGCTTTTCCTTTGCACAAAATGAACCAGGTCAGAGCAGCTTTAACATTACATTCTAGTAGGAGTCAACAGTTTTGGAAGACTGAGAAAAACATACTTTCCTAAATTTAAACATCACCATATCCTGTAAGATAACTATAGTACATTAATATTAAGGCATATATGTTTTCAGTAGTGTACTGGGAAAAGGATGAGTCCAGAAACCAAAGGCACAGTGCCTCAAAACAGGAAGATGTATTCATTAGCACAATAATTCCCCAAAGGGGTGCCTGCAAGAACATTTTCCCCACATTCTGCCCTTAAGCATCCAGTCTCAAGAACCTAGCAAGAGCGAGCAGCCCTGGGGAGCCAAAAGGCAGGACGTGTTGCACTAGGCTCGGCAGCGCCTGATGCACCCGCTGCCTGGCTGTGCTAGACAATGTCAGGGTAGGTCGTATAGCAAAGATACAAAGCTAGACTTCAACACAGAAAAGCTATGCCTCAGATAACAAGCTTGGAAAAACAGAAGAACAGCCAATCACACAATATCCTTGGTTCCATGAAGAACAACAGTAATTCATTCAAACTACCAAAAAACTTTGGTGAAAAAAGTTCTCACTGAAGTTTAAACTCTCATCAGCCAAACAGGACAGTCCATACAATCACTGAGGATTACTGCCCTACTGATGAGCTAACCCAATACCTTTCCTAATTGAAAAAGAAATGGTTTCAGGTAATCACAGTAACATCAATTTGCTGCATTCCTCTCTGCAGTCTGATTGCCACACCAGTGCCTATTATAAAAAAAGGCAGTTTTGCCACCACTCGCACAAACATTAGTGCACAGCTTTGTTGAGAGACTGAAGAGAACTAAGGCTACGTAAAGCCATTTTCACTGAACTGCGCTTTAATTCAACACTCTTACTCTTCACTCTCATTTCCTTATTACTGCTTTGAACATTTACACTGAAGTTTCGTGATATATTCTTCAGTTGCTATTGTCACCTCATTTCAAGTAAAAGCTGATCATGAATTAATTTTTATGCCATTTGTTCAAGAAAGAAAAGGATCAGACTTGTGTATTTCTGATTTCATAACAGATTTGTGTGTTTCTGAAAGACATGGAAGCCCTGAATTCTTCATAATGGGCATTTTCTGAATACACTTTTAATGCCCCAACAGCTGGTAAAGTACCCAAACATCAATACTAACTTACTCCCACTTCGGTGCAACCTTCCAAGGACTTGGGAATAAGCTTGTATTTTTTATTTTAGCAAGATCTATAAGCAGCTTATGACAGTTTGTCCATCAACAGAAAAGAAAGGCTATTAATTTGACATGTCGTGGGTACATGACCTACTTCCAGTTTTCATGATTTATTTCCCAAATGAGAATTTGCTGTATATCAGGATGCCGACCCCACCCTCTTGGTCTAACATCTCATTACATCTTGTTTGAAGGAACTGAGAGGTACTGCAGTGACAGCTCTGAAAACTGCACTAGGAAAGTTATTGTAAACCTGAGGGACATGCACGTTTTGCATCTATTTCCAGATGTGTTTTAACCAAATTGTTAAGAAAGAAAGGCTATAAATGTCTCAGTGTTAGACTCTGGCAACATCTTTAAAAACCCCACCTGTTTCTATCCTCATTTCTTGGGCTATGACTTAATTATATATTACAAACTATATTGGTGCTGCTGGTTCTTTTGCCCTAAGGAAAGAGTCAGCCATGTAACAGTACCAGTTAAAAAAACTATGTCTTTCATTTGTAGACACCATTACTAATCTCTTGACCAGGTCTTCCAATTCACTAAAAGGACAGTAAAGATAGTGTTGCATGGGATGAAGAGCCATTTATGACTACCTCCCCTAACTCAAAGCATATGAGCTTTCACTTACCATAGAACAAAGTAACCATCATCCAATGGACACAACAGAACTGGTTTCTAAGGATCGACATGGGAAAAGCAGTATAATGTTAGCATCCAACACAGGAATAATAATAAATTTATTACAATAGAAACAAACAGATAATGCATTAGTTCATGTACAAAATACTGATAGCATTCTGCTGCCTCAGTCAGTGCTTACTAAGTACCCACATTTAAAAACATCCTAAAACCGATGACACCACACAGATTTACGAAGGTCATAGCAATTTCTTGACACTACTGTAAGAGAGCCCAGCTACTCTTTAAGGTTTGCTGCACAATACAGGGAAATGGAGCAGGATATAATGGGAACATCTGAAATCTGAAATTCTTCTGCACCAGGAAATTGAGTGAGCAACTTATAATATAAGCATGGGGAAAATAAAACAATCACATTATGCATGAAATTAAAGAGTTACTCATGGCAAATGTTTTCATTAGAAGTACCCAACAATAAGGCAGCTGATGACTGACATGAGTGCCCATCATTGCTCAAGGCACAAAATATTAGTTGTCAGTTCTACTCCTGAGCTATGTTGTTATTCTTCCTTTTCTTTTTAAACAAACTGATGTAGCATAGAAGCATTGTGACTGAACTGCATCAACTCCCAAAGGAAGCCAGATGCCTCAGAGAGACCCTTAGTAAAAGAAGAAATGTAGCTACAAGCCTGCTGGATTGATTTGTGTTACCAGGGCTTTATACTGTTGGGCTTTTTCCCCCCACCTTTTTGTACACATTTACTGATTTTATAGAGGAAGTCAGTGTGCACATTAATATATCTTCTTTCTCATCACCTCACCCTTCTGGAGAAACATGTGGTCCATGCTAACCAAAACCTGTTTATACAAAGTAGTGTTTAAAACAAGCTATAAATTACTTCTTTGCTCTATTTCCCCACACCCACCCCCAAGTATAATTATCCAGATTTATCTCACATATTTGAGGGATACCTTAAAAAGCTGCAATTTATCCTGTCTCTGGGCAAAGCTAATAGGCAAAAAGATTCCTGCAACCACTGAGAAGTTTGCAAGCACATTCTAGTTGCAGCTAATTTATTTGTGGGGCATTATCAGGCCACAAAACATACAATGTGAAAGGAATACTGGCACTGAGCAAACTTTGAAGCAAATTAGGACATTTTCTCCCTACTCCCTCTTATACCAGACTCCCTGACGGAAGTCCACAAATAATTTCTTCTCTAAGAAGACAATAAAAACTCATCCTAATACAGTCTCAAGAACCATATATACACATTTTGTATATTTGAAAATGCTGGCAAAAGTCCACAGAGGCGGAAGATAAAAAGCATGAAAGCTAAGTCTAACATCAGGTTCTCTACTGAACCTGACACCTAGAAACAAAACAACGTAAGGCTTCTTTCTTCTGAAGTACCCTCCTCAAAATGCCTGTGATTTTCCAGTGGCATGTGGAAGAGGCCAGCTGTCAAGATCTTCTTTCTTGCTTCACAATTTAGAAAGTGAGATGTTATGCAGCAGAGAGGCAGGCCTGACGAATACTTTGTGCCCAGGTGTTTAAGAGTGCCGTGACTGAATGCTTGTCTGGAAGTTGCAATAGTTTTGAAGTCATGTACCGATACACCGACTGCAAAAAGGGATTGGCTGCTGGAAGAAAAAGATAACAGATAAATGGAGTTATAATAAAAATAAAATAAATAAAATTTTAAAAATAATAATTTTTAGAAGTGTAATATTAGGTGTTCACATTTCCCCACTACTACCACATACACATGCCCAACAAATGTCACGCTAGCATCCTCATACCATACTGTCTAGGATTTTTTATCCACAGAGGGCTCTGATCTGGATAGTCCGCTGGAACGCTGAGCTGTAGTGGTGGGACATTTGGAAGATTCTTGTCATCTAGAATGCAAACACACTTCCCATCAGAACAAAGCATTCCTTGCTGGACAGAGGGGTTTTTCTGTTTTCAATTCAGCTTGGTTTCTAGCCCCTGAACCCCAAGGAGGAACCAGGCTGTACATCTCCGTTTTTACTGGAAGGCAATCTCATTGCTCATTTTAGCAACACTCCTAAATTCTTTGATGATAAGCCTGGCAAACATAGCTCCATCTCTTACACATTTCTGCACCTTGCCAATCTCACCATTTCATCAGCTAAACTTCACTAAGTAAGACAGCTCATTTTTGAAAATTAAGTGCCTTATGTACTAATATTCAGGACAAAAGCAGTTCAGATTTCTCAAACGAAGGGTAGGAGGAAAGAACCTACTTTCCCCATTGGTGTCCAAGAGCAAAACAAGTTAACAGGCTACAACATTTTATGATCATTCAGCTGAGGTGAAAAAAAGATGCAATCCGAATTTCTTTCTTGAACATTGTCAGTTGAACCACGTTATCAGTGATCATTACTACAGATTGAAATAAACCCTCCCAAAAATTAACTCAACATTTCTCTAGCTCTGTCCTAGCTGTTGGAGGCAGAACAATTCTCACTTGTCAGCATAGGTCAAACCAGGAATCAAGATTGTTGCTAGCAACAAGTAATCTTCTAGACACTAAATGAGATTACCAATTGCAAATTCAGTGCAAAGAAAGGATCAGTGTGAATGACATCTCCAGGTATACCCTGAAGCAGGCTGTATAGAACGTCTATGCTATGAATCTGGTTAAGTACAGACTTTGTGCAGAAGTCACAGGTTGGCAAGATTCAAGACTGCTAGCAAAACACTCTTCAAATTTCTACAATCAAGCTCAGCACTTCTTTCTGATTTCAGCCTTTAGTTTCTTCTTGCTTACCTAGCTTGCATATGAGATGAACTGTGCCATTATTACTGCAATGGGAAGGGTCCAGGTTCACCAGGAATTTAGGATTTAATCTTGCAACTTCCCCTTGTAAGACATTTGGTATGGTCTGTCTTTCATCCTCTTCATATTTCCTTTTTCGAGGGGAAGCAACTGGGGCCCTATGCAAAATACAGCCCACAAAAGGACTAGGTTAAAATGTTATGCCAATGCTGCATTTGTCAAATATTTTACAGGAGTAAAAAGGAAAGATGTAACTCATACCCATCCATAAACCCATCTTTTTCTTTGAATAGTTTCTACAAATAATTATTTTTTCCTTAAATAACGAACATTTAAGACAAACAGCAGGTCAATGATACATACGTGATTGGTGGTCCATGAATTGCAGTCATAGCTGGCATAAATGTGCGGTAAAGGGAATGGTTGAAGACAGGTGAACGAATGTTGGCCAAAACAGCATCCAAAAGCGGCTGACACAAGTACTGCTGTTTGGTGGGGGGCACTGGGGGAGGTGGTGGAGTAGGCTAAAACACAAGAGAAGCCCCTTTTCTTTTAATCATCACCAAAAAAGAAATCTCTAATATTGATTCTGCAAAATTTTATAGCAGTAAACTTCCAATCCACAAAATGCAAAGTATTCTCAAAACTGCATACAGTAACATTAAGAAAGAAAAAAAAACAAAGGAAAAAAAGCTGTCTGCAGCTTTCATTTAGAAGTCTGTTCTGAAATCAGCTGCAAAAGATCACAGAAAGAATTACTGAAGTCTTTGCACAAAGCGCAAGAATTTGAAAGTTCAGTTAAAAGATATACAGGTGACTTACATGAAGTAAATGCTTGCCCATTTTTTTCCTGTTTTCTTATTTTGCCCAACCTTACTTGAAGTCTTAACAGTATGAGCAACAGGAAATCCAAAAAACTATCTTGCCAAATCATAAGACTTTTTGGAATTAACCGTTTATCTCTTGCTAGCGCAAAGAATTACGTACCACAGCCATATCATTTTTCAGCTTCTCCAGAGCAATTTCGCATTTCTGCAGTGTCTTCAGAGGGCACCTGCAGAAAAGGAGAAATTTCATCACCACAAAACGGTCACCTCGGCTGAAGCGTTTCTGCTATCTGAGCCCCACAGACAGCCTCAGTGCCAATATGGCTGGATGCTAAACAACAAATTCTGGAAGAGCTGGGGAATCTGATGTCCAGCCAAAAGGAAAAAGAGTTACCGTTTTGAAGGGTCAGTCAGGATATCTAAGAGACTCTTCATTTTACTCAGGTCCTTCTTCCTATCTGAAATAGTATCAGAGACACAAACACTGACTACAAGAATAGCTTCCATACTTGCAGACAGAAATACAGTATACTGTTACAAGTGAAAACATGAGCCAACACGGAAGAAAGTAGTGAGGATCAAAGATCTTTCATCTAATCATAAGTATATCCATTGCATAAGCTCTGTGTGTCTCAAAAACATCAGAAGTAAAGGAAAACTGATGGGAATTTAAGGATGAGGATTTTACCCACTCTTCACAGTAAAATCTTTACAGTTATTGGCAAGAAAGAGCAACTAACTTTCACTGTCATTTTTAATCCCTGGAATAGAAACCATCACAAAAGGCAAGGTATTGCTTCTTTCATCAGAAGAGATAGCTGAGAGAGAGAAATGCATGACTAAATATAGGGAACCTCACCTTCATTTTTATCTATTTTATTGATCATCCTCCGGAGGGGCTCAATGTATTTTGATAGCTGTTTGAGTTTCTCCAGATACTGTTGCTCCTCTGACTGGCTAGAACTGGCTGGACTCATGACAGAATTTGGATTTCCTGGCAAGAAGTAAAAGACTGCACGTCACAGGGATGATAAAAGGTACTGCAGAAGAGCATTCTCACATTTCAGAATCTACATCTGAAGTGTGGCACTCCAAAGTGTAGCTCACGTCAAATATCCAAATCCACAATTGGATGCCCTCCACAGTTTAATGCTTGTCCAACCCCCTAGTCTTTGTGTAGAAATAACATGTTCTGTGGACAGAACAGCAATTCCCATTTGATACATTTTTTTCTGAAAAGGTCCAAAGTTTCATATACCCATTTTCTAGGTCCTAATTTTGCCTTCACTCTGTGCATTAAACACTAAATCAACACACTGAATTTGCTGCAGTCTTCCTTAAGTCAGTGCTTTCCAAACTGCAGAGCACAAAACACTGGTATGAAAAGGAGCCACTATGTTACTTCCATTCACAGTGTCAGAAACTGCTTATTACATCTGGGAGACAGAAGAGCGCAATTGTCATAGTACACCTAGGAAGGTGTTTTGGAGCAAAGCAGCCTGCCACCTGTGATTAAGTGGTTACCTCCTTCACAATTGCATGCTGTTGCTAAGGGTTCCTTCCTGCATGGAACCAAGGAATCATTATGCCTCTATAAACTTGCCCTATTAAATTAAGTATCGTTCTTTTTTCAAAAGACTGGGGAAGTTAGAAAACCCCATTACATAGTTCAGTGACAAGAAAAGAGGTTTCACTTGATTTTGATTTGATATTCATGTTGTTGTGTTATGTGGTGCATGTCACATGTTCACTACTTGCAATGCTGGCTGCTTTGTAGAGCTCTCTAAAGTTTACAACGTGCCAAACAGTAACAGGTTTCCTGGGAACTATTACAGTTACCAAAACATACCCCAACTCATGGTCTGCAGTATAGTTCTCAGATCATTTACCTGGAGTATTTAAAGGACCTGGGGATGGGACACTAAAGTTCTGAGGTGTTCGTGCCGCTGCTGGGCTCTGGGATGGTTGTGGCGACGGACTGGGGAGAAAGCTGCTGGGTGATGGAGCTGGGCCAGAGCTGAAAAATAAGCATAAAATCAAACTTGCCAGAATCTGACAAGGAATCATGATCCGCCTATGAGCGGATATGCTTTTAGTAAGCATTGTTATAGCACTGCAGCTCTGCCAGTAGATTCGGTGAGGATTTCCTACACAGCTTCTTTATTTAAAATGGGTGTTTTCAGAGTGTATTTGGCACAATCCCACCTGTGCTCTCACTGAAGTTGATACTAAAATTCATTCACTTCAGTGGAAACAGAGTAAGACACACTGAATGCTTCTGAAAACCTCACCTTTACGGCACTGACAAAGGTCCTCAAAAGCTGCAGTCTAGCTCACCTGACATTTGAATTTGGCTGAGAAGTTGGCTGGCCTGGCTGAGGAGATGGCTGCGGCTGTGGTGGTGGAGGCATTGATTGAGGTGTTTGAGCTTGTTGCACAGGAGATGGGGATGACATCATGGTAATATTGTTCTGGCTGACCTGAAATGTGGAAAAAGGTAAGATCAGTAACAACAAAAGGGTGTAGAGGATGGGAACCTAACTAAAAGGTTTTACCTAGGGAAAGAAGTGTATCCTCAGGCCTACAAGAAATGAAAGTGTTAGTTTCCTGTTCTCCTCCACAATGATAGTCCCACCTGTACCACTCTTGAGGCTCTCAGGGCAGTACTTCATATCAACTTTACTAGAAATAACCATTAAAACTGCACATAATTTGAATAACTGTATAATAATTGTTTTTCATTTTGCAAACCATGATGTTGCAATTAAAATGTCAGAAGTGCCATCTGAAAAACCTGTACTTTATTAGAACTAAAGTAAAGAAGAGCAGGAAGAAAAGACAGTTCTAACTTGAGAATTAACAGCCATAAAAAACCCTCCTTATTTTGACATTTTAATTACAGCCTTCAAAGGTCTGTCAGACTTGACTGTAGCCTCCCAACTGGTTTTCTTTAGGAAGAAGGAAGAAAAAAAAATTAAGTAAGCCAAACCACCAACATCTTGTTTAAATATTCAGCTTTGAATATCTGGGTGGAGATAGAAACACTCCAAACTGCATGGCTGGGTGGAAAAAAAAAAATGAAGTAGTTTTCTGACCTTTGGAGAATGATGAGGTGTGCCTGAAGGACAAAAAGATGAACAACAGCATTTCCAGAACAGCACCAAACTCTAGGTAACAACTAAGTTTATTCTGTACACTCTAAAGTGCCAGAGCCAGATGATGCTCAAATTAGAGCAACTTCTCACCCTTCTTCTAAGGGACATTCTTCCCCTTGATCACTTAAAACAAACAAAAAAAAACAACCCTGTATCATGGCCAGAAGCATGGTATAGTAATGCAGATATCAGTGATCATTTTTGTTTAAGGCACATGAAGAGTTCTTATGACCTGAGGCTATAAATAAGCACTTATAAAGATAAACTGAATTAGCCCACATATTGTATGTAACTCAGTAACCCATGCGTCCATTCTGCAAGTCATTGATTAGCACCTTTATGAATCAACAATTGTTTCCCTCAGTCTAAACCATTTTTAAGCAAAGGTCCCAGTAAATCCACAAGTCCCAGACACTTCATGGGCACCGCAATTTGGCATTGTCCTTCAGTCACTTGTTAAATACCCATCTAAATCATCCAACTGTTTCCAGAGGACATGATATTTAAACATTAAAAAGTAAGTATTGCCTGGTCTACTTTTACATGTACACACTGAATATGACAGGAAATGCTTTACTTGGAATATCACATTACAGCTATGCAAGAGGTCACACTCCATTAAAAAAAAAAAAAAAAAAAAAAAAAAGGCTCAATCCCTAGCTGGGTGCAAATGTAAAACTACTAAACTTGAAGATACCAGTTTATCATCCATTAAAGCATAGTTTAAAATCAAATGCAGCTTAACGATTTTTATTTTTTTTTTAATCTTCAATAACCCCATTACCTTCACAAACTCTCCTACAAAGATAATGTCTAGAACAAATGAGGCTGAAACGATGTTTTAAATCGGCTTCCTTTTCTCCATAATCAACAAATACTGAGACTGTGCTTACTGTTTTTCATAGGAGGTGGATTCTTTAACAGTGTGTCTCCTCAACAGTTGGAAAAGCATTTCTAAGATTGAAAAGCATGGTCTGCCTCCCACAGATACCAAACATCTCACCACTGTTTGGAAGGAAGCTAGGATGAACTCTGCAAAAAGCACTTCCTGATTTTTTTACAATTCTATTTAACATTCTATTAAACAGCAATTGATTCAGAACTTACCCATATGGATGCTGCACCCATTTTTCATCAAGTCAAACTAAGACCACTTTTGAGTGGTTCATCACTTCCTGAAAATCAGGCCCCTTTTAAGTGTCTCAAGTTGGTTACATAAAATTACTTCTGAAAACTTAAATCCTTGTGTTTTGGGAAGGAAGGAAAAAGATTTCATTAGGGTTTTTTGCCAGATTTAAGCTTTTGTATCTACTTCAACACCAAGGTCCCTTCACATTAATTTACAAATGTTGCAGAAAAGCAAAGAACATGCAGCATCTACTGTGCATATAAGCATAGAATGAATTAGATTTTTTTTGCATTACCCCTTCTCATTTAAGTACATGCATAGGCAAACAGCTTCCCTTCTTGCAATAAATTTGCTCTCTGCCAGCTGAGTTTCAGAATACCAAAGGCTAATGTCTAATATTAAGCAAAATTGCAATATTTTCAAAAACATGCACTCAGAAGTATGCAATTCTGAACTTACTCCCTTACTTTTCTTTGAAAGCAGTTAATTTGCTAATAATAATTTCAGATGTTTTTCTATAGAACAGATCTAAAGATGCTTTCAGCTTCAGATTTCTACATTGTTTGCAGGATATTGATTAAGATTATAAAGATTAATGAAATTTCAACTTCTAGGGCATGCTCTTTCCAACCAACTCCCGCTAAAAAGAAGGCTTAAAAAACCAAACCCACCAATAAACCCAAAAGACAAAAAAAACTTCCCTCTGGAGCTTTAACTCCATTAAACTAATTTAGCTCCTCATTTAACTCCAGAGTTAAGCCATGGTTACTGACCGTTTGTATTTCCTTATGTATGTTGAAGATGAAAGGTATACAACTATGTCTTTTTTTTTCACTGCAGGATGAGAGTTTCTGCATCTACAAGCATATTCATGGACAGCTATTACAGCCCACCGAATGTGAATTTACTCTGCGACTCTACAGTGACCTGATTATGACACCAAGCCCTAATTTACTCAAGTCTTGCCCAAACAATATTTAGGCTTACATGACAAAAGTTTGCACTTAATGTCTACTAAAAAAAGCTATTCTTAGTGTTTAGAACACACCATGCTGAAAGGTAAATTTAGCTATGAGGCCTACCTCCAGTTCGCTGAGTCTCAGGCAAGGAACAGCACTCAGTAGATAAGGCTAACGAGAGTTTTTCAGAAGCTCCCAGTAGCAAGAGTGTACAACATGCAGAAGCTAACAGCAAGGAAAAGGAGACTGCAACAAGGAAGTGATGGGTAATAATGAGGAACAGTATAAACACTTTTAGTCTAAAGGAAAACTCTAGAAAGCATTTACACTACTGTACTTACAGTTTCATTGTTAAGTCAGTAAGCACAGCCTTGCCTAATCTGTTGCAAACTGGGTTTAAAGTTCACCATTATGCTGCTTTACGTGACAAAATGGAAACCCTGCAGAGCTTCAGATAAGTTCAGATACAGGTTTCCATATTCCCAGTCAGGCCAGTATCCCTTGCTTTATTTTAATATTAACTCAGTTTTACCTTTTTTCCTATATTTTCAGTTTGCTAAAGATTTCTGTGCCAACAATAAATTGGAAGTTCATACTATTGCAGACTGCAATAAATTTGTAGACAGAACTTGAAGCTTTTGACACTAGAGATACAGGAGAATGATTGGGATTAGCACATTAGTTATTTAATTGCTAAAGCAAAAGCTAAGTATTAGGTTAGTTTAATCTTTTAAAATTTCAAGATCAGCAGGTTTCTTGAGCCAACTGAAATACAGTTTATGAAACTTCTCTTAGCTGTTCCAAAAGTGCCACTAATATCAATTGTAGTTCATGTTTGGTAACTATTCAGGCACAAACAAACTTCAGATAAAAGGAAAAAAAAAAAGTCAGTTCTAATTCTCTGGCAATTCAAAAGACCAGGAGACTGTGGAATACAATGCCATATCAGTAAATATATTCTTTTGATTGAGAAGAGCATAATAGCAAAAAAATCCCAACCAAACCAAAAACTTAATGCAGAATCAACTGAGCCTTGTGATAAAAAAAATGACAGACTGACATTTTTGTCATATGGGGTAAAAATAGACAGACACACAGTATTGATACCACATCTGGTCTTTTTGTTGAAAGAGATTCTTCAGTGCAATACCAAGATCCTCTTCTAAAGAGAAAGATGCTCTGAACTACCTATCACCAAGTCTAAATGACTTTTGATACTGTAGTCAAGGAGGTGACAGACTCTTAAATGAGTAATTAATAACCAGATACATGCTACAGCCCTTTACTCCTATTGTGAACAGCCGCAAGGGCTCTGATGACAGGGAAGTTATACCCAACAGACAATATTATTTAAGCATTTTACAAAATTAAGAGGCATAAATGACAACTTTTCTAATTGCTAATCTACCTAGAACGTGAACAAAATGTTTTGGCAGACAACACTAGAGGTTCATGTTGATCCAGGGCTGTCAAGTAAACGACATGTCAGACTGCCTTTAAAAACATGCTTCCTACCACCATTAAACCATGACTCAGTCACTCATCCTACCACCTGCTTAGGAGCCATTTTCAGTCCAATCACTGTTCACAAAGAAATTTCCTTTCTTCTTCTGCCTTCTCTAGTTGTTCAGTCTTCTACATCATTTTCACAATCCTTGGCATGCTACTGAGAGCACTCCTTGATGACCAATTCACTTGGTGTCAGAAATCAAAGCTCCTCAATAACCACAGACATGACAGCACTAAAAGATCAGCCTATGGCACTGAATGCTTAAACTAGAGGTCTTCTGTTATGACTCAGATATTAAATATAAGCCAATCTAATACTTAAATATCTATCGGAAGGCCTCATCGTCAAACCAAACATTGTGAATATTTCATATGGGAGATGATTTTGTCAGTATATATAAACTGCTACAGATAATAAAGCTTGAAGTAAATTCTCCTTTGACTCAACAGCTATGCCTGGGTTTTATTTCAGTTAACATATAAAAAATGACCTGGACTGAAATGACCATCCATCTTAAATCAGAAACGACAGAGGTGTTTGCCTCGGTCTGCAGAATTTTTCTGGTCACTGTATCTACCTTAGCAAATTCTTGAGAAGAAAAGGCTGTGCCTACTAAACTTGATACAGCAGCACTAGGAAGCAGAGTTTCAGACATTCCACAGCCCCATGACAAGCTTGCAATGGAAACAAAAATGCAAAGAGTGAAGAAACGTTCATTAAACCTATAAACAAAACGCAGCGGTATTAAGAACTAAAACCGCACCTGGTATTAAATTTGAAAATTAGCATCTAGAAGAACAAGACATGATGTTCGTGAATAACAGATATAAAAATGCAGTTGAACACTATTCCGCCATCATAATATGATACGTATTTAAACCAACACCAATAACATAGGGATCAGCAAACTTCTGCAGAGCAGAGAGCAGCTTTGTGACTTACTGGTAAAAATTCAGTTCTACTTCTTTCTAGTTCTCCCCATTCCTGCTCCCCCCAAATGACACATTTTACTTGCAAAACATGACTGTGAGGTATTTAGCAGATCCGGACCTGCACCAGGCAGATGCAGTACTCTGACCTCATGCATCTTCCAGCAACAGCTGGATAGGTGCTGCCAGCCTGCCTACACAGGTTCTTCTCTGATGCAGGCACCAGTGGAATCCTTCTGGCAGTTCCTCCTACACAACCGTGAAAGAAGAGAACAGCTCCATTTTTCTTGGTCCCTGATACCATGCCAAGAAGCTACTCAAACTGAAATGAGCCAAGTTTTCTACTGATGAAAGAACCACCTGTACAGAGCATGAAGACATTATAAGTAAGGTCCCTGACACAATTCAGCCAGTACACTGCAGTACTGACTTGCAACACCCTCATAAATGCACACTCATGGAGCATGGACAAAGGTTAAACAGAAACCACAAAGTTCTAATTTGAGACTTAAATCAATTATGAACATGGAAACATTTTAAATGTTAAAATAAAGATCTATGCCGCTCTAAAAATGCTTTATTTGACATTCCAAGCTCTCAGAAAACCTATTACTTAAAATGAAAAAGGATCCATAAAAAACCTAAACAGCCCAATACCCTGAGTAACACCAGCAAGTAAGTTGTTTGATGAAAAAGTGAACCTCCCCTTGCTTGAAAGCAAGTACTATACAATCACGTATTGAATGCTTTGCACAATTCCTGACACAATGTGCTTTGACTCAGTAAATACCTGTGGCATTTGCTGTCCGCCCAAAGGAATGGAGCTTGGCGGCGTAGCAGACACAGCGGTGGTAGGCGGGAACCGTGGTCTTATTTGCATCCCACCTCGGGCCATAGGTGCGGTGATCATCTTTGAGGACAGAGGGACAACAGACAAAAGTAATCGCAAAACAAGAAATGCAGTGCACTGGCAGGATGAGAAGCACATGCAACCTCCAGGAATTAGGGGGAGGGGGAGCATGAAGGGAAGGTTAGTGAGCTTTTCTCTAAAGTTTAACCTAACATGCTAGCTGACAAATCAAACTCCTTTTTATACCCTTTCTATCCATTTTCAGAAAGCATCTAATGAATTCTAGGTATCTTGAGAGAGCTGATTCAGATTGGTGGGTCAAGGGTGGATCATGCTATCACTTGCATGAAGGGCTTTTCCTAAATTTTGCCCGACATCTTGAATTTCTAGATTTCTTGGAAATAAGTACTCTAAGATTGCTGTCAAGAATGCTCCCTGTAAGAAGCTATATAATGCCATAGGTTTCTGATGTGCTTTCCCCCACTGTGGACTCAAAGGATTTAGCCCTTCATTATAAAAGAATCTGGCAGACAGTTCAACAGCAACTGTCAGTAGGAATGCTCCACAGTGAGCAAAATTTCAGATCAACCTAACCTATGACAGTATAACAATGCCAAAGACAACAAAAAGGACTTCTGGGTTTGAAAAAGCTATTTCCTTCCTTTTATAACTCACTGAATAAGTCAAATATATCCTTGTAATTTCCATCATTTTGACAAATACCCATTCCTCTATTACTAAGCTGTGCTAAAATATTGTTATGAGTCCATAATCTGCCTTAAGCTTAATTCATGCACTATTTGATTCTCCAGGTGTATAGAGTGAGCATACCCTAAAGTGTAATCATTTAGAACAAATAATGAAGGTTAGCATTAGAATGGATTTCTATTCTAAGATAGTATTAGGATTATGCTACCCTGCAGTGTCTAGAAGTACCTTTCTGAACCATCAGCCTGCATGAGCCACATAGATTTAATCATATATATCTTTATAGCCCCCTGTTACTTAAAATTTGACATTACACCACATATGCTGTGAATTTACAACAAATACAGCATATTTTTGAGGTAGTATTTGGGTAACTGGCAGATTCAATTGTCAGTAAAAGCTTCTGTTTGGTACTTCAAGATGTACAGTGGAGTTCTCTGGGCTATTTTTATTTCCAGCATACATATTACCAAGGAATCTACACAGGCCCTAACTAACCTACAAGTTAATGAAATCTCCTTTCAGTAATCAGTTTGGGGCATTCTTGCTTAGCGTTCTATGTAAATGGACTGAAGCAGCCAGCAACATGTCTCTAGAGAGTCAGAGAATGCATGTGCTTACAATTGTTAAAAATAAATAAAATTAAATACAACATAGCAAGACTGAAAAGGAAAGCAATAACTGGTAAAGAAAATAGTGTCAAATTCAGCACAGCTGTTAGTTCACAACATCAGAGCAATGCAGTCCCTTTCCATCCAGGCAAAGAGGGATGGTCAGAGACAGGATTTCAAAAGGGAAACAAATGAGAGCACTTCAGACATCACACACACATGCACATGTACACACACAGCATGCAACAGCCACCACAAGCAAACACAACAACCCAGCACTGCCACAAAGCACAGGTGGATGCTACAAAGTGCAGTGAAGAGCTACAGTATCAACATGAGAGCTGGTGAAGCAACACAACCCTAACAAAACAAAACAAACAAAAAAAAAAACAAACAAAAAAAACCGAAAAAGGGAAATTGCTAGGGAAAAAAAAAATATGAACATATCCTTCCAGGCACAATCACCCCATCTTAGACCCTCGTGAATGCACATGGATCTCTGGAGCGTGTGAAATCCCAGGTATGTTATGGTGACCCACATGTCCCATCTCGGTCCTGTTTCTCATGCCACACCACCAAAGTGCGAAGATTTAGATTACATCCTCTGAGGTCAAGGAAATTAGAAGCATATTCACAGTTCAAGTGCCTGGCAAACCACTGAACACCAGCACGACAAACTTAGATTCATAGGCTTTCACAGCTGTTTATGGTACTGTAGTTGGTCAAACACGTATGCACAGGCACACTATTTTGGGTTTGATTTTTTTATATTTTTTGGTCTTTTGAAATGTGTGCTTTGGAACAGAAGTGTATATATAAAATGACACCAATTCCACTCTCTTAAAAAAAGTAATCTATTTTTCCCATTCTCCAGCCAATTTAGATTTATGAAACCTGTGGCCCTCTGACAAAGGGGGTTCCAAAGATTGCACCTGTTTTATGCAAAGCAATATATCCATGCAGGAGTTGTTCTTGTCAGTCTAAAAACAGAAGACAACCAGAAGTGTTCAAGTACTTTTGAAAAAGATTTAAACTGAAGGCAAATCCTCCTCCACAAGTGAAATTGATTTATCTCAATTTACAGAATCTAGAATTTTACCCCATAAAAAGAGAGCAAGCAGAGGAAGAGTCTCCCTCCCCTGTAAGGTACAAACCAGGTAATTTGATAAAAATGAAGTGGAATATAACAATTAGAATCCTGAACCTGTAATTTTCCTTCACCTAAAATCCAAAGATTCAGAATTTCATAAATATGCAGCTTCTGGTGAGCGTATGTAAGTTCTGTGCCACTGTCACTCCACTAAAGGCAGCTCTGACTTTCAAAGAGCAACAGCCAATCTGCATTCTGAGCACCTGAAGGAGTTGCACCAGAACAGTGATTTAAACTTTATTAATACTTAACTCCAACTGACTACAGATTTTTCTCTTGGTGCTGCAAGCACTTGTGTAGTGCTCTGTGGTCACTAGGACACTACTTTATTTATTTGCTTCACCTGCGAGTTACATGCTTACAAGTACTAGACACCCAAGCAGGGTAACATTGACCTGCATGGCATCTACAACTTCAGAGAACAACTTCAGAACTCACATGGATCCATGTTTAAACCTGGGACTGCTTTTACTTTTACGTAGGAAGGATGAACAGAAACTTTACTGAAAAGGAAAAATGCAACTATATCAACCAAAATTTGCAGTTTGAAAGCCCCTAGAGACCAAGTTTAAACGTAACAAGCAAAGATTAGGATAGGGTTTGTTTATAACAAAAGCTTCCCTGAACCAAATTAAGAAATCAAGGCAGATTTATTAAAAATGCTGGTGCTAGTGAAAAATGTACTAAACACAAAGCAAAATCTACTCTTAGAAGAAACTTCTTATAAATTAAAGAAAATGCATATACGCTCTCAATACCAAAGCTGCATTGTAATATTGTACATAGCCACAATCTTAAAACTAAATATTATATACAGAAAATATCTACACAAGTACAAGAAACCCATTTAATTATTGGACTTCACAGTGTTAAGTGAATTTTAGTAGACTCTTATTGCAATGGCATGAACATAAATGGAGTAAAGCCTGTATGTGGAATTTTCTAAACTCCACCCATCATAGATAATGAGCAATCCCTGAGTTTACTACATATGTCTGAATAAAGCTGCAACACAAAACCTGCTGTCAACCATCTCAGCGGCCGAAACTTTTCAAATGCACTGTGCTGTTAAGCCACTGGCATATGAATTCAATAAATGGGGCAAGAATTAAGTTGATTCTATATAAGCACAATCCATCTCCTTAGAAGTTGAAAAGAGCACCATTAAGTTAGTAAAAAGAAAAAGAAGTCAAGAGTCTCCTTCCAGTCAGCCTAAGTCCCTGCAGCTCCCACCTGGAAATTATTTAGGAAACAAGCAGAAGTTTTAATTCACGTTTCAACTGTAGAAAGAGAATTCTGCATTGCTGCCGGTACTGTACCAACTGTACTTACCACTGCTCAGCTTTTACATCCTGTGTTATGTTGACACAAGCAAAACAACCAATACAGAAACAGAACTTAGTCACCAACAAGGATGTGGGCCACATGAGAGTTATGATGGTACAACATACTATTCCTGATACAAGTCTGCAAGATGTATGTTGAAGAACCAATTGTTAGCAGAGTCCATGTAAAAAGCTTCCAAATGTCTTACTGAATCTATAATATTACTTGTGCACTGAAGGGAAAATGGTGCATGCAGACATGGAATACCTGGTTATATGAAAAGAACTCTGCCATTAATCCTAGTCAACCTCGTTTCACCTGTCTGCCTCAGCCTCTTCTTCTACAAAGTGGTGATAATTGTACTTACCCATGTCTGTAAAATGCCTTAATATGAAACACTACAGAGGTAAGCCACAAAAGACTATTTCATATTCTTGTGGAAAATGGGATGAGAGGTTCAGCTCAAGCCACTCCCAGTTTTTTTCCCCCATGCCTCCTTCATACCAAACACACATCAAGGAACAATCACTGGGGCTACAAGTGTGTTGCAGGATAAGAAAACTGTGTTAGACGATAAGCTTTCAACCAGCACTTTTTTTTCTTTTTTTTTATATGCAATCTGCACTTGCGACACATGCCATTTTTTCTTCACAATTCACATCCAGAACAAAAGCAATCTATATCTACTGCCAATTTCACTCAGAAAAAGAATGAAAGATGAAAGGAATGAAAGGGGAGTGCAGAGATATTTCATTGTCTATACTATTTTTTTATGGTCGATACATGGAGATGGAAGGTAAATCATATGTGAGTAAAGACAGCAGGCAAAGGTTCACAGTACAGAAACCAGTTTACAGAACAAAGAAGTCACCTAAGAAAGTTTAACAAAAGAAGAGATGATACAGTCCAGGTACCAACAGTCAGACTTGTAGCATGACCACAGTAGGCCGTCTTATTGATGTGCATTCCTGTGTCAGTACAGGCAACAATCTTACCTACTCAGGACAGAGAGCATGCACAGAGAGGTTGTCAACGAAATCCTGCCTCTGACTCCAGGCAAAGGAGAAACAGCATAAAAGCCCATATCACCTTTATAAAGGGGATGACTGATGTCAGACCCCTCATCAGAAAGCCACCAGAAACCCATCTCCATGCTCATCTCTAGCATGCACTTGCTACAGGCCTATAACTAGTGATACTGGCTCCTGGGCCCTTACCTGCCCTGAAGCTCCCATCTGAGCAGCTTGGGCCTGAGCTGCTTGCACTGCCGCTGCTGCCTGCTGCTGCTGGACCAGCTGAGCTCTTACCTTGAGTATGAAAAGAAAGAACGAAGTAAACATACATATCTGATTAGGGTATGACACTTCTGTTTCAACTGTATTGACTCTACTCATAAAAAAGGGTGTGGAGACAAGATCAGCTTCACATACATACTCTAGAGTTTTTGAGCCTTCTATCTGAAAACAAGTTCCCATGTTTCTAACATTTAAACAGTCTTCCCATAGACTGTGCACCCAAGATTTAACGACTTCTTGTACCTTCTTCCCTGTACTATCAGTTCTTCCTATGACAATAATAGATACTTCAACCTTCCAGCAAACATAGTTAACCACATATGTGTTGATTTCCCTCAAGCACACTGTATTAAGCACCTACCAATGACCAGCATTTCAAATGTTTATACATTCATTATGACTGTCAGTTGATGTATATGACATCTAGCTACTCCTAGCTTAGCTGGTAGGAGCACAAAGTGGATGTATCAACTCATCCATGGGGAGTCAATATTTTCTCAAGTGTGGTTGACACTCCACTCCTCCCCAGCAAGGCCCAAAGAAAGGCAAGTCTTGGGATTACATCTGAGCTTTTGCTCAACAGCACGTATGGAGCCCAGAAAAAACTGACTAATGCAACAGTTCAAAAAGCTGCACCATTAAGAGGATGACCCAGCAAGAGGTTCAACTGAGTAAAACTATTGTCTTGTCCACATTCTCTTCAAGGCAGGAACTACTGCTATCTTAAACTTTGACCAAAACGTCTAAACATGGCAGTAGAAGCAAAGCCAGCATGTTAGAGAGCCAACACTGGCTCCAGTCACATGCGCTAAGCACTTCAAAGCACTTGCTCATGTTCTATAACAGTTAACATCATGGAGGTGATTTTTCTTTAACCAGAGTTTGTTTCTTTTTTTTACTTGTCCATTCAAGAGTAAGACAAGAAATTATTTTTAAATATTAGCTGCATAAATGGTTTTCACAGATTTCCAGAAGTCCTACTCTTAAGACACAAAATTGTTCTCTACTGGCAGGCCCAGACATAAACCTTTAAACCCTCCATACTCATAACATGTAACTACAGATCTCTTCACAAGCTATATTTTTTCCTACTTCATTATTAGCAAAAGTCAAAGATTTATTTTTTTTTTTATTTCTCTAGAGGATCACAATGAACCAACAATCAGCTGGTCACTAGCCCTTACCTGCATTGCTTTTAATTGCTGTGGTGTAAGAGTAACAGGCATAACCTGACTAGGAATTTGTCCTGAGATTGCCTGTGGCTGAGATACCATGGGCTGGGGTTGAGGCTGCGATTGTTGTGGAAGCTGAGACTGTTGTGCCTGAGCAACCTGTTGTTGTTGCTGCTGTTGTTGTTGCTGCTGCTGCTGCTGTTGTTGCTGCTGCATCTGTTGCATCTGCTGTTGCATTACTTGTTGAGGTGGCTGCTGCTGTATCTGTTGTTGTGGTATTTGTTGCTGTTGTTGCTGCTGCTGCTGTTGTTGCTGCTGTTGTGCCTGCATAGCCTGTGCTGCCTGCAGCTGCTGCATTTGGGCAATTCGCTGTAGTTGTTGCTGCTGCTGTTGCTGCTGCATCTGAAAAGCAGGAAAAGCCAGGCTGCTAAAGCTTCCAGCAATGCAATAGCAGCCTTATTTTTATAGCATAAACCAAGTGCAAACAGAATCCTAATACATCGGGCTGAGGTTTTAAGTCCAAAGGGAAAGCCCAACCCTTTTATCCACTCACTTTTGGTGTATCTGAACTCTACATAGTGCACATCCCATGGTTTCAATACTACAAGCTTGTCTCGCTACTAAAACAGTTTTCAAATGCAAAGATGAAGTCCATCAGCTCCTCCTGTACAAATGAGCTCAGAAGCACTTCTTTAAACCAACCAGCCTGCATCAGCACCACTGTTTACCAGAAACCATACAAGAGCATGACAGCTGAAGTTGCCTCTTCTGCTTTCGTGCCTAAGGCTGATACATATATATGATGTGCTCAGCACACATTTTTTAAAGTGGCAATGTGTAATTCACACAATGACAAAACAGCCACTATTTCTAGAGTAACACAAGGGCTTTTAGTTCTTTCCCACACCCCTGTTCTTGTTAGAATGAAAGACTATGCTGATGATTATAAAGAGAAAGAGACATAGGTTTTAATTCTCTGTTGCTATGACAGAAGAAAGCAACAAAACAACTGTTAAGCCTTTCCTCTGTGATGTGACATATTGTTGCCAATTAACTTGCCAGCCTAAACTGAAGTCCTACCCTAGAGTGGAAATGCATTAATAACATGCAGAGCCGACATTCAGAACTTCCAGGCAAGCCAAGCCTCACTTGACAAGTAACTGAACATCGATCACCTCAATTGCCATTGTAATTGTTTATCATCACCTGCTGTTGGTTTTGCTGCTGCTGCATCTGCAGTTTCAGCATGTGCTGTTGCTGCTGCTGGACGGCTTGCAACTGCTGTTGTTGCTGCTGCTGTTGCTGGGCTGCTGCAGCTGCTGCCGCCTGCTGCTGCTGGACCTGAAACTGTTGTTGCATGGCTGACTGCTGGGCCTGGAATTGCTGCTGCTGCAAAGCCACCTGCTGCTGCTGGAATTGCTGCTGCTGCTGCTGTTGCTGCTGAGCTATCTGCTGAAGCTGAAGTTGGGCTAAAAAGAAGGTAGACTGTACTCAAAACATGAGACCCAACCAGTGCGAGAGACAGTTACCCAGTATAATTCATAATAATTGAAGATAATCCCTGAAGTACATTAATGTTCTTCGTGAGCAGCATATACTTCTGCTTCCTCAAATGGATGAGGCACATTAACAGCAGAATTAATGACACTTCCTACTACCAACCTCTAATTCTCACTGCCTATATTGAGTCAGCAGCCTCGATAAAGAATGTAAAAACGTGCAGGAGGAAATACGCAGAGGTCACCAGCAGGAAGCACCAGACCTATGGAAAACATAGGTGCACAGTACAAAAACAAAGTTCTGAAGTTGACATCTTGTAGGACAAAAGAAGCATTTGCTCCTACAACAGCTAGACTGTTCCTCACTATACTAAGGAAGACATTTATCCCATCGGGTAGCAGTATTTGAAATCAATTCTTCCTGCAGTTCACTTGGCTGCTTTAGCCAGAAGTATGAAATCTCTTCAGCACCCTTTCCTTGTGGAAAAGAGTTACGTCCTAAAAGGCTGATCTAACAATTGTAGTGGTTGAGGCAAACTGAACACTTACTCTGCTGAGTAGCTGTAGAGACACCAGGCATACCGTGAGGGGCCATTCCCGAGGTTCCAGGAGGCTGCTGCTGCCCTGGGAGACTCATCTGTTGTCCCATTGGGCCAAGGCCACTCATCCCACTCATCGGTGCTCCTTGAGCTCGGGACGCCATGCCCATTCCAGGCGCCCCTGCTGGGGGACCTCCAGTTAGATTCTGCAGGGCATTCATTGGATCTACAAAGAAAATAGTTACCAATATGCAGCAGCCATGCAATTGCCTCCCCCAAATCCTCTGTTCTCCACCATCCACCCTCTGATCTGTCAGCTTCAGACCATGACTAGATCCAATACCCTGAGAATCTAACATTCACTCCTCTGCCTGTGAGACAAGAGGTTTCTGGCACGTCTTTGCCTCTCAGTAAATAGAGTGGAGATTATTTAAAGTACTTCAGATTTGCCAAGTTCCAAATAGATTCTAAATATATTAGAGAAAAGGAACTTATTAGCCACTTCTGAATTTATATGCAAGTCAAAACAGGCTGCCAACAAAACTCCATGACGATATCCAGCTTGTAACCTCAAAAACCAAGAAGAGAGTCCCACTGTGGATCCAATTAGCCTCTTCCTCCTGAGGTCAACACGGAGAAGCAGTGTTCAGACCAGAGGAAGTACTCTGCTATACAGTTCCCCCTCAACATCATATTTATTATGCAGTGAATAAATTCAGTGTCTTTCAAGACGATTGTCACAATCTGAATCCTGGGCATGCAGAAAAGTAAAATCAAAGTGGGAATGGTAATTCAAGAGGGCAAAACACAACATGGGATGCAGAAGCAATATTAATCAGGTACAGAATGCAATACCTCCTCTTTCTTAGGAATACTTATAAAATAATTCCAACTGTCTACGCTGGATGTTAATCAATCACAGACACTGCATATTTAGCCTACAGGGGGATAAAAACAGAGGGTCATACTATGTTCCTAACAGACACTGCTGTAAGAACTAGCACAGAGGCAGAAGACATGATCAGATCTAATCTCATTCAAATGGCAGAGCATGTACGCCCCACAAATGCTTGCCTCTCATGCAACAAAGACTGAGAAACCCAAAGCTAGTAAAGGGGAGAAACCGGGGCTGTTCAGCAGATTATTTTCAATCACTCTTGTTCTTTCAAGAATCTTAGTGTTGTGAGCTAATAAAAGTACAAACAGGGAAAGAAACAAATTTCCTGTTCTACATCCAAAACACTGTCCATCCCTGTCACCCTCATCGCTGAATAACTCCAAGACTATTATGCTACCTTTCCTTTCCTCTAGCAGCATTTAATATTCCAGCTAGGGAATCCACAGCCTTCTTATTCTTAGTACACCACAGCCCTGATTTCTAAGCTGTTCTATTTAGAAATGGGGGGGAGGGAAGGGAAGGAAAAAAAAAAATACGAAAAAGAAAAAAGAGCTCTTACCACTGACTGAGGCTTGAGATTTCTTATTGTCTGCAAAGGAAGAACAATTAATTGCCTTTGTTAATCTTGTCACACAAATCTGGCCCTTCAGATATACTCTCTACAAGAAATATATTCACATAATAATTTAAAAAAAAAAAACACTGTCTACTGTAGTTCTAGCAAAATACATTAACCTAAGCCAATTTGGTAACCAGAAAGCTACATAAACAATGGAAAGAAAGCAAAAATACAGGAAGAAATTAGGAAGGTGGAAAAAGTAGTAAGTTTTAAATAATTTCTCACTTTTCTATTATAGATGGATGTGCAAAAGAAACAGTATTTAGAAATTAAGCATGTATATTACAGGAAAATTTTTAAAGCAACTTGTGAAGAGTCACATGCAGAACCACACACACAAACCCTAAAATTTACTTTTTTTGGGAGGATGGGATGAACAGTCCCATTACTCAGAAAAAAAAAACAACAAACCAAACCAAAACAAAACAATTACTTACGAATATCTCGAAAATGGATAATAAGTCTGGCCACAAGAGAAAGATATTCCTCCTAAAGATGAAAATTATTATTTTAGCATAAGAAATAAAAACATTGCAAACATGACTTTCTGGTTCTTCGGTATTCTTCCTCAACATAACAGATTTTACTTTACAATGTCTGTGGGCTTTTCAGAGCAGTTCAATTGAAAGGAACAGCCTGTTCATTAACTAAGTGATAATATTTTTACTGATAGGTCATTGTGGTCCATGGTACAAGAAGACCAAGAAACCACAAAATTCCCTGGAAAGAACCTCCATGACAGTCACACTAATAGGATCACAATACGTGACAATAATTATAAAGCAATACATCCATTTTCCGCTTCTTATCCACGCTAATTCCTTTTTCTTAAAGATTGAACCTGCTTTCTTGGTACGCTGACTAACATATGATAGAAGTGTCAGAAGTGAAAAGACAAATATTCTTTGCAGCATTTTATTAGTGTGCTTCATAATGCGTAAAAGAAACTGCACAGGGCTGAGATAGCCCTCCTGCCCATGAAACTACCAACTCACCAGTGAGGATGCCATCAGCAGGCATAAATTTGTGACATCAGCATTATAAAATTTCACCAAGACAAGTTCCATCTCAAACATGGCTTGTTTGGAGACAGCAACAATATCCAATTTCTTGTAACACAGCTTCAGGAAAGAAGTTTATATTTTGGTAGAGTCTAGAATTGTAAATGATAATCAGACTTTCAGAGAGACCAGAGCACTTCCCTTGGTCTTACTCTTTGACACAGCCTTTTCATCAATATGTTAGTCTCTCCTGATCACCAAACTGGTCATATAGAATGGTGCTGCATGGTAGATAAAGGAAATTCTATGCAATTCACTACACACAAGTCTTCAGGTAAGAATTAACTGTGGTCCCATATACACATTAAATGCTGCAGCATCAGCAAAGCTGCCTTGGGCTGAAGTCCAGTTTGATGCATATATTGGATGCAAAACACCTCACTTCCCCTCAGGGTAAAAGGAGCACATATAAATCAAAAAATTTTGCATAACTAGGTACTCTAAGCAGAGACAGTTAACTAAGTACATTGGGTCTGCTATTTCTGTGGGTTGTTCCAAACTTCTTTTGACACCCCAGTAACTTCTGGAAACAAATACAGATGCTTTACCCTTGTTTTGGCCTTCATAAACACATGACTCTCCATATCTTTGCTGGATTTATTATGCGCAACACCAGCCTTCCTCATAGCGTCATCACTGAAAAAAAGAGGAAAAAACAAGCCTGGGTATTAATGGAGGACATCAGAAAATACTTTCTGTAATTAGAAAGGTCTGTGAAACAGCTTTTTATCCCCCTCTCATTTATAGATTAAAAAAAAACAAACAAAAAAACCACCCTTAAAATTGCCACCATTTAAAATTCCTTCAAATATTGGAAAAAAGCCAACTAATTTCTAAAAGCCTATTCTTTCCAGAAATTCAAGAACAACTGCTAAGCAAGTCATTATTTTTACCACCTGATGCATTATTTTGACAAAATACCAGGACCTGTTCATTTGAGGAAAGCTGAATGACAGGATTAATGTAATCCCTTTGGCGAACAATGCGCTTGAGCCTGCCTAGCGTCAGGCATTTCCAAGAGAATCCTCTAAACATAACGTGGAAGAATAAAAAAATTTTTAAAAAGATTGCCTAAAGGCATAGAAGTTTGACCAATGTGTGAGAAGAACAAGTAGGAGCATTGATCGGGGCAGAGAAGACCAGATGTGCAGCAATGTGCAGGGCAGGGAGGGGACAATCAACATGAAAGCAGCAGGTGAAACAGTAAGATGAAAAGAAGGCCCTGTTCATGGAAAGTTGAGAGGAAGAAAAATAACAGGTTTGGTAATAAAAAGCTTTCAATTCCCTTACTGTTCTTTCCCATTTACCAGCCAGAATCATGGGGACTTGCTGTCCTTTCTCCATCACACCTCTAGTAAATTGGATCTAGATCTGCCCTCTGGATGGGATATTGAACATGCAAAGATGAAAAGTTTAAAAAAAAAAAATTTTTAAAAAAACATCCCAACCCCACAGAAAGCCACACGCTGCTAGGGACATGGGTGGAAAAGAAGGTGAATTCTCAGTACATCAAAAAGTAGCAAGCAATTCAACTGTGACACATGCGACAAGACATCCTAAAACAAGGAGTTTAGTCAAGTGAACAGCCCTATTCAAACCCTCCAGGCATTCTCATTCTTGGAAACATTTCACTTCACTGCAAAACCTGCTCTGTTTTAAAGCAGCCTAGCAGCTACAGTCTAAATTCCACAAACAAGTTACCAGGAAATACTTTCACCTTGTAATTAACATCTCAGCAACTCAGTTCTCAGTTACTGCTGTTGCATGAGCAGCTACCCTACACTAAATGCGTGTCAGGGTAGTGATCCCTGAAAAGTTCAAGTCAGTCTGAAGGGGGACTACTGTTTTCTTTCCCCTGAATTTCTACCACCCCCCCATGCAGCAGGAATGGTGCTTGCATGAGCAGTAAGCTGGTTCAGCTTCCTGAATTAACTCCATAACACAGTCACATAAGTGAGAAGAGCAGATGCTATAGCCTTAAAATGCAGGAACTTAGGCTGCCACAACTCACACCCTTACCTTGCAAACTAGTAGCATACAGCTAACCTGCTGTAGCCTGCAAAGTAGAAGACAGTAGAACATAGCTACCTGCTGTAAGGCTCTCTCACAGTACCTTGTTCGTGTGGTCTGGCAGACACTAAAAAATGCTGTTTATACATGAAGGTTACTTAAACCGAAGCAGAATCCAAACATAATGCAGAATAATTATTCCTCCATGTGTAAACAAGCCTTAAAGTGAGCTGCTCATAAAGGAGCTCTGCTGCAGAGGAAGAAGCTATATCCAATTCTTTATGGACACCGCCCTTTTTTAACGCTTTCACTTTCAGAAAGGCTGCCTCTAAATCCACATTACTCTCTAAATCCTCCTTAACTTCTCAGTCTCATCATACAATGACAAAGCCTCTCATTTTAAGAGCGGCGAGAACTGAGCAGGCAGAAAGACAAGAAAAAGCAGAGACAAGTAAAGGAAGTAACATTTAGGTAGTACTTAGTGGCTGTGATCAATGTGGTATCAAGAACTTGGAAAAAAATCCACAGCAAAGAATTTATCTACTTTTATATATATCTACATGAAAGACATTTTATAATGACTACACCTGCATTACCAGTAATGTCACTCCAAGTGCTCAATTTCATATCTTTTAGCATTCCAATAAAGGTTTAGACTAGGAGGAAGAAAAAAAAACACACAACTTGTTCTTTGTTCACATACTCATCTGCAGTCAACATAATATTTACATTAAAAGACTGGGAAAGTCACTAAAAAAAAAAGCCATAGCTTTAGCACAGAGTTAAGGATACCAAATAACGTATCATATCCTTGCAGAACACCAAACTCAACAAAACTCTGAAAACTAGATGGTACCAGCCAATTCAACCTTCATCTGCCTCATAATCACTTACTAAAACGCACCATAAGACGCACATTAAAACCCTGCCTTTTTCATTTCATGCAGAACAGCTAAAGTTGCGGTTTCACAAGATGAAGCATTCAACACCAAGACCAGCTTCAGGAATTCCCCCTCCATTCCCAAGAAAATTGTTTCCAGCCCAACGATGTGCAACCTCTCACTCTGGCCAGCTGATCTAGCTGAAAAATCTTGCAAAACACGTTCTCCTTCAAAACTATACCAGCTCCCCTATCCAGTTCACACCATGACTGCATGAATCAGTTGTTCCAATGACACAAAAGGGCAATGATTTCCAGGGTCAACACCACATTAAGCCGTGTAACATCACCAAATGCTGTTTCGTGAAATAGACTATCTGATCACTATAACAGTTCAACAAACCTTTCTTGATTAAAACAACAACAAGGGGAAAAAAAAGTTTAAAAAAAGCATGCTGGTAAGCCGTTAGCCACATCTATCCCCATTACATGGTTTAAAAACCTCCAAGTAAACACCAACAAATTCATTAAACTTTCATCACTTGATCTTGCGCACATGACACTGTCCCACACAACATTTCTGTTAGTTACAGATCGGACATAACACATGTCATCAATAGCAGCCCTCACTGCAGGAATACCCACATAACAACACAGATCAGCAGAAGACCCAAACCAGGAATCACTCATATTACTTTATTCACATTTGCTGGACAGAACGCATAAAGGCCTGAAGGCCCTCAGTCCCCAGAACGCTGTCTTCAGCTACAGAGGGAAAAGTAAAGGACCATCCAGCCTCCCTAAGGCCTTGTTCTAGTGTTACTGCAGAACTGGAAAGAAAGGTAATGAAAACAACTCTTCCCACTACACACAGAATCTCCCCTTCATAGCTTCACAAGCATATCCTCCAGCAGAAGGGATATCCTCCAGCAGAGGTGACTAGGTAAGAAGCCGCCCCCTTCCAAGTTGTGCCAGTACAAGCGTTTGGCTGTGCCATCAGCAGTACTGAAGAACCACCAAGGTTATCAATAACCACTCACCCTGAGTTATCTTTAACTTTGAGAGATTTCCCTATCAGGTTCACTGCATAGCAACCCAAACACTTGGAATGAAGAGGTATTGCAGAGGCAGTAGCTTCTTCAGTTTACAATTGTGCCAAAATTAGCATTTATAAAATTAATCCCTCACTTTCTACAGTCCCAGAAAGGGAGAAGCATCTGCCTTCTTGGCCTTTTTTGCCTGAATTCTCATCAGACAACCTAGGCTGGAATATAAAATTAAGGCTCCTTTATGAACTGGTTTTGTGAAGTGTTTCATAGAGAGCAGTAATGCAGATCATCTTTTCTCCCTGCCCCCTCCACCCCCCCAAAACTTCAGTTGATCCACTAATCTGCCTGCTTGTTCCTCAGACTCCACCTCTACCTCCTTCCACATGCTCTCCACATTCCCATCCTTATTTCTGTTCACACATGCTCTTTCTTCTCACCCAGCTGAACCATTAGCTAAACCTATTCAATCTTAAGTCAGAACATACTTATCAAAACTTCAAGCAAAAAGCTGAACACAAAATTAGTGGTCCATCACACAACTTAAGTTACACACC
The DNA here is from genome assembly GCF_964188355.1 of Buteo buteo. Lineage (NCBI taxonomy): Eukaryota > Metazoa > Chordata > Aves > Accipitriformes > Accipitridae > Buteo > Buteo buteo. The sequence continues at coordinate 38,882,666 of NC_134181.1, read as the reverse complement.
TTTTCTACACTCAACATGATTCCCTTCTAACATAGCCTGGAAGTAGCTTGGGGCAGCAACTGTACACAACCACGTATGGAGTTTACCACCACATAACCCAGGTCAGATCTGTCCTTCAGGCAACACCAACATTTGAAAACATATTAAACAAAGGCCTTTAGAAAGGAGACTCCCAAGGAACCAGTATGTGCCTGCTCCCTGTAAGGGCCAGAATAAAGGGGTACCTTGCAAGCACAAGTATATATTCACACTTCCGACATCATCACTGGCTCCTGGAACAACCTGGGAGAAGCCAAAGCTTCTCCCTGGCCTCAGTTATCTAAGCTCAGGCTTTCCTGGATCTTGTAACAGTATGAAAGTCCTGCTTGGACATGCAGTCACACAAGAACCTAATACTGAAGGGGGCTTCTCAGGTCATCAAATGCAGTTTTCTCTCAAATGATGATAACCAAACCATACACATTGACCACTGACACATTCACTAGGACACGTATTCCACACAGCAACCCTGAAATGTTCATCCACATAATGTCACTCTTTAAAAAAAAAAAAAAAAAGAGCCTAAACCACCCCCACCCCACCCCCCAACTTAAATTCAGTGTTATAAAGGAAACCCAAGGGTAAAATCCAGAAGCTGTAACAAGGCACTCAAAATGAGTTATGTGAATGGTTCTGTACATTTAAGTTAGCTTTTAAGACCAAGTGTTAATACCCATCTTGACAAATAAATATCGGTTGCTATTTGCAGGATGAACTGGAAGATATACACACTTGTAAGACAGTGTATTTTTGTAACTGTTAGGAACAACCTTCCCACAAATTAAGAAAACTTTCAGATGATTCAGATTCACCAGATATTTATTTTAATTACCTCCCTCTTTCACCTACTACATAAGCCTCACTAATGGCAAAACTGGAAGCTTATGGAAAGAAATAGGAACCTGTTGCATACAGAGCTCAAGTCTTTTTAGCCAATATATTGCTTCTATTTCTCATTCAACAAACCTATCTATTATAAACTCCACTTCTGGCTAGCTTCACTTTATTCCAAGTACCAACACGAAACCAAGCCAAGTTGTTTTCAGATATCTAGCACACTTAGCAGGGGGAAAAAAAAAAAAAAGAAAATCTGTCGCGGTCATTGTGTGCTTATTCCAGGAATAAGTTTGTTTGCTTTTTAAACAAGACAGTGAATACAAACAGATGATGTATACTACAAAACTGGATGCAGCGCAAGGAAGGAACATCGCTTACAGACACAATCTTAAAAAAAAAAAAAAAAGAAAAAGGCTACGTCAATACAGCTATGACAAAAAGCACACAGATCATACACAGGCATCTGCACACATATGTAAAAGACAATAAACCGAGGACATTTTATTTCTACTTTTTCACAACACAAATTAGAAGTTTAAGATTACTGTCATCTCTTCACATGGCATTAACCTTAAAGTTAAAAAATAGTCAGTAACAGTAATTTTTTTAATCTCTTGCTGTATGCTTCTATTGAAACATTTATCAGCATTGTTTCCTGCTCAGAGAAAAAACAGGCAGTTTGCAGGGCAAACACAAAACCAGAGGTTTATTGCGTTATGGTTTGTATCTGCTTACTCATATTTATTTCCTCAAAGTTACACAGCATTTGAGAGCACTTTTGTTTCCTTGTTTTGATGAAGCAATAGAAGAGGAGGAAAAAAAAAGCAAGAGATTAATCTAACAAGATTAATGACTTTGCAGAAAGTTTAAAAAGTAAAACATCAGTTCTGAGCACTGAGAAAGCTTGCATGGCTTTGACAGACACACATTTTTTTAATGAATACCATAACAGTTTGCTTCTGAACCAGCCCTTTAAGTAAAGCCCACAGCCAGGGAGTAAAACCACATGCAGTCAAATAGCATACTGTTTACATGTCATAAAAAAAGACAGTCTGTTTTTAAATATTGATTCTTATAGGCAACAAGGCAAGATCAACCTTTTCAAGCACACACAAACAAGGATTTCAACATTACTTTAGAAGCATTGAACAGTGCTTTCACTTCTGTAATAACCACCTTTCGTAGGGTAGAACAGCCTTCCAGAAAATAGAAGAAACATGCAGAGCAGCAAAGTAAATCAAGTAAAGCAGTTGTTTTACAAAGGACAACTGAAAAGGCAACAAGCTGACCTTTACATTAAATCACCAACATTTTTATTTCGGTTTTGCCCTAAAAAGTCAGATGCAAGATAATAACAACAGTTTTCATAGGACAGAATATGTCAAACTCGGTAACATTACGGACACTGCCAAAATCAAAGCCCTAAAGCAGATGCTGTCAAGCAGGACAGGAAGCCAGTATTCCTGGGGAAGAGGAAAGTGAAAGGGAAGAAGGATCGGAGAAATGAAGTCAAAGAACAGGCACGGCTACCCCCCACGTAGGGTCTGAGCAAATCCCGGTAACGAGGCCCCCTCACAGGGGGACGGCGGAAGGGCCCGGGGGAGAGCAAACACCAGGGACCACGGAGGAACCCAGGCAGCAAGAGGAGGACCAGGAAGGACCGGCAGAGGAGCGGAGACGGGTGGGACACAACCACCCGGGCGCGGACGGCCCGGGGAACAGCGGGAACCGCTGAAGCCCCTCTGGCAGAGGCCGAGGCCCGCCTGCGGCCTACTCAGCGCTGAGGCCGCGGCTCGCACTCACATCTGGCTGACGAGCTTCTGCCGGAAGTTGGTGCTGCGCCAGTCGGTCTCAGGCCCGGTCACGTCCATCCCTGCCGCCACCGCGAAGGCCGACCACCGCCGCCGCTCCGCCGCCGCCGCCGCGCTCCCCCGCCGTCCCTCGGCCGCACGCCACCGCGGAAGTGCCTCGCACCCACTTCCGGCGCGCTGAAGGCTTGAGGGAAATGAAGTCTCGGCGCCGGCCCGGCCAACTCTCGCGAGACCTGGCCGCCTCGCCGCGGGGCTCACTGGGAAATGTAGTCCCGCCCCTGCACGCTATTTATGGTAGCGACCCGGGCACCGACAGCGAGGGGGTGCTCGCCGCCCGAGGCCCCGCTGCGAGGGTGACGGGCCCGGCTGGAAGACCGAGCCCACTCCCGCCCAGGGACACACACACACACACAGCAGCGTCACCGGCAGCCGGGCCCCCTCGGGCTGGCGGGTTCCCGGGTGACGCTGGGGGCTCTCGCCCCCGCCGCCCGCCCCGGTTCCGGCCGCGGCCGCCCCTCCCTCGCCGGGCGGGCGCGTCACGCGCGGTCGCCGTGATTTCCGGGTCGCACATGAAGGCGGAAGCCGCTGGCGGAGGCCGCCGCTCTCGGTAAGTGGCTGGGGCGGCGGCGGACCGGGGCGGCGAGGGGGGAACAGAGGGAGCGCAAGGCCCCCGGTTGGGCCGCCCAACCCAAGCGGCGACCCCCAAGCGGCCCCGGTGTCACCCGTTCCCCCGGGAAGGTGGGGGTGGGGGGATGGCGCCGAGAGCGGGAGCCTTTCCCGGCTCAGCCCCCCCGGGACGAGGCGGTGTCCCGCTTCCCCCTGCTCGCCGCCGGGATGCCCAGAGGCTGGGCGGGGGGGAGGGGGGGGAACGGCCGGAGCAGGTCCGGGGGCAAGCGCGGCGGGCACCGGAGCGGGGTCTGCCAACCCCACGGCCGCCCTGGTCCCGTCGAGCCCCTTGTCACGGCCCTGCCGCCCGCCCACACGAAGCCACCGAGGCCGCCCCGGCCAGGCCACGGCAAGCAGCCGGGGCCCTGCTGCCTGCATGAAGCCCCTGAGGATCCCTTTGGCGAGACCGAGACCCACGTCCCCGCGCAAAGCTGCCCGGGCTGTGCCCGCAGGGGAGGTGGGATGAGCAAGGGGGAGGACGTTGGGTCTCGGGACCTGCAAAGGTGTTTTCAACAGGGAAGAGAAAGTAAAACCAGAAGTGCGCTTGAACTGGCTTTCACCTTGTCGTCACAGGGTTATTCTGGAGTCAGGCTGTCTCTTCTAATGATGGGCAACTCTAGGTAGTCTTCCCCTGCGGAGAAAACGGCTCGTTCTGTGCTCCTGATGGGAAATGTATAAGTTACGGGGCAGGGGGGAAACCCCACAGGTCCCTACAGGAACAAAACTAACATGGGAAATGATATGAATGAATTCATTTTTGGTACAGAAATCAGAGCTGAAGCATGCAGGGAGAGGCCTTTGCTCTCTTCCAGGTCACTTAATTGTTGTATTTGGCACAGAATTAATTACTTTCTAATTTTTTTTTCCTCCTTGTATTTTAGACTATTAAAAATTCATGATGTGGTTTAAGCAGTTCAGCAAAGCAGGTTCAAGTCTTGCCAACTAGCTGAGTCTCTCACGATTCGTAGAACATATACCATTGGCTAATTTATAAACTGGCAATTTTGGCATAGTTATTACTTGGAGAGCTTGATCCTGTAGAAGCTTCATAAAAAAAAAAAGTGGTGGTGTTCTATGGAAAAGACTTTAGGATTTTTGAGGGGCTTTCTGAGAGTTCTTGGGATAACTAAAACAATTCTGTCAAAAGAACATATTTCTCACAGATTTACCGGATATATCTGGACATAGAACTAAACACTACCTCCTGATTCTGGAAAAAGCTGGAGCCTTAATGGTAGGACATCTGTTTTTAGGGTAAGCAGGTACACCCTCTCTCAATATAGTTGGTTAACACACCATCCTTTAAACACAAACAGCCACTCCATCCAAACTGGAACATGACTACTGAAAGACTCAGGTGAAAAGCAAATCTTGTTTCAAAATTAGAAACAAGAAAAAAGAAAAATAGTAAGAGATAATCAAACTCTTAAAAAGATGATGAAGCCATAAGAGAAAGCATTTTAGCACCATATTGAATATTTTTTTCCTTATTACAATTTCTTGGTAGCATTTGGGCCACAGGCCACCTCCCAAAAATGCACCACAGAAAACTTTGCAACTCTGTGAATCTGGATAAATTGTAAGTTACTCATAGATAAGGCAAAATAGTCAAGTTAGAAAGCTCATAATCTTTAGGTTATGCTAATATTCATGGGGAAAAAATATTTTAAAATATTTATATAAACATAGATACCTTTCATGGGAGTTTAGCCACACACATATTAAATACGAGATGTTTTATTCTCAATATGTCTTAGAAATAACTTGTAATAGGCTTGGGGAAAAAAACAACAAACCACAGGTGTTTGCTTCTGAAAGGAATGAATGCCAAAATTTGTGAGACAGCATAGTTTGCAAAAGCTGTTTCCCAAACCACGCCTTTTGGTTTCCTCCCACACTTCAAGTATACTACTAATGCTAGAAACTGAAAATGGCTCAGAAATTCAGCCCAGAGTGATGTGCTTGCATATTTCCATTAGTGACTTAAAGAAAGATTGTGTGTATAGACCTAGCAAAAGCACCTCATCGTTTGATGAGTGTTCAGAACTAATGTTGAGATATTATATACTACCAGGTGTCTTTGTTTCTTTTTGCAAGGACCTCAGTCAAAAGGAGTTGTTTGGGTTATTTCCCATATTTGTACAAGGTTCCTAAAGTGAAGTGGTATTTCAGGAAGATTTTTTCTGCACAGTTGTGAATGCAGAGGCATAATTCTGAAAGAAGTACTGCTGAGCAAAGCTTCTGTTTTTCCTTCACCCCTCTTCTCTTCCCCTTTTCTTCAAAAGGCATGAAACTGGCTTAAGTCTTGGCTACACATAATGGTGTACTCAATTGTCTGCCATGTAGCAAACAGTCTTACAAGTGCCCATTACAAATTATGACACAGTTGGTGAATTATTCCAGTATCTGCACTCCAGTTAGAATGAACAATAGTTTTGCTTTTCAATTTACATTGTTTGTGGCATCACATCTGTTTTCTGAACTATTTTGGCAGGGACCCAGCTGCCTCCCCATTCTGCACACTCCCTGACTAGTTGATCTATTTGTTTGTGTGCCCTCTGCCCTGTTAAAATTCTGGTACATAGCCAGGTTCTGCCTATTTGCATTTGCAACCCCTGAGAGTCAGCATAACTAGCATTTTACTCTAGTCTTGTATCTTGTCTTCTTGTCAGGCTTTCAGCTGAAGCCTGGCTTAGATCCTAATTCTTGTTACTCCCTAGGGAGAGAGGAAGGTGTGGGAAGCCTCAGGGCACCGATTTTAAACTTCCTCCAACGCACTGTGACTTTTAATTGCCTAATCTATTTGGATCACAGTCAGCACACCATACTGGTTGCTCTGTATTAGAAAAAAGCTATGAGGAAGATAGCCTGCAAGAAAGAGGACAGAGCTGCAACTGAGGGGCATCAACAAGCTTTAAGAATGGACCAAGAGGAACCACACAAATTTCGATAGCAAAAGTCATGCACCTGGGACACAGTAACTCCATATGTTGGAGCAGGCTGGAGACAAGGCTGGCTAGAAGTCGGCTTTTTAAGAGAGCCTGGGGGTACTGATGAGCAGCAAGCTGAATATGATTCCTCCAATAGGGGCCAGCTTCATACTGGGCTGTCTTAGCAAGAACATAGTCAGTAGGCCATGGGAAATTATCATTTCCCACTCTATTCAGCACTTACAAACCCACAAAAACTGAATATCATGCCCAGCTTTGAGCTCCATACCAAAAGAAAAACCTGTGAGTTCAGTGAAGGACCACCATACAGGGCAGGAGCACATGCAAGGCAAGACAACTGGGTTTGTTCAATACAAAAAAAGAAAAGGCTAATGGGAGAGCCAGTTGCCATTTTTTAAGCTAATGGGTACAGGAAGCTGTAGAGCCATACTCTTCTTTGTGGTACACAGTGCCAAGGATGAGGGGCAAGTGTCACAAATTGCAGGAAAAGAAATTGAGACAGGATAAAAAAGAAAAACAAATCTGATGGTTAAGCACTCAGTTTTCCAATTCTTGACAAGGATAGAGATTCTGCACTTGACTAGACAAGGCTCTCGGCATCCTGACCTGATTCTGAAGTTTTCCCTGCTTCAAGCAGGAGATTGGACTAGGAACCTCCCAAGTTTCTTTCCAGCCTAAATTATTCCACAATTCTCAGAAAGCATAGGACCCCCACCAAGCTTAAACCACCTGTCCATATGGCAGTAAGCTAAACAGATTTGGATACCCAACACCAGCAAGCTCTAGTTTATTTTGGGCACAGCTGATGCACAAGAAAATATCACTATCTGCATAAAACACCTCTTTGTAGAGATGTAACTGACAGCTACAAGCTCTTGAATACAAAAATGTCTGAGTTTCCATAGAAACTAACTTGGATAATCCTTCCTGTATCCAGCCATTTCTCTACAGTAGAGAACTAAGGCTGTCAGCACAACTGTACAAAAAAAAAAAAACACCAAAAAACAAAAACCACCCCCACACCACACACTAGTAAGCATCACTGTATGACATGGATGCTAGTCATAAAAGGGGTGAATACTTGCCTAGGTATGTATCATACCATGCAATACCAATAACAGCCTTCAGCACTGTAAATTATCTACACTATGTTTAAAGCACAGGATCAGTGCACAGCGTATCTCACCAGAAAATAAAGGCTGAGTGTATCTATAATGGCAGCAGGATGCATCCAGGACATATGCCCTGACCCAGCTGCTGGGAAATGCTCCCAGGTACGATATGTATTCTTAGGGAAGCAGGACTCTTCTCAACCTCAGGAAGCATATGGTTTAAGGCATATGAATTCCCACTCCCCAGAACATTCTTTCCTGGAGCAGCACACAAACAGCATGGTGTAACAATTGCTCTGCGCTTAAAAATTCAGGTAGGACAGACATTGCATTCTCTTCTAGCATATCTATTTTGCCATGCCTTTAACTTTTCCTTTCCCTGTTCTAGTTGAGCTACTCCATTCCTATACCCTGTGTTCTTAAAAGGATAAGGATTTTCAGTGAGCACAAGAGCAAGCCAGCATACCAGTCTCACATCATTTTGCCATTTGAATGATCAAGCTACAATCCATTCCCTCAATTCCTCCTATCCCAGTGCCAACCTCCTCACTCATAAACCACATACCTTTGCTGTGAAAACAAGTATTCTGTCATTGATCAGAGAGGGGATTTTGGTTTAAAAAAAAAAAAAACACAACTCTTTTCATGTACAGATAAGCAGCTATTGCAATTGAATAATCAGAAGCCTAACACTTCTGCATTTTTCATACAAGTAATCTGCAGAAGCATGTTGTGGTAATGGAATTTGAATACAAGACAATCACACAGAGCTATCGGCAAGCCACTGAGACACTGTAGCTTCCACTGTGTCCATAGCTTACTACAAGAGACCAGTAGTGATACAGTGAACTTTGAATGTAATACAGGAAATAAAAGGAAATACTGTATTTCCTTCATACTCCCTCCATGTCTACCATTGTAAGGCATGGCTGCTTTCTCCTGGTTCCTAAATGGAATCCAGGCATGGAATATAGAAAACTTCAGTCTATTGAAAAAGAGCAGTCATGTCTTTCTAGGTACCCCTGAGGCTTTTGCCATTTATGGGGGATTTTTTTGTTTGCTTTGGGTTTTTAACTCCTTGATTTGAAGTGACTAAACAGTGCATGTCTTCTTACATCAGCATTGCCTATAGAAGTGCACATACAATTACTGACCTCATAGGTCTCCTTCCTCTTTATGTAGTGGGCACTCAGTTGTAGTACCCTAAAATTAATCACTACATTAACCCATGTCCTCTAAAAGACAAATGCAAACCAACATAACTGCAGTCTCAAATACCTTGTGCAGCCAGCTAAGAAAATCTCTAGTCTGATCTTCTCTGCAGTTTCAAAGTGGTTGGAACAAGGACTTGCTTTCCCTTGTTTCTGGAGACAGCATCCCACAGAACATGAGACAATATTTTTTATCTTTACTACTGTTAAAGAAGCATGGTGAATAGGAGTTCCTCATCTCTTCCAACTTAGGGTCAGTCCTGCAATACTCAGCCACTGAACGTCACTGTTAACAGCTGACCAACACTGAGAAACTTGCATAAGAGGAGAGAAAAAAACCCCAAACTTATCACTCAGATTTCTAGGAACTTGGCTCAGTCACAGAGTTAGTTTCTCAATAATAGAAGTAAGAGAACAGAGAGGCCTCAAGAATGTCCTACAAGCAAGAAGCTGATAGGAGAGAGGCTCAGAATAGAGGGAACTTAACTGCATGGTTCAAGGGACTGTGCATTTACATTAGCTAGCAAGGGCCTGCCTACAGCCCCTTCATTTACAGGGGCAGATATGCCAGTCTGTGAAAATAGTGTCCCAAGCCCTAAAACCCAGCAGAGTTCCTGAGTGGCCAGGAAGGAAAAACAGTAAATAGAAGATTTTCTACAGCATACAAGAGCCTGAACAAACCTGTTCTGTCTCTCCATTCAGAACTGTACTGGTTGTACTACATTTAGCTTTTTTTTTTTCCTATAAAGGGCAATAAAGATTAAGCAAAATACAAGTTTGAGGAGATAGGGTTAAATTACTTTCAGCTCAAAATATACAGAGGTTATTCAGTAAATTTCCTTGTAATTTTTAAGACTGATGGACACTTTACAATGCATAACAATTCCTAGATAGATTAACAGTCATTCCCCCATCCAGCTGGTATCCACACATTAAACAGCACACTTCCACTGTTTTGGCTACCAGATTTTTAGACAGTAACAAAGGCACAAAGCACACAGGTCACAGTTATACAACACCATGTGAGAAGCAAGGTGCTGTGCTAACTCTAATATCCCTCCCCAGCAAATTTGTGGTTAGCATTTAGAACAATACTCAGAGAAATAAGCAAAACTATCAGCTCACCAAGCACACTGCACTGAATCCAGAAAACTCAAATGGCAAAACCACCCCACTTGTCTTTCAAAGAAGCCCACAACACAACCTCACTAACCTTGTTTCAACAACCACTCTTTGTAACTTCCTACCCACCCAACCCCAGCTGCTCCTTGTACAGCTATTACAAAGCTGAGCACACTCAGTAATCAGCTAAGTGAATCTTGCTGGCCATTCCCCCACAAGCTGTTTAATGGTTCTCTACCCTTCTTTGTCTTAAAGGTCTTTTCTGCCAGCTCCTAAGACTACCGAGGTAGGAGTTAAGTGGCTTTCCTTGGCTTTTGGCTCAAAGAAGAGGACTCGACCACCTATGTCAGTCAGACATCATAGACTAATACCACACATGTCCACCTTTAATTTTTTAAGTTGGGAACACTTCATGAAAATCACTGCAGTGAGAGTTTTCCTAGAATAGTCTGTTACCACTGGTTAAAACTATGACAATAGACAGACATACTTACTTATAAGCCTTGAAGCCCAGTTTAGGAGAGTGGGGAGGTACACATTACAGGATATAGGTTGTCTGAGTAGCCACAGTGTAATTAAGAAACTTCATGTATCTGTGTACAAAAAGAGCTTATGAGTGCTGGCAAGTTTTGGACCACGTACACTGTACCTGCTCAATAGTATTCTACCCTTTTTCCACAGCAGCATTGGTATTCAACCTACGCACCCAAAATTGGTTAGCAGCAAATAACTGTGGATGGCAAAAAAACTCACAGGTAGCTATAGAGTGGTGAATTTCCATACTATAGTGGCTCTGTGCTCCAAATGCACAAGGCACCTCTTGTGTTGGTGTACGTGCATGAGTGACCACCCTAAGGACAGTCCAGCTCAACAGTGACAGCCAAGATACAATCTAGGGGCAGAAGCTGAGAACAAGAAAGTAGGGACTGCCAAAATTCAGAAAATAAAGCATAACAAAATACCTGTAGGCTCAGCTGTTGACTAGCCAAAAATCAGCTGTGGAGGATGGTTCAGCTGCGCTCCCAGCATCTATATTTGACCACACTGGCCTTACCACAGGTCTACTAGAAGGGTTGGTTTGTTCAGCTATTGCTAACAGTTGTGGGATAATTCAAGTCCATATCTAGTAGAACTAGCAGTGAGATAAACTTGCTGCATATCTCTGAGACTGCCCCATTTGTCACTGAAAGCTCTGCAGATACTAATGCTCATACAGGCTTCAGAATCCCTGAATTATTTCAATTATTTTTATTTTTATTTACTCTCTTTAATAATACCATTTGATCTTCCTGGTTCCAGTTACCATATTTGTAAGATCGCATCCTTTCTGCAGCTTTACTTGCTGAAAGCTTCACCCCCTTTTTGTTCCTTTTTAAGATTATTTGGATACAGAATGTACTCTGAATAGTAACTCTACAGTTATATTAATTAAAGGTAGATTTAAATAAAGGCTTGGCATGATTATACAGGTTTCCCACTCTACCCTGCACGTATCTGTCTCTCTCTGGAAACCACTTCTCCTACAATACATTTCTTTGCTAACACTTGTTACACGGGGTCAATGGCCTGTGTAGTTTTAATATATCTCACTTATTTCTCCCTAGCCTCTTCCACCAATCCTACACTATATGACAAACTATAGGCTTGTATCAAAGGTCATGCTGTTTGCCCTATTCAACAAGTCTTTGAATTCAGAAAATAGTTCATTTGTTATGTTCACTTCTGCTTTTTGATGCAACGATTTTACTCGTATAGAGACTTCTTTGATATAGCTAAGTAGCTGAAAAGATGCAGCCTTTTTTGGAGCACTAACCACATTAACTCTGGAGTGTTAACCACATTAAACCACATTAACAGGGTTAATGTGGTTTATCTGAATCTGTTCCTCATTTGGACTATATCTCACCCAACCTTGTTTTTGCTGCATTTATTCCCTTCTAGTGAAATGGGAAATTTCTGATCAACATCTAGTAACACTCACTCCTTCACTTGCCTTTACTATAATATCTCCCTTGCCTCAATCCATCACTTTTAGTATTACCCAGGAGCAAATCAAATGATACAGTAATGTTTTGTCTGTTTCAAAAGCAGTCATCTTATTTCTAGGAAAAGCATTTACCTGTCATGAAAAATAATCCATTACTCATCTCTTCAGCTGATGATGGATAGTTTCCCCTGTATAATTGACCTGAATGTGCTCCCTAGAAGGCTGTCTCATCAGAGCTCCTATTCTGAGCTGCTTGTCTTGGTTTTGCTGGCAAAGAGCAGACAACCATTAACAGGCTTTTTCAGGTTCTTTTCCATCCCATTTACCATGCAGTGCCACCTAGCTTCCTTTTGTTTTGGACAGTGTAGGGTAACTTCCCTCAGGCAGAACAATAAACATTTTCATATTTCTTGGTGTCATCCAGATAGCTCCTTCCTCACTGACCATACACAGAATACCTTGCAGTACTTTGAGAGATTTCCAGTGTTGCATTCGCTGTCTATAGCTGGCACAATTAAACAATGGTTCCATTTCTTCATTGTTTATTTGGATTTGCTGGGTTTGTTCTGCTTTTGCTTCTCTGACTGCTGATAACCCCTTGTGACTATCCCTTGTGCCACTAAGCTATTTCCCAGGCTGCTGGAGGAGAGGCTATTATAACTGTGTCTTAAGCACCATATCAGCTAAGTTACTTCCTTTTGGTAATGTGAGGGTTTTTTTAATGCGCTCTGACGACTGGATAGAGTCTATGAGCTGTAACTGCTACAACTTCTGACATTCTTCAAAGACAATGGAAAGGGTAAATTACAGGATGGTAGAAGAGGACTCATGAGATTTTGAGAGCTTAACCATAGACATGAAACACAACCACTTCTGGCTAGCTTTTTACAGGTGTTTCCCCATGCGCCATAGGGGACCTTCCTACAGTGGCAGTGGCAGCCCTAGAAAAAAGTACAGGACAGCCCTCTACAGTGCCTACACTGGAGGAAATACCCTGTCTCTGCAGGGAATCAGAGTGAAGTGGAAAGCAGTTGTGCATGCTAGCTTGAAGTTGGCACAATAAAGAAACTCACTTTGAAGCCTACAGTTTCATATAGTATTTTATAGAATGACAGTTGGAAATGTGCTCAGCTAAGGAAAATGAAAAAGCAAAGACAGGGAGAGAGGAGAACTTTCAGATTCTGTGGTAAAATATCAAGAGAAAGACAGAACGTGCAGTTTATATTGCAGCAAGGTTATCTGAGGATATTAGGCAATTTAGCAAAAATATGTCTGTTCTTTGTTATAAATGATGTAGAAATGCAAAAGAAACAAGGGGTTCTGGTAATAGGTTGGGAAGTGAAACTCTTGCTAAGAAAAAAAAAATATCCCTACATGCTACATACTTTGACTCTTGGACTGAAAACCCAAGAGTCAGAATACTTGTTTGAAAAACCAGGTTCTGCCACTTTGGTGTGCTGATGTACACCTGTCTGTTTCTAGTATCATCATTCAGAATAATTTATTCAGGGTAGAACTGTCTCTCCATTGACTGAAGAATTGGTTTGATTTATTTTCTGTGACAGGTGGGGGTCAGAGGACCGTTAGTAAAGCAAAAGGCACAAACCTTTGCTGATTCTGTTGTCTCACAGATTTCATTCTGCTACAGCTGGTGGCTGAGCATTTCTGCCTGGGATGGCGGAGGATCAGGAGCTGACTCAGCCACACAAAGCTCAACTCGAGCCCTCCCTTCAGCAGCGCACCAGCAACACATACCGCAGTGCAGAGCACTCTCAGGCCTTGCTCAGTGGCTTGGTATCTCTCCGAGACAGCAGCATCCTCTTCGATGTAGTTCTGGTAGTGGAAGAGAAACCTATTGAGGCTCATCGCATACTTCTAGCTGCATCCTGTGACTATTTCAGGTACACTTCCATACAGCAGTAACAAGCATGTGTCTGAATATTACTCAAGCCAGCAACATCCAAATCTTCTTTCTCGGCACACTGCTTCTGGATGTAAAATTAGACCTGTAAGATGGAGCTGAATGTGTTTCAAAATACTAAGCATGGCTTTATTCATCTTTCTGTTATTTCTCTACAGAAATAAAGCTCTTGTTCCTGCACACTGAGCTTACCTCCACTAAATTCACTGCCTGTGGTACTTGGAGGTATATAAAGAGGAGAGACTATCTGAACAGCTGTCTTCTGCATAAATGAACTCTGGATGGCTTTTAACATATCCTTAGCATTGGAAGACTTTGCCCATTGTGTTGATCATTTCATAATACACAAAAAGTCACTGGAAGTGGGTCACTCCTCTGTTACATGCCTATAGTGTGACTCACTGTCCATTAAATCAGGCACTCCTCTGGTCAATTTGACTAGCAGTTTCTTGAACTCACTTTATTTTCATAGAGCAAACAAACAAACAAACAAACAATTAAATCCCAAGGCAATCCAGGCAAACTTCTAACTGGAAGAAAAACTGCTCTAGCTTAGAAAAAATTCCTACAGTCCCAAGTTCCTCTCTTCTTCCTCTTTCCCCACACCCAGAGTATCTGCCTCTGCCCATTGACTATCCGTATGTACTGGGTCTGTATTTAAGTCCTTCAGCTGTGAATCGTACCTTTCACATGGCCCCTACTGTTTTCCTGCAGAATGAATAGTATTACTTTCGTAGGTCCTAAAGGTCTGTACTCTTGGTATCAGTGGCTTAGAGAAGAGGTAATGCCATAGAAGTGTCTGGCTAGGTTTTTATCTTTCTGAATATTTTTTTTATGTTCCTGGGACAACGTAAGATAAGCAAACTGAAAATAGCTTCAATGCAAATCTGCCATAGCATGTGCCATTGTCTTTTTTACAGAGGAATGTTTGCAGGAGGACTGAGAGAGATGGAACAAGAAGAAGTTCATATTCATGGCATCTCCTACAATGCAATGTGTAAAATCTTGAACTTCATTTACACTTCTGAGCTGGAACTCAGTGTGAACAGTGTACAGGAAACCTTAGCTGCAGCCTGTCAGCTTCAGGTGAGGTACTGGGAGATGTGACAAAAAAGAAGCAAGAAACAAAAGCAACAATGAAAGAAACAGAAAACATGGATATCTGGTTAGATGGAGGGTTAGGGGGTGAATAAGAGCATGGGTCTGATGAGAAGCCTTTCTCTGGGATGCTGTATCCACTGGAACTAATTATGGAAGGGTAGGAACAATGAATGAGTACTTGCACATCGTATTTGTGCCAATGGTTTTATTACGTATAAACATTTACCATTTCATCTAGAGGACTGTTTTATTTAGCACTCACTTCTACTGATCTGCTTATGAAAGCTTCCCTGAAATAGAATACCTCTGGCCTATGGTAAAGGACAGGGCTTGCTGCTCAGAAATTGTTCTGCTGCTCAAGGTCTTCCCTAGATTGAGTCCGCAGGCACATAACCTCCCCTGACTCCGTCACTACAGGAAATCGTACCACTATGGTTTCTGCACTAAGTGCAGAGTTCATGTGCCTTTAAGACAAGTTTTTTCTCTTAATTTCCCCTGCAGCTAACTGCTGCACAAGGCTTTGGTACTAAATCTTAAACTTTCCACGTGCTTGCTTTGGTTGGTTTGTACACACAGTTAGCACCACTTTGTTAGCAGAGGGGCTCTTGGACAGCAGTTACTTCTTTACTTGCCAGTAGTCCCTCCTGCCAGATATGACTTCAAATTGTATTCAGAAGACAACATTACATATTAATTTTCCTTTCCAATGGCTTCCTGTGCTCTTGAGTGATGTAGATATATTTGTTACAGATACAGTCTTTGATGCAGTATGTCTATAGTGCCCTGAAATTACGGAGTGACTATAAACCTGGCTTTCACTATGTCCTCCATGCCTTCCGTTTTCATGACTGCCTCCCAGGCAGCCTGCAGTTTGGTGCCACGCTAACGAACCAGGCAGCCTGGCTGTCCAGTGTCCCATGTGTCTTGGAAGACACATTGCTGTTGCACTTGAAGCCAAACTCGTTGGCCTGCAGTATAGTGTGGCTAGAAGGTCTATATTATATTCATCTACATACCCATGTTGAGGTTTTTTTCTCTGGAGAAAGGTGAATTGGGCACAAGTGAACATGGTGATCAGACTGTGAGGAGAACAGTCATCTTGTGTACCACTTCCTTACAGTCATCCCAGGCTTCTGTCACCTGTCTCTTGAGTGTGAGGCAAGTGGTGTCTGAAATGAAAAATATCTCTCTCTTGCAGATTCCAGAAGTCATTAAGTTCTGTTGTGATTTTCTCATGTCCTGGGTAGACGAAGAGAACATCCTCGACGTATACAGACTAGCTGACCATTACGACTTGAGACATTTGAGTGATCAGCTGGATTCCTACATTTTGAAGAACTTTGCAGCTTTCTCAAGGACACAAGTGTACCGACAGCTACCCTTGCAGAAGGTCTACTCCCTTCTCAGCAGCAACCGTTTGGAGGTTAACTATGAGTTTGAAGTTTATGATGGGGCACTTTTTTACCATTATTCTCCAGAGCAACTGGAGACAGATCAGGTCTCCCTGATGGAGCCCCTTAAGCTACTTGAGACAGTTCGTTTTCCTCTGATGGAACCCCAGATCCTGCAAAGGCTTCATGACAAATTAAGTCCATGTCCTTTAAAAGATACAGTCGCAGATGCATTAATGTACCACAAGAATGAATGTCTTCAGCCAATGCTTCAGAGCTCCCAGACACAGCTGAGATCAGAGTTCCAGTGTGTAGTGGGATTTGGAGGGATGCATTCTACTCCATCCATTGTCCTCAGTGATCAAGCCAAGTATCTGAACCCCTTATTGGGAGAGTGGAGGCACTTTACAGCTGCACTAGCCCCCCGAATGTCCAACCAAGGGATTGCTGTTCTCAATAATTTTGTATATTTAATTGGCGGAGACAACAATGTAAGTGGTTTTCGAGCAGAGTCAAGGTGTTGGAGGTAAGATAAGGATAATCCTGCTATTATTTTTATTGCCACCCTGTTGCCCATCTCTGAGTCAGTAGGCCAGTAGCGCAGTCTGTACACTTGCTAGCTGAAAGATTAGGAACTGATCAGGGGCCTCATTGAAAGAAAACACAAGAAGTAAACAAATGAGCCTCATAGTAACAGGAAGCTTCCAGCAGTGCTAATGGGACCAAGCCAAGCCTGATAGGGTAGAAACAGCTACTTATTCAAGAGTATTACATGTGCTACTTTCTGCCTTGTTGGAGGGGGGAAGTATTAAAGGTGTGGGAAGCAGTAGTGAACCTAGAACCCTAGATTGTCTAGATGCTCTTGAGCTAGGATTTTCTAGAAGTCCTCCGAGTGTAGTTTTGGTCCCAATACAAAGGGATTTAGCTACCAAAAAGAGTTTTTAAATAAAATGCTATTACTGGCTGATTTTCAAGAATCTGTGTGCACAATAGCAGCATTCCAGGGTCCCCTCATATTCTTCTGTGCCAGGGAAAAGAGCAGGAGGAAGGATCAAGTTTAGACCTTTCATTGTCCATTCCACTGCAAAACCAGATACAAACACTTTTATTTTTTATATTGTGGTAATTTTTACTAGTTTTAGCTGAGTTTCCCTTATTTTATGGCATGCATAGTTTCACTTCACAAACAGTTTTCTCTGTAAGCAAAATTTCCAGACCAGATAGATATTTTGATCTGAAAGTGAATCATGAGGTTCACTTTGAGCAGCAGATATTTGGGAAAAAGAATCAAAGAACCCACCACATATTTATGCCCTTCTTGGACTCTTGAAGATCCAGATTCAGTCTTTGTGCTATTTTTAGACTGTTTTACCTTGCAGAATGGCTTTGTGCAAGCAGAGATTTTGATGTATAACCTGACAGCAGTGTATAAAATAATGGAAAACCTAGGCTTTTATAGTGTGATTATGTCAGCTAAAATACATCTTCTAAAAATAGAATAAAACAACTTTGCTAATAATAAAATGCTGACAAGGCCAAATTTCACTCCACTTACAGCTGAGCTCAATTTCAGCCAACAACAGTACAGTAACCCACATCTGTGGTACTGTCTGGTATTCCAGCAATGATTCTGTGCCTGTATGAATAACTTTCTTTGATCCCATTCTTCTACAAGGTATGACCCGCGACACAACAAATGGTTCCAGATCCAGTCCCTACAGCAAGAGCATGCTGACCTCAGTGTTTGTGTTGTGGACAACTATATATATGCTGTCGCAGGCCGAGATTACCATGAAGACCTGAGGGAAGTGGAGAGGTATGACCCTAAAAGCAACACTTGGGAATATGTGACACCTCTGAAGAAGGAGGTAAGGAGTCCATTAGCCACACACACTACTATGGTTCCCCAATTCCTGATTTAATCTTTTTAGATGCTTTTCTCATGTGTAGCTTTAAATTTGCTGATAGTCAGATGGAAAACAGTAGCCTCTGTATATAGGATAAATGAATATCAAGAAAGGAGAGTAATACTATATGTAAATTACATTTTGAGGTTAAATGCTTATTTTTTCCTGTTTTCTTGTCATTTTCCCCCGCACCTTTATTGTGCTAATCCTTAAAACCATTTAAATGTGAACACATAACCTCTGGGAACAGGAAGTTCCCATTCCTCCTACACAGGTAAACTATGAGCCACAGTAGTACAAGCTTCTCACTTACGGTCCTGACAACTTGCTTTACTCCTGATCAGAAGAGATAATGCCCCAGGAAGAAGGTACATCAGTTTCTATAGACTGCTTAGTTCCTGCACACAGAACTGAGATTGGGTAACAAGTTCTAGTCACAATAGCTTATGTGATGCAGAATCACATCTTGGTGAGCTAACCTAAGACCATTACTCATTTGAAATACGTGAGTGAATAGCTGTCTTTTGTCATCAGTAGCATTTATCCTTCCAGAACAGCAATTGCCAAACTAGCAGTCGTGACCTCAGGAACCAGGAAATGGTATAGTGACATGGGAATTGGGGTTATGAGTGGAAGAGTTTGTTCTAAGTTCTAACACTGCTAAAAAAGGCAAGAATTTCCATTTTCAGGTTAAAAGTGTTGCAAAGGAGGAAGATAAATACAAACAACTGCTTGGCGAATCTTGGTTAGGGAAGAAAACTAAAATCCTGAGTAATCTTTCAAGAAACTATGCTGATTTCTACTGTACCTTTTAAAAGCTTTGGGTCAAGTGACCAGCACAAAATAATATTTCTGATTTCATAATGCCTCTCAATTGAGAATCTCAGGACGCCTTAAAAATACAAATATTACTGCCATTTTACGAAAGGGATGCAGAGGCAGAAGAGCTTGCATGAGGTCACAAATAATAAATGTGTGTCAATGCTGAGAATATAAAAATCCTTAAGATCCAATTGAGTGCTACTAAGTACGATATCTTGCATTTCTGATAACACTGCTTGTATAAGAAAAATCTCCAACAGAAAGGCTTCCAAGTAGACTAGGGAGAAAAGTAATAGTATGAATGATCTTCTAATCAAGGAACAATAAAGAATGAGAACCCACTGCAGTTCTGGAAGTTTTAGAAATTTTAGTGTATTTCATTCAGAAATTCACACTTATAGCATAATCACCTAGAAAGGAATTGTCTATAAAAAAATCTTTCCAGATGTTGATATCTGCGTAATACATGAAGAATGTCACTCCCTTAATGTCTATTCCATACTCTGAAACCGGGAGAAATACATAAATCCAGACCTCAACCTCTTGCTTTCCCATGTGGTGATACAGGTATACGCACACGCTGGAGCAGCACTGGATGGGAAGATGTATATTACTTGTGGGAGGAGAGGAGAAGACTATTTGAAGGAGCTACAATGTTATGACCCAAAGACTGACCGCTGGGACGTTTTAGCAGATGGTCCAGTGAGACGTGCTTGGCACGGGATGGCTGCACTGCTAGGAAAGCTCTATGTAATTGGAGGAAGCAACAATGATTCTGGCTACAGAAGGGATGTTCACCAGGTGAGAGCATGTCATACCTGTCTTTCTTGGAAGAGTCTGTTTCTTATGGATGCTTGCACTCTGATGTAATGTCTTTCTCCTACTAAGTATGCAAATAAAACTGTCTGCCCAGCAACAGCTACTGCACCAGCTCTCCCCCACTCAATTGCAGAACTTGCAATGATTTATTTACTGCTCTCTGTCTTGAACGCATAGTCTAACCCACAAAGCATTAAAGCTCTAGCACTTGGAATTCTTACCAATTTTAAAACAACTTTGATGGATAACATTCATTGGCATGCACATACCCAATAAGTAGCACATCAACTAAATTTACTTTTACATTGTCTTCTCACATGCATTTTTTTCTAAGTTGAGGACTGTTGAATTACCAATGTGTAATTGCAGGACAGATTTGTAAAGGATGTGTTGGATGGCAATTATATAATGCAATTAAATGTACAGTACCTGATGAAAAGTGATGGCTGGTGAGAATTCTCTTCAGTCTTATTCCAGCTTCTAGAACTGCTAGAGAACTCTAGAAGAGAAGACACAAAAAGTAACTGCTCTTATAAAGCGAATGAAGATGGCAGAATTAAATCTAGCTGAATAGTATATCTGAATGATAAAAAGGTGCTTACAAATAAAAGCAGTTAGCCAAGTAAGTACCCAGTGAAATCTAAAGCTTCCCAACATATGGTGCAGAGACAGCTCAGCAGATATGTCATATTTGTATGTTCCAGCACATTTTTTTCTAATGCAAACAGATGCATTAAGTCTGAGCTTATATTAGCATGTGTCCTCATCTCTTTCACTTTTGTATACATTTTTTTAATGACATACAGCTGTTACTCCAGCAGCAGGGTCAGAACTTGTGATTCAAAGCTACATGGCAACTATGCACAGTTTTCTGCTGAGTACTGTACTTTTACTACATAGTGATATGCTCTCTCCATTATCAACACCCTGTCAAAAGACTGATGATATTGCATGGCTTCCTAAATAGTTTGCCATATGGCCAGGCTCTGTCACTAAGATACAAGTTTGATTTTGGCTAATCTCTTTCTTTTTTTTTACAGGTTGCCTGCTATAGGCCAAGCACTGATCAGTGGACAAATGTATGTCCACTTCCTGCAGGACATGGAGAGCCAGGCATTGCGGTCTTAGACAACAGGATCTATGTCTTGGGAGGCAGATCCCACAACAGAGGAATCCGCATGGACTATGTCCACATTTATGATGCAGAGAGAGACTGTTGGGAGGAAGGACCCCAGCTGGAGGATGATATTTCTGGGATGGCTGCCTGCGTCCTCACTTTGCCCAGGGCTATTTTAATGGAAACAGAGAAATGGTTCTCAGAATGGCATGCAGACCGCGTGAAGTATCACCTTGATTTTCCATCGGAAGTTATGAGCGTATCAGACTGGGAGGAATTTGACAATTCAAGTGAAGATTAGAAAACTTTAATATTTATTTTTTGCCAGTGGATGAGGAAATTAAGGCTTGGAGAAAATACTTAGAGATTTTATATGTCTTTCTTATATATATAAATAAGTATTTAAAGGTTTGAAATATAAGTGTTCTGCACAAAATGCCATTCACAGTCAATATCTGCCCATCTGCAAGTGTTCTGCACAAAATGCCACTTACAGTCAGTATCTGCCCACCTGCGAGAAAGCAGCATTTTTAAAGTAACTACAGAACTGCCATTTTCCCCCAGTTAAAGTATAGAGGTTCTTCTGCTTTGAAGGAGACTTTTCTCAACCTTCAGCATGGACAGGAAAAAAACACAGAGAAGGCTCAGCTTGACTAGCTTCTTTCCTTCCAGCTTTTAGCTTGAAATAGCTTTTTCAAATTTTTTTTTTCCGGTTTTTTTTTTGGTAATAGAGCTTCCTAGCCAGCTTAACACAGGAAGGTAACACCTAGTGTCTCCCTCCTGTGCCAGGTGTCAGACAGCTTGATTGGTTCTTCAGCAAGATTGAACGTACAGAAACAGGAACAGTAGCGAGAAAGTCTGAACCTTCATCTCATCTGGGCATGCAGCCATCTTTGTAACTGGGTTAGAGCCTGTGAACTGACACCCACTCCTGAACTTCTATACTGCAAGTTCTGTCAACACAGTGGAAAGAAGATTTCTAGAAAAAACTCTGTACAGAGTATGGCAATCTCATCATTCAACTGTCAGACACATTTGTTCACAAGCATAAATTAATAAATCCTTGTCAGAACTTTTTTCTTTTTAACTGCTGTCTCAGTTTTATTAACTGTGATGTGGAGTCTGAAGTTAGTGAGCTTAATTAGATCCTACAGTACTACATTAGTATCAGTGAAGTTACACCAGCTTGGGAGATGGGCAATTTTTTTTCATTCTTTTATTATATGCTTTAGAAGAGGATAAAGAGAGCAGGGATTGGTTTGCCAGAGCAGAAGAAAAAAAGTAATAAGGAGATGACTAGAGGTATTGAAGATTACATTGATCTAAGACCCTGCAGTAGCTGAACTAATGCCAGCAACATAATACAGAATTACTATAGCTCAGAAAGATAAGGCATAGTAAATCCTTGCTTCATGAGGCCTTAAAATAATTGGCTTCTGACTACCATCTTGCTTAACATTAGTTTAGAAGATGATGTAAAGTCTGAACCAGTGTCATACCTGAATAGCATGGGATCCTTCCTCTTGGAGGGCCAGGAAGTAATCAGTGCCACCAGAAGATCATTAAGAACTACCAAAAGCTTTTACATCTTGTAGCAATAATGGGGTTGCAGGAGAAGGGCAAAACCAAGGTGATAATCAGAATGATATGATACTAGTCAAGTATCATCACTTTATGACAAATACTGCACATTGATGTGCTACTTTAGAGAAATGGAAGAAGTTCCTGGATATTACCATTCTTAGGGATATTTTGTTTATGGAAACAAAGATGATTTAAAAATGGACCTAGATGGCTCCACATTAGGAGACTGGGCTTCTGGAAAAGATTGAAGAATATTTGCACAACTCTTTTAATAAGCTCAACAGCTTTTTCTTGGTAAGAGGGGCATTTGTTGGATATTTTCTCCAGCACTGTCAGTTTTCACCTCAACCTCTGAACCTTTGCCAATTGGCAAATAAAACAAAAGACCTGGTAACTGCAAGAAACCCTGATTATGAGCTTCTTCAGAAAATATTTTTTTGATAATGAACTCTGAACTGCACAAGGAGTCTGGAAATACAGATTCTATTACACTGCAACTGACGAGTATTCCTATTTTGCCTACAGAGTTACTTTAAATGTGTAGGAATTAAATGTAGCCCTCAGATGTAAGGACACATCTCTCTGACATGGACATCAGTAGAACCACTCCTTCCAGACTGCAAGTGTTGCAGTGGCAATTTGTTTGGTCTGCAAACAAGTGGTTCTACTAGTGGTCCAGGTCATATTCTAGACTCAGCTGTTCTAACTAAACCCAGACATCTAACTCAAGTCTAATGCTTGCAGTGCCTTTTCCATTTTAACTAGCATTTCTCAACAGACCAGTGATACCCTATGTTATACAGCTGAAAATGTTATTTAGCCTCTTTCACGATAAAAAAAAAAAACTAATCGATCTTTGTCTGGCTTCTTTTTCTTTTCCTATGTAAACCACTAGAGGGTATAACTTACTATTATAAATAACCAAGCTGATAGGCTAATTCTTAGATGACATAGGAGACTATAAGACATCTATGAGTAATTATTAAGATAAAGAAACATCTAGAGAAAGCACATGGGTTGGTTTTTTTTCCAGCTTCTAACCTATCACTCCTGTGTTCGAATACTGATTTTTAGATAGTCAGGTGATCTGTTTTTCCATTTATCAGTATATGCAATTCTGTGATTACATTATTTATTAAATCTTGCTGTTGGATGCTGTGCAAAGCAAATCAATATAAGGCTTAGAATGCAGTTGCAAGGAAATTACTTTTCCTTAAAGCCGATCATCTACCTTATAGAGAAGTCTAAATTATTCTTCCTATGTTTTTTAGTTACTGGTATAATACCCCTAAGTTAAATGAACTAAACCTAAGGGCAGGCAGGTATTACATATTTTGATATTACAAAAATTCTGTTGCTTTCATCCCCCAAATTTCTTTTCATCTGCGTGTAATGTGACTGTTGAAAGTTATGGTATGCGCTATCTTATTTGCAAGTATTTTGTTTAGGTAAAAAACCACAGAGCTTAGCTTAGCTCAGCTCAAACCATCCTAATCATTTAACAGTAGCTCGTTTTAGTCCAGCATGTACCTTTTCAAACTAACACATAGGCTAAACAATAATAAAATTGCTTTGCTTTAAAATTGGCAATTTTTATCTAACTCAGCATATATAAAGCACTTCTTTGTTATTCTTGTTTACTACAGTTACCTATATAAAGAAATTGCAGGAGAGATCAGAGATTGATACACAGAGCTATAATTATTATTCATTGGTTTTCCTACCAGGAATGATGCTTCAGGAACTTAGCCTTCAAGAGCCCACTTAAACTTTATGTTATCTCAAGAAAAAGATGTGCTCATAGGCATTTTAGGCTGATTCCATATTTTTTTATTTATAAATTCTCTGACCTCCTAAATATGTCAGTCTTGTATCTTACAGTAAAAAGCATTCATTTTTTACAGCAAGTCCTCAGAGACAGTATAGCACAAGACATTGTGGACAGATGGTCAATGAACTAAGCAAGCTTTAAGTTATTTCTGGTCTGTAAGAGAATAGCCAAACAACTCTTCCAGAACTGAGTGATCAAAATACCAACACTTAAACTGCTGATACATTAGGAAGTCCACAAGAATAACAACTAGGTTTCTTAATGATCTATTTTCCTATTTCCTGCCAGCACAGAGGTAAAGCTGTATAGGCATATTTGCTAGAGTTGTAATTAGTGGACTTGTATCCTGAAGTATTTCAGCCTTCCACATTTGGAGAAGTGATTGTGACTGCTTCAGTTTTTGTTTCATAACTGCTTTCACTACTGTTATTTCTTCTCCAGCTGTCTACCTCCAAATCCAACATATTCTTTCCCATTTCCTCATGGTTTAAATTAGGGTCATTAATTTTGCATTGGAAGCATACCCAGTACTTGATTTGAAACAATAAGGATTCTCATTCTATACCCTTGACAGAAATTTACTTCTCCTTACTTAGAGACCAGCCACATGTACAATCTATTTGGCATTCAGCCCAACTGATGCAGTCAGAAGCTTCTGGCGAAAGGAAGAAGGAGCAGCTGGGCACAGGGCAAGAGGGACGGGACCTTCTCAAGGGAATATTCTGCCAACTGAGTTTTTATTTCAGCAGCAGCTGATGCACTTTAAGAGCTCCCCACCTCCTCAGTTGAGCTACAACTGTTTGGCCATGCTCTGAGGGTGGAAGCTGCCAACAGGTAAGACAAAGAGCATAAATGGATTTATATGTAATAAAAAGGTAAAGGTGGTACCATACATTTATCCATTCTTCTTAAACCAAATGCAGTTGTAGGGATGTAATACACCTGAGATGATGGTCTGTAGTCTAGAAGTTGAAGCACAGTCTTATCTGATAACATTAATGATCTTGAACAAGTCACCTTTTTCTCATACGTAAGTAGAACATGGGATCTTTTACCTAGAAGATCCAGCCGAGTTCAACCACAGTTAGTGAAACTGAGGGGGGAAGTACTTGAAAGATGCACACAGCCTGCATGAATACAAGTTCAGAACAGCTAATTGTGGCAGTTCCTTCCAAACTGAAAACCTCTCCATGCCTTAGAATCCTGTCTGGATGGGAAGGTGGGTGTGCTGGTTCTCTAGCGTTAGTCCAGCCCCATGCAGTATTGCACAAAAACTGGTTTATAATTAGATACTATTTATTCCTGACATGTTACAGCTCTTTGGAGATTTTAGTATTATCTATATGAAATGGAGGCAAAATAACTATGTATTTGACCTACTACATTTGATTTTTATGATAACAAAAATTGTAATTCAATAAAATGCAGCAATAGGAATTTTTATTTCCTTTTTATATACTATGTGTTACTAATCTGCTGCTAACTTGTGGCTTTTGTAATTATTTTTAAACATTATTTAGCATGTTATTGCAAGTCCAACTACTATCTTTTAATCTATATTTTGGCCATGGCCAAATAGAAAACGATCCAAAACTGCTCAAATGACAGAACATAATAACCTTCATAATCTAATGTAGCCTATCTACATGTGTTTAAAACTGACTCTCATTGGCAGATACAAGCACTTATACCAGTAGGAACAGATCAAAGGTATAGCTACTAAGTAAGCTTCCCTAGCAACAGATGAAATATTTTTGCATAGATGTGAATTTTCAGATGGTATTATTCATCTCTAGGTCTACTGTTTTGCTAGTATTGCTGCACAGGACTAAACAGCTGTTGTTTTCCACCCAGGAGGTGGCTGTATTTTAGCGGCTGGTAAAATGATACCTGTACATGTATTCGGGTCTACTTTAAGATCGTTTCGTGTTAGTGATGTTATAAGACTTTCCTGGATGATTTTGTCTAAAGCATAAGAATGACACTGGATAAGTCTTGCATTTTTGTTGATTTGAACTGTGCTAAATGTCTACAGAGACACAGCCCGTATGTTCCAATCCAAACACCTCAGTTGGCACTAGTTGCCAATGTAGGAAGAAGAACAAAGAGAAGAAAAATGACCATGATGTGACTGAGCTTTAGGAAAAGGCAGAGCATGAAAGAAAGATAGCAAAGCTGGAAAAAGACTACACAACAGTCCTATTAGGCACTTCAAGTCAGTCATCTTAAATGTATTTCTCCATTTTAAATGTTTTTTTGCTTTCAAATGCTGCTTCATTTCACATTGCCAGCCCCAAATAAAATGAAAAAACAAAAGCACAAATTAAACAGTCATGAGACTGAGCTAAAATCATGCTATTTGCAAAGGTTACTAGCACGTCTGGGGAATTAACGCGGTTATTTTGTCACGCCCTTGCCTACTGCAGCTGGACATGCCGATTGCCACTGCCAGCCCTCCCAAACGTGAGTCAGACCACGCAAAGGCCCACACTGCTTGTCTGAGGTCACCGCACACCAACCTCCCTCTAAAATTCAAACAGCTCACACTGCACCATGTGCCAAACACTTGCCCACCCCCTGCCCGTGAGGCCTGCTGAGTCCTTTCCGGGGTTTCCTTCCTCTTCAGCGGCTGCAACACCATCTTCCCTCCCGCCTGGGCCCTGAGACAGACAGGGCTGTGACCCCGTTATCTGGGAACAAGGCCATAAAGAGACAGGAAACTGTCTCTTAGAGCACGTAGGAAGTTCTCTCGAGATCAGAGGAGATTATCACACTGGTGCATTTTGTTCCTTCAAAAAATAATCAACTAATAAAAACAAAACCTCAGGGAAGGTGATCTCTGTTGTCCCAACCGCCTGCGGTCAGGGTGCCTGGCTGCGGGGCATCCCACTGAGCGAAGAGGTGTGGAGAGGGATGGGAGGCCCAAGGCAGCCCGGGGCAGGGCCAGAGGGACCCTGGAAGGAAAGGGAAGCTTACCGTGCCTTGGGGTGCCATGGCAAAGCAGGGAAAGCCAGGGGCTGGGCAGCACTGAGGAGGGATGTGCTGAGAGAGGGATGGAGAGAAGATGGAGGAGGTATGTTGGCGGGCGCCCCTCAGATGTCTTCAGCCCAAGGACTGGGCGGTTTTTGGGGGGCGACCTGTGGTAAAGCGTGCCGCAGCGTGCATGGGGAGGACGGCCCTGCTGCCTGAGGGGCTGCAGAAGGCGCGGGGCTCTCACACCCCGCCTGACTCAACACCCCCCCGGGCCGTTCACGTTCACTCACCCCCCAACCGGGGGTGGGCCGGGAAAGGCTTGAACGACTCTAGCCCAGAGAGACCGGGGAAAGAGCTCCTCCAGACGCGAGGATGAGGCACCGAGCCACGGAGCTCGCTCCCCCCCACACACCCACCCACCCCCACAGCCCGCCACCTCCCTCAGCGCGGCCGCCCGCTCCCTCAGGCGGGAACGGCCACGGCCGCGGCCGCCCCTCCCCCCACAGCGCGCGGCAGCCCCACGTCGCTCTCCGCCCCCCTAGCGGCGCGAGCCGCCAGCGGCGCCTGCGCGGGGCGGTGTCTCCGGAGAACTCCGACCGCCCGGCGCCGCCGCCATTTTGGTGCTCGGCTCTGGGAGGGGAGGGAACCCACAGCAGAAAGCGGGAGCCCGGCGCTTCTGCCTCCCCCGCCCCACCTCCCCGTCTGGCTCCGGCGCTGAGGCACCGTAGCAGGCTACCCTCGCCACCTTCCCGGGTCGCCTGTCCTTGTCAGCCGCCGCCGCCGCTCTTCGCCGCCCGCCCAGCCGGGCCCGCCGCAGGCCTGAGAGAGAGAGGCGGGAAGGATGCCCTGCACACCCCGCCGCTGAGGGAGACTCGGGGGCCCTGACCGCCGCGTCTGGCCAGCCCCACCCCAGCCGCTCCTCGGTCCTTCGCCTCCAGAGGCACGGAGCTTCCTTCTCCCTTATCCCCCTTTCCCTGGGCTTCCTATCTTCTGGGCTGGGCACTAGCCGCTTCCTCCCAGCCCCCAGCCCGCTCCGCTTCCCAGGCCTCCTTGCCCAGGCCTTCCCTTCGCGGGTCTTTTCCTTCGCCTGGGCCTTCGGGCTCTTCACCTTCCTCCCCCCCCCCCCCTCCCCTCCCTTCCCCTTCCCCGCCCGGAGCCATGTCCTCAGCCGCTCGTTTCGATTCGTCGGACCGCTCCAGCTGGTACGTGGGCCCGGTGTCTCGGGCGGAGGCGCAGACGCGGTTGCAAGGGCAGCGGCATGGCATGTTCCTGGTGCGAGACTCGTCCACCTGCCCGGGGGACTACGTGCTCTCGGTGTCCGAGAACTCCCGGGTTTCCCACTACATCATTAATTCCTTGCCCAACCGCCGCTTTAAGATCGGCGACCAGGAGTTTGAGCACCTGCCCGCCCTGCTGGAGTTCTACAAGATCCACTACCTGGATACCACCACCCTCATCGAGCCTGCGCCCAGGTGAGTGCCACCCTCCGCCCCACCCACTGCTATCTTTGCTCGAGGTGGTGCAAGGAGGGGGGGCTGTCTTAGTCCAGCCTATAGCTCCAGGATCTTAATATTAGATGTAGGGCCACGCTGTGTATACTAAGGAAATATCTGTTTATGGCCCACGTTTGAAGCTGTTTCTAACAGCGGTCCTTCTTAGCACTCTGGGTCTCAGTGACCATTATGGGTTGCTCTTTCAGTCAAATCATCCATATAATGTGCGGGGTCTGTCCTTACAGCGTGTGTAGGCATATATGAAGGTATTGTGTACATCTGTACCACTGGCTATAATTGCTTTCCAAGAGGGTGTGGTCGTGCTTTGTGTCAACCTTTTCTTCTGTATTGTCCTTCTGTTCCTAGGATGGTTGAGAAGCTGGTTCACAAGTCTTCTCAGTGATTGAGGTACAGCCTCTGAGCTTGAGTTGCTCTCTGCCCCTGCATCCACACTGATTATAATAGAACAGGCCTTTATGTGATTAGACTGCTTCACCCTGTTAAGTCAGCTTTAATACATTCTAGGGCAGCATTTCCAAAACTTGTAGAGTGGCATTTCCACCCCCAACAAAATGTAAAACATTTATTACTCACAGTTTGGTTGTGACACTGTTCATCTATATCTGCATAGTCTATGCACTATACTGAGAAATGCTATTCTAGGAGGATGGGAAAATGTGACTTGGCTATGAGCTCATTCTTTGTCCTGTTCCCAACATGGAACATACCTGCAACTTGCATCAGTAAACTGCTTATCAGGAACACTAGAACATATATTTTTAATTAATAAAGCTTTTCCCAGTATCAGATTTCAAAGCTTTTGGGCTTCCTGGATAAAATGAAGTGAAATAAAAGCTAGAAAAGTAGTGACACATTAAGAAAAGAAATTCAAATTGGTTTGCTTCTAAATTCTGCAGTTTAAAATCTTACTATGTTTTGCAGTTCTTAGGGGGCAAGGATAACTTTGAGGTTTATAGTCACAATTTAACCTTGGCATAGGCCAGTTCTTAATGACAATCAGTAACTTGTCAAAGGTTGACATTAGCTTGTCAAGCTGAAAAACTCAAGTAGTCAAAAAAGGTCTTTCCGTAAAGCTGTCAGGTGATGGGAGGGATGTGACAGAAAGCACTAGCTTCAAGAACTCTTAAAGTTGCTGAGAAGTCTTCTTGGTAGTGATTGTGCTGTGGCTAGAGAGATGGGTAGGTGAAAAAAAAAATTACTTTCATTGCAGGAACGCTTGAATGGAGCTGCCCAGTGTTATGTGCGTGTTTAAACTTGTGGACAGTTGGGAGGAAAAAAGTTTATACTGAAGCAATCTTTATGCTTATCTCGGTTCTCCTTAACTTGGATACCGTTGTGCCTTTCTGGATGTAAAAACTTGTTCTTAATCATTTATGGCAATGACTGACTTGGCTTTCTAAAACACTTGAAAACTTAGCTGATTCCACTTTCTTACTTGGTATTTGTTAGGAGTCTTGCGTGAAACATTTTATGAACATTTTAGTACCACCTTATTTTCAAGGTCTTGATTGCATATTCTCACAGCATACAGAGACTCATGGGACCTAGCCTACTGTGAACTGACAAGCTTTTTTATAAAGCTACAAATGGGTTCGACTAGATGGTTTTCCTTAGCATGATTTTTGTTCTGAACACTTAGAAAAATCAGTGACATGGTTGATGGTTTGAAATTCTGTTTGAAGGAGACTAACTGCTGCAAGAGGGAGGATGAGAGGTAGCATTTCTGGTTTTTTATTTATTTATTTTAGTTAATGGACTGGATTTAGAATAGGGGTAGACAGGTATGTTCTTCAGAACTGTTATTACTAATTCTTATTTCTGTAGCATTTTTAAGGGAACATCGCACTCCAGTGCTTGTGCTTTTGAAGGCTGTTGATTGTTTTCATTTCATACAGTACAGTATGAAGAGGTAGTTTTTGTGGTAGGATTAAGTAGTTTGTTGTATATAGCCATACAACACTTAGCTCTCGGAGATGACATTTTAAACTTGTAAAACAGTTGAAGACTGACTGTTTTAAGCTTTCTATTTGTTTTGTGTCAATAGTGAGCTCTGACCATCATTGCAGATGTTCCTGAGCTTTTGCTTATGCAGAGTTACTGCTCTCTGAAGGCTTTCCTCTCTTCCCTGGCTTTGGCTGCAGCTGGGTGTCTTAAAGAAGCACGTATCTTTCTGTTTATGGCTTCTGGTGTATCTTGCAAAAATCAGGGATTTGAGATCCATCTTATTTTGCAAGTAGCAAAAGAGAATTGAAGTAGGCTAATGACACGGATTTTTGCTATCGTAGCTTAGATAATAAGTATCTGCTCTGGTGTATATACATTAAGGTTTCTGACAGCTGCTTTGAATAAAATATATAAAATTTATGATGAAAATGGATTGCACTGAAAATAGTCTCATTTGATGAACAATCATATATTACCACAGTCAAGTGACTGTATTGGACTGATGATGGCGTCATAAACAATGATGTGAATAAATTAAGAGTAATATTATGGTTAATAAGGCAAAGGAATATTTCTAGATGCTTAGCTTTTTCACTTCTTACTCCATTCTTACCACTGGACACAAGTATTTCATATTGTCTTATATGAAGATGTCACTTTCAGGTTATTAGGTATTTAAATATGCAAGTAAAGATAAGTACTTTGAAACTAATAATTTTTCTTCTGTAACAACCCTTTGAGAGTTGAAGTTGTAAAAATAAGATTAGGGAGCTTAATTCCGTACTACTTTCCAGAAAAGAGGGGGAAAGTGTTGTCTTCTAAAAACACAGGATCTGCCTATATCTTTTCTTAAAGAAAGGAGTTTTCATTATAAATGTGACTGGCAGTCCCCACAATTCTGCGTGTGAGTAGTAGGATTTGGTTAGAAAGATGCTGTACTACCAATCAGAAAGATAACATTGGACTTATAGCTTAAGTGTTTATTATACCCTCCTCTTACTTTTGTTTCCCTTTTCTGCTATGCTCCCTCAAGTCTAGCATTTAGAGTTACTTAATTCTTTAGAAGTGGATGCTGAAGTTAAAAATGTAGATGTGATGAACTGAAGAGGATTATGTAGCTCTTCAAGAGCCCCTCCACCCTAAGTCACCCGAAAATTTTTTTTTTAATGTATCATGACTCTCATAACTTAAGCTATAGAATTAATTTTATTCTACCCTAAGATCCTCACAACAGTCCAAAGCAGGTGGATGAAGATTTTGCATTATTTCTCCCAATTTTCTGCAGCCATGTTAGATTTTTATTGGGTTTCTGGGGAAGCTAATTTGGCTATATAAGTAATTACTTGAAAGCACGAGTTACTCATGAAATGCCTCACAGTGCTACCAAGCCAATATTTTTGTTACAAAGCTGAATAAATAATTCTCCTCTAGTTGGTGTTCCTACTGTAAAACTGGTACTTAGCTTTGTTACTGGAAATACAAAACAATAACTATCGCTTATACCAAATCTTTTTTAAACTTAGGTATCCAAGTCCACCAATGGGATCTGGATCTGCCCCTGCTCTGTCCACTGCAGAAGAAAATGTGGAGTATGTTCGGACTCTCTATGACTTTCCTGGCAATGATGCTGAGGATCTTCCATTTAAAAAGGGTGAGATACTGGTAATTGTAGAGAAGCCAGAAGAACAGTGGTGGAGTGCCAGAAACAAGGATGGTCGGATTGGGATGATTCCTGTTCCTTATGTAGAAAAGTTAGTCAGATCTTCTCATGGGAAGCATGGAAACAGGAATTCCAACAGTTACGGTATTCCAGAACCTGCCCATGCTTATGCTCAGCCTCAAACCGCAAGTCCCCTTCCCTCAGTATCCAGTACACCTGGAGCAGTGATCAATCCTCTGCCATCAACACAGAATGGACCAGTCTATGCCAAAGCTATCCAAAAGAGGGTACCCTGTGCTTATGACAAGACTGCGCTGGCATTAGAGGTAAGTTTTTCCTCTCAAGTCTTACCATTTTCAACTGTTTTGTAAAATAAGAAACTAAAAGTTGTTAGTGGCAAAGTTGGTGTGGATGACTTCATATGGAGTCTGCTTATCTATGTCAAGGGACCAAGAGGAAGTTAGGTTACATTCTGAAGAAAGATCTACACAAATTGCTTCATCTATACCACTTCCTTTGAGAAAAGTGACCAGGTTACTTCGGGGCCTGTATTTACGCTCTCTTCTTGCCTGTTCAACAACAGTGCAAATATGTTACAAGGGTAGTGGAATGTATATATCCTGCTGTGGAAGTAAGTGCTAGTGAGAGGATGACTTTGCTCTTCCACCTAATCTTGGGGAAGGAAAGAGATGTTTCATTAATCATTGCAGCATTCCAGGTTGAGAACTGGCAGTAGCATCCTTCAGAGAAAGGTGAAGATTGCTGATAAACATAGTTTTCTGATCCTCAACGGTAGTACGAGATGCACTCAAGTATTTGGTGCCGAGAGCTGAAATCCGGGCAGAAATATATCAGAAGTGCTCTAGTCCCTTTTACTTTGGTTTTCAAAAGTGGAATTTGAGAAACCTTAGGGTGTAAATTGGGGGTGAAGGGGTTAGATGAAAGGCTGTAGTGTAGCCTCTAAATTTGCGTTGAACCTTTAGTAAGTTCCTGTGCTTGCCAAAACATTTTTTATTTTATTTTTATTAGGGATGTCTTTAAGACTTTAGAGCTTTATTCTTTAAGTGGTAAAGAATTCATGTTACAATTCTAGTTTAACTGGTGTAAATGATGGATTGGAAGAAGTTTTTAAAGATATATCCAGTACACTGAGACTGTTACTTTTACATTTAGATTATACTGAAGGCTAGTTAACCCATAGTTCAAAAATGTCTCACCTGGAAAAAGTGCCAGTCTCAAAGATGAAATTTGAGCATGCTACAATACTTCAAGGAGCAAATGCAAGGAAGCAAGCAAAGGAAGTAACAGCATTTTAGCTAGTAGAACAGTGGTTTTAAAGATACTTTTGAACTTTTCCTGTTGCTTTTGCTCAGTTACTTTGCAAGTTAAAGCTGTTGCCTATAGCTGTTACTTTTGACTAAAATTTGAGAGGTGACATCCAGTTATTCATAATAGTTGCCCTAAGTGTTTTGCCTCCTGTATGTGTAAAACCTCTACAGGTGATTACTCTTATGGGGTTAAAAGTTAAATATGTATCACTGGATTTTCCTTGAGTCTTATGAAATCTAGCAGCTTGTTATTTGTGAGCAGTGTGTGAAAATTATCATAGAGCAAAGTGTAAATTCACTGCCAACTGCACTCTACAGAAGATTCCTGCCAAAACTACTCGTGCTTCTGAAAACAAAGCAAGGCAAGGGATTGATTTTTGTTACCTTATCAGTGTGTCATGGAATTACTTCAGGGAACTTGTTCCGCTACCCTGAAGCAAAGCCACTTGGAAGGGTGGCCCTCACTAACAGATTCTTCTGACTTGATCTTTAGTGATCTAGTTAATCCTGTCATTTTAGCTACTCCTCTAGTATACCAGTAGGATTAATTCTCTGACCAACATGTAGGTTTGAATTTTGAACCTTCAGATTGCTGAAGTTTTGTGCGAGAGATTCTTCTCTTCCACTGAATTTTAATCCCTTATTGCCTCATGTCTTTGTGTCTCCCACCACAGGCACATTTGTCTTCCTATGTAGTCTGTTTTCTTTGCAAGTGTACCTTAGCCACACTGTGGCTTCTCAAGAGGCTTCAGAAGCAGAATTCTGGGAACTGATCTACATTTTCATTAAAATCAGTGATTAGAGCTTCTCCATATCTATCCACACATAGGGAACTTTAGCAACCTCATTATAGCAGTATTTTTTTTGTCACATTACTACTCTTAAAGAAGAAACTCCAACTTCTTTTCGTGATCTTCCTTTAGATTGCCTAACACCTGCTGGGCCCTGATGACGTATTTAATCCCAACCTTGTCAGGGCTCTACATGTCACTAAATAATCTGGACCATTTGAAGCTTCTATTTTGTAAGAGCACTGAAAGTAGCTAGTGGTAGAGAAAGAACAGGTTATGGGAATGTTTTGGGGAAGAAAGTTAATGGTGTTCTTCCAGAATAATAGTATTTGACAGTACTCCACCTTAGTGTAGGTGTACTCTAAATCGCAGTTCAGCTTGTACAGGTAGAACACCTTGTTAGCAGTGCCTGATTGTGTAATCTCATTTAAACTGATAAAACAATATGAGAGCAAAATATCTGTTTGCTGGCTCTAGCTTTGTGTGGTCAGCACACAGACAGTACTTAAAAGGAAGAGAATACCATCTGGAGTAAATAAAGCTATTGCGTAGTAATCTGCTCGACTTCCTTTTAAGTGGAGGGATGTCATTCTCCTGGGTTCAGCTTGAAAATGGGACAAGCTCTCTGCTGGCAAGTCCAGTTTTTTCTATTGCACACTATTGTTTACGTAAGCTGTCAGAAGTTTTCTTTAAGAAAAGGTAAAGATTCATAGCCTGTTACAGAGAAGTTTGTTTTGTAAGGAAGGTATAAATTATTTTTTTTTTTTAATTTCTCACATGAAAATGTAACTTGTAAAACAAGTGAATATTCTACTGAAAATCTGAAAAGAGATCTGTTTGGTTGGATGATGATGGAGTGTTTAACTTTTAAATAGTATTTAAAATATGACAGTTTAAGGGCAACTATAGTGTTGTTCCTGTGAGGGTACTAGTTAATATGGCATTTATCATAATTTGGACTTTGCTGGGCTAAAATTATTTAGCACTCATATTGGTATTACTGCAGTGAATAACCTCTAAATGTTGACTTGGTCCTACTGCATTATATGCTCTACTTTTATTGTGAAAAATAAAAAACTAAATAGTAATCTGTTTACATGCTAAAATAAAAGTTTTAAGTATAGCTGCTATCTCAAAGCATACAGTTGGTATACATATAACTTTGGGCATCTCCCTGCACCAGTGAACAATTAGTAAAGCCTACAATAAATTATATGTATTTCTAAGATTTAAGTGTACTGTTGTCAGTTGAGTTATTTACCTTGGCAGTTCAGATTTAATGTTTTTAATGAAATGATTGAAGTCTGCAGTTTCTCGCTACAACTAACTAACTTTACAACTAATGTGTGTAGTATTTTCACGGATACTGTATTTAAAAAAAAAAAAAAAAAAACCAACCAACCAACCAAACCACCAAAAAAAACCCCAAACCCACAAACAAAACAACCAATGACCCAGATCCGTTTCTTTACTTGTGTCCTTTTAGCCAAGAAGCAATTTCCTTCCTTTCTGGTGCTGTAGAGGAAGGAATATGAAGGACAGGGATACAGTGTCCTGTACTTATTGGGACTAGAACTCTACATTACTGGGTTATGTACTGCTGTTCTTCAATCCTGCTTTTCTTTGGGCAAACTAGGAGGGCAGTCCTGTGTCCAAAGGTTATACAGGATAGCACTTTAAGAAGGTGATGAATTCTGTAAGAGCAGAGATTCTTTGGCACTGTTACTATGATACAAAGCAGTGAAGCCTACCTTAAAGTTTCTTGGCATTTAACAACCTGTAGTTCTACAGCCAGCCTGTTAACAATAATACGCTAATGAAGCCTTGTTTTAAACTGGCATGCTCTAACTAGCATGTGATGTGTGTGCAATGCCTGGTAGGCTAAGACCTGGTACGTTTTATCTCAAAGAGAGTTTATCTCTTGGTAGTTGGGTACTTCTTGCTTCTATCCAAAGTAGTTGATTGATCACTAACTTCTACACAACAAAGTTCTTTATGTACAGCATAGTCAGCAAATGAACTAATGGTGGATAATTCCCTTAGAAATTAGTGAATTGTTTGAGGGGTGCTTCATGACCTGAACAACAAATTTCAAATTTACTTGTAAAATGGAATGAAATGGCATAAGGAACCAGAAAATGGGAGACCAGCAGCAGCCACTAGACTTAGGTCTGCCATGTGTTTGAAAAATAGTTCTTAAATATATTGCAAACACTGTAATAAGTGTCATAGACCAATTTGAAGGCAGTAGTAGTTCTAGAGTTCATCTCCATACTTAACATGACAGTGTTATGGAATCTGAAGGTTTGGGGTTTTTTTAAACAAGAGTTTTTGTACTAATTTATATACCAATTATGGCTTTTTCTAGAGCTGTGCCAGCATTATAGTATTAAGTAGTTTATCTGTTCATGATATAGCAAGCATTAACCTGTCACTGAAATGTTTTGGTGAAATAAATATCCATTCACCATAATTATATAACTGACTTACAGTATTTCTCTTGAGCTTGTTACAATTAGGTTACAGTTAACTTTTTTCCTCTTCAAAGGGAAGTTGAGACAAGTAGGCCAAAATGTGCTAGTAGTAGAACTTTCGTAATTAGGAAATTAGGCTGCTACTTTCACTAGACAACAAGCATTGTGCTTTTCTTAAGCCAAGGAAACTTAGTATTGCTGTGTTAAGCATTATAACGCATCTAACCCACGAGGTCTAGATTTTAAGCAAAATATTGAGCCTATACTCATGTAGTTTAAAATGTTGATTGGGGAGCTTTAGTTCTGATAACTATTGAACTGAAAGTGACACTGACAGCAGGATTCCTGTGCTGACATGCACCAACTTTTCAGTATGCTACCTTTGAAAATACAACTGAACAGTTACTTTGGAGATTTTGTGTGCAGTCTTAATCTTTGTAACTTCCTTTTCTGGTCAAAGTTATTGATGGTTCCCATCATGCTAGTGCTGAGTGCCTCACAATTTAATATACATTCACCTTCAGAACTGTTTGCAGAGTTTGTTTTCAGATGAAACTGAAAGTGACATGGATAACCTAGACAAGATCCTGTGCTACAGTGAGATTCAGCATGGCTTGAGAATGATGGTCTATGGGAGTTCTGAGCTGTCCAAGTTCTGTACAATAATGAGAGCTGGCTTAATCAGATAGAGACAGGGTACCATCATTTAATGAAAAGCAGCACTTTCTCTGTGGTGCTGCAACCCCAACTGTGGCAATTGTCCTAGCTATACTTGAAATGCAAACTTCTATTGTTTTACTCTGTTCCTAAATAAGGCTAGATTAATTGCATCTAGGACTCAACATTTCTATGCTGCCCTTTGACCTGCTTTCATGCCTCAAGAATGGTTGAAGATCTTTCCTCTGAACTACCCGATTCTCTGGTTTGGGCATCAACTATTATTATTCTGGCACACACATCAGAAGTGAAGGATAATTAAGCTGTGCTTTCAGCCTCTTGGTTTCTTGAATCTTCCAATATGTAAAGCGCCAGCTACTTCAGTGTCACTTTGTCCTGTTTGCAGCGTGGCTGAACTCTGCCTCTTTTGTGTAGCTCAGATTTTTACCTTTTGGGGACAGTGGGATATCAGGTAATTTCTTGGTGTTGAGCCTTGTTTATTCTTCTCCAGAACAGGCAGCTGGTCTGAACAATTGTTTTGTTACTAATGCTAGTGTTAGCAAAGAAGGTGAGTTGTGACACTAATTAGGATAATGACTGAGATTCAACACCCTGTAAATTCGAGAGCAATGTTTTCTATAGCTATTGACCCAGTGGGCTAAAATGATGATTTAGTGTTCTAATGCATTTTTATCTCCTCAAACTTATATTACAGAACTCTATCAGCCATAGAACTATTAACATACTATTGTTGGAATATCTGTAAAATATGGTGAATTGGTTGACTGTGTGACTAAAATGGCATGCAGGAAACCTTTTGCAGTACATGAATCAGCTTCAAATGGAAGACAGGTATGGAAGAGTCTAGAGAAAATGAAGTAACCTTTCTGACTGGCATGTTCCACAGCTTGTGTTTCCCCAGGGCTTTGAATTCATGCTGTAACAGGGACATAATGAAAGGATGCTATCTAAAATACATTTTGATTTTTATCATTTGGGTGGAACCAAATGGCTGCATTTCAGAAGTATTACTCATTTCAGCAGTTGATACTTCCATCCAGCCATGCTGGCATGCTTTACAAGTGAATTAACTTATCTGAGAGATGCTGAGACTAAGGAAGCATTATCCTAATTTATAGATAAGGGCCATGAGCTGTCCAGAGTCATACAGGAAGTTTGTGGCAGAGATGAGAATAGAACCAGGTCTCCTGACTGTCCTGTGCCTAATCATAAGACAATCCTTCTGACTGGCTTAAAACGTTCTCTGAAAAAATAGTGTGTTAAATAATTTTAGTGGGAGATCACACCTCAGCTGAGATTACAGATATATAATAATTACATTATTGTTATAGATGCTTTAAAAAGCATTTACCAAATAGAGGGACTATGTGACCAGATTCTTCTAGACATTGTCAAAACAGAGGTCTTTAACATAAGATCCATTAATTATTCTATCATGACATCAAGGTTCCTTCTCCAAAAATCTTGCTTCAACATGCTGTTTCATTTAATCTTCTCAGGAGAACGGCTTTTTTTTTGTTTGTTTTTATAAGATAGCACAAGAGGATATTCAGAAGCTTTCATTAAAAAAAAACCACTCTCAAAAAATAATATAAAGTTATTGCAAATCAATTTACTATTCCAGTGGTTCTTGGCATATGATAGTATTTTTTTAGTAGCTTTTGTCAGCCAGCACTCCTTAATGGCAGATTCAGATTTGTGGCAACTTTGCCCACCCAGCACTCTAAAGAACATTTTACATTGTTAATCTACATTGCAGTTTGTTGCAATGCAATAGACTTACATTGTAAATATTTTTTTTTCAGTCAGTGAAGCAAGACTTCCAAACCTATTCACGTTGTAGAAATCAGAGTCAGACTGAAGGATATCTTTTTCTAGAGTTTCAAAATGGATTGATCTCTGTGGCACGTGAGCAGAATTAAATTGTCAGACTCTCAGAAAATGCAAGTCCATGTTTTTGATCCATTGTGCTACAAATGTTTTTTTGTCTTCCATAAATAAGATTAAAGTGTTTGAGTGATTGGGTTTACAGCGTGGTGCAAATGCAGTTTCTTATTAGGTTTTAATTGTGACGTTGGCTGCATTTTCTTGAATTTGGGTCTAAAACTTGGACTTGTTTTCAAGGGTTATTTAAATTTAGCAATGTAACAGTGATTATTTATAGACGTTATCAGCCTTTTCCTAAAGAGACATGTGTTAGGTTCCTGTTTAGGTCATCTTGTTACTATTTAAAGCTTTCTCTAGCCTTTCTAGTCAGTGAAAATCTGACAAATTGGGCTTTTTAGCAAATACACAATTAAAGCATGCTGCAGTAGTCCATGAA
Source organism: Buteo buteo (assembly GCF_964188355.1). Lineage (NCBI taxonomy): Eukaryota > Metazoa > Chordata > Aves > Accipitriformes > Accipitridae > Buteo > Buteo buteo. Next base: position 38,842,752 of record NC_134181.1, on the reverse strand, counting down.
GGGATGAATACCAATTAAATTAATGCTACATGTATGTGCTAACTATCATGGGCACTGTATAACTACTTAATAATATATGCTGGCTTCACGTTTGAGTTCAGGAACAGCAGAAGTAAAGATGTCCATTTAAGAAAGTAACATGATCTTGGTTATATCCGAAGAACTTACAGGAGTCCAGAGAGTTTTCTCCTCTCTTAAAAGTGCAAGATTACAATTGTTCCAAGTGTGACAGTCTCGAATTTGGGGGCGGAGGGGCAGCCAGGACATGGGCAACCCTACAAGTAGTGGAGAAAAAGTTGGGGGGCTGGGGAGGAGCAATACATTCTGCTTAAATGCCCAATTTCATTCTAATATGCAACATAAAGCTTAAATCTCTAAAAAGAGTTTTAAAGTTTGAGAAATTTTATTTTAAGACATGTAACACTGAGTGACTGCCAAGGAGTTTATTATAGTATCTTAAACTTCACTTAAGGGTTCTTGCTTCTGGGTGATATTCAAAAAATATCTATTGGAGTAACGGTAACTGGTTTAAACAGGCTTTAGATCATCTAGTGACCTGCACACTGTTTTGTAAACTCAGAGTTTCTTTCTTTAACAGAAAATATACAGGTCTTACCTGAAAAGTTTTGATCTAAGGCCCTTGGCCAAGGTCCTTAAACTATCTGCATCAGTTCTAAATTTTAATACTATTTAAATAATGTAGACAAATTGTTATACATACTGCATCAGGACTAAAATCTAGTTTTTCCTTAAATAAGATCAAAGCTAGTTACCTTTGGATTTCACAGAAGTAGCTTGGTAAGCTGAGACTCAGCTACACAGAGCTTGGACCTAGTTTAGGGAAGAAACTTATGAACTCTTTGCCATTGGTCATAGGCTGGTTCTACTTTTTGTGATGTTAGTTATCAGCTGCTAATGTCACTTTTCTAATATTTACTATAGTCACCACATAGAGTAAATGAAGTAAACAGGAAGGGAGGTGTAAAGTTAGAGAGCTGCTGCAACAAACCACATGTGCAGCTATTCTGAAGCATTTAAGGGAGAAATGACTATTTAGCTAGTCTTAAATGCTACTTGTCACATTGGATATTTTGCTTTGTAAATTATCCTAATCCAAATCAAATACAGGCACTGAACAATGATAGAAGTATAACTTATCAACATTTGGGCTGTTTCTTGCTTGATCAGAGTTTAGCTCTTCTCATCTTTCAGCACCAAATAGGAAGAGGAACAGTTATGGTAGGAAAGGCCTGACATGTCATCATTCCCGTTTCAAATTCTTGCCAGGAAGTAGAGGTGAAAACAACAAATAAAGCTAGAATCTGTATATCTAATGCTTAAATTAAAAAAAAAAGAAAAAAAAAATTGCATTTGCCTGCTTCAGAAGTGTACCATTATTTTAAAAATTACAGAAGCTTCTTAGACTGTGATAATCAGAACTAGAACTTAAAGTAATGGTTTCTTTGCCATAGGAATCTCTCTTTGAAAAAAACTAAATTTCCTTTGAAAATAAGCCGGCTGATGCCAAAACCAGTATGAGTACTTTGGTTTTTTTGAATGGATGTTGCATCTCATTACTGATGGTAGCTTTAGTGATGTTAATTTATATCTGAACTAAATAATACTGTTGCATGAAGTTGTAAGCTTTCCTATAGGAAAAGGTGTAGTTCAGCAATTTGTCTGAATATGTAAATATACATTTAGTTAAGAGTCTGAAAAAGAGTGCTGACAACATTATCGTGTTTAGCAGCAAAATGTTGGTATTTTAGTTAAGGAAAAATAATTTTTCTTTTCAGTTGAACCTTACGCCAAGAAGAGTGTGGGGTTTTTTTTCCTATGATGGGCTTGTATTTGTTGTTCCTCTTCATTTGATTTGTATTTGTATCAGAGGTGAGATTCCCATGTGTGATAACTTTTTTCCTTTTTTTTTTTTTTACTTATGCAGGTTGGAGATATTGTGAAGGTTACAAGGATGAATATAAACGGTCAGTGGGAAGGAGAAGTCAATGGTCGAAAAGGGCTCTTCCCATTCACGCATGTCAAAATATTTGACCCTCAAAACCCAGATGAGAATGAATGATTCCCTCTGCCTGATTTACACTGCTGCTTCATTTTCCTGGCTATCATTAGCATTGTTTGAGGTGGGATGATGACTTAATGGCACATTGCTAGCATTGCGCATTTTCCAGCTTGCTGCAGTTTGACGATTCTTTTAATGTACATTTGGAATACATACAACTGAAGTCACTGCCTGACCTTCATACCATAGTTGCATCATCCAGAATTTAGTTTCACTTTTAAAACTATTGGGCCTTAAGCTGGAGAAGACTGCACCAGTATATAGCAGAGAAGTATGGGAAGAAAATCTTTCTTGTTGAGACTTCCATGGACTTTTTTCTGGCTTGCTCAGTAGGAAGAGCCCTAATCTTAGATCAAACATGCAACTTGTGCATTACTGTCCAACAAAAAGCAACAACAAAAATGCAATTTTAGGACTGAAGACGACTTAGTTTTAAGAGAACCTGTCCTAAGGTAGTACATTTAAAATGATGGTCTCTTTAAAGAACAATAATTGAAGCTTATGTATTCTAAGCAGTTGTATTAGAAGCTGCTCTTTTCTGTTAACTCTTAAGCTTGTTGTTGACCTTCCTGAAACAGTGTGTGTTAAATGCAAATAACCATTGATTGAGCTGCATTGAAGCTGAGGCATTTATTTATAAGGAAACTTAGGAGGGGTTGATACTTGTAACCTGTTTTTGACATACTTAATGCATTTTTGTTGATTTTTGCAAGCACTAACTGTAGAAAAGTGAGCTTTAAAGGGAAACACTTTGGCCTGGTCTACATACAGCCCTTCTGCAGTGTTGGAAGTGTAGCTTTACTAGTATAGAAGTGCTTGTCACTAAGCTGTTACTTGGTAGACAGATTGATCATTGCCATGGCATGAAGAGGGAGAAAAGTGGGACAGAAGAACTTGGTAAATACTGATAAAATCCTCTTATTTAAACATACACTTTTTATACCCATTTCTCCGCAGGCTCCCTTATCTCTCCAGAGTTTCCTAGCTATGCCAGCCCCAGCTTGTTGACAGTTCCTTTTTGAACACAGTACCTTTTTTTCTAGGGTGTCTCCATGTTGCTGTGCTTCTTTTCCAGAGCTGCTTTCATCTTCTTTTTTCCTCTTTTCCCTTGCTTGCATCCCAAGTCCCCTGCATGCTGCCATCTTTTTTTAACCTTCTAAATGAGTTGGCTCTGGTTTATATATGCCCCAGATCCTTCCCCTTCCCAGCATCCTCTAGAAAACAGTTAATTGGAGTCAGCTGCTTGGGTTCCCCCATGTGATAAATTAATGCTCAGGCTGGAGGAGGCCACAATGGTGTCTATTATCGGTATAGCTGCTTTCCCTTTTTCTGTACATAAGCTATACTGCTGTAATTGTACTTACAGTAGGGAACTATATAGCTGCAGCTGAAGAAGTACAATTCACGCCATGCAGGTTAAGTCCTTAGCCTGTGTACAGGATATGAAAGCTTAGGTACAGTGATCCTGTGCCACCGCCTTTAAATGTGTTTTGTAGGTGAACTGGAATGCTCTTTTAAGAATAATGGAACACTGAATTATCACAATATATGTCTGCAAAGACTACCAACTACAAAACCTCCCTTTTCAGACAGCCTGGTTAAAGAAAAATGTCTGTTGTGGAAGCTGACAGAACAGCAGCCCCCATTTTTCAACTTTTGAAGGCTGTCAGTTGTAGCAAAATGAAAAACACCTGCAGAATCTCACCAGTTCTTATAAATGTCAAATTATATAAAAGTTGTTGTCTTAAGTTCCAGCATGTTTTCTTGTTGATTTGTGTTGCTTGATCCTAATAAAAGCACGTTGTCCTTAGCTCATGTGAAAGTGCCATGAGATCCTTAACTGGAAGGCACTGAAGAAATGCAAAAATGGCATTTGCAACAAGACATTCAAAATGCCGGGGTTTTTTTAAAGAAGTCTCTCTGTTCATCTATTAGCTATTTTCTGTAGTATTGATCAAGTGGCTGACAGTCTAGAAGTTCTTGTAGAGCATTTTACTACCAAATTAACTGTGAAGTAGAGTAGCATTGACTGAAATGTTTGGTGCTGTAAGAGTAATTCTTGACAATAGGCATTGACACTTTGTCTTGCAAAGAAAAGCTATGCAGCTCTCTTAACTAAAGAAGGTCATGCTTTTTCTGTGCCCCAACTATATCTGTAAGTTTACTACATAGATTGTACTACTGAAAGTCATCTTTTGAATACAGAAACTGCACTAAACTCAGTCTGCTGCAGAGAAATCTTATTTCAGACCTGACCTAGTTACAGGCAGCTCTTCAGAAGACTGATTGTAGAATTCTTCCTTTGCATGGTAAATAAATACTGTGAGATTTGAGATTTCAACCACAGCTTTTAACCTGGATTTTTTTCACCGAAATAAATGTCTTGACTCATCCCCTCGTTGAATAAGGAATACACCTTGAACACAAGCATTGTTTTAGGTTTAATTATGTTCTGATACTGCAAAAAAGCAAAATGTTTTACCTTCAAAACTATGCAAAATTTGTGTGTAGTGGCATCTGATGCAAAGACAAGAATTCTTAAATTTCTGTGAACCTGGTTTTAGGCCACGGATGAACAGTGTTTCTCTGAGTAGCAGTGGTGTGGTTCAGGTATGTTAAATGTGGTTTAAATGTAGCATACTGACCAGCCTAAGCTGATTGTAACCTTGCTTCAAAATGTGTCTTTGCTATTTTACTATAAGACGAGTATTTTCATATAAAGACTGCATTTGATCAGTTTGTGTTTCTCTTTGAAGGACTCTGGATTCTCAATCGCTTGTTGCTTGCTTACATGTGTGCTGTCTGTTGCTCTATGAAGCCTCTTAAATTTGAGTGATAAAACTATCGGCGTAAATGTTCCTTGGGCGTGTAGGGTATACTTAATATGAAGCATGAGAGCCTACAAGTGATGGCTTCAGTCTATGCACCATTAAAGTTGTTCTTGCTTTTGAACTAGGAGTGGTTTAATTACCTGGTGCCACAATAGTTAACTATCATGCAAGGCTTACTGTTTGACTTCCTCCTGTTGTGTACATGTGTATATAGACATCGAAGCCTCTGACCAGTCTGAAAGTTTAAATGAAAACTGTTTTAATCAGTGTCCATCACTGGATAAGCGCTAATTTAATTCATGATTGTTTACAAATTGGGAAAGAATAAACAAAAGGGAATATCCTGTTTGGGTTGGGGCTCTGAAGAGCCTGAGCATTATTTTTGTAAAGGGAAAAACAGCATTCTTTGTGCCATTTCACGTGCCTGTAAAGTAATTTTTTATATTGTATTAACATCCTGGGAATGAGTGGGCTGCCTTTGTTTTCTAGTCAAGTTTTCAAGCATTTTCCTCAATACCTGCATTTGAAAGTGAGACCTGCCTAAAAGACTGCCTTTTGGGACCAGTGAAAGCATTCTTGTATAGTTGTCATTTTCTGTTTACTTGTGTTAAATGAAAAGTGTGTTTTGAGACAAGGATACAATTATTGCAGTGGGAAAGGTGGCCTTGTATTTGAGACAGTCTTCACTGTGTAAACTTTAAAACACAATATGTAATTTAAAGACCATGATCTTCAGGCAATAATATTAAGTGTAAGCTTTTAAAGTTTATTTTGGGGATCATAGCTTGTTTTATTTTTTGTGCTATAAGATTAACAGTATTAAATGAATTATATTCTTAGAATATATGGAGTGTCTTTTCTTAAGATTAGTGCCTTTTTAATTTCTTACTCCACTTATTTCATAGAACTGGTCCCAACATCAAGCCACTGTTTGTTTTTTTTTTTCCCAGTGCCCTGTTTGTACAGTCTAAATAAAACTTGCCTCAACTTGCAGTATTATTTGTTGTCTTTAGTCTTAAAACCTTGACAATATAAGCAGAGTATTCAAGTCCTTACTCTGTCATTATGATGCCCTGTTTTGTGGGTGAATGAGTGCCAGTGGAAGTTTTCCGGAATCAAAGGAAGAACGAAGCAGGAGAAAATGCTGTTGCCAGGCTGAATGATACTCTCCTATTCCATCCTCGTGCCTCTTCTCAGACTATACTGCTGTGCTCTGGAGGTTCACCTGGAAAAGATGCATCTCTGGTTATACAGATTATCACTGTCTCCTCCACCCTCACAGCCGACGCTTCAGTGCGCTTCCTGTCACTGTACTTAACGCTGCTCTTTTGCTGAGGCGTTTAAAGGTCTCTGTAGAAACCATGACCACCTTTTACTGTGATACCCTTGACTGTGCTTGTAAGAATGACTCATTTATGCATACGGTTTGAATTTAGCTTCTGATTGTTCGAGTGAATAAGGCGTAACCTGTGCAGGTACTGGAGAGTGGAATAGCTGGCATTCTAGCCGCTCTGGGAAGGTGTCAGCATAATATGTCACAAATACCTGCTTTTGCAAGTCAAAACCAGAAGGTCGTCTTTTGTCTTTTTACAGTCAATCCAGATCAACAATAGCACTAACTAGAACTTAAGGGTTTTTTAATGTTTGGATTATTCAGTAAAATCATTAACAATGTGTTGAAACTTGAGATGATATTACGTGGGAGAAAAACTTACTTAAGAAGAATATCAAACACTCAGCTGCTGCAAAGGAGAAGTCTAAAAAGCTTGCATTGTTTCCCTGGATGCTCTGTAGGTATGTTCAGCACCTAGTGTTTGTTTTCTCTGGAGTACAGATTTCCATGCGATGTTAATAAACATTCATAGCCAACTCTGCACAGTGTCTTATCATCCAATATTCACATTTGGCAAGTTAACATTTACAGAGAGAAACAGCAGTATTTCAGATACACAAGTAAGAACAGGTAAGGTGCACGCAGTAGGCTTGATAATCCTGTGTCAAACTACTTTGTTTGCCTTTAGCTTTCTTGCAAAAGCTGGAAGTGCCAGCCCATTGCTGCAGCTGCTTCTTGTGACATCTTCAGTAGCTCTTGCTTTAGTATTTATGTAGCAAAACCAAGTATCCTCTGCTATACCAGCCGTCTGCTTCCTACAACCTGAATTACAGCCACAGGTGCCACAGCAGCAGCACTATTCCTGTCTGTGGTGAGATGCGTACGATGCAAATGAACGTAGGTGCTGCACTCCCTAATGCAAGGGCGGGCCACGAGCAGCAACTGCATTTTGTTCTGGTAATAGCCAGGCTTCTCTGACACTAAGCAGCATCTACACACACTGTTATTAGGCAGTGGGAGATGAAGTGATTTCATAGCTGGGGGCTTGGGGAAGTTTAAAATACTTGTGTTCTGTACGGAACAACTTTATTTGTGTCTCAAAACACATCGGGTGTCACCAAGTATGAATCTGCACCACTTCCTATTGATATGAGGCCACAACACTCTACCTTCCCTTAATTCATTACGTGTTCAGAAATAACTCCTTTCTACCCCTTGACGTAGGAGCTGCATTGCTTTACTGTGGCACATTTCAGTTATCAGAAGGAACAAATTCCATAGTCCAAGTGGGCTGCAAGGGACTGTGATTTGTCTCTGCATTTTAAGATGTAGGCTGCTTCCTGCCTGCCCTCACACAAATCCCCAGCACCTGAAACTGACTCTATCCTCCCTCTGCCCAGCTTCCTACCCCCAGCACTGACTTCCCAGACAATTTTCCAGCTGGGGACCACTGCTCTTAATGCTCAACTTCTCCACAGGCTGACACAGCTCTCCCCTTGCTGCAGTCAGGACTCGGGTTTTGTGCCGGGAGTGCCCAGCAAGCACAGCAGCTACCTAAAGCTCCAGCAACAGCCAAGTTTGACTTTTTGCTGAGTAAAGGTAACAAGAAAAAAGCAGTTACTCAAGCTGGGTTTATTTCTAGCTTACCTGCATAAGGTAATTTAACTTTGAACTAGTTTAGTTAGGTCAGTCCAACAACAGGCAGCGTAAGCCTTAATTTTTAGGTGCAAGCTAGCTGGGATGAGCTGGGTTTACCAGTTTGTCACCCTTGTTTAATTAAAAGGTTTTATTTCTAAACCGGTGCAATAACAAACACCCCTTCAGATTCTACCAGTAGGAAATATGCCTAAATGCACTCAAATGAAATACTGCCACAGCAAAAGAACGCGCTTCCTTGTAATTTTTTTATGTGACTTACAATAGCGTGGACTGTGCACCTAGGAAGGCTCTTCAGGTTTGTATTCCCCAGCCTGGACAGCTCACCTTGGAGCAGCTGTGGCGGTTTCTGTCCCTTACACTGTCCCCTCTGCCTTTTTTTAGAGGGCAGATCAGCTGCTCCCATAGCAGCTGTTGAACCACAAGTCACAGCTCAGCGTGGTAAGGTAAAGCAGTTCCAATTTCAGGTTACCTTAATACCCCGAGCTGCAAACCGTGGCAGTCGCTGCAGACAGCTGAGCCCTCCTGCAGCAGGACCGCGCGTCCAAGAGGGACAGGCAGGCAGCGGGGAAAGAAACCATCACAGCTGTCACAGAGCGAGCCTCCTGCTCCGAAACCTGAGCCCTAAGAGCTTGCCTACAGCCCAATTATTGTAACTCGTTAACACAGGCTGCCGCGTGCCCACCTTGAGCCAGGTTATCAATGCACCGCTCCAGCTGGACCACCCTGGGAACCACTCGGACCCATCTCCGCTTTGCGGGGGCTCCTTGCTCCAGCCCGGCACGACCCTCGGGAGCTAAAAGCTTGAGCTACTGCCCTTGCTCAGTGTGGGGATGGCCGCTCACCGGGGGAACCCAGCAGCCCCTCGTGTGCCATCCACGCTGCTGCTGAGGCAGGCAGGGGGAGCGAGAGATGGCCGGGAATTAACAGCGCGCTCTCCTCAGATAACCTTCCCGGCACCTGCTCGCTTCATTCCAGGCGCTTTGTAACCAGAATCCTCCCTGCACGAGTTATTAGTCTAACCCGCCGCTGGCGCACCAGACAATCGGGATCAGAGCTAAATCTGGGGTATCCGCAGGGAACCGGCTCCTGCTTTGTACGTCCTGGCTGGTCCAACAAGGGCAGCTGAAAGTCAGCACTGAAAAATCTTGCACTTGTAATCTTGCATTTGGTCTAGAAATCAAGCACTAAAGCACAAGAGAAAGCGTGGATCCCACGGACTGCCAACACCCCTCCACTGTACCGTGTTTCGCAACCTGCGCTATCTAATGAGTCCTCTCCAGACCCTGGGGCAAGAAGAGCTCTCGCTCGCATGTCAGAGGGCTGGGGGGGGGCAGAAAGGCAGCACTGGACGTGCTGCTTTGCCTTCCCCCACCTACCCCTGAACCCAAGATTCGACTGATTCGGGGGGGAGCGGTAAGTCAGAGGAGAGGATGCTATTTTGAAAAGACAGAAGGGACTGACATAAGTGAACAACAGGAGCTGGTTTGAAACTCTTGGCACTCGGCTCCTGTTCAGCCCACCGCCGCTCGGCAACCAAGCTGGGCAATGAGACCCCCGGGGATGCTCCTGACAAACCCGCCAGGTCTTAGAGTATGCTGTCACTATCCTTAACTTGTCATTAAAAACATAAAAATCAAACTTGCCCATTTTTCATTACTGTGAAGTAATGGCCCCATGTATTTCTTGACTCTAACCCCATGGGTTTTTGATGTATTTTATGTTACTTTACTAATTTGAACTGGATTATGAGGTAGTTCAGGGGACTCTCACTGGGACTTCTACATGCTGAATCCATTTCTGTAATCTTGGACTGTCTCTTTTTTGCCCTCATCTTGTGACCAGTGATACCATTAATCCACTGACCTTGCAGAGAAACAGCTTTTCTCTTTCCAGGTATCGCAGCTGGTGATCTGGCTCCAGGTCTGCAGGGATGACCGATACGCACACAGCACCGGACTGGCGTCCTGCTGAGCATCCAGCCTAATGCGCTGTGTGGCCACAAAGGAAATGTAATTCATCAGACTTGGTCTCCTTAATGTAACAAAGAGCCACATCCCTCAAAGACTGAATACCTCCCGCTGCTCCCAACTACCTGGAATAGCTGTGGCTAATCAGCACTTTGGAGAACTAGATCTAAAATTAACAGATAATTTCCCTCCAAGAAATAACACCTTGGCCTGGACACGGCACACATCGTGGGGAGTCTGAAACGGAAAGGCTAAAATTGGCTCCGGTCTGGGGTTCTGCTGAACGGGCTAACGCAGGTCTGACCAACACATGCGGGATATCAGCAGTATTGGAAACCTCCGTCCGAAATCATCCCAACTGCAGGATGTACCCCAGTAGCAACGTAAAGGTTACTTCCAGTACTCAGGAGCAACTCCTGCCTGTGTGAGGCGGAGTGACCCACCTTCACCATCACTAGTGACTATCTGATTGAGGCAGAGGTCGGTGATGGGATGGGAACAACTCTCCAACCGCTGGGACAAAGTGCTGGGTTTCTAGCCAGGGTTTGTGCTGTACAGCAATGGTAGCCTACAGAACTCCACAGCAGCGTTTGAGGTATCAATGCTGGCCTAAATTTAAATAGACAAAAATAAAGACACATTAGAGAGCAGCCTAAGAACAGAAAGTGTGCACAGTCCTTAACAGGGCAGTAAAGACGTAGGACTTTCATCAGTCAAGCACGCAGGGCTCATGCCTCCCTCACTGCAGTGCCCTGATTTCAGCCGCACATTGCAGTCCCGCAGCCCAGTGGCAGCACGACACTGAAACAGCTATGGAAAATGGAGGGGAGTGGAGGGAGGAGACAATGGACCTGCAGAAGGACAGGCTGATTTAACACCCCTCCCTGCTGCCAAACGCTCCGTGGGCTCTGTAGTCATCACCCAAAATAGAGCCATAGTCTGTGCCTCCTCCAAGAGACAGTCCCTGCTGGAAACATGTCAGGGCATTGCTGGGGCAGCGATTTACAGCGCAGGGAGCCACCTTGGGAGCTGCTGACTCCGCACCCCACTGTACCTGGCTCCTTTCCCTTTACCCCACCAGTCAAGCTGCCTGTTGATGCTTGCTATAAGCCTGGGAACGCGACACAGGGCTTGACCCAGCAAGGAATGCAGGCAGGGTTTGGGCAGAAAGGAGGAAAAGTCCTGCGTTAACCTTGGGATGCAAGCCAGAAAGCCACCACAGATGGCTGTCATCTAATGCCCGAGACACCTTGACACCAGGGGTCCCCTCCAGTCCAGCCCCAGCCTGGCAGAGACCGAGCGGCTCCGAGGCAGCCCCTGCGGCAGCCGGCCTCGCCGCCCCGGGAGCCCTCTTGCGCTTCCCAAAGCAAAGACGCGTCCTCCTTCGCTTGTTTGGCTGCCAGGGTCCCTCCCGAAAACGTGAGCTGCTTCAGCCCCAACTTGCCCTCGACTCAGCCTCCGTCAGCACCCGGACAAGACCAGTCACGCGAAACCCTGGCTCCAGACGCGCCGTGACAGCGCGGGACCTTCGCCCCTCGTGCCCTTTCATCACAAAGCAGCAACGCGGCTGGTTTCTTGGCTTTTCCCATACTTGCCTTGCGATGCCCTCCCTGCAGCTTCCAGGCCTCAAAACCTTTGCAGCAAACCCACCGCAGGCTGCCCACGGCTCTGTCCCAGCTGTCCCCTCGCAGGTCACACGCAGTCACTGGGTGGCACTGTGCCCCTGCCTGTGCAGCCACCCAGCTCCATCCTCCTCCTCCTCCTCCTCTTTGGGTACCCTGGAGGAACCCCCAGCCAGGGCGAGAGAGGAAGGCTCTCCTCGCCAAATCGCACCCGCGCACGGCAACCAGCTCCGCTCAGCCACGGTGGAAGGGGACAGATGCCCGGGGACCCCGGGATCCCGCAGGGAAATGACCCCCCGGCACCCAAACACAGGCTCCCTTTCCCCGCTACGGTTACATTTTCATTACCATGGCAAAAGGAGATCAACTGCATCTTTACAATATCCCCCTCCATAAAACTAATAGGCCAGGCAATTGGGACGGCCCTGTGAAGTACTTTATAGTCTGGACTCGAGGAGTTTGCGCTGCAGCTCACAGGCTGTCCCAACCCCAAATCCCAGGAATCGCAGTGTTATTTCTCCCCACCGTCCCCCCTTTTGGGCTGGGAGCAGCGTGAGGATGAGCGTGGCGCCTGGCTGCCTGCCTTCACTTGTCTCCCGCCACCCAGAGTCCCACTCGGCTCCAGTGGCACAAGGCTGCTAGGAGCATCCGTAGGGATCAGGGTTTCCTTCTTTCCAGGGCACCATGACACAGCTCTGCCCCGATTCTGGGAGCTTTTACACCATCAGGGCGAGTCAAGGGCCGAGATGCTGGACCCAGCTCTGGGCCAGGGCAGAGGCCAGGGAGGTTTCTTGGTAAACACTTTGCCGTTTGCTTCATTTGCAATTGAAAGCGGGAGGCCAGGCTCACCCTGGGGAGGACCAGACAGCCCTTCTTGACATGAGGATGGCAAAACCCGCTCAGCTCTGTAAAAGTCCCCTTCCCTCCACACCGACACCCCATGTTTGTTTGGGAAGCTGGAGGTGACACGTTTGGTGTAACCCAGAGCCCCGTTTCGGAGGGTAGCTGGCGGGGTTTGAGGGACTGGTTTCGCTTTGCGCATTGCTGGGACCCGACAGATCCCAGTGGCGTGCTCCAAACGTACATCAGCCTGAAACCTACGCCAGGGAGCCCGGTCCTGCCTCCAGCAGTGGCTGGGTGGGTGACCTTGGGGAAAGCAGTAACCAAACAGAGCAGCTGCTGCCCACCTTCCTTCTTCCTGATGCGTAAAAGCAGCCCGAGAAAAGTCTCCTTTAATCTCTCCCCCTAAATTAGACCTCCCAGGGGAAATCAGCACAAATGCAACATCAGTGGCACCAAGGGAACGGACCCTGAACAACTCGGAAGGGGCTTGATTAGTCTGTTGAAATCCTTCTCTCTTTAGTTGCCACCTATAGCTCCAAGATGTGACAAAGAGTTGGGAAAAAGGATATTTCTGCTGAAAATCAATGCTCTTTAGAGGTAAGAGTTAAAGATCCTCCAAGGAGTATACTGTTGGGAAATAAAGTGGAGGAGACTGTTGCTCTACCATTAGGGTAGAAGACAAATGGAAGATGGGAAAGCAAAAGGTTTCCAGGTCTCCATAAAAGTCAGAAGGGAGACAAAGAGCGCATTTCTCCCTTCTGTGGTTTACTGTCTTTAATCTCTCTTTGCCTTACTGTCCCCACCTACCCCGTGGGAGAAAGTCACATTTAGACGTGCTGAAAAGCTTAACTAGCATTTGCAAAAATGATTCAAGATCCCCAGACACCGACTGCCAGAGATGCACAAAGTGTTACTGCTCGTCCCTTCAGAGGACAACAACCTCCTCGGCACCAGAGCTGCCGGCAGACAGGCTCTCTGCTCCTGGACGCGCCGGGCAGGTAACATGCACGTGCTAGGCAGAGGGAGCAACATCAGAAATCCTCACAGCCCCTTACAAACAGTCTCCTCCTGAAAGTAATTTCATATTAGACTGTATTCACTCCAGTGAATTTTGTAAAACCACTCCCAGTCTCGCCATAGCTGCCGCGAGCGCTGCGGTGCTGGTAACCGGCAGCAGAGCTGGTCTATGCCCACGGCGAGACGTGGCCCTGCCAGCACTTCTGCCATCTCCCCCGCCGTTTTAGTGTCGTAACAGGATGGGAGGATTAAAACACGACGCTGCAGCTGAGTGACCGCCACGGGCAGCACTTTGGGACTCCAATGACCTCAGGTACCTGGTTTTAAAGTTGGGACTAACTTCATTTGGACTCCACATCAGAGCTCTGTTCTGCGCCGTGGGGGACAGAAGGGAGGACAGCTCCAGCTCCACAACCAAAAGCCTCCCTTAATCCAAGGACAAGATTTCTTTGCTAGGCACACGACGAGCTGCCCTCCCTACCTTCTATACTGTCTGCTGACGTCTGTATTTCAAACTAATTGCCACTACATCATCTGATCCTGCCCAGCTGTCTAAAAAAAAAAAAAAAAAAACCAACATCCTGCGTACCGCTGGGACCTCTTTGTCAGAGGCTGTGAACTCATCTCCATCCAGCATCAGGATGGATTGAACAAACTGAGGCAGTATTTTATTGCTGAAGCATAAAACATGGGAATAAACAAGCACCGAAGTGCTACTGATCATTAAAACCAGATGGGAGCCCATTTACTGCCTCCAACAGCGAGGTGCCACTGCTGCTCCGCCGAGGCCCCATTGAAATAGGAAACCCAGTGCAACCATCTGGGAGGTGCTGGACGGCAGCGGCTAAGGCAGCCTCTGCAATTCAGGCCTAGATTTATCTCTACCGTCCTCTCACCACCACCCCGGGGATAACCAAGGAGTGACAGAGCTTTAGTCCTGGCTCCAGAAATGCAGTCGCTCCCGTAAGGTTGCACCTACGTGAAAACGCCCCGGTGGGGACAAGCAGCTCGTCCAGGGCCAGTCCCACTGCCCAGGGGAGGTGGGATGGGGAGAATCACAGGCCAAATTGTCCACACACAGAGCAGGGACTTGGTTGCTTCTCGACAGTATTTGTTCGAATGTGTGTCAGAGAATCATCACAGCCTCCACTCCCGCTGTGGAGTTCAGCTCCTGAATGGTGGATTATCCAGGGCAGCCCAGGTCTGACCTTATTTCCTTACTGACCAGTGCTGTCTGGCATGAGAAGCTAAATACCACAGTGGGAAGAAGGCAGGGGCCATTTCCTCTTCTTCCTAATCAACGCACCCACCGCAGATAAATGAGCAGCGAGAGCATTCCCAAAGTCTGGAGTACTGGAAACCGGCCTTCAGAAACAGCTCCCTCCTCAGCACCCCGAGCTGCAAGCTGAGCTCAATCCCCCACCTAGACTGAAGCTTTGCACCTTTGTTTTCAAGTCCCACCTTCCCGTGGCAGGGATTCCTCTCAGCAGCCCGAAACCGGAGCGCTGCGTGGGGCCAGGGATGGATTCCCGGGGCTGCCCCTGCCAGCCGGACAGGAGATGCAAACGGAGCAGCAGACTGCTGGAGAAACGGAGACAGACAGATGCTTTTACACTTCAAAGGAAACAGGGCCCTGCGAGGCTTTCAGGAATACGCACAAATCGATAGACTCCTTTTAAACACCAAGCACATTTGCTCAAGTGTGAGGCAATTAGTCCCCGAGGAGGGAGGCAGGACAGGGCCATTAACAGACATACGGGCAGGATGAAGCGAGGGATGAGAAACATGTGGCAGGGCTCCCCGCGAGACTGCCGGCCCAGCCCGGCGAGTTGAAAACCGGGCTGTCCTGGCCTAGCTTTCTCATCCACGATTTTCAAAACGCCCTTGTGTCCCCGGGGGCTCTACAGGGAGCGCATTAGTGTCATTCAGCCTACGTCAGCGCAACGCTCAGCATAGCCCTTTGGTGCGCGGGGCGGTTTTGATCGCATCCCCTCCGCTGCTCAGTCGTTCACTGCTTTTATCCCTGGAGAACGACGACCGGGGATGCCCCAAAGGATGCGGGAGGGCTGACGTACACTCACCAGGTCTGCAGCAATTCTCATTTCCCCCTCACCTGAATGCTGCCGGGTGCTGTCCGAGCTGCTCTGGACAGCTCTGTTTCCACAGAGCCTCTTCTAGATGGTAAGACAGAGCCAAAACCAGATTGTGGGCAAGCAGAGGGCTGGCTGCTCAGCACGAACAGAGCCAGCACAGGGACGACCCCACGGTGTGACAGAAATCAAGCCTGACTCACCCCCTTCTACGCTGCACCAGCATTTCCACGCAGGTCTACCCTTCACGCGCCATCTCCCAGCGAGCAGATCCCAGGTGCCGGCGCTTTGTGACCCCACAGATGGGAGCTGGAGGAGTGACGGTGCCAGCATGCAGGTCTCTCCTGTGAACAGCTGCTGTGTTTTACGTGTACGGTCTTATTTTTACAATGAGAGGCAGAGATACCAAAACTGAGCAATGTTTTATACCTGGCTGCGTGACTGATGGTGCGCCCGTCCTGTGTCGCCAGCTACCCACTCCCACTCTGCTCTATGGAGGCACAAAATTTTCCCTCTTCAGTAAAAATAGGAGAGGAAGAAATAAAAATCTCAGCATGTCCCCAAAGAACTGTAGGAGATGGAAATTAAATCCATCCATTACACTCACCAAGCAGGGTGCTGTCTGGGCAGGAACACTGTAGTTGTACACCTGCACATTCAAAGAAAAAAAATGGAGTATTACAGAAGTGTCAAAGGCAATCCAGCACCCCACAGCAAAGTACTTCATGCCATAAACCAAACTCACATGACTTGGAAAAACAAAAAAGGAACAACACTAAATCAAGCTGAGCAGCAAGACTGTGCATCATGGCTGCAGCACCTCTCCTCACCCCTGCACTGAAGGACTGTCTCACCCTTGGTTAAAATTTTGTTTGAAGGACTGTTTCACCCTTGGTTAAAATTTTGTTTGGCGATGCTGCTCAGGCCCAGGTCTCGAGAACGCTTCAGTATTTGTTCTGGGCAGCGCACACTGCCTGCTGCGGGGAGCACGGGCTGCAGAGGAGAAACACTTTTTTGACTTGCTTTGCTTTGTCCTGTGAGCTCGCAAGCAGCTGCGTCGCCTCTCCCTGGGTTTCTCCTGCTCAGATTTGCTATAAAGTCTAGAAGCCGCATTTAAACCTTACTACATCTCTGCAAAGCACGACAGCGAAACCAGCTTACCTGGAGTTGCTGGGAACCAGGCCAGCAGCACGCCTGCTTCGCACCGCCCGGGGAACCGAGAGCCGAGCCCTAGAGAAACAGGCAGAAACAGGCACCCCGTCCAGCCGCAACAAAACCGCGGCAAAGTCGTGCCTCCGAGCACCGCAGGAGCCCGGCCAGCCTCTGGGTGGGCTTTGGGCAGGCATTGCTCAGGACAGAGGGGGAAAGCGCAACACACCACCCCTTCCCCACACTTTGGGGAAAGCCCTTTGTCCTCCCTTCTCCAGCTGGCCCTGGAGAGTTTTACCCCCTCTCTCTTTGCTCTTGGCCATTTAGGAATTAAATTCAGGCTGCGGGCGGGGAAGGAGGTAAGTGAAGACACCTGCACCCCGCACATTTGGCCGCT
The DNA here is from genome assembly GCF_964188355.1 of Buteo buteo. NCBI lineage: Eukaryota > Metazoa > Chordata > Aves > Accipitriformes > Accipitridae > Buteo > Buteo buteo. The sequence goes on along the minus strand of NC_134181.1, from coordinate 38,825,764 downwards.
GATGAGCCCAGAGAGAGGGGCTGGCAGCTGCCTGCAGCTCTGGGCAGGAGGTATTTGGCTTTGTGCCGGTCCAGCCCCGCACGGTGGGCGACGGCTGCTGTTTGTTGTTGTCGGCCAAATGCTGCATCCTCCCCCCGCTAAGAGGCTCCGTATGGGATCCCAACCTGGGGCTCGTGAATTAAGTGGCTTTTAAGCTCTGCAATAAAAAGCCATTTGACTTGAAGAATGTTATTATTCCTGGAAGGGGGTTTGCGCTGCTTGCTTGGATTTGCTTAAGGTGAGCCAGTACATATGCTAACCAAGGAAATGCACTGCGGGAATCTCCTGGGAGGCTCACCAAGGACCAAATGACAGACACCCCCATGCTGGGCAGTCGGGTCAACCCGAAGGAAGCAACGAGTCCGGCTCAGCCCGGCTGTCCAGCTACAAGGCGATTCGAGAGCCCCAGCCCAGCTGGGGACAGAAACGCTGCTCCCCAGGATATCCTCATGCCTCTCCGCAGGCAAGGAGCCTCCCCGGGTCCCCACTGAGCCCCCACGGGGACAGGCGGACCCTGTCCCACGCCGTGCACGTGAGGACTCGCTGCTGACACCAGGCACCGCAGAAGGTGCCGGCGAGCAGCTGGCGCAGGAGGTGGATCCAATGGCACCAGACAGGGAGTTTGGCTTTTGCCAACTGAGCGCATCTCTCTCCCTCCAGCACCTGGAAATCAGAGAAGCTCTTACTGAAACCAGCTGGTAGCTTCTTCCGCAGAGCCAGAGGGTGACCAAGCGGGTAAAAGCGCAGAGGCCACATCCTGGGCCGGGGGAGAGGGGACCCCACGCCCCTGGGAGGACCCGCCGTAGCTTTTGAGAGGCGTGGGGAGACGGGGCACTTTGCCGCGCTGCAGGGAAGCGGCATCGCAGGTGCCTCTCGCGAGCCTGCGGCTGCTCACTGGGACGTGGCTGGCTGTGGAAGAACTGCAGCGTTGGCAAGAAAGCATTTTTCTGTCATTCCCATCTGCATTGAAGCAGTGTCAGACAAGGCTTAAGGCTGCAAAAACCAGTAGGAGAAACCAAAATAAACCAGGATCTTTATTTCCCATAGGAGATCTACCTAGATCCCATTTATAGTCCATTTGCCCTCATCCTTATGTAACTCCTCTGCAGCAGAGGAGCAGAAAACACAGAGAAAATAAATAATTTGCTGCAAAGAATTAGTGCAAGAGACTGACTCACATCTAGCAATGCAAGCAGATAACCTGGGGCTCGCTGAATACGCTGCAGAGAACAATGAATGCTGAGATCAACGTGTGTCATGCCTGTACAAACTGGCCCCAGGTAACGTGACTAAAGTGGAGCCACTGGTGTGCTTGAAAGAGATGCACAAAAAACACACTTTAGAGTTTATTTTATTGCTCTTAATGGCCTGCCTTCCGCATGTCTCATTTCCTTTTATTGAAGCTGTCAGAGAGGCATTACATTATCTCACATGCGTGCAAAAACAGCGCTTCAGTCGAGCTCATACAGACTTTTAAATGCCACAGCTGAAGAAAACAAGACAGTGGGAACTGCAAAGGGAGGAGGCGGCAGCAGAGTCCAGAGCACACACCTACAGGCAAAATTTCCAAAGGCTTCACACAAACAAGCCAAGCCGCAGTCTCTTAACCAGAGACAGGCGAGCGAGGAAACTAAAGGTACTTTTCTAATATGATGATTCACTGAAGAAGGGCAAGGAGTCCTGTTGCAACAGAAGGCTGATGAGTAATTAATGGCTCGTCCTAGGCACAAGTCTGAGTCTTTTACCCCTGTGCAGAGCCGTCTGCCAAATCAGCTCTACCAACAGGCCCATGGGGCAGCAGTACTTGCAACACTACTCTGAAGGTTTGAAAAAAAGAACATTACACCCATATTTGCAGAGGAGTTTCCCTGTACTGCCCAGTTCTCCTCACTTACTCATACTCACCACAGCATGGTTTTCATCCTCATTAGCACCCTGTGACAAGAGGGAAATACAACCCCACTTCAAAGATAAAGAAACAGATCTAACCAAGTAGCTTGTGAGGGTGATGTATTACTTTCTCTTTTCTTGTTAGCATGGCACTGGCAGCCATCACGGCGGGGTACCAGGAGGACTGCCTCGCACAAACTACCACCCCCAGGGTCCCCACACTCAGGATTCAAGGCACCAAACTCCCTAGCCAGCCTTCTCATCTGATTTCCAAGACGCGGAAAACAGTGGTGGCAAAATCAACTACTAATGGTCAGAGACAGAATATTTTTCTCATCCCCAGCGGACGGCCTTTTACAGCTGACCTGCCTTCACTCAGCTGGCATTTGGACAGCAGGAAATCACAATGTTCTGGGGTTAAAAACAATCTCCTCCACATTTTTTTCCCCAACCAGATTTCTTTTTAGTGGGTCACTCGCATCCACGTGCGTGTCATGCACAGCAGGTATAAATCGCTCCTGGCCAGGGTGCTATCAGAGGAGAGGCTAATAGGGTATTATATACATATACTGTGGTGAAGTCTGACCTTTATTTAAACGCTGCACATCTCACACCCATCCTGTGAAGCCGAGGGGAAGTACTTGGCTGCTCTGCACGTATTGTAATCGTGGTAACAAAAGCAGTTGGCAATATACTATTTAAATAAGGAAGTAGTCATTGTTGTCGAGTTTTACAAATTCGTAGGGTTACTTTTCAAAATCATTTTAACAATAATAAACATGGCTCGACACCTCTACGCTACGTGCACGCCCAGTGCCGACCTGGTACCCGACCAGACCAGCGCACAGCCTTTCCCGGTGTACCCGCGCACCGGTCCTGATGCACTGGTGGTCACAAACCCACCCAGGTCTGCTCATAGGCAACATCTTGCTACACACACGTATGGGCACACAGAGAGAAAACCATCTGGCATACATGCTAAATGATAGCTAAAAGATGCACCTCGCTGCGTAGTGATGGCTACAGGCCACACAGCAGTTTAAAGTGTTACAAGAAAACATTCCCTAAATAACACCTAGGAACATGTCTATCCTCCCCGAGAAGCAAAGAGCCTGTCTCAAACAAGACCCCATTGCCAGGGCCACTCTGTCACTTGGGCAAACAGGGGATGCTTCCCCCTTCTAACACGAAGATAAAAAGAAATCCTCTTTGCAAGGCAGCATGCAGGCTGCTCACTGGCAGAACAGCTCCTCCCCACGATGGGAGCACAGAGGTAAGGGAGGTGAAACTGCTCTGATAACTAACCATGGAAGCAGATCCCTGCAGACTCCCAAAGAGCAGCAAGATGACTTCGCCGGCCAGTCTGGGAGGTGCTGAGCGCGCCAGCAATGCAGCACGCAGCAATCAATTAAAGTATATGCCTGATGAGCAATGCCAGGCTGGTGAGAATTTTCTGTTGACGAAGCTCGCTCAGAGTGTAGCACAGTAACCACAACTATAAATTATATTCTCCAGGGGTGGCAGGGGGTGGAAGGAGGAAGAAGTTCACAGTGAAAGGTTTCCTTTCCCTCGAAAGGAAGAGGTCAGAGTGACACAGCCAGCACTGCTGTTTGTGGCCCTGTTGCTGACAACCACAGGCCTTTGGAAACGCCCAGAGCAGCCCCCCACATTCTGTGAACCTCCCTCCACGACCGGCAGAAAGAAGAGTGTTTCACTAACCTCCAAATCTAGGGGTGACAGAAGAGGGACGGGCACAGGGGACATGCAGACACAACACACAGCCTTGCTGCCGCTTCTCCTGCACGGGACAAATTCTTCCCTGCCTGCAGGACCCACTGCTGCGCTCCAGACACACCTGTGTGGCTGTGTATTTTACTCTCATACGCTGCTGGAAGGAAGGCAAGACTCTAGCTTTAGTTTGACTATACTAAGTGAGGAAACTGCTCAAGGGGACACCAGGATTGCTTGTTTTGCTCGTCTTTGCAATAATTCTCTACAGCTTCTTGGCCGCCTGGATGGCCTCACCTCAGCCCCTATCTCCTTGCACGCAAGTCCTGGGAGGAAGGGATTTTGGCAACTGCCAAACGCGAGATGCAAACAGCCTGGGACTGAGAGTTCGGCAGCTCTTTAAATACTGCTCTTGCAGCTCCTGTGCTTTCCTACTCCTGCCGTGAAAAAAACCACTGCGGAACACATTGATTCAGCCAGACCCACACTGACATGGCCGGGGCAGCCACCAGTTTAGCCACTGCTTGTGAAATACGGTGAGGGTTGTTGTGCAAGGAGACAAGGAAGTGGAGGTGTCCCATGCTACCGCTCGCAGCAATACCTCTTTGCCTAGCGTAGGCAAGGCTTCAAAAGGTCAACACCCCAGAGCAAATGTGATCTCATTTACAATTTTCTTTCAGTTTTTTCATTGGGAAGGGTCTTCCCCGTTCACCAGCAGGCGTAAGGGAACAGAGGGTACTGGCTCCACTCTGCCACGGTCCCATGGGCATGTCCTGGAGCCCCCTGTGTGTTGTACTCTGCAGAGAAGGCCGAGTAGCTCATTGCCCTGTACTGGCTGTGGGAAGGCACCATCCACTGGCCGAGGCTTTGCTCGGTGCCATAGGGACTGTACATGGGTGCTCGGGCCCCGGGTTTCCCGACAGAGTCTAGAGCCATGTTCACCACTCCCGTGTAGTCCTGGGGAGGAGGCAGAGGCGGAGGGAGCGGAGGCAGGTTGGTGAAGCCCTCTGGGAGCTGTTTGGAGTCGTGCTCGGGCACCGTGGTGAGATCCAAGGGGTGGCACCTTGCCCGGAAATCGTTCAAGGTTGCGGCATCGCGGGTGGGAAGCTGCTGGCTGTCCCCAGCTTCGTGGAACCTGAGCCCCGAGGGCAGAGAGAAGAGCGAGTCAAACCTACCGCAGCGGAAAACCGCTGCAAACCCACACAGATCCCCTGCGGAAAGACAGGGCAAGCTCTTAGCATGCCCTCTTCCCCTTGCCTACTGCTTCACCTTATCGTTAGTGGGGTCAAGCCTCGCTGTCACTCACAGAAAAACTAAATGCCAGAGAAGGTAAGCCCAGACTACGCTAGTTCTGGCTCACTAGAACTCATGCCCAAATTTGCAATGATAAGAAGGAGGGAAAAAAAATCACCGGAGTCTTGCCACTCCTCCAACACACTTCCTCCAACGGACGGCAAGCTCTGAGGTACACAGAGCTGGCTAGGGGAGCATTTCAGGACAGGGAAGTAAAGAGCATTACTAAGACGTGAGTATGCCCAGAATCAGTGGGTTTGAAGTAACACAGAAAGGCTTTGTAGTGGAGTTATCTCCATGCTCATCTAGCACCTACCACCCAGGTATGCTGGCCGAGAGAAAAGCATTCCTCCTTACTCCCACTGGCTGATTTTCTTAGGAAATACCCAGCAGAAGAGGAGGAATCCCACCAATTAAAGGGTGGCTTTGGACATGAGCACCAGGAGGTACGACTCACCGATAAGTCTGGTAGGATGGTGTAGGCACTTGCTGCTCTCTGGCCAGACCTTCCCTCTGGTCAGCTGGCACCGGTGACGCCGCAGGAAAGGCATGGCTGCCATTCTGCTCCGAGACCCAGAAGGGGTATCCGCTGCTGACCACGACGGGGTTACTCTCTTCCTTCACATCTACATTCTCATCTTTCTCAAAATCTGACTCACAGCGGGGAAAAGAAAGAATGGAAAAAAATGAGAAGGGGGAGGAGAGAGCCAGAGCTCACAGTGGTCTACTGGCAGCTGCATTAACTGCAGGATGGTGGCAGGAAACACACTAATACCTCTTCTGCAGTCATACTGTCTGAAGGGACTAGCCCTTTCCAGCTTTATTCTGCCCTTACACCGTGGTGTTGGTCCTGCCCTGTCCTCTCCTTAGCTGTGCTACTGCCTTCTGCTACTGAAAGCAGCACCATGAACTGGAGCAAGGAATGATCAAAGTTAAAAAACAACCTAACAGAAAGAGTAAAGATTTTTTTTTTTAATGGTATCAGTTCCCACATCTGCATCACAACCCAGCTGCACAAACAGCACTGCTGGCACAACTGCACTGATGAGAACCAAGAAGAAAGCAACGGGTGATACTGCAAGCTCATATCGCTATTGAAGAGGAATGTTATGAAAGCACAGCCTACAATCGCACATGCTCACAAGGCATGGCCAGGCTGAGAGGCTGGTGAGAGAGCTGATGAGTAGTCAATAATGACAAGCGACTTGCGAGCAGTCTCCTGTGGATCGTTCCCAGAAAGAGAGTCAGAGACTCAAAGCCATACACAGCACTCTTTAGGGACTCCACCCAGAGAGGGGGGCTCGTTGCTGTTGCTGTTCCTTTCTGTGGCCCGCACACTGTTTGGAAATCATTCCCTGCATTTGTTGTGATCAATATTACCACATTCCTCAGCACCAGACTCCTTTTCCTCGGGCAGCTTCCTCTTCTGGCCCTTGGCTGGACTAGGCTTCTGGCATTTGGCTCGTCCTTCCCTGGAAAGAAACAAGACATGAGGGTAGCTTGTATGTAAGCTTTTTGCCTAGATAAGTATGCAAGGGATGCTGGACAAGCCCTGGAAGACAAAAAGATGGGATGAACCTCTCTGACATTCTGTGACTTACACCTCTCCTAGCGAAGCACCCTTGGGGAATACGCTTGCCATAGTCCAATTACAGGGTTAGCCATGCTGCCCACCATCAGTGTGAGCTTCCAGCAAGAGCCCTCGCCCTGCAGGATACTGGGGATAAATCTGTAAAGGGGTTCCCCACTTCGTGTTTGTACAAAAGGCACAGTCAATATGGAAACTCAGCACCAGAGGTTTTGGTACTGAGTTTGTAAGTGTAGTCTGATGTTGGATATACATACGATGCACAAAGGTAGGTGTACAGTAGGGTGGGTCTTTCGCTTGAAAGCAGATTTTCCTAAATGGAAAATGAGTCTAAGCTTAGTCAGAAATGATCCTATTAGGACGAGAAAGAAAAGCCATGACATTTTCAAAGTTTAAGTAAAATACAGTCGGTTTTGGCCTTTTTCATCAGGAAATGAGAATTTTTTCAGCCATAAAACAACACAAAACAAAACCTCAGATATTTTCATAACATTTTCCGCTTGGAAAGAACCGTTTTTTCCTCCTCTATCGCCAAGGTATGGTTGCATTTCAGTTGGTCTTTTGTTTTTGGGTGTTTTTTTTTTTAAATCTCATCCACTAGCTGCCCTCAGACCAGACAGAAGATCTCGCTGGTATTGGTATCCATCTTTCCTCTTGCTGTCAAAAATCTCCTGTTGGAAGAGATGCCTTTCCACACACAGGGAAAGGAGATGAGGGAGCCTCCAAACATCAGAATCAAGCTGATCTCAAAGAGACACAATGATCTACTGCGGACTCCTGTTATAACTGCTATTCACATGTCAGACTCCAGCCTAGCTCCAACTCGCAAGGGCATGCAGGTCTCAAATTTGTCACACTTCCCACATTTCTGTAGGAAATCCTGTATCTCCTCCCACTCCCCAAGTCTCTTGGGAGGAGGCTGCACAGTGGGACATCATTCCCAGATACAGGCAAACGCAGAGTGCACAACGCAGCAGGCTCTGCAGAGCTAGCTGGTATAGTTTTGCTCAATGGCCTTGGGTAAAATTCACAAGTGAACTCCAGATATAAATAAATTAAGATGAAAAAACAGTTTACCTTCGAGTGTTCTTCCCATGCTCACGGAAACCTTTAGCAAATGGATTGTTGTCAATCTTGAGCTTTGTAATCTTAAAATAAAAGGAACAAGATTCAGTATCACGGTGACTGGCTGGGTTCTCTGTTGTTTCAAGACCTTCACCTCAGTATTTATCACAACAGCTTGTCTGAGGGTTTTGAGCACATCCTTGCCACAATATCTAAGCTCTCCCAGCAGCTCCCATTATTGATTAGGAACTGACAGAAAGAAAGAAGTGACTCTGCCAGGGTCAGCAGAAATTTGGGTGGGATTCATCTGACTAGAGAAATATACAGGGTCAGTATCTATATTTGGACTTTTGCCCATACTTTTTACTGCATTTAGGGTTCTGTTAATCACCGACAGTGCACTTAATACAATTAAGGTGCATGATTCATCTCATCCCAGAGTAGAAGTTTTCCACAGGAACCATAATGTGCCTACTTCTTTCCACTGTCCATCACAGGCACCCAGGGTGACTAGCTTGGAAGGAGACACCTTCCTCTACAAGATTTCTAAAGACAGAGTAGCAACGTGTCCAAGAGCAGTCCTTGCACACTGTACCTGCTCATTCTGGTAGGCAGTAACAGAAGTGAAGACAGTCTCAGGGAAGCTGAAGACTTGGAAGATGCTCCAGCGGACACTGAAGAGGTCATCTGCCTGCACAATGTGGAAGCGAGGCTTGTAACGATGCATGGAGTGGAGGATGATCTGACACAGAGACAGACAAAGGAGAAAGTTTTATGTGCAACCATTGCCAACACACCGTGCAAAGTCTCCCGTGGAGACTCCCAGGACATCCACTTCAAACCAGGGATGCCTGCCCGGGATTGTTGTCCCCACCATGCCTCTATAGTGACAGTACAGACAAAAGCCTTCGCTCGCAGGTAGTTAAGAGAGCACAAGGGCTGGGCTGAGGAAGGAAGAGAGGGCACTTGAGTGTGTTTTAACTTCCACGTGATCTAATCTCTCACAAGTCTCACTTACGTCCCCTAACATCCCTCTGCAATGAATTCCAAGAGAGCACAGCACAAAGGCCAGCTACAACCTACATGCCCATGTTGATCCAAAGTGTTGTTGGTGAGCTTCAGTTTTTGGAAGGAGACAGGTTCTTTCATCCAGTGGCTGCCAGGAGCTGGGGAATCTGGGTGGACGTAGGTGCGACATGGGAGCTGGGGCTCTGCTTTTCCAGCAACTTCCCACTGATCTTTATTCCACTGTGAAGGGAAAGACAGAAATCTAGAGCTTAGCAAAAATTACTTTCATTATAGGAAAACTCCAGCAACTTTGCTTCACTGTTGATCTAGTGGACTCCTCTCAAGCACAGTCCTGACAAGAAGTAGATTCTCTCTTATAAGCCATAATCTTGTTACCAAAACAGCACCAAGTTTAGGCCTCATTTTTCCTCCCTTTCTCCCAGTGGCTGTCAGAGAAGTCTGACGTTAATCATGATTAAGACCGTACTGCTTACAATGAAAATTTGTTACCTTTCCAGCTGCTCCCCAAGCAAAACTGACAAATAACTCCAGAGAGGCATAAAATCCACCGATTACTTCTGAACTTTGTCCACAGACAAGGTATTTATCAGCCTGGCCAGTGAAGCATAAAGATTAATCTATTTCAAATGAAAATGGAAGGACAGTGTAACTTCTATTATTTCAAGTACCTACCTTGTACCTGAAGTTGTCCATTGGCACAAAATCTACCAGCATGAGGTACTTGGCATATGGGATTAAGCCAGAGACTTTGATTTTGCATTGTGGAAACATTCGTCTGAAGGAGAAATGAAATACACAGTATAAGGATTTCTCTATGAAGTGGATATTGTCTAATATCAAGCAGCAGGTCATGTTTACTCACTACTGTGCAAAGTTCTGGTAGCAGTATTTCTACAGGCCAGCTATTGAACATTTTTACCATTTTACTGATGTATTGTCTAATCCTATGGGCTTAGGTGGAATAGGCACTAACAGGGCAGCAGCCACTGAAGGCCTGACATTGTTACTCCTTTTGTTCTGATTCCTGTAACACAACAGTGGGAATCTTAAAGTATTCGGAATTTGCACATAGTTCCTAGCCTTCTGCAGCTATCACAGACCTGGAGGATAGATTAGAGCATTTTCTAGTGTGGGTAGAAAACGTGCTCTCATCTAAGAGCACATCTGGCTTTCCATTCCAGTACTCCCTGCCACCACTTTCATCTTCTGACTCCGCAAAAAAGCTTTGACACCTACCTCCCTACCCAAAGGGATTATTTCGGCTCACAGCAGCTTTGACATAATACATTACAATTTCACAATTTCATATTCTTTCACTGCAAGCTCCACAATGCATGACTCATTTAAACTTTAGAGTAGTCTGCACGCACAGATCGTTACTATTCTACGCCCTGTTCTTGTCTGCAAATGCACACTCAAAACCAGGTATTTACTGCTCAACTGCTGCTGCCTGTGACAGGCAAAGGAAGCCCAGGGCACTTTCCAGAGCAACCTCGCAATGCAGCAACAGGAAGAACATCAGTGTTAAGTGTTGAGATAAGAGTACAGAAGTTTTCTCAGCACATCAGCCCCACGGCGACCTTTTGCACTTTGCAGCGTGGCCTTCTACGACATCTTGAAAGTGCAATTCTTCTGCCGGGGCAGGCAGATGTGCATAATTGGCTACAAAACTAGTTTAAGGAACATCATTCAAAAAATGAGCACTCGGATATTTCGACAACAGCGTGGAGGGGTGCGGTGTGGGCAGCTGTCCTGCTTCCCCTCACCTGCCGGATTTGGTGATGATCATCTCAGTTCCTATCTGATGAAACTTCATCCAGAGACCCATGTCCTCGAGGGTGACCACAATGGAGCTCTGCGGGTAGGGCTCCAGGCTGGGGGAAGGCAGTGCCTCACACGGCGCTTTCACGTCTACCAGGAGAGAGAGAAAACGGTAACTTCAGACAGGCAGGAGGGGAGCGGGCACGAAGCAGCCCCCTCCTGCTGAGGAACAGGGTCCTGGGACGCAGCGCCTGCATCGGCCCTCCCAGTACCCTCCAGTGCCAGCTCCCTCCAGTACAGGGAGCTACAGAATTTCACACGCTGTTGGGGTTCGTACATCTGGCCATCGCTCCTCCTGTCTGGCCACGGTACCTCTCAGCCCCAAACCACCGCACAGTGCACAGTGCTGGTTCAGCTCAGGGAGCCGAATGCCAGGATTTCACCCACGAAGGTCCCAGGCGCTGCCGAGAGCTAGGGAGCCTGTGCCGCAATTAAATAAAATCCATTCTTTTTCTTCAGAAGCTTTTTGTTACTTAGTAGGCTCAGAAGGCATAAAGGCTTTTCCAACAGGTTTGTTTTTAACTGATAAATTCATTTGTAAAGATTTGTGTGTTGTACAAACACAACCTGACTTCCTTTGTTCCAAAACTCATACTGGCAGGTAGCCACAATCCGCTGTCATTCCAGTTCTGGTATGATCAGAGTTACACAAAGCACTTTACCCAAGAGAATAAAACGAAAGCTGAAAAGATTGAAAAGATTTTAAGTGTACCAGCGGGTAGTGGGAGAAAACGACAGATAGGTGGTAGCAGAGGTGAAAAATCTCTCCAGAGGACAAAGAAGGGACAGACAGGAGACCCAAATGTAAGTGAAGGCAAGAAAGGGAGGTGACAGCCAGACCATGGAATATTGTGAAAAGAGGACGGCTGGTCTAACTGGACTTTGGAGATGGAGACCACCGAGGAGCTGCCTGCAATATGCCTGCACTTTCTGTTACAGGCAGAGGACTAACTATGGTCCTGGGGAAGAGGAAAGGGAAACTATTCTGGAGGAACTGCCTTTGGTGTCGATGGTACCCACCACTTCCGAAAGCTGTTTGGATTAAAAACCTCCTATAGGCGCTCCTAACTATATTGTAACACACACAAGAGCGCTGCTGCCATACTGAAAAGCCCAGGCAAAAAAAAAAAAAAAAAGTTTCGTTTTAGGTCAAAACTTGACCTGGTATAGCTACTGGTGGACTGATCTCACACCCAGTAAGGCTTTACAAACACTGCCCTGCGGTCTGAACGAGGTATTGATAAGCCTGCTCGACTTGGGTCCACTCACAGCCGCAGTGCTGTCCTCAGTTCAGTGCCGGCTGGCCACTTCTGCTGGGCGATGCACTATCATGCACGGCTATTTGTTTAAAAGTGAGGTTTTTCTGCCTCTCAGCCTGATCGGCTCTTATTTCAGAGCATATCAGAAATAAGGGAATTTTCACCTTGTTACAGCTTTCCTGAGTAATGTCTTTAAAAGAACGAGCATAAAAGGTAGACAACTATTTCCAGAGGAATTAGCTTTTTTCAGAAAGCGACATCTTTCCACAGAAACAACCCAATGCGAGTCTCAGGGGTTCTTCCCACAGTATTAGGAAGTAAAAACTATTTAAATGTAATTTTGTCAATTTGTAAATGTCTTTAGGCATTTAAAAAAAATATCCTCTTACCCTTTTTTCTGCTTTGATCCAACATTAATGAACTGGCTAAGAAGTGACACCTAGTTTGCTCACTAAGATTAGCCTGTTAACATCTTCTTACTAAAGCTTCCCCCATATCCTCTTGCAAAGACATGAAAGCTGCCATGAGACGATGCATTCGGTAGCTCAGTGCAGCACGTGTATCAAAAGGAGTTACAATAAAATTGGGCTGATTTCCCACTGGAGTCATTGAGTCACAAATACATGTAAACAGATTTTGATTAGCTAGACAGATGCTCACTCCTTCCCCAAATGAATTTTACAATTAACATTTTTGCAAGCAAATTCCAGTGCCATTAAATGAGACTACTACAAGGCAGATCCCAGGAGTCCTTATTGAGGGGAGACTTCCAATGAAATCAAGAGGAACTGAAGTGAAAGGAGTTCAATACTGAATTAAAAATCAAAGGCAGATGCTATAATCTGCTTTTTACCAAAATGAGTCCACAATGCACCTGTATGAGAGAGAAGCTACAGGAGACAGGGAAAAAGAGCTCCACATACATACAATAAACATTGCAGCAAACATTTTAAAATGTAGTTAATGCCTTTCACCCTGCAGGGGTTTTGTGCACAGTCTGAGGCTGAAAAACAGGACATTAACAGTTTGCATGGGGATCTGGACCCCAGCAATGGTGTGAGCTTGCTAATGGATCCACACAGCTGACTACACAGTCATGTGCAATCGGCTTCAGCAGAATTCTGCAGCGGTGGATTCATTTGCAGGAACCACTCTGGATTTTCTTTGCAGAGCCAAAGGCTGCCTTGCAAGGCACTTCAAATTCACTCCTAGTTTGTGCCTGTGTAACTAACGCCAAGACTCACGCAGACATCTCCCCCACAAAGATGCCTGCATGTCGGAACTACAGCATGAAGAGGTTTGTGGCAGGGTGTCCAAGCACTGAACTGAACTTGTTAAAGCTGTACTTCTGTTGTTTCCTCTTCTATGTAACTCAGTTTTTATTTTAAGTATTATTTGAAAAAGATTTAAACATTTTCCAAGAATTTTAGTTCTAAGCTATTTTAGAAGTATTATCATCATCATTGTGGTGGTAACATTATGTGGCACATTTTAAAAAATATTCTTTATGCCAAGATGAGGTTGAAAAGAAAGATAGCTGCTATGATAAAGCCACTGAAAATTAAGAGATCTTCACTCTATTCCATGCTTGATTTTAAAGTCCCTAGACAAATATGAGCAGTTTGTCCTTCAGTTTCTGTTATCTAGAATAGGCTGTACATATCTTTTTCCTATCTTGAAGGTGGAAAGGAAAGAAAAAGAAATGAGAGTCAATTCAGTAACGCTTGCAGAGGGGATAAGATCTTTGCACAGAAGATGCCGAAGTATGAAGTATAATCCACTCACTTAAAGCGGTCCCTCAATTAATTATCAATTACTGAGACAACGTTATGATGTCAGAAAATTTGTTGCAGCCTTCCCAAAATGTATGGGATAGTGTTTGCAATACTGGGAAAACTCCAAGAAGGCAAAAGGTATGCTTCTTACCTTCACTAAAATCAGTTATTATTACATTTATTGCTGTTATCTTCTGAGTGAAAAAGTCCAACGCTAACAGCTATCCAGTGTCCACCAGGAAGAAATGCACGTCGATATATAAAGCTATCTGAGAAATTAATCTTGCCAACAACCAAAACAAACCACATTCTCTGATCTTATAAAAGTCAGTAGAAACACCCCAACCCTCTGGAGGGAACGTCATTTCTCAGAACCAGAAAGCGTTTTGGCAATACCAAAAGTATGTGTTTCTACAAATGCAATGGCTTCACCTCTCATATGCACCCAGTCATCACCTGGAATATTTCTGCTGTGTGGGGTCACACACCAGAAACAACTCAATAAGAAAATGAGGCGACTTCTGCAATAGTTGGAATTTTTAACATGATAAAATACCGTAATACAGTCTATATTTTTTCGTTGTTGCTCTTTTGCTTTTCAACTCAAAATTCTCTTGCAGTGGCAGAAATCAGTACAAATCAGATCAACACAGTACAGATTGCTTTATAAAAACCCAAAACAACAGTGAAGGTGGAAATTATTGGACTCGTTGCACATATATTTTGCTTCTGAATGAAATAACACCTTGCAGAGGTAGAGAAAGGAAGCTGAGAATACCCAGCCACCTCTAATGTGTACATAGGAACTGCATACCTAAACTAGGTCAATAGTTGTTTCCTTCTGCTGTAGAGTAAAACTCAAGACTAAATTTGGGTTTCAGTTATACTGACAAATGCAGTGCCTCTGGACTGGCCCTTAGTTTCCCAACGCATATCTGTCACTGTGCCCAATCTGATCACGCCCCACGCAGAAGAGGTTAACGGCATGTTATCAGATGGACTGATGAAGAAAAACATAAATAAAACCCTAAGGAAATCACAAAAATCCTGTGTTTGGGCATGAACCTATTAGAGGCGAGATATGCCTGCTTGGGGTTTATACTTCCAAAGGGCAGAGAAAAACCAAAAGAAAAAACAGATAGTTTGTATCAGAACTATCATCAGCAATATAACAAATATTTCCAAACCTTACATGGCCTTCAGCCTGAAGGAACTCTACTTTGCAGACAATATACAAATAACACCTCTAGCCTTCAGTGAATGATCACACTGCACAAGATAATACAGATAAGGGAGTTTTGGGCACAGTTGTGAGTAAACCTTTGCTACCTTACAAAAGGTCTTCCGAGGCTCACAAAGAACACTCACGGCCACATTTTCTCATCTATTCCTACAAAAAAAACCCACCAAAACATTTTAGAAATCCTCTCCAGCCACACACAGACTCCTATAAATGCTGGTAACCCTTCAGGAGCACTTGTCCTTTTTCTAAAATGATTGTACTCTCTTGGCATGAGTCCAGGATCTTTCTGTGCAATAAGGAAAAGAAAGGAGTCCTTTACTTACCTGGTAAAGCTTGCATTTTTCCATGTACTGTGGAGGCTAGGAGCTTGCACGGCCAAGAGAGTCACCAGAGTTCTTACAAGGGGAGCCAAAATAGTCCAGTTCAAAAGCAGGTCTGATTTCCTGAAGCAAGCAAAAGCCCTTCCTTCTGAGATCCAGTGTCAAGAGTGACGGGGATGAGGATGGGACTCCAAGCACAGCTAGCCAAGGTGAGTTCCTGTTTTATGGAGGCTAATGAGCAGGGAGGAGCTTCTCACCAGGGCTGTCCCCTTGCGATCCTTTGATGTCCAAAGGGACAAAGAGAGGAAGGATCTGCAGCAATGGCTGGGGCTAAGGGAAGAAAATCAAAGAGAATTAACATGGCTTTGACATACAGGAAACCCTACAGGGGAAATGCACCTTGATTTACTGCTAACGCACTTTTAAACAAATAGAGACAAGACCAAAAACATCAGTTGAAGACTTACCTACAAAATAAAACAATCCCTTAAACAGCAAGCAGGAAAAATCTCCTTCTGGTTGTTCCATGGATTTGATAGAATTTTCATCTCCAGAGCACAGAATCATTTTACTCTTGATTTCTGCTATCAGGATCAGGACTGTGTCAAGCCTGTTCCTTCCCAAGTGGGTGATTAACAGTCTGTGGTAAAGTTTGCTCCCACAACTGGGATGCTGCAGCAACGCATTCATTCACCAACAGATGCCTTCTCCATTTGATGAGATAACGTTACTTACCTACCCAATCTCTGCAGTCACAGCGCTTAACCGCACGGTTAATTTTCCTCTTTTTCTACGGCGGGGTCCTCACCGCTGCACCCCATCTGTTCTGAAGCTCAGGGCTGAGGCTGCTCTACGGGCAGAATCTTTTCAGCTGAGCTTCACAACTGAAAGTTGCAATTGTTTAATGACACGGCCATGCTAGCGTTATCATTTTACTGGAGCAAACTCCTTCGGCTGGCACCTTCCAGGGCTGTTGTAAGTGATCCAAGAGTCTCATGGTGGGTCAGTCACTGGTTTTAGGCCTTGTTCAAGGCACTGCTCTTACTGAAGGAAGGCTGAGCAGAAACTGGAGGACTGGAGCATTTTCCCTTAATTAGTTTATTCTGCAAGTGTCACCATTAGCTTTTGTACTTATAAGTGCTTACAAGTGCTAAGAGACAGCAATCAAGTCTCACGCTTCAGGGCACAGAACAGCCACTACACCTCCGTTAAGAGGGGAGTTCTACGCATACACATACAGAAATGGCTATACTAACATTTACAAAGGTCGAAGACGTCCAGAAAGTGGAGGTCAAAAGCAGGATATGGGTCTCGATGGGCCAGTGTTGGATCCTGCACAGCAAATTCAGGAGCTCTGTACATTTCAAAGAGTTTGCTGTAAGGCTGCAGCTGATTCATGGTCTGGTTTTGCTCCCAGGAAAATGAACGGTTTTTTATTTTGTCAGTGATGTTATTGGGACATCTGATTTTTAGTCCGACATGCAAAACATATTCTGAATTTATTTAGTCAGTTCCTATACCCAGGCAACATCCCTTTAGTTCTGTTTTTACCGCCGTTTGGAGCGGGCAATGCAAGGACATGCAAAGAGGACAAAGGAGTTTAATCAGAGGAGGGACTGGCTCTCTTTCAAGGGTATATTGAATTGTAGGCACCCCAGTACTAGGCAGGGAGAGAAAAGCCAATGCCTAGTGTGGCAAGGAAGAATGTTTAAAAGAAAGGGGTTGGAGAGTTCGAGAAGTCCTGAGGAGGATTTTAGAGCAGGAGATGGTCCATTGGCTGCTGGCACCTTTGAAGGACCACATCCAGCCTTCCTGACATCCCTTTAAAACTACTGGATAATACAGAAGACCACAGGCTCTTCTCCTTCAGCTAACTCGGGGACATCCAGAGCTGGGGAGTCTCAGTACCACCGAGGAGAGGACTATCACGTGGTGGAGCACCATCAACTTGTAGCTCAACTGGAGATTATTTATTACATATGTGGAAGAATAAATCGGAAGGAAAAAGATAGCTGAAAATGGTATCAAGGTCAAATCTCCTCTGCTTGTACTTGCACAGCCACTACCAGGCACAAACAAAACAGGATGCAGAAATGCTTTTTTGCTCTGCTACAAAAGGAGAGCCAGCATCAAACCTGCCCCCCCACCCCACGTCCTGATTTTCTAATGCTAGTATTTTAATTGTAGAAAGTGGAAAAGACAACCATAATCAGAATCTGAAAAGGAAAAATAGAACAAAAATTGGGTCAGCTTCAAGCTAGCAGCAAGATGGATCAACATCCCACACAGTTAGAAACTGCACAACAGCAGCAGCACTGGGAATTTCAGACTTTTCACCTGACAAGAGCGTGGGATGTGTATCATGACTTACTGCTTCTTCCACGCAAGGGTATGAGATGGTCTCCTGCTGCCACTCCATTTGCACACTGCTTATCAGCATGTCTAGAGAACACACATTTGCTCCAAGTACTCAAATCCTTTTGGCTTTTCCCAGCTGATTGATGGGGAAGGTGGAGTCATTAATTACCCATGACTAGTTAACAACTAGCTTTCTCCCTGCCATTCTAGTTACACTGCAAAGGTTTTAAAAGTAAAAAAAAAAAAAAAAAAAGTGAATTTGTTACTATTGCTGGAAAGCGTGGCTAACAGGAGCAATCCCCAGGAAATTCATCACTAGCAAAGGGGGAATTTAGCACATTACCCTCTTGTCTGTCTGTCCGTGCAGCGCCCTCGGGCAGTTTACTGGGAAGTCAGAGGTGAATGTGCTGGTGTCTAACAATTCACTGGCAAATTGGAGGCTGGGGGTGTGGAAAGGGATTGGAGAGAGAGTGGATCTGACATGTGTAAGTCAGTGACATACACAGCTCTGCTCCAAGCTCATTTACAGCAGCAGGTAAAAATCCTGCTGTGCCTAGCTCTAACAGTAGGCTCTCCAGCTCTGCTGAAGGGGACGAGGTAGGGCAGCGCAGAAGGGAGGGGAGGTGTGATGACAAAAGCAGAGGCCAAGAGCTTTTGCTTTGCATCTCTTTGAGGAGGTGATTAGAAAGAAACATTCCCCTCTGGGTTTTGTAGTAAGGCAAATGTTTTCTGGCACTTCTCCTGCCTTACTGGAAGCTTTAACCCTTAACACGACCCTGTAGGGAACTGGTCTGCACACATACCCCTCTCCATTCCTACCTTCTGAACTGGGAGCTCTCCAAGACAGGTAATCATCTTGCCATCTCTGGCTGGTGTCTGGGGCTCTCGGACTGCGGGAGAACAGATAACGTGTGTCAGCTAGCAGGAGTCTTCAGCTGGCAGAACCTGCGTCTGCAAGCGGCTGCAGAGGACGCACCACCACCTCTGTCCAGGCAGAACTTCCAGGACAGCATTCTGAGAGCAAGCTCAAGTGCAAGGCTTAAAGTTACTGCCTGGGAGACTGCTGAAATGCAACAGAATAAGAAAGAAGGAGTCTTGGATTATTGCTCATGTGTATCAGCACTTGGGTGCAGTAACCAGTAATCCAACCCCTGCAGGCTTCCCTCTGCACACACAGCTGTGAGAAAGTGTTATCGTGTCAGCTTTAATACAACCGGGCTGAAGCGAAGCAGTGTTGTCTGCCTGAGTTGGAGAAAAAATAACGTGGAGAAGTGCAAACTGCATTTAAGAGATACTCCCCTCTGAAACATGAGGATAGCCTTGCTGCCATTTAAATGTGACTCACTTGGCAGATTCCCACCTGGCACACGTAGCCCACAGTTCCAGAGCGTCTTGGCAGCTCTTTACGAAGGATACTCTGCCATCTGCATGGGATGAACGCTGAAAATGTGGAAAGACAGCGTCTCATTAACAGGACCCAAAATAAAATAAATAGATAGCCCTACACTGATAGCTACTTATTTTCATACTTAACTAAAAACATGAAGCAGCCTCAGATTCTCCAGACTGCTTCAGAATCCACGAACCTGCCCCTTAAATACAGCCGCAGCTCGCTGCGGAGCGAACGGGGCCTGATGATGCACACAGGGCCGTGGGGAAAAGCCGTGTTTTTCCAGAGAAAAAGCCTGATGAAACAACTGCTCCTACGGCTGTGCCAGCCTCGAAGCATGTGACCCCTTGTCCTCGTTAGTGACCGATATCTCGGAGAAAAAAAGGAAATACAAGTGCAACTCCTCAGGCAGCACTGAGCTGATGGAGTGAACGGAGCAGGGTCGGTCAGGACAGAGTGGTTGAGCTCTGACGGCCTGAATTTGGCCAGCTTTATGAGCAAGTCTCTGTGGGCGGCTACAGGAATGGTAAAAGCCTGCAAAGTGTTTTGAGGTCCTCTGAGAAGTAGTAGATATAATTTCCTGTCATGTGGTGGCATAAGGAACAGTTCCTACCCAGTTCCTTACGGCAGACCACATAATACAGCATTTTCTTCTGATGGTGGGAAATGGCACCTTTTCCCCCACTTTTTAGAGTTGGGTTTGATTGCTTTGTCCTGGGAAAAGTTGTCTGGTGTCGTCAGGCATGTTACATGTGCATTTCCTTGCAGACTTTCCTACCCTGGGACCCATGGAAGCGACCCCGCAGAAGGCAGACCTCTGTAGGGCCGAAAACCCCATGCTGAGCCCCCAGTTGTATCACCCCCAAATCTCCCCTGTGCTCTCAAGAAGCAAAAATCACACTTGGCGAAACAAAACGGTTGGAGAGGGCGTGTTGGTAACAGCTCGACGCTAATTCCCAACAGGATCCCCGGCCCGAGGCGCAGTGTGCTGTGCCACATGCCGGTGCCCACCCTGAAGGAGGCTGGATTTCAGCAGCGATGGGATCTGGTTTGGAAGGGAACGTAGGAAAGCGACTCGTGTCAATGAGAAGTTGTACGTTATAAGCGTAACGCAAGGCCTTTCCTCTTGCAGGTTTGTGGACTGAGGTATCTGGCCACAAAGCTGTGCTCCTGAACTAAAGAAAAAGAGGATGCTCTCCTGTCTCCCCTCTATCATATCCGCCCTCCCCAGTCCTCCTGGAATATGCACCCTTCTCCCAGCAGTTCGTTAGCATTGAGACAAGAAGGGAAATACTTAGCAGCCACTTAACACCGAAGGCTGAGTTTGGCCTCAAAGGCTACAGTCCAGAGTCAAATGCAAAATATTTCTGTCTAGAGCTCTTTCAAGTTTTCACAGACTCCTGATGTTAGGTGCACTGTTTTCCTGACAACCCATTGTGTTTCCCAGACGCAGCTCAGCACTCTGTCCCACTCAAATCCACAAAAAACACATACCGAAAGGACTCTACAGCAGCAAGAAGAGCTTTGCAACCAGGAAAGGGCCACGGAGCAGCACGGTGCAAGCGCTGCCTGTCCTCTCCTGCCTGGGGGAAGGTTCTCTCCCTCCCCACACCTGGGGACACAGCAAACCCTGCCAGAACCCACTGCTCTCCAGCAGGAGCCATAAAGGATCAGCCTTAGAAAACAGGCAGCAAATAGCTCTGGCTTAACATCCGCACATAAATACTTCCATATTTATGCACAAGCGCACACACTCATATGCAAAGAGGAGCATCACGCCGAGCTTGAATATTGCTGGCAGTTCACTTAACTATGAATTGAGACCTGAAAAAAATCCTGAGCAGAATGGATTTTGCTGAACAGAAGCCCAGCTGACAATGCTTCGACAACCTCAGTTAAAAAAGCTGACGTTTTCAGGAAAAAGCAGCAGCTCAAACCCAGAAGCTTTTATCTAAACTTCTTGGACTTTCGAGATTGCAGATACACTGTCACGCTACTTTGGGTTCTGCAAAAGATTATTTTTGTTGGTGCACAAGCATTTGTAAAGCCATGAAATCCACAGGTAAAAAGCCAGATTTCGATCATGAAAGTCAGTTTGCAAGTTATTTTGTTTTGCCAAGATAGATTTATTCTATCAGTTTCCTAAGAAAGTTTCCATATACTGTTCATCACAGCAAGGTTCTAATCAAAACAGGAAATCAATAAACAGTATAATTCCCGATCAAAGGAACTATCTTCAAAGAGCAAATTAAACCTGTTAAGATTTAAAGGGTTTGGAATTTAAAAATAAAAACTGTTGCAAGCTCTGCGAGTAAAGCTGAGTTCCTCCAACATCACTATTGACTCTAAAGAATTTTTTGAGGAAGATAATTAACATTACCAGAAAGCATAAGAGAAGAGAACAATTAAACCATATGCAGTAGATTTTGATTCTTTAAAAAAGAAATATAAAAAATTATATAGCCATAAGATACATACAACTGCGCATACATCTCACAGGAAGAAGGGAATGGAACCCACAGGATGTCCAACGAACCTATAGAGTCTGAGCTGAGCTACTTATAGGGTCTCCCATAAAAGCCAAAATGAACGCCAAGACATTCATCTCACAAGACAGTTTTTGAAAGCTGATATAGAGCATTACGATGGGACATACACAATCTGTAGGAAATTCTGAAGTCAGTAACAAGGAGCTGGAAATATGCATTCATTTTAAGCAGAAAGTCCTTGGATAAACTCTGAGCTGTACTTTTTCTCACCCAACTTGTTCATCACCTTGTAGCAAAATGATACTGGGGTCCACAGCAACAATATTCAGGTAAGAATCCTTCAACATCACCAATAACAGAAAAAAGCACCTGTCAGATTTCCTGGATTCCTCAACTCAGCAGTGGGAGGAGGCTGTCATAAACATACATGAATTAACATAATCAATCACAGCTACCACTTTTTCCTGCAATCCCTAATCTGTCTAGATTTTTTCCTCCATTCTTCTCATATAGGCAAATTCCTCATACTCATCCTTTGCTGCAGTCATGGGCTAGGGTACAAGCTCCAGGCAGGATCACAGACCCACGGCTCCCTCCCCCTACCCAGCAGATTGTGAAATGTTTATGACCTGGCTCTTATGGCTCTAGAGGTGCTGAATGGCCTTTTCCCCCCTCCAAGTCTCAGCTCCTGATGGGCAGCTACAGACCAGCTTTTAGCCGGTTTGGTCCGTAGTTGTGGATTTTATTGCCCAGTTTGTCTCTTCAGCTCACATTTGTAAGCTCCAGAGTAGATTTTTCCCTGGGTAACACTCTGCAGCTCAAAGAACTCTTCTTGTTTTTATTACATCCTTAGTGATTAAAGGGATATTTAAACCTCACAGTGCTCCCTGCTGTGAATATAAAAGCCTAGCATCATTTTGGATAGACGTGTTTAGAAAAATAAATTAAAAATTAGCCCTACTATAACAGACAAATGCTTCTAAGTTGTTAAGAACATCAGGCACTTGAAATGATTTAAATACATTGGTTGCAATTCCTTGAGAAACCGAGCAACAACGCATGGCTTTGAGCTATCCAAACAGTTACACAGACAAGTTCTGCTTGGACTGAGGACAACAGAGATGTGCAACGACTGCATTACACTGGAAATACTGGATTTCATCTACTTAGGCATAAATGACTTAAGAGTTGTTCTCTCTAACCTAGCGATCACTGACACACACATAATAGGCATCGTTCTTAAAAACACATTCTTTGCTTTTGTGATGGCAAAACTGTTTTTAAATGACTGGCACTCTACAACCTAATCTAGATACCAACCTGCCTGCCAACCAAATGTAGATACAAACAATATAATGTAAATTTAACAGAAATATTTAAATTCTGCTAAGAAGAGTGCTGGGGAGTGTGCAGGAGGAAATCGAAGTCATATTTGAGAGCAAGCATTCCTTGTGAACACAGATTATATGGTTATCAATAATGAGGTCACTGGTTTTGCCACCCCCTAATACTGCAGTTACTGGTTTAAGCTTCTGCAGGGAGCTACTGCCAGGGTCAGATTCAGTGAGAGTTAAGTCTGCCTGCAATGCAGGTTTGGACTCACCGCAAAGGAGCTCATAGCACTCCTCCTCCTCGCTGCTAGTTTGCTTTACTGCTTGGTGCTGCTCAGTTTCTTCCTCTTCATACAAAGTAAAAATCCAAACCAGCCAGATTATCACAGGGTGCAAGGAATGCTCACACTTGTGCATTTATTATAATGTGCACCTTGTGGCCCATCCTGAGCTTCAACTGATGCTTTTCTCATGACTGAGGCATTTGAAAAGGAGCTTTCCTACTTGGATTCTCTGTTGTCTACTATTATGTTAACTCACATTGCAGCCATTCCCTCAGACAGAGCGTTTTCAAGAAACCCATAGGACCTAACTCATCTGTGTGACTTCTACACTTCTGCCAAGTTGGGCTGAAACTGGGAGACTGGGTTAAAAATATTAGAAGGGAAAAGCAGGCAGTAAGATCAAGCAAATCTTCAGATACATTTCACATATACTTGTTAAGGACTGGTTATAGCAGGACAATTCAGCATTTAATTTCCCTGCCTCTCCACAACGTTCCTGCCACATGAATTCTGGGTGATCAAGAGCTAACCTGAAGCAATCTCAGAAGAAGAAATGTTGAGAATACTCCTGCGCTCTGGGGAATATCCCACTGCAATGGTCTGAGGTTTCAAAGTCTTCTACTGGACAAAGCTGTGGCAAAATTCCATTGCAGAATTCTAGGGGGTTTTATTATGTCTAAAGTAGGAAAAATGATCAATTATACTAATTGTATATATACTCTAACTTACATTAATTAACTTAAATTGTGTATACTCTAACTTAACAGTGTTAGAGTCGAAACTTCTGCCCATCTTTCTCTCCCTGCTTATGCACATTTCGCATTGAGAGATGTTTCTTTGTTGCATGCAAAGTTGAAGATGGATGGAGTGAAAAAAAGATTAAAAATATCCCCCTGCAATTGTGATAGGTTGTCATGGCCATAAAAAAAATCACTTCTAGGAATGTAAAGGCAGCTATCACACCCCAGGGTAAGGTGCAGGCATCTAGGCTGGTAAGCACTACATGGAAGCTGGGCTGGTATTTGTGCACCAAGTGCAAAGTGATCTGGAGCCAAAGACAACACAAGCAATCAGGAGGACTGGACAATGGTATCAAACCTGCTTGCATCCCTGCAGGCAGCTATGGTTTTGGAGAAGTTGCTAATATTCTACTTCATCTTCAAATAACTACTCACGGACCAGAGGGAGCCTACCAGATTTAAAGAGTGCTTGTTCTCTACAGGACAGAGTGGAGAAGTTATGACAGCAGCTTGAGAGGACTGGTTTAGATTATCAGAAACCTGAGGCAAAAATTTGACATCTAAGCCCATTTGTGGTCCGCCGTTATGTCTTTCTGACCTCTTTGTCTTGTATTTCCTCTCCAGGATGGAACTACTACTTCTCCTCCCTTCGCATCGTATTGTCGAGGAGTTGTTCAAGGGAGGGATTGCTGACTTCTGCAGTTCCTCGCTTCTGCCTCCAGGTTTTCCCCTAAGTTGCTTAGTATCACTTAAACTTTTCTTTTGAAGACAGGGATGTTCAGCCATATCCACCTATAAAAAACATGGTAATATTAAGGAGGCTACAATATAGATAGTTCATATGGTTTTCTGCAGTAAGTGTGATGCATTTGTTTCCAACAAGGAAACAAAAGCAGCCAAATATAACCAGAGGATGCATATGTGAAAATAGCATATAGTTGAGCGGAGAAGTGGCAGGGCTTCTTTCTCTTAGTCTGCTGTAAAACAAACTGGTAAAACTACATGTAATTCTTATCACCTGATTATCAAAGCTACTGGGGAACTGGAGGGAGACTGGAAGAACTGAACATCAGAAAAGATTGCTAGAGTTGGTAAGTAAAGCCTCACTGACTGATGGCTCTGTGCACAAAGAAGAAATGAACATGTCTGCAGCATGTAAACACACAAATAACAGAGGCATTAATATGCTACAGAGGGATATAATTATCTTCATTAGTAGGGATGAAAATGAGAGAGAAGCAATTTGAGTATCCAGGATAAAACATAGCGGCTGTGCAAGGGCAGCCTGTTCACAGAATAACAGGCAAGCCGTTATTGTATTAGACTTCTAAATGATTTTTGCACAAACCAGTGGTATTGCAGAGAACAATCCTGCCTTCGCATGAGCAGCAAAGAAGACTCTGAGATACCCGCTCATGTCTTATTCCTATGACTCTTCAAATGAATACTAAGTGAATTCTGGCAGCACAAAGAATGTATGTTCTACTGGCATATGAACAGACTGCTTCCCAGTGCAATGTAACCAGGGCTTACTTATGGACTGTGGATTACAGCACTACACATTTGACACAAATTCAAGCAGGAGGAAATGTCCAGGCTTCTCTTACATGATCACACTGCTTCAGAGCTTTACTGGTGATCTTAATTCTCTGGAAGGAGACCGTTTCTTTCTTCCAGTGACTCCTAAGAGCTAGAGAATCTGGATGAAGCATCTGGGGAAAGAGGGACCACCCTTCTCAACAGCTTCTCACTTGTAGTTGGCATTCTCCAAAGGTATGATGTTCATCAGCATCGGGGAGACAGAGTGAGGGTCCAGGCCTGAAGCTAGTAGTTGCAAGGAGGGAGCATTATGTCTGCACAGCAGGAGAGAGCAGAGCTGAATGGTGTCACTTCAGGTTGATACTGGAACTTACCTAGTGCTCCACTAGAAGCAAAAAAGTGAAACTGCCAATAGAACATGCTGGACAGCTAACACAACACACAAAGCCTTCCTCTCTACCCAATCCCTTCATCCTCATTTATCTCTTGGGACAGTAGCTCTGCCTCTCCTCTGAGATAATTTGCTCACACCATACACTGATACATTTCAAAGCTGCCCAAGTTTTTTATGAGGGCTCCAGAGCTGAAACACTGATCATCCAGAAGGAGTCAAAGTGCAAATCAAGTGAAATGCAAAACCAAATAATCTTTCATGCTCAAGTTTGAACCTCAACAACAACCCTGAGCAGTGGTTAGGCCTGCCTTTTGTTCAGAATTTTTACAATGGAGACCTAGTGTCAATTAACAAGAAATAAACCACAGCAATCATGCTGAGTTTTCCCCACAAGATTTTCTGCTAGATGTTTAGGTCTCACAGTATATATATATATATATACACACACACACACAACTACTTTACTACAGTCTGAGGTGATAAAATCACGAGCATATTAGCTGACTCAGATGATGGACTTTCTCCTACCTGGCATTGTCACTAGTCTTATTTGCCGCTGGCCAAAGCTGCAGCTGTCACAAGGCTGGTGCCCATTTTGGCACTGGTGCTGTGAGCCATCTGCAGACAGGTTTCCTGAAGAAGCCCAGAGAAGAAGTGCAGAAGGGCTCCGTAACTCCTGTTCTTCAGAAGAGCTGTCTCTTTACTTGTTCAGGAGATCCTGTGTACTTGCCAAAAAGAAAAAAGAGAGAGAGTGGGTTGGTGGGAGAAAAAAATGTATGGAAAAGTAAGGGTAGAAAGAAAGAAGGGAAAAAATGAAAGGTAAGGTACAGTGAAATAAAAATAAATACAATGGGCTATGCATGCTTCTGCCATTGGTATCCTCTTGTTGGCCTCAGTGGTCCTGCCATCAGCTTTCGTACCCAGCTGAGGATTTACAAAAAAAAAAAAAAGCCTATATTTCCACACATCATAATTTACAAAAGACCAGATATTGACTCCCAAGGCAGGCGTGACTGCTATCTCAATGCTGCCGAGCCTGGTAGAGCACTCCTCTTCCCCACTCCTAGGCCTAGGCCAGAGTGATAGGAAAGGTGTCAAGTTATTGAGCCACTGGGCTTCATTTCCCAAGAAGTGCCTTTCAGTGACAGTGGAGATACACTAAAGCCATCAACCATTGTGTTAGGGCTGACAAAAGATTGATCCATGGATAAAAGAAGCAGGTTCTCTGCAATTCTGAAGCACAAAGTTTACTAGCTGTTCTCCTCTCTGCTTTCAGAGAGCTTCAAACAGCCCTCATGGGAGAAAAAAAGGACTTCAGTTCACACAAACCACATCCACTTAGTTTATTTAACTCATGCACAGTGTTCATGATTCACCAAGTCACTTTCAGTGTCCTGACAAACTCCTGCCATGGGCAGCTCCTCCCTCCTTCCATCACAACTTTCTTTTCTATCCCTTATGACCCAAGAGCAGTCCAGAAACAGAACATTCCCCGTGCAGAAAAGTCGTCTTCTTTGAGGAATCCAACCCAGGGTTGTTCTTGCAACAAACAACCGGGATGGACAATACCTCCCTCTCTTTTGTTTCAACCTTAATGTTCATGAAAGTGCCAGATTCAGCTTTGCAAACTGAAGTCCTTTTTTCCAAAACTGATTTAGCTCTGGTAGAGGCAGTGGGTACATTTCATGGATTCTGGAGAGGGCTATGTCTGTCTTTGCCTGGTGAGGTCAACCTTGAGATTGACTTCCCACCTTTTGATACCTGGGTTATGGTCTCTGATTAGTACAAATGCAGCAAACCCATTGACTCATTGTTTAAAGGTGACTGCAGAGAAATAAAACTCACATAACAAAGGGTATTTAGGAAAGGAACATGTCAGGTTCTGGTTTAGCACTTACTGCCTGAATTTTTTCTTGCATGAAGATAAATGAAAATATACTTGCAAAAATACAGGTTCTTTTCCACTTGCAACCAGGATCAGGAAACGCGTAACAAAGGAAATAATTACTGTTACCTGCATGTCCTAACTGACCAGCTCTGGCTTCTGTAGTGCAGCCATTGTCAATAGCTTTGTGACACAAGCAATTACAAAGTTTCTGTGCAACATCCATATTAGTTCTCTCTTGCATTACGTGAGACAGTGACAATGAGCCTACAGTGGGATCATCACAGTTAAAAAGTTTTCTGACTAGCCTGGCCTCACAATTTGTTTGCCATCCTCAAAGTTAAAATTGAAACTTGCATCTTACTAACATTCTACTCAGCAACATACCAAAGGTATTTAAGCCTCAGTATTATCTCTGTTCGCAGAGATGAAAGTTATGCTAATGGCTGAAGCTAGTGCGGGAGACAATTATTCTTGGGCAAACTCTCCCCAGGCTGAAGAATCCTGGCTTTCCTGAAGGCAGTTCTGCTTCAGCTTTTCCAGGTCTTCTTCAGAAATGGAATTAGGCTCTTAAGAAAGCTGTCACTTAAATGTATTTGCCAATGAGAGGTCATCTTAAATAAACCTCTACGTACTTGTGATCTCATTCCATGTTTAGCCAAACAATATAATAGATTTTCTTCAGCAAATAAACCAGAATTCAGCAAAAATAAAAGCAGCAAAATCAACCTTTTTATCACCCCCCCCCCCCAACATCATCCTCCACCAGGCAAAATACTAAATCTACATTAGTATTTTGGCAGTAAGGAAGTATTCTCAAAACAACAGTATCGCAGCAGTGATGGCTTCTGCTTTGGAAATGTGTTACCTTGATGTTTATATAGCCACAGGAGACCATTCAACAATGGCAATGTGTTAATTCCATTGACATTATCGCTCAAATTCAGTCACAGGGGTTGGCGAATTCTTTTTTTACATGGCTCTTTCATCTAAAAGAGAATAAGGCAGGACATAATGGATGGTTAGTAACATATTGTTAAATGGTTACAAGACACAGGAAATTTCAACTGAGGAATGGGAAAAACTGAAAAATCCAAGTAAATCTTGGTTAGAAAAAAGACTTGGTTTTGCTGCACTGAATTATCCCAATTTCTCAGCAGTCAGAGCTAAGGACTCTCCAAAAAACTGAGCATGTTCTACACCTACATGAGCAGACACTTGTTAGTCTTCTCCAGAATTCTGCTCGTGGGAAGCTCTGTGTCATCCACCATGACAAAAATGCAGGTGACTTTCTGTATTGCTCGTTTAACTCAACTATAGGAGTGGTTCTTAGTGGATATTAATATTCATTCACTCAAAATGAAAAAAACCATAGTTTTAACTAAAATTGGTTAGAAGATAAAACGATAAACAACTTAAGATATATAAAAACGTCCTCGCTTCAAATTCAGTGGCCATTTGGGGTGGTGGAGGTGGGGATTTTTTTTTTTTTTTTTGGACAAGTTTCCATTTTATGGCGCTAGAAAATGGAAGATAAATGGTTAACTGAAAAACTCACCAGGTAGTGAGAAAGCTCTGATGCACAATGCAGTTCTTTTGACCCTTATGATTTAACGAATAAATCAATGGTGTTGTTATGAAATAGGTGCGGAAAGTGAATATTGACAAAGCCCAGATACAGAACCCACCAAGAATAAGCCAGCTTCTAGTCCATCATATTCAGTAAATATCACCAGTTCTGCTGCTACTGTTCTGAAAGCTACCTGGACTTCCTTGCTGGAAAAATGTCAACCACTGAGGAAGGCAGAAAAAAAGCTGTTAAAGAAAATTATATTCCCAATAAACACCCTGCCCCAGGGATCACACAAAGACAGGTATCACTAAACGGAACTTCATTTTATGATCTCCCTTCCTGGAACTTCTGTAGATAATGCCAGTTACTCTCCAAAGTTCCTCTATATGCCATAACCATCATAGTTTCAGGGAGAATTAATTGGGGAATTTTGACTTCCTTAGTACTGCTCTCGAATTGATGTAGCACAATTTTAAAACTATAGTTTGTTCCTGTTTACTTTGATTTGTTATCAAAACCTCACATTACATTATCATTTTATTTGCACACCCTACCATACCCAAGCCTGTTCTTTATAGTCACTCAGTTTCTCACAAATTTCATTTGGGCTGAAATTTTTACCAGCGAGATACTTCCACCTTTCTTTGGCCTTCCGCATTTTTCAGTGGTTAACTGTGAACTTTTGAGTTCGCAAGTACTAAGGAAGTTAAGTCTATTTATTTTAAAGCATCTGTTTTCGATGGAAATTTTAGTTGCAGAAATACTTTAGGTCACTGAAGAAATTGTACACAATGTAAGCCTATGGTGAAATATAAGCTGATGACACCCTTCACTACCTTCATTGAAAGCAAAAGTAGTCAATATATTTATATTTAGGTACCT
The DNA here is from genome assembly GCF_964188355.1 of Buteo buteo. Lineage (NCBI taxonomy): Eukaryota > Metazoa > Chordata > Aves > Accipitriformes > Accipitridae > Buteo > Buteo buteo. Next base: position 38,795,849 of record NC_134181.1, on the reverse strand, counting down.
TGTTCAATCAAGCACATATTTAAGAAGAAACATTGTCCTCCTCTGCTCTCCCTCTTCCTCTGCAGACTCCCTGCACTTGGAAATAACATTTCCACATTTTCATATTCTTTACAGCTACTTTTCCATTTGTCTTCATAGTACCAGATAACACGACAGTTGCTACACTGTGCTGCCTTTGTATCTGAGTTGTCATTACTGAAATGTGACCATACACACAAACTGGGCATTTTAATGGTAATGTAAATATTTCTGAGTTTTACCGAAATTGCAAGTTCACCTTACCAAAAAAGCGAATGCAGCAGGGGTGCATATAAGCACAGAGGATTTACTCTCTCTCACATTTTAATCGAGTTATCAATTGTCTAAAAGTGAACTCATTAATTTAGACGGCAACATCTCCAGAGCCATCATCTGAATTATGTGCAGTTGTTAAAGGACCTTGTGTCTGCCTCTCAACAGCTGCCAATACACATGTCGGGGGAGCAAAGCCTGGGGAGCCGTTCTGCTCCCGCAGAGGAGGGTTGCTGCGCTCAGACCAGGCTCAGCACCTGCCAGCCCAGCTGAACCGGGACATATTTGCGGCCGAGGGGGAGGCAGTGGAAATGATTAAATGGGATTAAAATGACTCTGAAGCTACAGGCTTTCTAGCAACCCTGCACCGCTTTCTCATTTTTCGTCTTACATTGAGAAAACCCGCTGTATTAACAACTTCCAAAGAACAGTACAGCCCTGGTAAAACTTGGCATTGTAGGAGAATCTTTACTCGGTTCATTGGAAGATTGATTTTGGAAACAGCGCATCCGAGAGTGTATCGGTAAAGGCACTTGGTTTGTTTGGCTTCTACAGAAAGACCCACATCTCTGTCTTCTCACGATTAAAACGTGAACTGACAGCACTGCCTAGATGCCAACGGCTAGTTCTAACTGCACTGGCAGAATTTAAAGGCTTCTTTACGCTAGCGAAGCAAGGGGATCACCGGACCCAGGTTATCAGCAAGAAACTCCTGCGCTTCTTTCTGCAGCAATACTTTACAATGTGCGATCCCACGCTGTTATTATGTTCAAGAAAGCCAAAGTGAAAAATCATCTTGTACCACTGCTACTAGCTGTGAGACAATACATCGGGCTCTTTTGTTGCGTTCCAAGGAAAGCCCATTTACTTATTAAGTATAGGAAGCATTTCCAGCAGTGCCGTCTATTGGGAAAGTCATAGCGGCACTGTTATTTGTTTGAACTTGCATTGATTTCTTGAGGGCATAGCGTTGCAAATTGATGTTGTAAGCTCAGTAACTTCCACTATGAATTTCTAAACATTATTTTTTTTTTCCTAACCCACTTGAACTTAATGGAAATCTAATACACAGTCTAGACACTCCTAAGTGACAAATTTCCATATTCAAACTGCTGCTTTCTGACATTCATATAGCATAGTGGTTTTATATGTCGGCTCAATTAACAAGTTAAGCTATTCTTTGAGAATACATCTAGTGCTATTTCTTAAGGGAAAAAGAAAATTATCATTGCAATCTTATTGAAGGAGACGCATTTAGAAGAGAAAATGTGACTCTTCATATATTTTAGTGTAACTTAAGGAAATTAAACCTCTTGTGTGACTTACATTACAAGGAATCAAAAAATATTTCTGAAGTATGAAGCTTTTCTGCTCATACAACATCTTTCACTAATTATTACTGAACAGTATTGTGTTCAGTGCTATATTAGATAATAGTTCATGCAATGCATATTTGCAAATAAAACTCGGTTGCATATCATTTCTTGTGAACAGCCTTCCGTATCTGTCAAATACCTCAGAGAAGTAAAAAGAAAAGAATGTGAATATGTAGACAGGTTCTTAAGCTAGCTGTAGTTATACGTAACAATTAAGCATTCACACAGGAAGCACTATGTCTAAAATACCTTTGGCCTGCTACATGGCCTTTCACTTGTAGTTAGAATAATATCACTAACTAAAATTAAATGAATACCATTCCAATGTGGTTCTCATATGCTTATACCATATATGAGCTTTGTTTATATTCCATTTATACTGGAATTCACTGTTGTTTGCAGGGTCTCTGAAAGAGAAGGGAGAAAAAAAACCAGGCTGAGAAATAAAAATTGAGAGGGGGATACCTGCGTCCAATCTGAAAGCAGAAACTACTTTTTACCATGTATACTGACTTGGTTTTAGATAGGCAGTTTCCTTCAGTAAGACAATGTACTTAGAGACACATTGTGAAGTGTTCCTCCCACTGGGATTATATAATTGAATGCTTTTGTACCGAGCTGTATACACAATCGTTTAATTGCGCAGATAAATCGTAAATGCAGGCAGAAGTGTGATTTTACTTTTCCCCTTGGTAGAAGTGACTTTGGTTTTCTGATTCTGCAGTCAGTTCGTGGCCTCAGTGCCGTCTCACTATCCCATTTCATCGGCATTTCTGCAAGATGACTACAGTACTCGATCTTACCTCCTGGCTACTTTAGATAACAGAGGCTGTTATACAAGATTTTTTCCAAGCTTGAAAGCTGTGCATTTCTTCCATCATTTGCATACACATTTTCATCCCTAATTAGAATTTTATTTTAATGAAACTATATTAAAAACACTTTATAGATCCATAAGTTGCAGGTTTATCACCTACTCTTCGGCTCAGTTACACCAGTACAAACCCCATGCCACTGCAATGAACCAGGATTGAATTAATCAAGATTTACACTGATGAAGCTGAAAGCATTATTTGAGTCCTTTTACAAAAGATTAACTGTCAAAAGATACTCCTTCTCTTGCCCATTATAATACACTGCACATTAAGAAAATGGAAAACACCCAGTAGGCTTTTCATAGGGGAATTAAAACAAACAAACAAACCAAAAAAAACCCCCAAACCCCACCATAGTTATGGGGCAAACAGATTTCGTGTGAAAAGCAAGTCTATAGCGGATCTGTTTTCATACTAAGTTGCAATATTAACAGCAAAGAAGTGAGTTTTTTGGGGTTTGGTTTTTTTTTTTGCTATGGCCAGGAACATGGGACAGAATCCTGTAAACAGACTATGAGGATTCTCATTCCATCTGCTTTGAATCAGACTATATATCATGAAAAAGACGTGTGGTACAGTAGCAGAAGGCCCTTAGAAGTAAGTAAGGTCAAAACCAGCAATGTAATTTAGTCTTTCAGAAGTTTAAAGATAGATCCTGGTCATCCATGTTACGGTTTGGGGTGGGGGTTGGTTTTTTCCCGTCTCCCCCCCCCCCCGCCTTCTTTTTTCCCTTGTTCTTCTCTGTCCTAGGGCCCCCTCTAGCGCTACCGGAGCAGACAGTGTAGCTCCCAAAACACAAGGGGATGAAGTTTGGGCAGAGATGCGCTCACAGCCTTAGATCGCACTCCAGCCAGACCTGCCACATGCCCTTTTCTTAATCATACATGGCATTTTATCAGGGATAAATCCATCCGCAGGATAGGAAATATTTTTCAGATAGCATGCAGAAAAGCCCCTTGACATCCATAGCTACTGAGCTGTCGCATCTGAGCGCTGCAAGGTTGCAACCTGAGCCTGCATCAGAGCCGCTGCAAGCACTGAACCCCTAAAGACGTGGCAAACAGCTCATGTGCTTCATATAGATGGGTTGTGGGTAGCATGGGGGGGGCTGTGTGTGTCAAACAAACACGCATGCTCCTTATATATAGTCTCTAAGGCCCCAGCTCTATTTTAAAGGTCAGCTGTGGCCAAAAGAAATCCACAGGCAGCAAGACCCCCACATTATGTGCACGAAGCTGCGCAGAGGTCAGTGAGCTCTAAGACAGCTTTAGGACAGCGGAAGAGGGGTTCTGGAGTCGGCTTGCTGGTGGGGTGTCATCCTCATCCATTCATTAGATAAACTGCAGCAAGAACAAAAACATCTATCCAAGGAGAGATGTGTCATTAAATCTCTGGTGAGATTTGCCTGGAGTCTCTAATGTGGAAGAGCCATTCAAGTGAAGGTTAAGCCATCCTCCAGAAGCCAACAAACCGCAGATGCTGGTCTGTTACCCCTCACGATGCTGCCTGTTGCGCTGTGCCCTGCAACGCCAGCCGAGTCCCACCAGTGAGGGGAGTACTCGCAAAGGCGTAACTCAGCCTTGTACAGCCTGTGGTACAGTACCCCAAGGTTACCCCCCAAATCCTCACGCATGCCTCAAAGCTTAGCATTAGTGGATTCCTAGTCATCAGCTAGAAGAAAGGGAAAGATGGCAATTAACACTCAACACCTACACTGAATTTCTTACCATCACCTTCAACTGCAAGAACAAAGCTTCTTCACCCCAGCTTTACATGACTAAGTAAGAGATCACAAAATTTATGTCTCCTGCTTTTTCTGAGCATCTCAACTCATTACCCTGCCACCTTTTTCCTTAAAAAATATGACAAGCATCTGCAGCAACAGGAATGAGCTATGCTCGGTGTATAACACTGTACACAGAAGCTACATACACATTTTTCACCTTCATTGAATTATCAACACTGCCAAAACCAGAGTATTGAATTTAACAATGGTGTGATCCCACCCTTGATGGTAAGACTTAGTCTACTCTCACTTGACCCCTCTGTTTCCATTCGGTCCATTTTGTCTCCTAATCAGCTTCGGCTGCCGTGCCTTCCTCATCTTTTCCTGGTCCCTTTCTCCCTGACCATATGGTGTTTATTTTGGCTGCAAAATACATTAATATTATTATTCATGAGCAAACCTCATTCTAATAAAAAACCCCAAAACAATGAAAACCAACCAAGAGACAACAACTGACAAACCCTAGTACATGATAAAATTAAGGAAGACATTTGGTATCTTGCTTGATTCGATATTTTGGTTGTGGAATGAAACATTATTAGCTTTTGAAGAACAGCATTTTTCAGTGGGCAGAAGCCACTAATGACAGCTGTGCCCAACAAAATTAATTCTTAGTAAAACACTAGTCCTTGCCTCAGAGAGAGAAATTCTTGATGGTCTTAACTATACATAGATTATATAATCCTTGAGCCAGGAAATGAAATTGCATTAAACACAGCCAAATGCCAGTACTATATACCTTAACAATGGTGATCGGTGAAAGGTTATCTTACCATGTGTAAAAACAATGCCCAATAACAGCACACAAAGTGTATCAACTATCCACAAATTACTCTCACCACCTGATTCAAGATAATTTCTTTTTCCATTTGCTTTGGAACAAAAACATTTTTGCTATTTGCCTGGAAGTCTTAACAGTTTGGCTTTTCCATAGACAAAAAGAATTTGCTTTTTAATCAATTACTGGCAGGGGAAGAAAAGAAAAGGAAAAAAAAAAAAAAAGAAGTAAAAGCCTCCTCCTCATCCTACTTGGGTCACAGACCTTACCTTTAAGTTTACTTTAGGCACCCAACATTCCTGTCCATATAGCTTCACAGGGAACAACCAAACCAAACCAAACCAAAAAATACAAAAGCAGTATCAGTAGCTGCCATTTATTTGCCTGGCACATTAGAAAAGACAGCTGGGGACACTGAGATTTCAGAAGCAATGGCTACCCAGTAAATCCTGAAGACAGATGTTGTGTTTACATCTGATATGCAACTTTGTAAGCTGGACCTTGCCTATACTTGGATTCCAAGCTATTACAACTAGGATTAGACTGAAATCAGAGAAATTACTTCAAGTAAATGCATAACTAACTGCAGTTCTACCATAATGCTTTTTGTCTTGAAAATTCCACAAAATTATATTGCCAGGTTTCACAAGTTGCCATATTAAGTGATTACTTCTGTTTGTAAGGATTTGAAGTTCTTGCTCCAAGTACCTTTAGGGATGGTGTTTCAGACAAACATTATATGTCAATGCATCCAGGGATCTCAGTGTCTTCACTCCAGAATACAGCTCCTTGAACTGAAGAACTACATGAACAGTACTTACAGAGAGATGATTTCACACATATAGAAGAATGGCTCCTTTAGCAAACATCACAGTAATACCCATCGTGGAAGATGGCCCACAGCTGAGCAACACACTACTTAGTCATTAGCAGAAGGGCAGGTTTTGAAGGTGGCAGCCTGCGTAGTTCAGTCTCTCTAACTTCTTGAGCTTAAGTCCTTGAACTACCCGAGAGCATACTTGGAATAAAAGATCATAGATTACCAAAAAAAAAAAAAAAAAAAAAAAGGAAAAACAGGTAAGTTTTGAATATAGGATAAAACACGTTGCACAGTTGCATAGTTTGAAGATTAAAATGAATTTAGAGGAGATCAGCAAAGTTCAGCTCTCTTTGCTGACAGGAACAGTTTTACTTACTGTTCTAGCTATCCTTAACCAGCAAAAAATTAAATCCTCCTCAAAAAGCTGGACTAGAAGACAAAAGAAAGCTCAAAACCAGGCATTTTAGCAAGCTCTGGAGGAAAAAAAAAAAGCAAGAAGCAAAATGCGTAATACCAAGGAATCCTTAAGAATAATAAAGGAAAACAACTGTTTTCAGTGACCAGATTCAATTAAGAAAATGAAATGCTCTGTCTTCATACATCAAACCCATGCTAGAAGTGCAGACCTAAGAATTTAAATGCGATCTTAAAGTTAGCCATACATTTAAGAATATACAGTAGTAAAAAAGCGAATGTAGTCTATTCTATTTGGGTGAACGAGCCCTTTTCAGAACTACTTCCGCCAAGCTGTGTTCCATTTCTCATAAGAAGCTGATTTCTTTTTTCCTGTGCCACCATCTAAAAAAATAAAGATCATGCCTGATCATCTAAAGCTACCTTAGCCTATTACCAGTCAGTGACTATACAGTAGGCTACACAGTATATTTAGAATAACTTACACCAAATTAAACAGCGAATGCTGAAAACATATTACTATTGAAAACACCCATTTGCTTTTACCATTTAGTTACCTGATCTTTTCCACATCAGTTGAATCCAGCTCACCTATCACTTGTAGTAACTGAACAAGTTACACGAGCAGTTGCTAATATGGCCAAAATGGACATGCTCACTTGCTTATAAATTATGTTTTGCTCAAAACAAACAACCCAGAATATGACAATAAACTTGCAATACAAAGTTTGATGCTGCTTCTTTTTATCCATGGTCCATTTACCATTCTTACAGTGAATGAGAGCGATCACTGTAGTAGTGGATCAAATGCCAACTTGTACAGCCAAATATTCTATGTGATCCCATTCACCATGTGTTGTCTTCCCGCTTATGTTGTTCATCAGCATTCAAAGATATTCAGATAGGTGAAAAAGAATTCAGAGAATGTCTCAATGGGGAAGTCAACCCTTTGCAGGCAGTCTTGGCAACACTGGCTGACCCAGGTTCCAGGTCACACAAGACCAACCCCATCCGAAGAGGTCTGGCAGTCTTCAGAAAAGGAAGAGGCTTCCCACCACCCCGCTTCCTCCACCGCTTTCCTATCCAAGAAATAAAAGGAAGGGAGGAGCAATATTTTTTTCCAGAACCATGGCACCTTGCCCTCTCAGATGAACAGAGACAACAGTACATTTCAACTTTATTAGAAAAAACCCAAAAGTTTATACAAAGCTCTGCATTTTACAGAAAACCACCTCCCCCAAACACAAAGAAATCTGACATCGCAAGCTGTATGCATTTTCTTTTTTCATATACATACATATATATATGTACATACACATATATATATGTGTGTGGGCGCACGCATGTGTATATATAGTGTGTGATGTATTTTTTTTGCATGGTTTGCATTCATTATTTTACAAAGTTAACATTCAGTAGAAAAAAAAGGATCTTTGTTACCATTATTTTCTCATATAAATAACTGTGAGCAGTCCCTCTGCAGATAGATAAAAAACACCTTTTCGTGTCATTCTGTAAAAAACAGACATTACTGAAATGGTATTGAAATCTTTCACGTTTTTTCAATACCACCATAAAAATATCATCTAGCCCCCAATTCAAAATGCTTGTCCAAGGCATTAGAAGAGAAAGGACTGTAAGACAATTCTGGAAAGATCAGTTCTTTAAGCCAACATTCAGGTAGATAATTTTTGCTGGACCTCATACATTGGTGTGAAATGAGCACAAACAGGAGGCCAAGCTCTCTGCCTGGAAAAGCTGGTTCTTTGCCTATTGTCACTGAGTCAAATTCCAACAAAGCACCCAGCAGTGCCAAGGAGCTGACAGACTCTCTCAGCTCACCCTTCTCACCCCACAACAAAGCCATAGACTTTCTTGATGCAATTAAAACCTCTACCAGCTCAGCAAATTTTTCCTACTCCATTCACCTTAAAAGGACCTGTTGGACTAATTGTGGCATGGCTAGACAGACATTAGGTTGTTGAATTACTCGGAGAAAAACTTAACTAGTGGGAAAAATGCAAAAATACAACTAAGAGGAAGAAAATGGTATAGAAAAGAGCTACTGGAGTGACTTCCAAGGCTCTGGTTTGAAGAAGCAGAAACAGTAGAGAGATATGAATTGCAGCTCAAAACATCCTTGTATTTACTGAAGTTAAAGGTGACAGTGTGGTCCAAATTAATTAACTGCCTGGTAAACAATCATTCTTTCCGTCAAGCACCATGATGGGGAGAATGGTGAAGATTTTGAAGGCAATACAAGCGGTAGCAGTGGTAACAAAGGTAATGAAAGTGAAGAACACAATGATGCCAATTAAATGGAGAGTAATGCCAACGAAGATGTTTCAACTGCCAGAGAAGCTGGCAACAAGAAGAATGGTTATATGGTTGGTGCTGATGATGGCCAGAATTCATTCATATGTCCATGTAGTCATCATCTTCATCAGTATCACTTTCCAGTGAGGACTCCTGGCTTGAGGTCTCTAAGATTTCCAAAGCTGGCTGACAAAGGCTCTCCTTCTTTACATTCGCTGCAGACTGAGCAGACAAAATAGCAGACTGATCCCAAAAAGAGAGAGAGAGAATATATTGCTAAATAGTCAGGATAAACCCATGATCACATGGATAAAAGCCAACTGGTTGCTATTCCTTCACATTCAACAGCTCTCTTACTTCCATAAAAGATATGGCATCCTAACATGAAACAACGTAACATTTCCCAGTAGGCTTCCCCACAATATTCTGGTAGCTTTCACTAACCTAAGAATTGCAATGGCTGCACTAGGTCCCTCACCCATTTTTGTAACTCTTTCTAATTCCCTCAGAAAACAGATAAGGACTAAGATAGCTGATTTCACCCATGGCCAGTATTTCACCAGTCCTTAAAAACTGGCTCCTGCTGATAACAGCTAGCATCTTCTTCCACTACTTATACGATCTCTAGTTATGAACTGGGGACAGGAACTGTTGCTCCTTTCATACAAGTATTTTATTGAGGGGAGAATTAAGATAAAAACAATAATCTAAAAAATTACTGTTGCCCTTTTATTACCTTTAATTTCTGCTTGGTCTCTTCTGAAATGCTGCCCTTTGGAGAAAGGAGGGTGGGAGTGGGTGGAGTGACAGTGATCTCAGGTGGAAATTTGGTGACAGATGAAGGTATGAAAAGCTTTGGCATGTTGGGCAGAATGCGAGTTTTTACTCGGGTGCCATCTGTCTTGTTCTGCTGACTTCCCAAAGTCTGTGAACTGGAGCTGAGTTCAGGCTTGGAACTGGAGGCTAAACAGAAAATAGTAAGAAAAAACACGTTAGGAAGCTATCTAGGATTTCAGATGTCAAAGAAGAGGGAACAGTTCATTGTTAAGACATATGGCTGGCTCAAAAGGCCTTTCTTCAAGCCTTGCTTTAATCAAGGCTCAGAAACAGAAGAAAGGGTCTCAAGATTCTATAATGACAACTGGAAACCAGTAATAATTTAAAAAAATCTTACTGGACAGTAGAAACTCAATCTGACCAAGCATGAGAAGTGGAAGTGTAGCACTGACCCATCCGTATCTAGTTAGAAGGCTACTACAAATTTTCCTGCTTGTTGTTTCAGATGCAATCATCTATCTTTGCATTCTCTAACTGCCTCTCCATTCTGTAATGCAACAAATACAGCTACTTAGCTTCACTTATGAGTCTTAATTTCCTCCACCATAGTGCTACCTCTTTAATTATTGAGACAGCAACTCCTCAAGAATTTGAGAAAAATATATGGTAACACCCGTCAAAATTTCCTCATTACTCTCTTCAAATCCTGCCATAAAAACCTCCTTGGTGTGCTCATGCCACTGTCTCCCACACTAGTTAACATTATTTCCACATACTTCCCAAGTGTCTCAGCTTGTGGTCTTTACAATACAAACTTGCTCAGACAGGGCTCATCTCAAGAAGTAAAGAGGGATCCTGCCCTTCCCTAGGCATAATCACATTACAAATAATATATACACAACAATAACCAGTAGAAGACAATGCTTTCACATTAAAAACTGAGAATTTGTTAAAAGATTTCTTGGTTTCTTACTAATAATGCTGCTTCATATGGAGTCAAAATGATTTTTTTTTTTAAAGTTATATGAATGAAAACGCCAGAGTCTAATCTCAGACTGATAATAATGACAGGTGTTCATATACATTTTTTCAGATTCAGTCTTGTCAAATGCATCTCTTGCAGAGTTCTGGAACTGACATGGCCACTTAAACACAGCAAAATAAAATGCCAGCTTCCTGATGCTACCCTGAAAAACAACCAGCAGTAGAACTAACTACTAAAGGGATGTAAAATTGAATTGTATGTTCTCAACTGTACACAAGAATGTAAGAACTGCCACAACAGATGAGGCACAGCTTTCCATCAAGGTCAGTGACCTGTCTCTATGGGCAGCCAATCATTTCAGACTAGAGTACCAGAAATGATGCAGTCATCAGATGCAGAATAATCTACCTCTCACAAATAAGGAAAAACAAGATACCCCAAACATGAATATCTAGATTATGCCCATCTGAAATACCAAGTTTTACATTTTTCAATTAAAACACCAACTCCTACTTCTCTTGGGAAGGGGGCAGAGGAGGGATAGAAAGCATTAACTGCTGTAATGCTGGTTTTTATGTTTACTCAGACTGAGTCAGGTTTTGTGAAAAATCGTTGCCTTCTGCTAAATATTGCAATAGTGTAATCCAAAGCATTGTCATATTGCCCCGTGTAAGATTGCAATTAAAAGAAAAATTCTGCTTTAAAGGATGCACAAACTATATAGCATGATAGCCTGGTACTGGGAGGTTTTTTTTATTTGGCTTTCCTGCTGTGGTATTTAGCATGTGAGTCATGCACCAAAAAGAATAACCATTAAGGGACGACAAGGCACTTTCCCAGGAAGCTGGGACATTGCCAGGAATGCCTCTAAACTCTGGAATACTTGACTGGAAGGCAGGCAGAGAAACTGAGGAATATGAATCACAACTACCCAATCAAGCAATCCCTACAGACTGATCCACAGCTAACCACCCGTTTACAGAATTCTTTGAAGCATAGAAAGCTCATACCTTGGGTACAAACATGTCCCGAATTTGTGCTGGTCACTGATTCCACTTGCCAGCAAACAGGCTCTGGCGATGGTGCAACAGTAGCCATTTTCATCTGCTGACAAAGCCGTGACTCCTGTTGCTGAAATCCAAGCCCCTCCAAAGGCACTTCAAGCTCTTCTTCCTCTTTAGTAATGAAATATAATTCACAGATTAAGAAACATCCTGATCTCTCTCCTAAGCCTCAATCCTTTTGCTGTCCAACCAACACATAGAAATTTTTTTTTAACCCTTGCTCTAATTTCTAAACCATAACGTGACTGAATGAAATTAAATATTGGCAAGCTAAGATGGCAACACCAACTTTTTCATACTTGGTGCCATCAATTCAAACTCTTAAGAAAAAGTAAATGTCATTTAAAAAGCGAAAGAAAAAAAAATCTTGTTTATGACATTTTGTTATCTCTGCACATCTGCAAGAAAAACACATGCAACTGACCATTCTCTTTTGGAGATGTGAGGGTTGAAACACCTGCCACACATGCAGAGCAAAATCCATCACCCTTAACGATGAGCCAGCTGTGATCAGTGGGTGCCTCTCTGATCTGCAACCACAGGTACAGGCTACGCTGAAGTGCAGCTTCCTGGTAAGTAAGATTAATTACTGGGAACATCCAGTAACAGGGCCAAATCTGGTTTTTATTAAACCAATATCAAGTTATACTAAATGCCCACTTTTCACTGGTATGTCCACGGTACCTCTATAAATACATTAGTCTAAAATTCCCACCTTCTGCTATTCTGGAACTTGGGATGCTTATAACTCAGAATCCACGTATGTGTGTGTACAACCTCTTTATTACGTACAAGCTGTATCTGCTTTTAAATTAATGCAGTGTTAAACCAGTTTTCATACACACTGAACTGCATATTGTACGGAACGGGAGTAATTTTCACTGAACTACTGAGAGCTACTGGTGCCCTTTCTGGGAAGGGCAGACTGAAACAGCAGCAAGCCTTTCAAGGCTATGGACACACAAACAAGCTCTTATTCTCTTATAAAAATGAAGATACCCTTCAAAAACAAAGGGCTGTCTAGTCTAATTTGAACCACCTTATATTTACACAGGCTAGGGTGTGCACAAGTAGCTATCAGAGACCAGCAGATGCAACGGATATTCAGTCTAACTTGCTCTGAAATTCTTTGTATGTCCATGCTCTAAATTAATTTAGGATTCTGACAGTGTGATGTCTTAAAAAGGAATATATATTTCAGCTTTTTTTCATTGGAAAAATACTCCCACCCCCTCAAGTGTTGAAAACACTTCTCCATCTTCATCAGTGTAGATAAGAACTTGGAATTTACCATGGTAATATTCTCCTGTACAAGAGTTCCCCTTGCAGAAAACGCTTAAGACAACGTTACAGCTTGACAGCTTGGTAAAAGTCAGATCAATGCAGTCTGAAAGATGCAACTTTTTAAATGAATCAGATTTTCTAGGGTTCTTGAATAATTTGTACAAAAAAAGGCTTACCAAAGCAGGCTGTAAGTTCTTTCATCCACTAATTTTCATTGGTAAAGAAAAGAACCCATCATCTAAACTTGTAGCTGATAGCCAATATAAGCCTTAGGATAAATGAGTTTGCTTGTAGAGAATTCTCCAATAGTTCCCAAAAAGGAAAGGTCACGCACTACAGCACAAATCACAGGCAGCTTCTGTTCTGTGATGTTCCACTCACTATCAAGCACAAAATGGAAAGGTCTAATGCAGAAGAATGTAGTTCTCATTCTCAGCACTCTCTTGCACATTTCTCTATGGATACTTCAAAATACAGCATTGGAAATAGGAAAACAATACTTGCATCTATACACGTATTGTATTAATAGACCAAATCAGCTTAAAAACAACACAGAAGGAAGTACTTAACTACAGGAATCTTGACTAGGAAAATCACAATTCCTTGTTTCCCTGTTTAAGAAGCAGAGGATAGCTGAAGAATCATTTTGTGTATCTGCCTGCCCTTTATACCAGATACATGTATGATTTAACAACATGCTGACAAAGTACAAGAGACTGTATGAAGAAGAATCAGCCCTAACGTGGCCTGAAGCCAATATACACATATCCCATTACACTGCTAGCGTCTGACGATAAGCTGTATTTCTAAACCCAGAAGACTCCCACACTGAAATGGCTACAAGACACTTGATCAAAAGATAGGAAGAAACATTACATCAACATTTGAGGAAAAGCAAGATGAAAATGATGATTTCAAAAGATCACCCTACAAGACAGCTAAGAAGTCAACTCCTTTTTCATTTACTCCAACACTCCAGAATCACAGTCTTAAGTATCTAGGGTAAGTACTAACAGAATCTTTCTCATCCACTTACTAATCAAGAATACAAAACATTAATAAATTTAGCAGATACAATACTATATACAAATAAACTGCAAATCCTACAACCTCAACTATACTGCTAACTGAGAACAGTTTTGTATATACTCAACTGCTAAATTACATTAGGGACTTACTAGTTCACCATTCAGAATAAGAGCTCTGATTTGCATTATTGTTTAATGACAAAACTCTACCTCTTATGCTGATTACAATCCTTGTTTAATTATAAGATATATCATTGCTTAAGATGATTTGCTGTGCTTTATTTTAACTAAAATATGCCCCACTGACAAAAGTTCTTTTGAGCAGCCTATTTCTAGGAAGATGCTACAAACACTGGTATCAGTCTATGTTCTTTTATGAGCAATCAGCATACTCATATGCATCTCCCTCTTCCATGTCATATTTGTTTTTGTTAAGTTTTGAAGATCCAGTTTTATAGTGTAGTAAAATTAGATTTAATTTGAATAAAATTATGTGTCAACCCTTTTTCATGTAGAAGTGAATGGAAATGAAAGGGCAGGAGTCTGGCACACTAAGCATGTTATTTCTATCACTGCACTTCTGGAAACAACACTTGTTAATATTCCATTAGGCTGCGTCTTTCAGTACATGAGAAATCAAGAACCGCTGCCTGTTAATCAATCCCTTGCTGTCAGAGGTGTTAAATACACAGTGACTGAATTCTATCCCCTGACTGGGTCATACAGTATATTCTTTTAGGACTGTGCAATTTTTAATTTTTTTTTTTTTTGTAACAGTCGAGTGCCATTATTTCTAAGTTGAAAATAAAGTTAGTAAACATAATATTTTTAAGAATTCTTGAAAATGACAAGAATTGTTTGTTTCAGGTGTATATATCATAATTTATACTATTTATAATTTAATATAGTGCACAGATATTTACATCCTTTTTGCATTACAGACAAAAAGGGCAAAAGAGAGAAGGATTATCAAGAAGAAACACACAGTTGGATCTCCTATTATTTGTCTAAAACAGATTTCTGAAGAGAATGTCTGGATATTTGTCTTGTGGAAGGTGCTGTTATAGCCCTGAACATGATGTCCTAGTTTTTCTAATAAAAACTTTCCCCAGGGAGGTAAAGACTCCACTAACTCACGAGCCACAATATTCTGCACAAGTGCAAGAGCACAAGAATGTAAGTACAGCACATTCTGAAGGTGTTCAGAAGCTCAGCTTTAATATCAGTTAACAAATCTTTTGGTAATACTCAGTACTTGTACTGTCCTGGCAGGTTCTCAAACATTAGCTCCACAAACCCAGTTTAAAATAAAATCAGTTTCTGAAGACATAATATGCAATAGTCACTTCTCTCCAGGCTGAAGACGGGACAGGTACTGTACTCTGGAGATCCATTTAGCACCCTCACCCCACAACACAACACACAAAAATTAAGCTCATAGAAAAAACCACAGATTTGCAATGCATATTATTATTTATATTGAAAAGTTCATCTCCAATCGAACTGAATTACAAGTATTTTTTTTTAGCCTTCCCTTTCCCAACAACTGTCTAAATACATATAAAATAGTATACACATAGAAAGAGGGACATCATACCTTTCAACATCTCCCTGCTTTAGTGAGGAAGAAACAAGCTGAAAACAATTCAATGCAACAACCTACTCCAGCTTTCCTCTCCAACCTCTTTCCACTTGTTGCCAGGGTAACCAGTGTTTGCAGATGCCTATAGCGGGCGCCTGGGTTCATGACTTCATCACAGTTAATATTCTCGCTCTCGGTCTCTCTTTATACAGAGGATACACTATATACATATATCCGCACACTATAAACATACAGATTATACAACTCCTGCAACCGTTTTTGTACTGAGACAATTTACTTTGCTATTCTGATGTGTATAAACTCAAAAATAACACCGTAAAAAATATTCACTTGGCAATTTGCAGATGTGGAGAAAGTTTAAAAGCAGTAGTACTGTAACCAGTAAACAGCTGCTCTGGTTTCTCTGCACTGCACTGTACACTTAATCATTTGATTTCATCAGGCTGTCAGGTATGAGAGACATTAACATTACAGTGTTATAAAACATTTTATGTGGAATTTCAAAAAATCCTTTAGTCATGCACTAAGCCTACTTCATGACAACTGAAAGACAAGCCCAGAAAATGTGACTAGCACCTGGAAAAAAACATTTTCCAGTTTCTGATGGAAGCAGTTTGAAGTATTATAGCACAGATATGTTAAAGGATACAAGCAACTTACAGTGCATACACAAAACGTCGTCTCATTATAGGAAAAAGGAATGAGCTGAGCTTTGAACTCCAGGACAGCATACTAACATGATTTCACAAGCAAATGCTTGAAGAAATGAACAGACAACAGCCTCAAGTGATTAAATAAAGCACTTCCATCACTTGCCTTCATCCCTCTGCAAAACACCTTCCCCAGCAGTTCTGTGTGTCAAGACAAAACGCCTGAAAATACATTACTATGATTTAGCAAGTCTGTACTACCTTGCCTTCGAACCACTTCAAAAAGAGTGAGGACTGAATCCCGTGTGCCTACAGACACTAGGAAATACTTATTTTACTAGTCCCAGTAACAACTGGTTTACTTTGTATTTTAATGGCCACCCACAGCACATGCAATTGTTCACAGAACTGACTGTTACTCGTTTACCATACAAGGTAGACTTTTTTTTTTCATGGTGATGGAAATGGGTCTGATCCTTTGCTCCCTGGCACAATGGAGTAAGTATCTTACCACATTTCCAAAGAACAGTGCTAATGTGAAAACAATCACTTTTCTGTATTCCATCTGCCTCACCCTCCAGTGTGTTGGGAATTAATACAGTTTTTTTCCCCCATACAGCAGTTGCAAAGGCCATGGAAAGCTTGAATTTGAAGAAGCTCAGAGTTTCCTCATATACTGTGCTACTAAGTCAACGGAAAGACTGCACTGGAACACAGGTTGGTTCAGCTGAACACAGTTTGGTTAAGGATGCTGACTTCCAGAAATAATGGGGGCATCAGCCCTCAAACTGTATCTGCCATGAGGTACTACACCACGGCAGGCAGTGAGACTACTTGGTTCACCACAGGATGCAGTAGGTATACTTGGCAGCCTTTCCTTACACATTTTCTTTCTCTAAATTCATTCCAAATACCCTGCCATGAAATTTATTTCTAAAAAACCACTACTAAGTCATAGCTGTAGAAATAAGTATTTGACTTGAAATGCCAAATTCAGGAAATTACATTCAAAGCTGACATACAAAACCATGTGTTAAAAATTAAGCGTCAGGGTAATTTTGGAGGCGAAAAGCTGCAGAACACAAGTTCTATTGCCCCCCGAAACGCAAAAAATTCAAGCAGTCTGGTGAACAGAAGTTCGCACTGTAATAGCACGGCATACTGCTATATTTATCGCTAGGGTCCTGAACAGAAAGTCTACTGTACAATTATATGAGACATACCCCAAAATGCTTCCTAATGTTGAGGTCAGCTGTCACAGCACAACATTAATGGGATTAAAACTTAGAACAGGTGGCTGCTCTGAAAGTACTTCCTAGAAATAGTCCCTGGCCCAGTCTAATGGCAGCGACAGTGGAGTTCCCATGTCCAAAAACACTTCCTGCCACTACCAAGTTTCCTAGAGGTGCAGAAAGCTGGCATGCATGTTGGTAAAGAAAAGCCCTGAAGTTCAATACTAACTTTCTCTCTCTCTTTTTAAAACAAAACAAAACAGAACAAAACAAAACTTCAATTAAAAAAAACGTATGGGCGTAGATCAAAAAGACAACAGTTTGATATTCAACTATATGAGCTTTCAAATGGCATTATAAAAATACAGCTAATTGATATTTGTGTTGTGACTCAGCAAGCACACATCATCTGGAGAGCATCATAGTAGTACCTGTGGATAGTAACAGTCACTCATTTGTGGTCTACTGCTTCTGAATTTTATGTACTTGTTATCTAATGAAAGCCGTAAAGCCTTTCCTTCTCTGTATTTCATCCTTCTTTGGCCTGACAGCCAGCTAAGCACAATGCAAATTAGCAAAAGCAGCTGTTAGAAAAATCTCTTAAAAGAATATAATGACACCCCACAATTTTCTAAGAAGTTTGTAAGTAATGTAATACCTGTGCAGTAGGCTTACAACTAGATCTCTCTCCAGTCTTCATTTGTGCAGGAATATATGTAAATTTTATGCTGCTGGCAGTAATCTAAAACCAGTGAAACTGAAACATATTGTAACAATATAGTATCATTACCATGTTCTTTTACAAAAGGTCTCCAGAAAATGTATTCCATTAGTGTAACATATCCATAGATCAGTGACTCCACAGGATTTTCAAGGGGGGAACGAAGGGTGTAGGGGTTGGAAAGCCTCTTGGACCACAAAAACCTGCCCAGACTGCACCAAACCCCTGGCTACATACCATCACCTCACAAGCCACAGCTGGGAAGCTGCTGCTCCTGTCCTATTTGTTCTTACTGATCTAACTCGGGTACATAAAAACAATGACAGTTTTAATTTCAAAGGATTTTCTGCACAGCATTGGATTGAATAAGTAAAACTTTAAAAATCTGAAGAGCAAAGATCAGAAACAGGCATTTAAGTGTATTCAAAAAATCTTCTGGAATGCATTTGTGGCGATAGCAAAGCAAACCAGCGTAATTCCAAAGGGAAGAGGAAAAGACATGACTGACTGGTACTGTCTAGGCACTAGGCAAAGAGGAATTAAGAGTCATTCACAAACAGGAAACCTCCTGCTGACATTCAGCAGTGAAGTTGTTTTCAGAGTGCACCCATTGTGAAAAAGAAAAAGCTTCATGAAAAGCAAGGATCAGACAAGGGGAAGTGAGAATACCAATGCCAAGGAGGCTGAAGCAGCAAGAGATCAGAGAGAGCAAATGCAGAGCTAGCTGAAGGCAGCCTGGTTGATTTTTATTAGTGACTTCGCAGTCACTAACAGGTGGATAGGAGCTTCTACCCTAGGATGGTACAAAAGACATGGGGTTACAAGTATTTAACGAAGAGTTTTTAAAGCCTTGGAGGAATTCAGCCTTGGGAACTGAGGAAGACAGCTGCCGAAAACCAGGATAAGTCAACACAGGAAACAAAGGAGAAAGTAATGAAAGGAAGTTGCATACAAGTGACACAAGAAAACGGAGGACAAGAACATGTGCGTTTAAGAGAGGATCCTCATGCCAAGTAACTACAATATGGAGAAGGTTCACATGAGGCCACAGGTCCTTGGCCAGCCTAACCTTTTCTGTGTTTCAGCTTTTTTTGAGCCATCTGTTGAGAACAACTCTGTGCTCTAAAGCACGATTTTGAATTCAGTAGAAAAAAACAAGGTAAGACACTGATTGCAATTGAATGTTACTACTTCCAGTCATTTAAGAAGTACCTGAAAGTTTGAATTGAAATCCATAGTTAAAATAAGGTATGGCCAACAGGGCCAAACACTTCAGGCATTTTGTGTAAGCAGAGGGTTTTCTGTGCATTGAATTACAGGCTCTTAAAATCCATGTTTTGTCTTTAGAAATTTAGGACAAGCAAACTCAGAAGTCACCGAGATCAGTATGTGGCTAAACTCAACTCAAGATGACAACCTACAATCTCCATTATTTCACTCAGATAGAAACAGGTATTGTGAATGTCCACTGATGTCTGGATATCTAGAAAGCACAAGAAATCAAGGTGAACCCTTGTGGCATGCACTGTTCTAATACAAAGACAGATGCTACGAATGCAAAATTATAGAGTTGACATTCTTTGCAGTATTTCTCTCTCCCTCAAGTAAATTGCCTCAGTCTTCTGAGAACTCAGTATCAACCTAAGGTCATCTATCAGTTGTTAAAATAAACTAAGCCACAGACTTCTTGGAAAAGATGCTCTTTACACCTAGAAGTACTCTCATGACTCTGACGCCCAGTTAAAAGCCTACAGGATGAACCACCATATTACAACATCATTACCGACTTCTTAGGACTTACCACTTCAAACCCCTCTTTATTTTGAACATCCGTCTTTTAGGGAGTCTGCTGCTGCCTACACACACATAAACAATTTAACTTCATTGCTCACTATTGCAATAGTGCTACTTACCCTTCCACACAATTGTCCTCACTCCCATTTATTTCTTGTGCTTCTAAAAGTTCTACAGGTTGACATACATTGACACCTCTACCTGCCCTGTTATGCCTAGACAACAAACATCTGAAATTATAGCAGGATATTCATGTGGCTTATTGAGTGCAACTTCCCTGCACAATACAGAAAGAATTGTCTTCCTTATCTCTCAATTTCTAAGTTTGGACAGCTATATCATGACTCTGGTTTTATATTGAAATGCTCAGGCCTTACATGGACAAAAATTTAATGTGTGTGTGGGGAAGTGTTACTCCTCTACTCTGATTTTATATTCCAATTTGGTAAATAGCTAGCTATAAGCAAAATGCATAACTTTAAATAATTCCAAGTATAAAAACCTTCTTTTGGTATCAAACTCAGATGTGAATGTTTTCCTGTTCACTCCTTACAAGAATCATTATTAGAATAAGGATAATGAAGAAGAAGAAAATGTCACGATTTTTCAGCAATTTAGAACAGTGTAATACTGGAACAGCGTGACAGGCTGCAGAGGGTTTATCTTAATTGTCCTATTTTAGTTTCCCCACAGAAAATTTTAGGCTGAGCCACAAAGGCCAATAGTCCCATGTACATTTATGCCTAAATGTAGGAAGCTCCTGTGCTGAAACTACCACTATCATTACTTTGCTGCTGGACTTCATCATGCTGTATTCTGTACCAGTTAGTCATGTTTTACTAGACAAAATCTCACTAAAATATTTACAAAAGAAATGAGTGGCATAGCATCAACACTGCTTGGAAAGCCATTCCTTTTTCTGGGTGAAGTCACAGAAAACAACAGCAGCTAATACTCTCTGATGTGGAATACTTTCACATGAACGGATAGGTACAGGAGGTGACAAGAAAGAAAAAAGATGAAAACGGATTACTCTAAAAATGGGAGGAGTTTTTACAGAAACAGAGCTAATGGAAGGCAGATGAAAAAGGGTTGTAACAGAATTATTTTAGAGGAGGTGGATGCAGAGATAGGAGAATTAAAAAGAAAAGCAGAAGAAAGGACACAGCAGTAATTGGTGTGTGTCTCAGCTAGAGAAATGACCTGTCAGGTAGGTCCGAGAGCCAGAAAGCCAGATACAATGCAGGCATTCAGCACTGGCATAAGAGCTCTGCAGAGAGAGCCTCTTGATCTTCAGACACTGTTTCAGGGGTGTAATTCTGGCAGCTAATCCTTCCATCTCCCTCAACCAAGATGATGTATAGAAAGCATGAAAGAAGAACAATATGTAACTTTACAACCCTAACAAAGCCTAGGAAGTCAAAAGATTAAAATAAATGTTCCAGTCACTGCAATGTGGCCTGTGAAATTGCAGAGAGGAAAGCACATCAGAAATGCTTGTGAGTTTTGTTTGAAAACCAAAAGAATGCATGGGTTCTTATCTGCATTGTCATTCCTACCAGTCTCCTTAGTAAGCATACAGCAACTTTACAGAGGATTCTTTTTTTTTTTTTCCCTGTTGTCTAGGCACAAACCCGAATTACTCCCTGTTGAACAAGCCTGCCAAGATATCTTATGACACCATGCAACTCCATTCCTTAGTTTCATAAGGACAATAACAAACGTCATTTACACATTGACTAAGCCATTTCTTCCTTATCACTCCCCTTTCCTTTCTTCCCCTCCCAAGACAATCTCTTCCTGGATTTGTGAAAAAGGAAAATTAGATGATTATAATGCAACTGCTAATATTGGATGTTAAATCTCAGTTTTGTCCTGTACTCAGAGATTAGCAAATTGGGAAAACTGATTTCTCCCTAATTTGCTCTTCATTGCTGACAAATTCAGAAGATTATGTGCATTCAGATGCCAAGGATGATTACATATGGAAAGAAATTAAATAACAAAAGTATAAAGATAAAAATTTCAGAACATCACAATAACAGATTAACAAAACATCCAGACTAGATCAGAGTCTACTCATTATTAATATTATGCACGATTAAGTCTCACAAATCCGGGCACTATTTCCACTGTATCCTCACCTGTCACTTTCCACAATACCTGTTATGTATATGGTTCATTCATAACTTTACCTGGGCTCCTATGAATTTGTCTATGGCATTTTGTGAGCATGTTAGAGTCCAAGCTTGTGAACAGATGGAGTGAGCACAAGCAGCAGCAGACGCTTTTTCAGAAAGTGTTCTTGCTAAGGTTGCAAGAAAGTACAGGCTATGGCAGGTACTCTGACACCTTAACATGCACAGTACCCCACAAATAGGCACAACCATCTCTTTTGGGCATTCGAGGCAAGTCTGAAATAGGGTGTAATCTTACTTAATTCCCCAAAGTGGAGCAGTACTGCCCTGCACAGTGATTTTGACTACTGCTAACAAGCCAGCCTGCCATGACAGCAGTAGAGACAGAGACAGCAGTAAAAAAAAACCAACCAGCATTCTCATTTAATTCTTTCCTCATCTAGACAAACTGTATAGGACCAAGTACATAACACAGTCCTAAAATCACACAATCGTGCTATAGAATAAATAACATTTGTTGTGTTTGTGTTTCTTCAATCCTTTTCTGTACTCTAACCTTGCACATAAACATACTAGGGCTATAAATAATGTATTTCCAACATTCCAGTCCTGCCAGATGCTTCTTTTCTCAAATGTGAAAAGTAACAGTGATAATACACTAACGTTATGAACCGTGTAGAAGCTTGGAATTTTCACGGTGTTATGTATCTCCACACACATATACAGGGAAGTGATAGCTATGCATCTAATTATGTTAATCAGGCACTTGTAAGTCAGATGTAGGCTGTCCACCAGTTTATTTCAATTGCAATAATTTCTAACTTTTTTAAAGATGTAAGGTATTTTAAAGAACTAGATCCTCACCTCTTTGAAGAAAATAAAACAAATGGGGAGGGGAGGGGGAGGTTATGCTACTAGACTTAAATTCTCTATTTAAAACATATGACTATTTTTAGGCCGCTATTCCATGATTTCACATGCAAGTTACATAGACAGTGGCCACTCTTTTAATCTACCCTAGTAAGTAAAATACGTATTAATTGTGTAGATGTGCCCAATTCAGGACCAAGACAAAAATCTCTGTTTGTGTAGCCTTTTGAATGTGGTCTAGTGATCATAATATGGGACAGAAGCAGAACTCAGGCACTGACTCACCATGTGGCCTCGGAAAACCGTTTAGAGAGGGCCAAACCATTGTTGCCTCTCTGAGACTTACCACGTGTGAGATCACTCATGCTGGGAGCAGTCTCTACATTTTGACTCCGGAGATGCTCAGTGTCCCTGTGTGACTCCTGGGATGGAGGTACTGAAGATGCTGAGGAGGAGGAGGATGAAGAAGAAGAGGCTGGTTTGGATTTGGAATGCAAATCATTCAGTCTCAGGAGATTTTCAGGAGTCACAGTGTCTGGGTTCACTGGGGTAGGATGCAGTGTCGCTGGCGTTACTGGGAAGAAGCTCTCTCTGTTGTCCTTTGTATGCTTTGGGGTTGTGGGTGTTTCTCCTGTGGACTACATAAAACAAAAAAGGGCAGGCAGAGACAGTGAGAAAATATGTGCCAGTAATTCTGCATATGCTACCTGCTTCAGTGACGACTGCAAGCAGTACAACTTTTTGTAGACAGAAAACACTTTCGCTAAAGTGAATATAAAATCAGTCACTATTATAAAGAAATTCGTCTCCTTTACAGATTATTTTTCTGTTCTTTATGGTCTATTTATCAAACTAACACTTGGCCATTTATTCACATTCACATTTACAAAATGCTTTATTTAATAAATCCCTCACAACATACTATACTTTCCTGAACTCTGTTTTTAAGCATGAATTACAAACTCCTATGAACAGAAACACATTTCTTTCATTTAAAAATATGTTGACAAACCCTTGACCTGAACAAACAGACCTGCAGTGCTTTAAGAGAATTTGCAAATTCTTAAAAGAAATTATTCTTAATGAACGATGTGAGAAAAAAAGAAGGCAGAAAAACGTACTTATTGCAAAATAAGTGATCAGCCTAACCCCAAACCATAAATTTCCAGTAACTGCAGAACTGAGTAACATTGGTGTCCAACTTGGAACAATGCTCTGGAAGATTTGGTGCCTTTGCAGTGGCACCAAGAGCGATGCTCTTCTCCAAAGCCAGAGCTAAGAATTCAATGCAGTGTCACTGATTATATAGACAGAAGGTAGAAGGGTGACATAAATTTACCAAAGAAGGGAATGAAAGTACCCATAAAACAAGTATCTTCCCTGTAATTTTTATCAGCAACCAAATAAAGTATTCTTGCCTGTCATGCTTTTTACAGTCTTCATTTAATGGAGACTTACTGGACCGTAAAAGATACGGTTGAATGGAATCCTCAATTGTTTAATTGTCTGTCTCATACCTCTGCCTCGAAGAAAAAATCATTTTAAACATGGTGATAAGGGTATGAGTGTTTGAAATAGAAATACGGAGTTCTGTTGTCAAATGTAAAATCAAATTGGGCCCTAATGTCCTAGATGACCAAAGATTTATTACAATGCCAGAAGAGTCAGCAGAATTTCACTGAGAGAACAGAGTAAATTTCAGCTGCAGAAAATACATACTTAAAATGCAGAGGTGGAAAGCACACAAGTACTTTTTTTTTTTCCTTAATAATTGGTGGAATGTATTTTTGAAGTTCCTGAACTTGATTAATCAACCTCTAAAAAGCATACGATTAAAACCTGCCAGATTCCATCTGCACACAAAAAATAAAATATAGCAGCTATAGTCACAACAATTACCATATTGGATCAAAAAAGGTCTATTCTGCCTCTGAAAGCAACAAGCTTCTGACGTTTAAAGCATTGGTTCCAGAACTAAAGGTCTCAAGACACAGAAATGGGATCACACAAACCTGAGGGAAATTAAGCTGCAGAAGAAAGCCTTAAGCCAGAAGTGAGATCACTAGAGGAAATGTTTTCAGCCGTGATTTAGAGGGAAAACCCTTCACACCCATGCACTTCATTAACTTACATAATACATTATGTAGAACCTGACGTTTCTGTGCTTGTATTGTATCCAAAATTTTCTCAGCAGAAATACACGAAGGTACTACTAGTTAGGTACATATCTGTTAAAAATATATCTGCATCTCAGACTATAATTCTATAAAAACGCACAGCTATTTCCAGAGACATAAAGAGGACATTTGGAAAGGAACTCAGCAATATTTGGATAATACTCAGAAGAAAAATGATTAGTGAGAGAAGGGGCACAACGTCACGGAGTAATTCCTGCTGGAACGTACCTTTGGAGGTCTCTAGTCCAACTCTGTGCTGAAAGCAGAGCTGACTTCAAAGTTAGATCAGCTTACTGAGGGCCCATGTCCAGCCCAGTTCCAAATACCGCCAAGGATGGAGATTCCGCAACTCCTCTGGGCCCCTGTTCTAGTGCTTTACTACCTTCACAGTGAATATTTTTTCCTATCACTTCATCCAGATTTCTCTTGTTGCAACTTTAAATAGTGCCTCTCATCTGTTTTCTTCCTCTCTGGTGAAGATAGCAATTCCATACCCCTACCCTCCATTAGTCTTCTCTTCTCCAGGATGAAGCAAGCCAGCTCGCTCTGACTTCATTGCCACAAGGGCACCCCGTTGACCTGTGTTCAACCTCTTGTCCAGGGCTCCAAATCCTTTTTGGGAGAGCTGTTCTCCAGCCAGTTATGTTGCACACGGGTCATTCTGGCCCAGGTGCAGGACTTTGAATTTCTCTTTGTTGAACCTCCAGGTAGATCCTGTCAATGCAATCCTCCAGTCTACTGAAGTTCCTTTGAATGGTAGGTAGCCCTGCTCTCCAGCATACTGGTGTCACTCAAACTCACTAAGGGTTCACTCCAACCCATCATCCAAGGCATCAGAAAGGATGATGCCCTGGTGTAAGTCTAAGGAATGCCACTGGGAACTGGCTGCCAGGTAGAATCCCAGTGGTAGGCCAACACGCATTTAACTAGGCAATGGAGGCAGTGACAAACATTGAAAAGGCCATCTTGTAAGTTGTAGATGATCCAGCACATAGAAAAGGTTGAGACTGAAACAACCCTTATTGGTGTACATAGATAGAACCAAATTCATATTTTATTTCTCTCAAAATGAAGATGATATATCAGGGACAAGAAATATACATCAGGTTTTATTTCGAATTGGTTCATCCAGGTGAAGATGTGGTTTGGGCAGAATATTTTTTCTTTTGCAGAGAATCAACCTACCTCATAAAGAGAGTAACATTTTATTTGCACAAAAGAATAAAGCTGAAACTAACATGATGTTTCTGTCTCAGTAAAATCATGACTAAAAATACTAATGTGTAATCAAAAAGTGCAGCCTTGTACCAAAGAATGGCAACCAAAGATTTATGGCTTTAAAAGGAATCTTCCAGATGTGACCTGGTGAAGAGTTGTCTAAGGCTTCTGTAAATAGTCAGGTTCTTTTCAACCCAATGAAACAGAGCCCTTAAGAGGAGAAAAAAAACCTACCTGCTCAATGACTTTCTTCTCTCAGAAGAGGAGGTGGGGGTGGAAGAAAAAGGAAGCGAAAGCGATCTTTAAAATAAGAGTCAAAGTGTTAAACACACCCTTGGCTACTGTGTATTCTGCAACTTGCATGGCCCTAAGAAAAGGGATTGAAACCTGCTTCGTATGTTTTCACTGGACCCTGAAACTGAAGACCACCCAAAAGCTGTAAGCAGAAAGCTAAGACAAAAGCTACAGTGAGGCACATGTTCCTTTCTTTTAAGAGATTTTGAATTTAGTATAGGGGCAAGAATTCCAGTGCCTCTGATCACTAAGTGATGCTACTCACAAAACCCAGGTCAGGGCAACGTCACTAAGTATACTACTCAATACATATGGGGCCACATTTCATCATCCTGCAGGTGACTGCCTCCAGGAAAACACAAGACTTTGTAACACTGCATCTGAGAAATAAACCCAGAAAAACTCATTACAGGAAGTCTTGGATTTCCCAGAAGCACTTTATGTTCATCTAGTTCTACTGCTATACCAGCACTAAAGCATAATAAAGATTATTTTCCACAAACATACAGTAGGAAACTGAGGAATGGTGACAATCCTTTACCAGTGTTTTATGTGGTTTCTCATTAGTTTTTTTTTTTGTTTTTGCTTTGTTGTGGCACTAAGTAAAAACTACAGAAATTCTCCTTCCCCCTCTCCAAACCACCTCACTGTGCTGAGCGTCTGCTACCACCACCGCATTTGAAATACAGTAGCTTTATTACGAAGTGGCTTTAGTCACCAAGAGGAAAGGGATCTTTTCTTACATTGATGAGGATGCTACTTACAGAAGAAGTGCATATAACTGAAATAAGAATAAAACTCTTTTATCTGCCTTCTTCCTATCTTTCATTGTAATCGCAGGTTCATTTTGTCAAGATCAGACTTCCCTCTGGATTTTTAAAAACAAGATGAGGTACTGAAGAGTATGCAGTACTACTTTTGTCTTGACTACTATACTATCAAAGTGGATGCAAGAAACATTTAAGGCTTATTAATATCCAAATGACGTCATAGACGGTGAGAATAATAATCCATTACTTCCAGAAGTATCCACGATCTTATTTGCTTTTCTTTAAAATACTTAGCAAAAACATTCTTTGTTATGAAGTCTGTATAAAGCTGAAATCTAAATGAATAATGAGCATGCATGTTTCTGTGAACTGTGACTATTTCTGACTTATACAGGTGACAAAATAAGTCTCCTTATTTGTTAAAACCTTGAATATTTCAGCATACGCCTCTTCTCGGAGAGTTCATTCAGCTTCACAGAGATTATGGACAAACCCTTCCCATGTTGAAAGCTGATGCAAAACCAAAGTAAACAAAATGCAGGAAAGCCAGCATTGGGACAGCCTTCCACTGAGAAATGTAGCAGCAAAAGTACAGAATTTTTTCAGGGATGTTAGTGGAAAAAACAGCTCCCTATAGTTTCCCAGTGAGGCACTTCAGTAGTGAGACAACAGCAGTGGCAAAAAGAAATTGAGCATTAAGATAAAACATGAGAAAAATTTTACTTCCTAGACTAGCTGCAAAGTCATAAACCAGACAACCTGACCAGTGGTTTATTTTTACCATACTTATTGTTGTTTTCAAAACACATTTTGATAAACAAAGAAATCCTACAGGAACCTTACTGATACTACTTCTGGAATGGCTCACTGCTCCAGGCCTGTGGGAAAAATTAACGATCAAATGTTCCATAGAACGGGAAAGTGACAGTCTTCCCAACAGAAGTTTCCTAATGAAAGATGCTGGCACTGCAACTGTTACATAACATTTTCTTGGTTTGTTTTTTTTATTATTCCCATGTCTGAGTTTAGCACCCTAGTGGGACTGAAGTCAGAATCCACCTAACAAAAAGGTGCATCTTTTTAAAAGAATACCAGCGCATCACCACAAAGCCTGGAAGCTGTCATACAAACTGGCTAAACAATATGCTGGCCACATTCCACAATTACCACTCCAACTTCTGTTCAACATTGTGTTTTAATTAAACTATGCCTATTCATATTTTTTTCTCAATCGCTCTGCAGCAATATTTGAAAGAAATGTCCTTTGGAAGTTTTCTTCAAGGTACATTAGAACTAGCAGCAATATTCACGATCCAGATTCTAAAGAACCTTATATTTCCTAAGATTACAGTTTTATTTCCCAAGATTACAGTTTTATATACAGAAAATAATGAAGGTTTATATACATATGACTGAACTGCACTCTAGCCTAACAAAATCCTCCATTTACACAAATGTATGCAGGGGCTTAATGTCCTGCTCTACACAAGCAGCCATATTCCAGCAATGCTTCCATACACAAAAACATCATTATTGATCAACAGAGATAAGGTAGTAGGATGAAAAACACTGATAGACAAAGTAAAAGATAAAAAGTGACTTTTCTTTCCTTCATGTTCACTTAATGATTGCTTTCTGCAGGAGACAGAAGGAGGAGAGCTGTTAATTATATCAAGAATACACCTCCAGGATAGAGTGAGAGGGGGATGCCATGGCAACTGGCAAATGCAACAGTGAAGAAAATGGTCACCCTTTGGTAGGAGTGAGACCATGAAAGAGCTCGTCCTTTTGTCCCCCCTATTCGCACCTCCTCCTTCCCCCTCCTTTCTTCTCATCTTTGCTGCATTAATAAAGCATACAGACAACTCAGGAAAAACAACTTTTTCTGTAAGCAGTCTCTGACGTCTTGATGTGCAGGAAGAAAAGATGAAAATTAGCAGCATGTGGGTGGAACAAAAAGGGGGGGAAAACACGAGGCAGAACTAGAGATGATTATTTTCTAATTATTTAATATTTTACTTATCTCCTCCCATCCCCAGCGAAGTGCCTTTATAGAAGGCTTTTAGCTGTTTCTTGAAGAGAACAGCTTGGTGGTTTGTTGTTTTGTGGTTGTTGTTTTTTTTTAAAGTGAGAATTTGAGAAGAAAATGCTCTAGACATTTAAGGCAGTTCAAACAAGTCGCTCACAAGTTTTCTCCCTGAAGAAAAAAGCCTGAAAGACCATGTCACTGCAGTGCTGACTGCATTCCACAGCAGAAGGGGAAAAAGTCCCCTGAAGTGCCCTCTAGCTTCACTCACAGAAGACAGTTTTTTCCATTCCAAATAAAACGTCACATTCACTGTAAGGTCCAACACAGAGACTGTAACACCACTAGACTGATGCTGCAGAGTCAGTCTGAGCACTTCTGAGGTTGCGCGCGGTTCCAGCTGCAGACCCCCCCCCCCCCCAGCAAGCCCATCACCTATGGTCCCCTAAAATTCTTCAGTACTAGGCTGCAGTTTAAGATTACCCATTGCCAGCACTGGGAAGAGTTAAACACCGGTGAAAGGAGAAAACAAGACCTCAGTTACTTGTTTTGGAACTAGAGTAGGGCAGTAACAGCAGCACTGAAACAGTGCCTTTCCTCAACAAATACTGCTTTTGTATTACAGAAGCAGCAAAACTTTGTAAAACCAGGGATCACGTTGGCAGCCCGCCAGGAGCCTGAAAGGCACGGCTGATTTGCATAACCTGATTGTGCCTTTGTGTTCATAATAAAATTTATTTGTTTTGATTCTAGTGGCAGCTTCTTCAGGAAGCATCATGTTTAATTAGATCTGACACTGAAAGCTGCTGAAGAGTTTTGACTGCAGGTTTAGAAAGGGAAACAATGAGAGCACTGGGAGCTTGGCACCAGACAGTGGGAGAAGGTGGTCATGGATGTGTTACTTTGGAAGAGGCAAGTGAAGCTAAGGGAGAAAGGGAGGATTTGATCAGCCAGAATGGTGCAGGGAGAGCTCGAGGTTTGGCAGCTGGAGCAGGAAAGGGTGGCTGAAATTTTCTTTTCTCTCCCTCACTCTTCAGGGATGGAGTTGGTCCCAGAGCAAGGATTTTTTTGGCTAAGGCAGTGAGTCTTAAATAACTCAGTAATGTTGAAATAGTCCCTTCTCGTGACATTTAGATGATATACTATACTGTGAGGAGCCAATAGAAATTTCAGCTGCTACAACGCTACCCATTACTGGGACTTTCTACATACAGTCCCATATTCTCAAGGGTCACAACACAGGACTAGACACTTAGTGGCATTTTGGAACTTTGCCTTTGAACATTCTTGTATTTTTAGAGATGTTAAATCCAGCCCTGTGTGCAATGTTGATGTCTGCAATGTTTTAAGCTATTTGTTTTATATAAATTCAGTTCTCAGGATTGGCCATATCCAGTATATCCTAACACACAACCACAAAGTTTCACCTGTCCTCTTTAGGCTACCTGTTGTGACAGTTTAAACAGTAGCGAAAGCTGTAATTTTAGTATTAAGGCATTCAATATTAAGTCCACAGTAATAAAAATACCTTTCAAATTGCAAGTCAAGAAAAAAAGACGACAGATATGTTCTTAAACTGAAGTATCTCCACATGCATTAATAGAATATTCTGTGCACTATGAAGTTTCATCCTAGCTTGTGCTGCAATAACTTTCCCATGTCGACACGTCCTTAACAGTACCACAGACATCATCATTCTATATAAAATTAAGAATTTAATATGACCAATTTTAAGCAGTCAGTGGAAAGGCTTATTAGAAATTCTGTCATTATCTAGAAGCCTCACAACTGCTTTCTGCCAGCACATCCTCTCCTTGGTCCTCAGGAACACACATTTAAGTGTAATGCTACATCAAGGTCAAACTAGTCTGCCTCTAAATCTTTCATTGTCCCTCAACAAGGCCTCCTTGGTATTCCATTTCCAGGGACCATTAATTTCGCATGAAAATCAGAGTTGGCAAGACTAAAAATATATCTTATAACTCCGAGCAATAGCTGACTGCTTTCAGGATCTGCAAATCTTTTTGATAACATTCTTAGACTGAGAAAAATCAAAGAAAAGAACAAGCACACTTCAAAATGCTGCTTGACCACAAAGTGAATTAATCTCTAGTGTAACTTTAGTAACTTAACTACTAATGACACAGTGACCACTACTGCATAGCAATTTCAGCCCATTTGATGCGTGTGTATCAAAAATCTTGCTCACACTGAAGAACTTAAACAGAAAAGGACAAAAAGAGGAGGAATAACTTTCATCCACACCTGTTCTCCAGTCCTGTGTGCTGCACAGCCATACAAATGCCTGTGCCAGCACAGAGGAACATATACCATGGCAGAGGAAAGAGCAGCCACCAAGGAAGCAGGCTTACTTCTAGCAGCAGTTCTCACTTTAAAGTGCTGATTTAACTATGCTATGTTCTTATACTATGACTCACTATCATGTCTTCCAGAGGTATTACTTTAAACAACAAGAAAGGTCGAGAAAACTCCAAGACCATCACAAGTCATTCAACCAGAACTACTTACTTTCTTCCCTCAGTTACCGCTCTCCCACCTTTTCCAATTGCAGGACTACTCACTTCATGACTTTAAATACTAGCATAAGCTATTACATATATTTGAGTCACAACCCCACTCCTGATGGGTCATTACTGGTGGTGATACACCCTTTTTTTGAAGCTGCCATAGTCTGAACTAAATTTAATTAGTCTCCGGAACTTTGGCCTCTTGTTTTTAAAAACAGTTCAATAGGCTAAAGGGTCAATAGGCATACTAGAAAATGTGAATATTTGGGAAGATATTTTGTTAAATCCTCAGCACACATTAGTTTACTCATATGATCAGCTCAGCGACTTCCAACAAGAGCAGTTAAATATGCAACAAGCAGTAAAAGAAAATTCTCTGAAGGGCTGATGATTATACTGTTGTAACAGATAAAACGATATTTATTTTCAAAGTCTTCACTGGGCAATCTTCTGTAACACTGAAAACTGATCAGACAATATTGCCCTTGTCTCTTCTCTGACGATATGGTAAGAAAGATAAACAGCAGCATTAATATCAGTGTTTAAGAATGTTGCATCGCTACTCTTTAGATTTTGAACAAAAGTGTGCTGAAATTGATGAATATATCACTTTTAAAAATTATTATTTTGGAATACCGAAAGATATCTCCCAGCAACTTACACTGAATACATTTTTATATCAATTACTGGAATCTCATCAATGCTACTCTGTTCCCACACACCATAAAGTATTTTCCTTTTCATTAAACACAAAAAAAACCTGCGTACATTTTAGTCTTCCCCCCCTTTCACGTTCACATTAGATAGTGTTAAAAGCTCAGGTTTTACTTCACCATTATGGTTTAACAGTAAATACTTCTTAAAGGAACACTTAAAGAACCTAGCCAAATACAAACACAGTACAAGCTGTTCATAAAGTTAAGATCCCCCCCCCCACCCTCCAGTATGGTAGTATACATGGATTAATTTATATTGCATGTACTAGCAGCTTCTTCAAGCTCACAAGTCTCTCTTTGGTAGCCTCTTTGAATGACTGTTTCCCATCTTCAGCTGCTTCTGCATTAGACATTAAAAACTCAAAGCCCCCATTAGCAGGATTTGGTAAAGCAAAACTGTGTTTGCTATGGCAAAACATCAATCACTCCTGAAAGCAAGAGTTGGATCCAATTAAGTTTGAGAAGATGTTTAATTGATAAGATGATGCTCAACTGATTTTGTTTAACTGGTAAGGTTCCTCACCCCACTAGAGGTCTAATGTTACAGCATTTTATCGAAGTCTGTACTGAGTACACATAGGTACACCTTTCTGTTAAAGCTATTACAGTCCAAGCACAAGCATACTGTTAAGCATCTTGTAAAGACATTAAGCAACACCTGAACTATGAACAGCAGCCACATGTATAAAGGACCCTTTCTGAAACACAATCTTCTGTCCCTGGCACCAGCAAGCTATGTCGCCACCCTATGCAAGATCTCATGACAGAGCATCTACACTTATTTCTTCGTTGATGTATCATATTTCAATAGAGAATACTTCAATTTCAACAGTTTTCCAGGAGCACAGGAACTTATCGTAGCAAGGTTTTATATTACCATGTTTTTCTGCCTTCTTCAAAGCTGGGGGCCAACCTTTCTAAGGCTCTTCCCCATGTATTTAGCTGGCTTTGTAGAAGAAGTTGTTAAGAGTCTCATTGGCTCAATACATGTTAACATTGCATTAGTCACGAGGACTACAGAGGATTTCTAAAATCAAGTGAAAGGGTCACAGTACTGCCAAGCTATTAAAAAGATTAGATGTCATCACAAAAGTATAATAACCCACTCTGTCAAATTCCATTTACTGATTGCTGTATTGTTTCCTGCTTATGCCTGAAGAGGCATATAAAAAGATTTCAATGGAGTTGTTAAATATTTAGGTTAAAAACTCTGACTGCTCTGGAAGAAAGTTGAAAAGCCATAATTCAAATAATTCCTAATTTTAGTAGCAAGTGAAAACTTTCATAAAGAAACCATATACTGCCTGGACCTGTAAAATACAACAGCCAACAGAGAAAGACATACATCAAGGTGGATTTTGTGTTCACTTTTTTTTTTTTGACTGTCAATTTCTTGGGATAAGTGACTGAAGAACCACAGGCTCTGTAAACCTACTCAAACTATCCAATAACAAAGCACTTCTCTGTGCTGCAGCAGCTCTATACATGACTCATTTGTTTACAGAAGGCAAATACTTGCCAATTTTAAATAAAACAGGATTCAGTCTGTTGAAAACATACAGATGTCTATGAGAGTGGCTATTCCTGTGTCTCCACACTAATTCGTACTGTTACACTAGCAGTAGGGCAGCTTCACAGGGCTTACAAGATGCTGCTAGAAACAGACAAAAATGAGAGTGCAGTATGTAATAGTTTCATTAGCTGGGACCGTTTCCTAAAACGGAACGCGTACAAGCTTCAAAAGTGCATCACATTAAGAGGTATGTTTTATTTCAAGTGATTTAACAGGAAATCTCATCACTTCCGGTGCAGTTAAATACTAGCTCACCTATTCTATCTACTTTCAAGATTAGTTTGTGTGGAGGTTTTTCACCATTCTGATGTTTTGCCACATGCCTCGGTAACTGTTGATTTTGCTGGAAGAGCTGGCATAGCAATCGCATACCCAGAATCCTCAACAAAGCCCAGCAAGTAACTTGGCTGATACATGCAAGTTTGTTGAGTGGTTTTTAAAAAGGTGAACACATCCAAAAAGCAAACAGTAACATTACTTTTTAAAGCAGCTTATTAGCAAATTCTTTTTATTTTGAAGTCATAAATCAGTGTGATGCCGCCTGTTTTTTCCCTAAGATAAACTAAAAAAGCCTTAACATGCTGAGCCCAGATTTCTTTATTAAAAAAAATTTAAAATCTTAAATACCAGACTAGGAGCAAAGAAACGCTTCTATTAGAATACCTCTCAACATTGCTGTTCATTTCTATAGTTCGATGGAAAAAAGTTACTGACTTCCTGAGGGGCACAAATTGGAGAAAGTTACCTCCGAGAAAATCTAATAAACCTCCTTTACTCTTACATCCTCTCCTGTTACTCTGCTAAGAGATGCACTGTACAAATGCACGTTTTAACTAAACACACTGTTAGATAATTTTTATCTCAGTATTAACAACTGGAAATTTTTATGGTTACTCAAGACTCATACTTTCTACACAGCGCAGGGAAAAACACAGGTTGGCATGCCTCCTGACAACTAAAATTAACACCATTTCAGAAAGAAATGTAGTGTGAAGGTAATCTTGTCTAGAAAAAATGCTGTGTAACGGAGTCTGCCCTGAGGGTTTGAACCTTCTCTACCCTCCTGGTCAAGACAATAATCACCAGTAAAACAATATTCATCAAAATGAGATGAGGAGAACAAGTACCCATAGATTCAAGAGAATAGTGCATGAAAACACAAGGTTCAAGCTCCACTGAAAGGCACATATCTTAAATGGAAAAAACAACAACAAAAAATCTGGAACCTTTCACAAAAGACACAGAAATACCTGCTTTTCCTGAAGTTGCAGAGTAGACAGTACTAAACCTTGTTACAGGAGTTGACCTACAGCCTCAATTTTCTTCAGCTCCACTAGGTGGAAAAACCTAAAAGGCTAGCCTCTTAACTCTATATAATACAGAAGGTTCACCTTCTAAGTTCTTCTACCTATTAACCAGCACCTCTAACACAGTTGCACTTTAGTTCTGAGAAGCGTTTGTCATGTACGTACAACACATTGAAGGAAGGACCACGCAATGTGCATTATGTGAGGTTACGTTGAAAAGATCTAAAGAACAGAGACAGTGTTCTGGTGATAGACAGATAGACAGGGGATTTGCTTCAGGAACTAGAAGAACTATCTGGAGGTTTAAAAAATGCATTTATTTTGAAAAAACAGGTGAGGTAATGTGAAAAGGATTTGAATACCTAAGACAATACTTAACTTGCTAACATCAGAGATGTACCTCCTCAAAAGCTTATGTTTTTGCAAAGCAGATGGGTTTATTTTACAGTAGAAAAGCCTCATCCAACTATGGAGGATGAAAAGAAATTCTGAAAGACTTTTACTGTCCTTCCATTTTAATGAAAATTAGTGCCTAGGCGGAGGGAAAGAATCAAGTGATGGAGAAGCAGGCAATTCTCCCCATCCCTGCAACCATAATACTTTTCTTCTGGTAACGGGCAAGTTGGAATGCAGTGAGTGGGTATCTCTAGACTAGTCAATAGCATGTACTTCTCCTTGCACATTTCTACTGGGTAAGACACATGACAGGAAGATGAAGTTACAGATGATAGAAGATGAAATCATAGCAGAAGAGATACTTGAGGGACAGAAAAGACAAACCACAGAAAACCAGAATAAATTTCTGCAGCTCATAAAACAAATGTGTTCAAGACACTTCTGAAAGAGCTCTACTTTAAATCAGTACTGAACATGATTCAACAAATTCATATAGTTATCTACCTTTCTTGTACAGAAAACCTTAGAGATGGTTCCTGGTTTACACTTAAGCATGATACAGACCACCACTTCTGAAACACTCAAAGACAACAAAAGGTTTCTAAGTTGCACTCCAACAGATTTTTTTCAACTGTTTTTAGACAAATATTAATTACTTTTTGAGAGCTAGCAATCGATAACACATACTATGTTTTCATAGCATAAAACATGCACAAAGCCCCGAGCAGTATTAAAACAGAGACTATTAACTAGGAACATAGATTTTTCTGCTAAACGTGCTTTATCTTCTAGTCAAAATCTGCTGAACAACTGCATCATTGTGTGCTGGTGGCAAAAATTACGGGAAGGACAAAACTAGAAAATACTTTGGGGCTTTCAGCTGATGGTTTGCTGGCAAAATGAATGACCACTAAACATGTCATTCATCCAGTTTTCTTCTTGGCTTTGATTTCACATTAGGGACTGATAAATAACCATCCTTTTAAAGCTCTATAACTGTTTGCTGGATAAACCCAGAAACTACAAGCTAAAAACCAAACTGAGTAACGTAACAGAGTTAAAATCAGATTCTTGACCATGCAAGTTGAGAGGAAAGATATTAGGTATCTCTGGAGCAGACTGCAATATTAGCAAGGGAAGAGCTGATGAGGTTTTTAGCCCTTAGGGATCAGAGAGAAGTAATTACCATCCATGAAATGCTGAGGAAAGACGTGGACATTTAAGAAAATGGTAGTGAGCCATAAATATTTCAATCTGAAAATTGTTTGGGGTTTCCCCAAAAGCTTTTGGGCACGCAAACTATCCTTCAAGCCTGACATAAATGGCAGCAATGACCCTAACAAAAGGGATGAGCTCCCTACACTAACGTGGCCCAACTTATCATAGATGACAACTATACAAGGGAAGTAGATATTTCTAATTGCTGCAAACACTCAGCAACAGACATGATCATGCAGACTAAGTAATAAAAGCTTGTTACAAGCAGCCAGGGACTTCACAGAGCTTACCTGTTTCTGGGCTGATGCCCCCATATGCACCTGGCAAAACTTGACTGCCTGTTCAAGTGCTGCTTCTTCATCCACCTGAACAGAGAATCACAACTAATGAAGCTGTAATTACTTAGCTCATCTATAAATCTAATTAAATTCAGATGAAATGGGGATGTAGAGCATGGGAGGAAGGGGAAAAGCAGCACTTCTATGGCTGAACAGTGATCTTAAGTTATTCATGAGTATTTATTCAAAGATACACAACTCCCTCTTAATTCAAACTAACATTTAGCATGATCAAACCCCATATAATTGGTATTATAGCTCTTAACTGATTTCAGATATTTAGTTCCAAAACATGGAGGGTCCTACTTTCCCCCCTCCCCCTGCAACAGTCTTGTCAACAGAGTGGTTCTTCGGAGGTATTTATCGCCCCAACTTTTGAGCAGATATAGGGCCAATTTTATACTGCTTTGTTTGGCAATTATTGTCATTCTATGATCACGTCTGACATCACACAGAGAAATTACAATTAATGATAAAATACTTCACCTGTTTAATCAGCATGTACGTTTCAGACATGATCTTCTCAATTTTACCCAGGTCATAGGCCATAACTTTCTGACCTTGCTGCCATACTCGGTAAGCATCAAGCAGAAGTGTTTTCCCAGACTCCACATCCTCAAGTAATTTCCTCTTCCTGCTTGATCTCTGGACAGGTTCTTCTGTAGGTACTGCTTGAACTATTCCTTTAGCTGCCTGCTGCTGATGTTTTGAGCTGATACTTAGCTCTTCCAAAGAAAGTTCTGGAGTCCGGCTCTCTGGAGCTCTCTCCTTTGAGTTCCTGCCAGACTGAAGACGGTCTGGCTCACTGCGTTTACATGAAGAATCAATTTTTTCAGGGTCATTGGAATATCCATCAAGATCCATAGGCTCAACTGAACCAGGCCCAGGGAGCTCTTTAATTTCCTTGTCATTCTTGTCATCTTGTTCCAATATGTCCATAGCATTGGGAATTTGTCCCTGGGTCACTTCCTTTACTCCATTTTCAGTACTATGTACTACTCCATCTGATAAAACTGTTTTTTTGGGAAGGACATCTTTCCCCTCTTCAGCACTAGCTTTATTAGAGACGTCTGTTGTCATCCTTCCTGAAGCAAGGTTAGAAGACTTGGAATTCTGATCTTCTGAAACCTTAATAAAAGAAGTCATTCTTCTCTGTTATTATTGAAATCAGAAAGCATTTGAGCACAGCTATGACTACCATGAATGGACCATGAGTACCTTTACATTGCTGTCTCTGCTGAAGAAAATCAACAGCATAGGCTCAACCAAAGCTGCAATGTTTCCCCACCCCGCCACTACTTCAGCCTATACTGTGGGATCCAACTAAATGAAATCCAAGGTTTTAATAGCACAAAATTTTCTTCTAATGTATTGCAGTAAAAACTGAACCTGTTTCTTTTGGCAGCTGCAGATCAACCTCAAATTTAAGAATCTTCCTTTTGGTTGCTCTTACATAACTTTCTTCTTGTTAGTAGATCAAGAAGTACGCTAAACTCTGCTATAGTATTTTAATTTTTGGACCTTTACTTTGGTGATGGTCCAAAGGTAGAAAACCTTAGTACATCATCTCTTCTTTCAAAAATTGCTAGTGATACAATTCTTCCATCCAGATTTATGAACGAAGTACTTCATACACAGAGTTCCAGTGTTCTTAAGGATGTTTTCACTTAATTTGTTAAACCTATACTCTGTTAACTTGGAAAACCCTTAGGAACAAGCTCTTCCTTGAATGTGTTTGCCAAATAAACTTCCAATTTCCAGTCATCTTAACCTGGAAACTGATTGGTCTCTATATGACTTTTTAAAATTAAATCTAGATTATAATTAAATGTAATAATAGGTGTGGTGCTGTCAAGGTCTAGCAGTTAAAAATGGCTAGACATGTCATATCTAGTTGTCTGGTTTTGTTTTGCAAGAGGAATCTTAGTTCATTTTAAAATGAAATTTCCAATAGACCCCACCTGAAAATGTAGCTGTTCTTATACTCCATGTAACTACCCTGATTTGAAATTTCAGGGACAGTCAAACCAAACTTACTGCAATCCATTCTCAACAACTGTATTTGTTACTGGATTTCAAAAATGAAAAACAACAATGCTGGAAGAAGGTTTTCTGTGTGGTTGCATATAAACAAAAGGTATTAGAAATAAGTGATAGTAATGTAGCCCTTCAGCCTCAGGAGATCTAAGGAATGAGTAAACTGAACCTAGAAAAATCTAATTACTAAATCAATGACCATTAAACACAGTGCTGCCTTACCTGTGTCAGATCGTTGAGAGTGTCCTCCAACACTTTCACTGTAAGCACAAAGGCTTGTTGGGCCAGAACTTGGCGATCTGCATCACGCAAGTACTTCCTGTGCCACAGTAAGAGAACAGAAATTAAACTAACTGCCAAAATCTTATAGGACTTTAAAAGCAAGAACCAGGACATTAAAAAACCAAAACAAAACACAACAGTGACCCCCCAACACAACAATTTTAAAACAAGTTAGAAGAAAGGAAACAAAACATATACAGTTGTATATTGAAATATAACACTTTAGCTATGCTTCCCTCCCCTCCCCACAATCATCAAAGATGACGTGCATGAAGCAAAAGAGCACTATCTACAAACAGAGGGGAGGGGGAAAAAAAACCCAAAACCCAAACCCAAAACAATAACAAACCAACCAATCAAACCAAGAGCAAAACAGACAACCAGAATTACAGGTTTTTTGTATCAAGCCTTCTGTGCCCCTCAAATACCAGCTTTTTGTTCAAATCTTTTCTTGAAAAAGAGTATTAGTCACACGAAGCTATCTTGAACTGTCAGGTGATTTTCATGTTCTGGATAAACCGTGCATGGGAGATTAAGGACATGAGCAAATCCTTTCTCATTGGTCATATCAGTTGTCTTTGAATCAAGGTTTTTTTAGAGCTAAAACACTGGTGCAGTAATACCTTTATTCCTATTTAGCATTGTAAAAAGATAATATTGTGCATGTAAAACTTATTCATTCTATAGCTTCATTTAATTTTCTACAGCACCGTAACTTCTGTGTATTCTGACACAATGATTTAGTTCACTTTCAAGGAAAACGTTTCCAGCCATCAATCCCACCTGAGTTTGATGGAAAACTGAATTTCTATTTCAGAATTGGTTGGTTTTAATGAGGGCTAAAAATCAAGTAAATAACTTTGAAGGGTACTATTTCAGTCAAAAAGCCAACATTTTTAAAACGCCTATTTTCTCTCTACAGTATTACACTAAATTGGTAATTTTATGGTTTGCTTTTCAGCAAAAAGATACAAAAAACTGGCTCCTCATTACTTCAGTAATAACTAAAGTTCAGCTAAAAACACCCTATTTTTAAAAATAGGGTAGTTACAGGCATATACCAGACACACCCAGCATATTTGCATTTATAAGTTCCTATAACGATTATAGTTCACCATAGCTGGCACTGGCTGATCCAACATGTCCAATTACTTGTTTGTTAAATTCAGTCTAGACTTATAAATAACATAGTATTTTTAGTACAACTGTGGGCTTGCTTAGGACAGAATTTAAACCTTCTATGGTCCAGTACTTCTGATATGCTAAAAGTCAAAGTATTTTTGGCTTCAAGCTTGCTGGACATGTGGTGACATATTCCCAGACATACGACAATCTATGCAAATTCACATGCACTCACACTCAAAAACACATGAAGAAACCTTCATTGCCTCCAACTTATTGCCATCAATCATTCAGTTCGATTTCTTAAGCATTTGCCAGAGACTAATTTCAACATTTCCCACTCGGCAAGCTACTAGAATTTTACCTCGATTGCTTCAATGTTTTCCTTAGATGTTTATTTTGGTCTTCACATTGATATAAATCTGTATATAGCTCACATTAAATGGCTTCTTTTTTCTTAAATAAGGTTAATGCAATTAAAATTAGATCACCCCTGAATAGGATAAGCTTTTTAAATAGCATCAGCTGCCAACAAGCACATAACCATTGTTCGGTCTGTCAAGGATTACAGGAAGGCAGGATGCCTGGGCTGTGACCTCCCTCACTGGACACAGCTCTTATGCAAGAGGCCAGCAGAGAGGTGCAGAAGTCACGATGCTCTGTTCCACCAGTGAATCCCTCCACATGACAGAAAACCTCTGCAAGTCTGTTAAGGCAGCTGTATGGCTGCTCTGAGTTTCAAGAGAAATTCAGAGAAATTCTAGACTCTATTACGGAATTGTAATCCTGAGAAAAATTACCCATCATTCCACTATATTCCTGAGAAAATCGGTCTAACCACTTTTTTTTTCCCTAAACTAAGAACATCTTTAAATAAAATAGTTACAAATTGAACAATATATACTCAAAGCTTTACAAAGTAACAGATTAAAATAAATATATCATACTTTCCCTGATCAGGGGTTCTCTGTAGCATAGATGAGACTTTCAGCAAGGTGTTGTAATCCTTTAGCTGTGACAGCACATTGAGCAGTAAGACAATAGAGCGGTTCATATGAGATGCAAAACTGCCGGGGCGGTCGATCTCATCCACGGGGATGCGCCAGATTCCCTGCAGAAAAAAAGAAAAGAGGAAACCTCTACAGAGGGATCCAACTGAAAAGGACAGAAATCTTGAAATACGAATCGGATTCCACAGCATACTGCATTGCACTGAGGGTCAGGGGAAAAATGGATAGACAAATGCTGTGGTCCTTCAGACACGGAGATCTGGATTTAAAGTCAACTGATTCCTGCCAGCAGCAAAAGAAGGAGGCTTGCAGGAGGCCACAGCACACCTAAATATTCTTCTGAACTATTCCCAGAAAAAAAGCAAGCAAAGCCTAAATTATACTGTGCATTTTTCTTATTATGTCTGTGAACACGTCTTCCTAAGCCAAAGCTCAACTACCATAAAAAACAAGGAGTAACTTAAAATAAGCTTTCCTAGCCCGAAAGCTGCTACTTTTGTGCAGCCACAGCAAGCTTCTACCTTCAAATAATCTGTTACTGAATGTCTTAGGAACTTGGTTACTGCCTTGATATCATCAGTGTTCACCATGGCACTAACCAGTCTGTTAGGTAGAATCAGATTCCTCAGCAGTATCCATTTTCCAATGGCAGATTCAAATCCCTCTAATTAAATTTTGGGACAAGGGAATCTTTGGGGAGCAAGGCTGGACACTGATAGAAAATACAATTTAGTTATGGTTAGTCAGCTCAGATTTGCAATGTCTAATAAGTCTAAGGAGATTTTTTTCAGGTGTTTAACATCGATGCTGTCAACACACTAGTCAACCATATTTGAAAAAAAGCAATGCAAATATTCCTATGCTTGCATGTTAGTATGTAACTTATATTATGACCTTTCACAAAAACTGCTGTTACATCACTCCAAACCCTTCCCTTGTGCTTTATTCAGTTCTGAAACTTTTCCTGTAGTAGCTCTTTAAGATGAAAATCCTCTGGTCATGTATACCATTTTGTGACAATGCAGGAAAGAATAGTTTCATTGATAGCAGTACTTGCTCTCAGTACCTGACTGAAAATGAATTCTGCTTTCCAAACCTGTTCAGAGAGCAGGATATACTAATATTTACTCTTTTATCCTTGTTTAAAGGTCTTGCTTTGATATTTTTAGCTTTCCTTTTAGTGTGAGCAAAATTCTTCAGAACTTAATGCAAGGTGGAAGGAAAGAAAATGATTACTACGATCATAAATGACATTTGACCACAAAAGAAGCAGATATGTAACAGGCCTGTCTACAACAGACCCTCCCCCTGCATGTCTTCAGGGAATCTGCAGTTCTACTCCATAGGATGTATAGGAACTTGGGAAAAAAATACACACAAGTATCAGTGTTTTTAAAGAGGAAACAATGACTTCAACTAGATATAATGCACAGACTGTTCTGCCAAATTTTCTTACTCTTGCTTTTCCTCATGCTCTCCACTGTGATCACTGGGGGAGTAAGAAAGCAAGCCATTTTTCCTCTTTGCTCCCTGAAGCTTTCTTGCAGACTTTTTTTTGTAGCTTACCTTTTCTAGAAAGTACCTAAAACCAAACCATGACTGACCCCTGAGGCACAACCGTCGCTTCCTCCTATGCCCAACTACCAACGTCCACAAGTACCTTCTGCGGCTTGGTGGCAAAGATCTTATCTGCTCATGCAGCTCAGTAGCTCTCAAGCGTGTACAGATCTTGTAGGTAATAGTTCCGTAAAACAGCACATACTTAATTTAAACAGACAAGCTTTTTCTTCCCCCAAACTATACAGTGACTTTCCTTTCAGGCTACAGATGAAACACACACATTCTGGAGCTGATATTTTTTGCTTTTCTGCACATATGTAAACTGGGTTTCTGCCAAATCCTAAAACAACTGAATGCCTCATAATGGCACCACATTGGAAGAACCTACTTAGCCAATTTAACTATACAAAACAATTTATGGTCAACTTAGATGCATACTGTAGGAATGGAAGACAGCCAATGTGTAGGTTCCTGGTCTTTTTCAGCATTATCTCATCCTTCATTTGAATTAGGCAGATCACTTGAAGGGAGCTTTCACATGCCGTATGTGGAATCAGTTGAAAATAATCTTGCAGCTCCTTCTCACATGTCCTGTGTATACATTTTAATGCTACCCCAGAAATTATAATAATGCAGTAAACCCATTTGCAATGACAGAATATGCTAATTGCAGCTAGAAAGCTGTGAAAGTTATAAAGTCCATCTGACAGAAACAAAGTTGCATGTTTGGGGGAATGCTGCTCTTCTTTCTACAACAGGGCACCTCGGAATAGCTTAAATTAAAACTCATACTAGGAGTGTTTGAGTTTACTTTATCATTGGCATTACAAAAGAAGGTCTGATTTTAAAATGAAAGTCACTACCTTTTCCTGTGTTGACTTGCAGTTTTATAAATGCAAAACAGCAATAAGTAAGATTACTGTCCTATGTAACATACCTGCCTATTTCACATGTAGCCTCAAGCCAAAAGCAGAAAGAAACCTGCCATCAGGAGTCAGAACAATCTTCATTCCA
This sequence comes from Buteo buteo, assembly GCF_964188355.1. Classification (NCBI taxonomy): domain Eukaryota; kingdom Metazoa; phylum Chordata; class Aves; order Accipitriformes; family Accipitridae; genus Buteo; species Buteo buteo. Next base: position 38,751,461 of record NC_134181.1, on the reverse strand, counting down.
CCATGATTTTACTAAGCAATATGCAAAACACTGATGTTAAAGTGAGTTTATCAGAATTTATTTCATGACTGATGTTGAATTCTTTTTAAGACTGCAATTTGAGTCAGAGACTGAAGAAACAGTCTCATTCAAACCTCTCCCAAAGAGAAGTTTAACTAAGCCCATCAGGCATGAATTTTTCCTTCCTAAGTATCAATAACCTTCAGGAGGAATATTTCTGAATTCAGATCATATATTGCAACTTTTTTAAAAAGCTGAATGGTAGGCTTTTTTATTTTAAACAAAACTTAAGGAAGATACAAATGGAAAGCTTGTAATGAAGTAACTGGGGAGGAGACTGGAAAAAGTTATTCAGTTTGACTAAAATTACAGTTTTCATATCATCATTTGAAAATTCAGATTTGTTAGCAAAGTACCTCTCTTGAAAGTACACACACAGAGGAGTACAGATCCTTGCGACAAACATTTGCAGTTCTTTGAAAGGTTTTGTTACTTTATCACCACTCAGGCCACTTGACAAAATGTCTCCGGCTCTGGCCACCGAAAGGATTTTACGTCCAACACACCGCTCCTGTTTGCTGGCCACTATTCCCACAGTCGAAAGGTTCTCCTCCCTCCTGCAACAGCCAGCGAAGCTGTTTACATGAAACTAGAGGAAGGAGTGAGATGCTTCCAACAACTCCAAAATGCCTCTCAGGATCCAAAACATCAAGCTGCTCTCCATGCCTTCCTGGCTAAACAAACGCCCTGTAAGAGCTGGGGGCGGGGGAAGCAAGCCTGATCTGGGAGCATGTGAAAACTCTGTGGATAACTTAATACTGAATTTTACATTAAATGTGAAACTGAATAATGAAGTCAGTACGCCACATTCCTGGTGACAGTTTTTTAAATTGTTTTTCAGCTTGAAACTTGCTGCACAACCTCCCCTTGCAGAAGAACTGAAGACTCGGGAGGAGGGTGAGGAAAAGAGGACCATGCTGCACGGGGTTTTGTGAGCATGAGCTACAGCAGTAGTGGATACTTTCTAGCTCAGTGACTGAAAATAGAAAGGAAGGAAGTGCTTATTATTCCTCCACGCTGCTTACTCCAGAACTTTACGGGAGGGGATTCCCTGGGGTTTAGGAATGCCTCTCTGAGGAGGAAAGGCTGTCAGTTCTCAACAAAACCCAAACTTCTCTGGGGATGGCTGCTGCTGACACTGCAGAGCTTCAGAGTAAGCCATTTTCTAAGCCGAGATCAAACTTTACTCTCTCACTGCTCCATGGTTTCTCTTAATGAAATGGAGAAATGCTAGCCATACTTCAGATGTTCCAATTCACTTATAACAAGCAAATACATATAAACACTACTGCTACAAATAAAGACCTCCAATTACTTACGACTCAATTCCCTTTTTTTTTTCCCTTTCTTTTTTCCCAAGGAGTCCCAGAAGTGCAAGTTACACCACATAAAACAAACTCAATTCCACTGCTGCCTTCAAGTGACCAAAGCAAAACGAAACACTTCATTTGTCAGTCTCAGTAATGTTCTACTAAGAAGAGCCTTTAGTAAAAGCAAAACTAATTCAAGCACTATTTTAAGATTGTTAGAAAATATAACAAAAAATACAACAAAGCTAACAAACCAACTAATAAAGTGGTGCAGGGAAGCCACCAATTAATAATGCAACAACCGACACAATATTCTAAAATCAGAAGTTGAACTAAGTACAATTACATAATCCCTGGAAAGCTCATACTTCCCTAAACTTTTTTTTTTTTTAAGTCTCTGTTTTAATACAGGGTTAAGCACAACATACTGAAGTACTACTAGCTTTACTCCTGCCCTCTCTTCACAGTTACTTAAGTCAACATTAACATCTTGCCCTGGAGGCCTGAAAAGGAAAGGAATATGGTTCGGGCTGAACAGTTTCAACACACAGGATCTGAAACCTCACTCTTTTCAGCTAGGAAAGTGCAGCACGGACCCTTGAATATCCCTACTCCTCTTTGTAAGCATCGCTCTATTTAATGTTCAAGTCAGTAAGCATGTGTTTGCTTTACTCATGACTTCCTGCTAGTTCTGAGTATAACCATTAAAACCACTCTTCCCTCCCCCATTTAGCAAATTACTAAACCGCCTTTTCTCATCCAATCTTAACATGCTCCCATATCTCTTATTATTTTCCTCTGGCACCTGAGTTTAGCTTTTCTTCTTTTCTACAGACAATTCTATTATTTTTCTTCCTCAGTGCCTCATTTCATCCACACAGCTATTCAGTATGTAGTGGAACAATTCCACCCCTGTGAACAGGAATGCAAGTGGGTACAAAAGTATTAAGAAATGAAAGCAGCTATATTCAGAATATTAAAATTATTAGCTGCAGGGACTTGTGTCATCAAGGAAAAAAAAAGCAGCCCCTGCTTTCTGTAACTTAGCCAATTTCAGAAAAATCTTACAAACTTTTTCAGAGTATTTAAGCAGCACTCCTCGTCTATTGTTAGTCTTGTTCACATAGTACAGTAACAGAATATAAAAAATAGCATGACAATAAATAAATGACATTTTATCAACCTGGAAAAGGAAACAGAAATAAGGTAAAACTGCAGCAACTTCCTTTCAATAAGTCAGAACCAAGCAGGATTACAATTCCTGGTCTACAAGGTAAATATTGTCCATTTCTTTTTTTCTTCTTTTTTAAATACACACACACTTGGAACTGAATAAACAGCACGTATGCTTTCTGGAAAAACTCTGGAATTCTGCAGCATTATTTTAGCAAGAGAGTAGCATGAAAAATACTGACAAATGAAAATGCTCCACATGCTCCAATTATCATATGCTGATAAAGAAACATAATGGACAATTTTCACCTCTTATTTCTCTCTCCAAAATACAATGCATTTTCAGAGTCTTAAATTTCAGATTTTTCAATTTCTAGAACAATCATTTTACAGCTGACTCAACATTAAATTGGTTTTAACCCTATGAAAAGAACACTCAAGCCATATCCACCTGGAGAGACTATCATGCGTGAGCGTGAGTCAGGGACATACACACACGAGGCAGGGAAAGGGAGTAATTTCCTTGCTGCGTAAGCAATTATAAAAAAACCAGAAATGCCTTGTTAAGATGATGAGTTACAACTTCAGGTGGAATTTGTGAAACAGAAACTGAGGTCTACAGATAGTTTTGCAAAACATTGGGTTTGGCCGTTTGCCAGGCAGAATCTAGAGGTTTTTGTTCACTCTGTCATGAGGCTTGAGGAGTTTTTACTCAGATGGTTCCCATGTACCATGTGATTTCACAACAACGTCAACAGAAAGTCACATCGCCTCTTTTTAAAGGGAAATGGCTAACTAGACTATAAAAAGAGGAAATAAAGAATCCATTCTACTCCATGGCTACAATGGAAAGACAGACAGAGAAGAAAGTGAGAAGGAGCCAACAGGCTGTTCTCTTAAAACCTGTTTTGAAGGTGCAATCCTCTTCAAGCAATGACACAGCTGCGGTCGCTCCGGAGCTCTGCAACAGTGTGCCTCAGGCAGACATCACCCACTTGAAAATCCAGGAAACACAGGAGGTATGTGCATAATGCATCATCCCCTGGATGAAGAAGACTGCTCCCCACACTAATTTTCCAGGTTAATGCCAGCAGTGCCAGTGGAGCATCCTTCCCCAGAGTACTCTAAGAAACAAACCTTAGATTCCCTCTTGTCTAGCCCCTCATTTCTCTACTCTGCAAATCTAGGGTGCTAAAGCAAAGGTGGATTTGAAGATATAGCTGTGGAACACTGACTTTTATTTTTTTTTGCGTTCCCTCCCCACCCCCATTGCCAACATTAAAAAAGGTTCCCTTTTGGACAGCTGGACAACTCCTCAAGCTGGAAGGTCAGTTATTGATAAAAAGACTTTTGGACAAATTACTTCAGTACATTTATTTTATTTCCTCGAGAAGTTGCTCCCTTTTACCAGCTGTATTTTAGGAAAGAGAGGAAAAGTGACTGGTCAGGAAAGGAATTAAATTATCAGCAAAGTTTCACTCGCTGTGTCTTGCAGCCAATCCAGGGTTTAAGAAGGAGAGAAAGAAGGTTGCCAAAGGGATGCAGAAGAGCAGAAGTCATCCAGAGATTTAGTCAGGCACTTTATGTACTCAAAAGAAAACACTGAGCAAGGTGTCTGCTCATCCATGTTGGAATTTCTTATTCTGCCTTTGTTACTTCAATATCTTTTTCTGGGGTACATTTCGGTTTATGTCCTGTCCTTTTCAGAAAGAGCCTGGAATTCTTTCTTTGGGAGGATATAAAGCACAGAAATCCAAAGAGTACAGAATGCTTCTAGATCTTCTAATAAGCAAATAATTTGATGCAGAAACCTAATAAAAGAATATGAAACCCTCAACAGGAAAACTCTTTACCAGGATTTTGCATTTCTTTAGGCATTTTCAGGGGCCAGACGCAGGAAGATTTCTTTAGCACCAAAGTAGGTGGTTAGCAGGGCACATCTAGAGATTGATGGGGGTTCTGGTTTTGTCTAACAGACAGCCTTTCTTTGTTTTAAGAAGATTTTTCTGCTTAAATCTTTTCTGCATACCTGCTACAACCAGATTGCCTGCCATCAGATGCAAATGGTACTCAAAGCTAATGAAACAAGCTTGGTACAGTCCATCCATGTGCCTGGAAGCCTGCACTAGCTCCCCTGCAGACATTAGCAAACTCTCTTTTTTTGACACATGGGATTCATTTAATCTAACTCCACATTTTATAGCTATGATATAGACACATACATTTAATGGTATCACCCAGAAAACTTTTACAGAGAGAAAAAGGCATTTTGGGAATGTGGCTCACCTGAGCTATTATAGGCTGCACCTTAGGATGAGATGGCTACACACTAGAAATTACTATCTCCCTTGAACGCAAAGGATGATGACTAAGCCATAAAAGATGACAAATGTTACAAATGCCAACCAGCAAGACTGCAAGGCAGTTCTGGTCTCTATCAGTGGCATGCCAAGGTCGACCCCCACTACTCATTCTTATTCCTAAGGGAGGTGCTACAGAACCAGAAACAGAATTGGGGCTAACACAAAGCTGTTGGTTCCTAGAGAAGGGCAGGTTTCAGGATCGTGAGATTTTTTTACCTAGACCCCTACATTTCTGTCACTAGAGTGACTGTCCCCATCTTCCCAGAGGTTACAAAATAAACAGTTAGTAGTGTACATGCATTTTAACCAGTATTAGATTTTATTTGGTGGAGGGAGGGTCACCTCAGCCTAATTTTAAGAAAATCAAAAACTGCTTCAGAACACAGAACCATCAGCTATCATCTTTGCCTACATCTGGTGACAGCTAAACTTAGTGAACCCTGCACAGTGTATTGCTAACGTTATTCTGACAACAATCCTGCCTTAAAAGAATAGAAGAGCAGTACAGCATAACAAAGCCTAGGTATGAAGAAGAGAGATTAGAAATACCTAGCAATCTAATGCAGGGACAGAAGAGTTAAAGTCTGGAGATAAGTCTCAAATGCCTCACTCTCCAAAAGGTAGCCTTTCCACTCCTCTGGGAATAACAACAGGACAACGCTTAAACGGAGAAGTTAAACGTAAGACAGATGTTCAAAAGGATGTGGAGAACGATACAATCTGTGGAATGTCCAAACGGGCCAAGGGCAAGGCAGCTGCTACAAGCAAAAGATGACAGATTTTTCACAGGAACATCAGCTAATTTTCAAATTGGGTGGATGAGTACAGTAAAGGCAAAATGCTAAATCTTATCTACCTGCCTTACAGGTGCCTAAAGTTGTCTATCTCCAGACAGCTTGCACTGATTCACCTCCATCATCTAGTGCAGTATACATGAGACTAGAAAGAAAAGGAGGACTAGAACTTCATAACATTAAAAGGTATGCTAACTGTTGAGATTCGGCACACTGTTAACGTAGAATTATGAGTTGTTCGGAGATTCTTCATGCTGAAACACTGCAGAAAGTGTCTCCTTCTAGTATAGGATGTCACCTTTTACTATTTCAGTAGGCTTGAAGGATTTCACAGGGTTTGAATAAACACATTTTCGCCTACTTCAACAACCACATTCTAGATGTAAACTACTGATTACCCAATACATAAAATGTGATTACCCTTTTAATAGCAAGGCAGTCTCCACATACAAGACTCAACTGATTTTGAGCATTTTAAACTAGGCTGTCAGAGTGCTAAAAAGTTCTTTTACCAAAATACTCAAATTTTTATGCCAAGAAAACCTGCTCTTCAATCCGACATCCCTTACTTTTCAGCAAACAAAATGCTTAACTGCCCACTCCTGCCCCACAGCTGACATTCAGCATCCCTGCACTGACAGCACGGAGTGTCTTTCAGCTTTTAGACTCTCTTCTACAGAATGACGCTCACACTAAAATATCAAGATGAGAAGCTGTAAAACCCCAGTGTTTCCAAAATATTTCAGCATATTCATACAGTGCTTAGAAAAAATAACATCATTCACCTGTATGCTTTACAAATATATCACCAAATTAGACTCAAAATCTCATAAAATACCAAAAGCTAGAGGGTCCCAGGTTAGATCAGTAGTGCAGAGGAAGATGCTATCATTTCAGAAAACAACACTGATGAAGTACTCAATGTTCTTTCTTGTCGGCATCAAATCACTAGAATACAAGGCATTACGAGATCATGCTGAAAGAGGTCTTCGAGCCTTAAGGAACATAAATCAAAAGGTCCAGAGAACGCTTGCTACTAGTTTCCATCACAGTTTTTGAAAAGACAAAACCCTCTAAAGCAGTATCACATAGCAGCTCATAAAATACAATCAAGTGATATCCTTTAAAACTACTACAGAAGAGCCTTCAGCTTAATTTCACCTCAATATAAAATTTCATCTTCATGTAAAATTACCGAGAAACATTCTCCTTACAATACCTTTTGGCTAAGATGCATCCTTCAGACACATGAGTTTCTCTTATCTCAGAGCACTGTGGGTGATCATGCAGCCACATCATCTAACTTTGGGGGTCCACATAAGGACTTTTGAAAAGAGAACATTTTTCCTCAGCAACCCATTGTGCATAGCTTCTGTCGACTGACTGAGCAAGTACGAAAAAGTAAGTAGGTTCGAGGTGATGCAACACAAAACCAAACAGATTTGTGTACTGTACATACTGCAACTTGGTCAGAAAAGAGCCATGTTGTCATTAGTCGGTGACATATCAATATGTAGTTGTAACAACTACCTCTGGCTGGATACTAGCAATCTTTCATCAAATTTTCTTTAGGATTGTTATGACCTCAGACTCATGTTTAGTAGCTTACAAGCCACAGCCTTCAAAGTATACATAGGTAGGGGTTTTTGCAGTTTATTTAGGAACAAATCTAGATTATGGAAAAAGCTAGTAAATTTCACTGAATAGACTGTGAAGTTATTTACAAAAATTAAGACAGCTGCATATCCGAATGTAATGAAGAACTGTCAATATTTTTAATAGCATGAATATAAACAAGTACCACTAACTAGGAGAAAACATAAAATGCCACACATACCAAGAATGGTACTAAAAAAATTATACTCAACTGTTTGTTATTAGCCATCAAATTCTAAAAGCCTTTTCGAAAGCAACAAGAATGGCATGTTCCGTCACCAGCTGGTATTTCGGTATGCACACACTATCTGGAAGGGCAGAGAAATACTTGCATCTTTTGTCAACGTTGAGAGCAAAAGTAACAGGGAGCTGAACTGAACAAAAATTTAAACTCCTCTAGTGTTCTGACAGAGGTAAAGTGACAGCAGGAGCTAGCGGAAAAGCCTTTTAATCTCAAATCAGAATCCTGTAAGATCTAACTGGGGTTCCCTATTCCTTTTTTTTTAATGCCAGTTCTATAAAGATATGTGTTTGCAAATACATGACTTAGTTCGTATTTGAAGGTCACAGTTCTGTCTGAGGTTTCATACTGACTTAGGAGTGACAGAAGCACACATCCTGGATTTCAAACTGTTTGTCAGCCGAAGTTGAGGGCAGAAAGCAGCTTATTTAAAATAGGTTCTAAGAAACAAATATCCCACATTAGCAGTTACGAACCAGAAAAAGACCTATGCAATGGTAGAAAGCAGGCAAGCCTTGGAGAAAACATATCCTTGCAAACAACTAAAGCTCTACGTGAGTTTGCACATTTCATCCTCACCAATTAAGATCTTCAAATTAAGTTATCAGGAGCTGACAGATAACTCATTTCATTATCTCTTCTCCACCCACTACAGCAGCGTCCATAGAACACTTCCCTTCTCTGTCCAGCAAGTGGAGGCCCTGAATGAATCCTGACTGCTATAAAAGGCAAAAAAATCTCTTAGTGTTATGCACCCCATAGCTAACCTCAGAATATCTTTTCTCCTCTAATACAGGAATTCATGCAACAAAACAGAATTTCATTAACCTGCTATTCAAGTTGGTTGGTGGTTTTTTTTTGGAGAGGGGGTAGAATGTGTGTTAACACCTAATGCTGTCTTGCTTTCAGAGACTCCCAAGGCTTCCTCAGCAATACAGGGTTTAAAAACAAACAAACAAAAGTAGTTCTTTATCCGATTATAAGAGTTAGTGGAAATGTCTAATTCAAGTAAACATTTAGGCAGAAGCCTGCCTAGCACCCCAAGTGAAGTTGACTATCTTTGATAACACCAGAGGAACAAGACACTGCAGAGAAGCTATAATTCAATTACCCTATTTACAGTAACGTAAATCACAGTATACACAGGGGATCTTCCATATTCAACCAGCAGCAATACTACGACAGCTTAATCTAGCACAAAGCATGGCAGTGACTCAGTTAGCTAGGCAGAAGACAGGGTACAGTCTGCTGGCGTTTGATTTCAGGGATATTGCGAGATAGGAACTATTTGTTTGAGAACAACCAGAGTAATTATGGAAGGGGAGGAGGAGCGAGGAAGGCCTCAACATTTAGAGTATTTCAGACTCCGGTAAAGATGTTAAACCACACAGAAGTCCTACTATTGAAAACAACCAGAACAATATCTGGGTATTCAAGATGTCAACCTGAATATGCTCCAATAAAAAAGACACATCTCGCAGCTCCCTGGGTAATAAAAACCTCCACAGCATATGCTTTAATTCCTAGATCTCCTAGATCTGCTTCACGCAAAATACCCAGAGCACACACAAAAATCTGCCGTTGCACAAATAAACACATGCTGCAGTAAATTAAAAAAATAGAAACATGAAGCTGCCACAGCCAATGCCGCAAACGGCATGTGGCACTTGCTTTATGCAGAACACCAGAATTTACTGCAATTAAGACATACGTTCTAAAATTATAAACATGTGACCAAAGCTGACTGGTTTTAACAAACTGCTAATTAAATTGGAATCCTCTTATCCTCTCTCTCTCGCTCCCTTTAGCTGAATGAAGCGGTGACTGCTACAGCATAGTAGCTCATGCAAAATAGATACTGAACAACAGGCTTTTCTGTTAGGTCACCGTTAAGAAGGGGAATCTCCAGCGTGAGCCTGGCTGTCGTAGGCAGAACAGCAGAGTGCACGCCAGAGATCACAGCTGGGCTGCTCTGTGCCAGACGTGATTTTTACAGACCTACCATCTCTTTTTCCTTCTAGACATGAAAGCCTCCCCTTGCAAGCTTTAGGGCTGAATTGAAAACGAGGGTGCTAAATAATTCATCCCACTAAGGGGCTGGAGGAAGGAGACCGAGAAATCCCAAACAATGCAGGCAGAAGAAAACAAAAATCCCTCACCCTTTCGCCCCCCCTTCCAAACTTCTCTCGACTCCGCCGTTCCCCATTGCTGTCAGGATTTTCCTCTGCGCAGCAAAAGCAGGTCTGTCACAGCCTCTACCCGAAGGCGAACCGAAAACTAAGGGAATAGGTATTTCCCAACCACGGCGGCAAATGTCACCCGAGCGCATCGCAGCCGGCTGCCCGCTCGGCGCTGGGGGTGAACCCTGCGGGCGCCCGGCGCCCGCCCAGCCCCGGGGAAGGGATTCCCCGCGGCGGCCGCGGGGAACGACCAGCTGCTCGGGGAAGGGCTTTAACACCCGCGGCCAAGCCGAACGGGAGGGAGCGAAGGCACGCCACGCCGAGAAACGCCCTACGATTTGGGGGAGGCGGGGGGGGGGAAGCCGGCAGCTATTTGTGCTTCTGCCGGCAGAGAGAAAGCAAACTTCGCTACACCACCTCGCCTGTCCCCGCCGGGGAGGCATCACCCCGCAAGCCCAGCGCCCTGCCTGCAGCCAGCAGCACCGCCGCCTTTTCTCCGCCGAGCGAGAGGCGCCTTCCCCTCCCGGCCCCCCGGCCTCCCCGCCGGGCGGCGGCGGCGGCGGCGGGTGGGTGGAAGTTTCCCTCGAGCCTCCCGCACCCGCCCCGCGCGGGGCGTCCCCGTCCCCCCCGCACTCACTCACTCACTCACTCACTCACTCACCATTACCGAGGCGGCGGGCTGGCTCCGCCGGAGTTCCCCGGCGGCCCGCCGAGCCGGAGCGAGCGCGCCCGCCCCCGCCCGGGCCCCCGCGCCGCGCCGCGCCGCCCCCGCGCCCCCACCTGACCGCGCGGGCCGAGCCCCGGCCCCGCTCACGCTTCCTCTCGCACCGGAGCGCGCCCGGCCGCTGCAAACCGCGTACCTTACATTTCCTGCCGCCGCGGCTATCGATTTATTTAATTTCCACCCACACCCCCCCCCCCTCCACCGCCTCCTTCTTTGCAAGTGGGGGCGGCGTGCAGGGCTGGAGCTGTTTGCTCGCTCTCCTGCCGGAGGACGGTCTTGTTTGACATAGGATGTTGCTCCCGATTATTGTCGAGCCTGGCCCCGAGCCATCCCGCTTAGGGCAAGTGAGTAAACAGCTGCTCCCGTCGGTTCGCGAGCATTAATAAAAACCAGTTATCTGCTCCCACCTGTCCGCCGAACCTTCCCAAAATATTCCCTGACCCAGTTTAACCCCGCCGGTGCCGCTTCAGCGCCCTTCACCTCGCCGCCACCGGAGGCCCGTTCCTGACCTATTTTTCTCCAGCCTGGCCGGGTCCCCGCTCTCCTCCCCGCAGCGCTGAGCCGGCGGAGCCCGCCGGGGTGCTGGGAGCGGAGGGGAGAGGCAGAGGCCTCCTGCCACCGGCCGCCTCCTCCTCGCAGGCGGCTTCCCCGCCGGCTGCAGCTGCAGCCATGGCTGCTCGGTGCCTGCGGGGGCCTCCGCCGCACGCAGCAAGTACAGCTGGGCGGTCGCCCCCGCGACGTGCGACACGCCGGGGGCTCCCCTTCGAAACACCTTTCACCCGGGGGCAGGACAACCCTCTTACACCATTTCCTTGTAGTTAGATGCTGTCACCTCGTCCCCTCCCCCCAGTCCTGGGGGGGGGTTTAACCCATCTCCAGCTTCTGCAGTGCCAGGGGGGCTGGTGGCACCTTTCGTGCCACCTCTTTCGTGACATCCTTCTCCCTTTCTCAAACTGTTTGAGGGGGGAAAACAAAGGTCTGCCCTTGTCCTTCCCTCTCCCTACTTTCGATGATTTTGGTTGATGCTATATTAAAAGAGACCCAAAACATGCGCCAGCCCGCTGCCAACCTCAGTCCATCTAATCCTGCCTCATAAACTGGCTGATTGGTCTTTCTCAATCTGAGCTTAGCACAGCTAACTTATCTTCTTTTCCCAGCCACTCATCCAGGCTCTGCTCCTGATTACCTTCACCACAGAAGTTTAAACACTTTATCTTTACTTGTTCCTTTCTCTCACTTTTGCAAGAGAGGCAATTGCTTTGACTTCCTCCTTGTCTTCCTAAGCATTGCAGGGGTTTGTTTTGGTTCTTCCCCCCCCCCCTCCTGATTGCTAGGATTATTCTGAAGTGCTCAAAATCCATCCTATTTACTAACACCTCAGGTTTAATAGCCTGCTCCACAACTGTGACAGTACCTATATGCTCTGCAGAAGTCAGTTGCTAAGATTATCTTTCTTTCCCATGATTTTAGCCACTTTTCACCCATCTTTTAATTTCTTTGTGTTCCTCTTAACACATCAATTCCAGGCTTCTCACACTGAAAGCCCCAGATAGCTTGCCCCTTCCTACTTATTTGCATACTTTATATATATATACACATATTTATGCTTAACAGCATCTTGAAAAAAAGCTAAAGAATAATTCAGCTATCCTATTTATCTGTTATAAAATTACATTAAACAACAATAGCCTGTGTCTATCTCTCCACTTAAAGAGTCCGCTTCTTTGTTTTAAAGCTAAGATTTCACTATGGGCATTACCGCTCTTTAAAATAACCCATGTCTTTCTTCATTGCCTCTTACATCTTGCTACCAAAGGCAATAACCCATTCTATACTGATTAACAATGCAGCTTTGGCACTACCACTTCAAAAACCCATTAACCTTTACTCTTTTGACTGCGTAACATGGATTTATGTTTTAAGTACAGAACTGAAATGAATACTTTCTTTCTATATATTTATGCAAACAGGCATCTTTTTGACCTGCCCTTTTTCAGCTGCTCATTTAGTCACTGTTAACAGCAGAGCTCCTATCTCCTCTATTGCACTGGAGTTTCCGCCTATGTATTGTCATTTATTTATGCAAATTAAGTGGTGGTTGTACCTGGAATTAAATACATCGTAAAGTGTTTAAAGGTAATAGCCCAAGGACTAGATGTTCACTAGATTGGAAATTATGTCATATAAAAGCTCTGCACAACTAAACACCTGTAAGCCATAAGCATGGCAATGTACGGATTTTGTTTTCTAATTAATACCTCTTAGCTGTTGCAGCGAACAGTCACGGTACCATAAAAAGCGGCAAGAACACAGACATCTTTAAATGATAATAGAAGGTAAACAAGAATTATAATAATGCTTACTAGATTTCAAAATGCTTTACAAACAAGCAAATCTTAAAAATATCACTAATTGGAATATTTACTACATGTCTGATTCATTTTTGCTTTTGTATAGAAACATTATTTGGTAAAGGTCCATTACCAACTTAATGAAACAAATTTGTCTCCTTAGAGTTTAAAAGGATATGTTTTTCACCACAGATTATCTTTGTTTCTGTCCAATCCCAAAGTTTTCTTACCAATTCTTCCCTCTCTCAATCAGCATTTTTATTAATCACCATGAAATTTCCCAGGTTTGCATTGCAGACTCCTACAGCACACATTATGCAGTTGTCTGAACCATCACAAGCAGAATGAATTTTGCGCTCTTTGCACATGCAGGTGTTCATAACTTATGGTGCTACTGAGCAAAAGAATTCCAATTTAGTTACCTAAGGTAAAAAATACAGACGCTCAGTGAAGTGTAAGTGGCATCCCCTGTACTTGAGGGAACGAGCAACGTATCATGGGACTTCCACATTCTGGATATGGGAGGTAGTTACAGAGACACCTAAATGCAGTAGGGTTGTGGCAAAAAGTGGGTAAAACTATTTACTTGGTGTTCCCAAAAAGGGAGTAAGTGTTCGGTGCTCGTGTCAGAAATAACCTCAAGTTCTTCACACGCACCCACAAGCACACCTCTAAGCTACACCTCTGGCTTAGGTTCTCCTGCTCCCATTGCTGCCTGCTCCAGGCTCACTGGTGAAACGGCTGCTGCAGAAGATGGCTGGCACCATTACGCCCACATTCTTGGTTCAGACATAACACTATGTATATCAAAGGCCCTTTCATTATTTTTACACAGCACAGTATTTGGGACACTATTCAAATCTTTTGGCTGATTGGGGGTAAAAGATGATAGAGTATTTTCTTTTTTAATTAGGTAGAGAAACTGTGCAAATGAGGGCTGTAGAAACAGCTAACATCTACTGCTTTTTCAGCTTAATTTAGGTGATACAGGAACAAAACAATGTGACTTTATGCATTTTGGCAAGGAAGGATGGATGGGAAAAAGACTGATAGAGCAATTACAGGGAACTTGAAACATGCCCAGAGTCAACAAGATGACCTAACATTTGTCCTTTTAAAAATAAATACTCATAATGAATACTGTCAGTTGAGCAAACCATCTCTGAGAAAGAAGAACAATTATCCTAGGTGCAACTGTTAATCCTCAAAGACCATATCCTATGCTCTTCTTTCAGTTTTTATGATGGGAAAGGAGGAGGGCAAAGCACTATTCCAGACCATTAAAAAGTGGCAAGTTTATATTTCAGTCCACGTTTCCTTCTTTAAGAGTCTCATTTCATCAAATGCGCTCCCCCACCCTTATTTTTTTAAATCTTCTGTACCTTTAAATCAATAACAACCAGAGAAAGTTTTGAGGAACATCTCAGCCAGAATCATCTATTGGGATGTAAGCTCTAGCCCGCGCTCTCCAGTGCCACAATACCTGGAGCCAGATGGAAGCGATTTTACACGTTGAAGCACTTTTAACTTTTGCACACTGGGATTTCTTGATGAAATGTTCTGGGGTGAATAACGAATGTTCAGAAAGATTCCAAACCTCTCTGCACTGTCGAGATAAGGGTGCTAGCTTTCCTTGCAAACACAGCATATGAGTTTGTTAAGGTCAATATATTTGAAATTCTGTTCCACTTTCAAATTATTTTCTTCAGTTCAGAGGATATGCATTGTAAATCCTAGCATGAACTCTATTTCCACTTAGGAAGAGTCGATTTCATCTTTTGTTTTTAAGGAAGTAGGACATTGTTTTCACTTATATATAGCCTTTTTTTTTTTTCCTTGTAGAGATAAGAGTAATCTCAAGTTTCCAGTGCAATGGAAGTCCTGCAAGAACTAGAAAGTATTCTTCCTTCAGCAACAGTATTTGCTTCCTTTAACTTAGGTATTTTTCATCTTCTTGCAAACAGTCAGATAACAATAGCTACCAGATCAGAATATTTGCCTGGAAAACCCAGTCTAATCCAGAGTAGCAAATTTTGTGGTCTTATCTAAGTATTTTCCAGGCAAATTTCTCTTGTCCATCACTGTTGGAACTACTGTAAGGAGACCACTAATGCTGAGCAGCAGAATTGGCTGCTACCAACAAAACCAACAACATACCTGCACTAAAGTTAAACCCACACAGTGGTCAGTAAGTAACAGAAAGACAGAGGTTAAGGAGAGTGAAGAGAAGGGAGGGGAGAAAAATATATTTCACATTTCATATATTCACCAATTTTGTTATCCAAAGATGCTATCCTGTTTATACGCAGGTTTATATTTCTTGTTTATTAAGAGGTAATTTTATGCCCTTTGAATTTCAAAGAGGAACATAAATCAGCAAGTGTCAAATCTGGACCTTCTGTACCTTTTCAAAACCTGTCTCTTTCCAATATTTAAAGAGTAAGGGCAATTCAATCCCTTCTGACAATTAATATTTTGCTTGAAAGCCACAACTTTGATTGTAAAAGAATATTTTAACCAATTTGATATTATTTTATAACTGACAAACTTACTCTTAAGAACAGGAATTTCTATGGATAAAGCTCTTATTTTGGGGATTTCATATGGACCATATACTGTCTTTGTCTATAGACAAATGCAAAATAATACCTAATTATTTGTCCACACTCTACGCTTAAACTGCTGTTCTTAAAGGGGCAAACAGAAGAAGAAATAATAAATGCAAATGGAAAAATAGGAGAGGAATATGTCAAAAGGTAGCAACAGGCAGAAGAGAAACTGAAAGGAGATTTGGAACACAAAACTGTGGTATATCATCTTGCTGTCTTCACCTTGCTGCCCACATACTTAAAAGACTTCAGATTCAGACTCATCTCCTGGTGGGCCTTTCATTTTGTCAGCTTCAGTCTGCCACTGGAGACAGCTCTCAGACGGAACTTTTCAGGAAGAAAGACACTTTGCTTTGCTTTGCTTTACCTTATCGATTTAAGAACATACAGAGGCAGGAAATTTTTTTTTCTGGCTCAATTATTCACAAATAGCAAGCAGAGACTTGTCAGATTTTGAAGGGAGAGAAGTGACATATTGAAAAGACAGTGACAAAATAACCCAGAAAATAGGCCTACATGTGAATGGTTTACCTGCCTACATTGTCACAGTAAAGCTGTGCCCAGAATATACTGTCTGTGATTTCTAGCAAAGATCTCAGAAAGACAGCAGTACTCACTGATTACTAGTCTACAAAGAAGAAACCCACCCTTCTGCTTAAAATTATTCTCCCTTTTTCTCCCATACTTTGTCAGCAGGGTCACATTGACTGATTATCTAAATCCTAGGCTGAGAACTCTCTGGGCATGAAATGTGTAAGGCAGTTAAGACCTCTCTGTCTGTCTGTCTCCTCTTTTCTTCCCTAATTCAAATCTTTTTGCTTCCTAAGTGCCTGGGTGCCAGGTGGCACAAGATGAAATCATAACTTTTATGACATGGTAGTTGATACTTCTAAATTTCAACATGGGAACTGACTTTCCGAAATTTCTCATCCAGATACTGATGATCTCTGAAGCAGTCAAGACTGGTTTTTGTAAATTTCTTCACTTGAAATTCTGTAACGCAACCTAGCAACGCTGAGAACCCACACATGTTTCCTGATCAAGGCCCATTAGACCCTCCAGTTCGAACACACTGTGCAGTCCCTCATCACTGAAGTACAGCAAATGCATCTTACAGCTCATTTCCACTCTTTTCTTTGTGATTGAAAATAGCTGTGACTGGACTCAAAAGTATTATTTCATTCTTTTTAGCTTTCATACTTCTACAAGACATTTGAATAAACTAACAATATATTTGAAGAAAGTGCATTAGTATCTCGTTATGCTACTATCTTCTCACCAAAATCTTAGTTTTGGAATTCAGTCACAGGAGTAGGACTAAGTCCTCTAGCCAGTTAGCCACTGTTAAAGATAACATTTCTCTCCTATTAAGGTTAGTTATATTGCCTAATATATTTTAAAATAATAGTTCTTTCATTCTTACTCTGCCTTAAAAAGTCTTTGTTCTTCAACACTATAACTGTTCTTTCTCGTAAAATACACATAAACACACACACATGTGCATGCATACAGAGTAAAACTCAAAAAGTCTTTTTACTGTTGCTCCTGGTTAATCCCTGCAAGACAAGAATTCACTGCCTGCAGAGCCCATTTTACTGATGACAAAGCATTCAGGATGTATTTTCCTATGTGTTCCCCGCTCCTGATGGAGAAAACCGTATTTCCTTTCTCACATAATATATGGATGCATTGTGCTGCAAGGACTGAAGACCAGTTATGAAATGGTGAAAAATTTCATTCCTTTATATACTATTGTTTTGGGGGAGTTACTGTTGCAAGGTTAGGATGAAAAAAAAAACAAAACAAAAAAAAGCCCTTCATACAACAATGGCCACAAGAACTAGGGGGGGCAAAGTCTGAAGACTCTTCCTGTATATGGCACTAACTGGTGAATTCTCATTTGCTTAAAGTGAAAAAAATTATTCACAAATATTTTTTCTTGCTTTGCTGTTCTTGCAAAGCAGCAAGAACATCTCATTATAAAACATACAGAGGAGATGCCGCGTGTTTAGTTCAAGATTCGTGCAAAGGAAGAACTAATAAGGAACAAATGTGCCAATCAAACACTAACTGTTCAGGTTTTCATTCTCATCAATTCTGATACAAAAAACAAGACTAGCTACTGTTAATTTCAATTTTCATCAGTTTCTAATACTTTTATACCTTAGTGTTTATTTACAAACTATATGCAATATTGCTTATTTGCTGTTGCAATTTAAATATTAAAAAAAAACTTTTAAAAAAAATTGGTAAAAGCTTAAGCTTCCAAAATCTCAGTCTTTGTTTTGAATTAGCTTAACTTTCAAATCTTCAGTCTGTATACACAGTTGCACATTTTACTTGAAATGCTAAAAAAAATGAAAGTTGGGGTTTTTTGGTCCCAAAAGCGACATTTACTTTAGTATAATTAATTCAGAAAAATACTTTTGCTTTCTTGATTATTGGAAAGAAAATGACAATGAAAATATCCTGACCTAAAACCTGTTGGGAAGTAATTTTCACAGTAAGACCTGTAGTACAGAGCTGTCAGACTAAGGGCAAAGAAAGCCAGATGTTTTTTCTTTTGAGCCTGCTGAAACAACTACTTCATTACATGCATGAAAATATCACCTTTATGTGTCACCAAATATCATTTTTAAAGATTAAGTTCATCCCACTGTCAGTATTTCAGCTTACAAAGTAATTGGAATGTACATTTTACTTCAACACTTACATTCCTGTTATGAGTATTTTCTCCTACGCTCCAAAGAAAATGCTTTTGAAATCATTGCACTGCATTCACATCAGAAGTCCCACCTTCATTATACAACTATATTGGCCTGTAATCTGTATTTCTTTTTAAAATCTGCTTCATGATTCTATTGAAGTTTTTTAACACTTAATCTGCCACTAGCTGTGATATATACATGGATTATAAACAGATGTACTCTTATATTAGGCAGATCAGTCATAATAAAAGACAGTGTTGAAGTGTCACAGAGTTAGGGATGGCTACACACTTCTCCATGGATGAGCTACATAGACATAAAAACCTGTCCTGTCTTCAGGTTTGTCCAAATTTTTCCCACTGGAAATACTTTAGTCACTTCAGAGTCAGTATCACTGGAATAAGAGGAGCTCAGTGACCCTGAAATATTGTAATTGATAGTTATAGCATTAATTAAGAAAAAACAAGCAACAAACCCCAACACATACTCTTAAACCCTTAGTGCAGTCTGTCAGGAGGAACAAACTAGGCATGTGTAACCAGAAATCATTTTAGCTGTTACACCAAGCTCATTAAATTATCTCAAACATCTGAATACTTAAGAAAACGCCATTATATTAATGACTCACAGTAGTTACAGTCTACTAAGCAGGCGATCATAGTATAAGTGCTGACATACTTTGAATATACACACAGGGAGCAGCTGAAGAGATAAAGATTTAAATAGAAAATGACCTGGTAGGAGTTTTCAATTCTGATTTTTATTCTATGTCAGCAAACCAAATAGCCAGCAAAATTCATAATTCATTCTGAGTAATTGTTAGGAAGTGCTTCAAGTGAAAGGTTTGTGTTTTTTCTGATTTTGCTTCCTCTACCCTACAGAAAAATTAAACAACTTCATAAAAGCCAAACTTGTGAAACTGTTTATTGACAGGAGGCTAGTAAGCAAACTGGTGGAGACAAAGCGTAGGCAATTGAAGTGAACAAAGGTCATAAAGCTTCTGCAAAATAAGCCATTTTTCACTCAAGCTCTTATAGGAACTTCCCTTCTGGGATCACAGTAATACATTTGAGTGTTCAGAGGAGCAAGCTAAAATACTGACCACTATGAACTTCATTACTTTTGCTCACCCACTCAAATATTTTGTTTTAATTCCTTTCAGGAGACTGAGAAAGTCACCTTGTTTAAGTGGTCAACCCTTGCTGTTTCACATAGTAGCTATCACGCAAACTCCAAAAGTGTTCATATTATGCCAGGAAATCCTACCTCCTCCACAGGAGCCAAACAGTCTGGAACAATAATACACTATACAATATTCAACATTTTTACTCCTCTAACTTTAGGAATTTTGCCAAAGATGGAGTACTATTACTCAGAGAACTCCTGCTTCAGTATCTTCATCTAAGCTCCACGCAGTGATATTGCAGGCAGCTAGCAAACCGTTCATCATACACTAGCTACTGCACAACAACAAAACATGTTCTTACCTATCATCATCTGCCATCTTACCTTCTCCATCTTAGCCTTTTTAATTTGGCCAATTATATCCTGCTGTAGCCATTAAATTAAAAATTTTTATCTATAAATGCTATCCACTTGCACAGATGTACACATGGACTTGTATCATGCTGCTCTCATCCCACATTATTCTGTTTTCATTTTTACACTAAGGCAATGTACATCCACAAAAAATACTTTGATCCTTCTGCTGAGAACTGTAATTCCAGAAATATTTCTCATGAAATATGCTGCTTTAATAAAATAATTTCACTATTAATTTTTGTCTTTCTATAAGGATGAAAGTTATAATAAATCACCATAATGCCAGGTAAATTAAAACCATCACAGGTGCAGAATGAAATTGTCACAGGGTTTCAGAAAGGTAGTATGAGCCGTTTGTCTGATGGTAGCTGGTTTTATATTCACTTACTGCCATTTGGCTCCTTTAACCTTCAGGGTGAGATTGGTATTTTTACACAGACAAGATACAGGAACGAAAAAATCTGTCATACCTGGAATACGGAACAGACAAGTGCTGTACTGAGCAAGATCAGATACAGTCTGATATCTACCTCAAAAGCAGTCCTGGAAATATCTACAAAATTAAATACATAGAAGAGGAAACTGCCTTGATTAATGTCACAGAATCCTCCTGACATACAACTGGTAGAAACAGCTCACTAAGAAGAAACATACTTCATCTTGGTTATATCACACATAGTTTCACCTAAGAAAAAAAGCGCTGAAGAAAATTGCTCTGAGTATGTCTTGATTCTGGCTATATATCCATTAAATTTATGTTCCTCAGAGTAATGCTATCAGTTTTAGAACAAAAGGAGAGGGTATTTAAAGACGAGGTATGACTTCAGACACATTCATACTATTTGCCTGTTCAACACACTTGTGTTAACTTTACGCATTGATACTAAAAGGAGTTCTGTCAAAGCTTTCAGTCAGAGCCTATAGGAATTTGTAAGGGAAAGGAAAATGTTAATGACAGCTAATTAAAAAGATTCAATTTCATGTCTTACGATCTTCTTCTAAGATTTGAAATTTCCTCTTTGCTGGTTTTGTTTGTTTTGTTTACGCAACAGTGTACACTGATGTAACTGTTCTTGCCATTTATTTCTATAATAAAACTAGGATAAATAACTCATAATAAGAAAATGCAAAAACTAGTCTTATAACCACATAGCAGACATATAATATTAAAATACATGTATTTTAAAGACCTTTCATGGCTCATCACCTTTAAAACTCTGCTCTCTTACTGTATTTAAAAATCTATTTAGTTTTTTAAAAATCCTATTTAGATTTTTTTAAAAGGAAAGAACCTAACCTAGGCTTAAAACTAACCCCACTAGGTATCTAAAGGTAGCTCTCTCATCCATATGTGATACACAGCTGGCAGATGGAAAAATCAAATTATGGATTTATTCATTACACATTTGTAAAAGGACACTCTTCCAGCAAGCCTGCGCCTTTCAAATACTGTTTAGAGTGGGTGAAATGGTTACTGTTAAAACTTTTAAGATCCAGCTTTAAAACTGCCTTATGTCCTGTAACACACTACAACCTCCATGACAATGGCACACTACAACCTCCATGACAATCTCTCTTCTACAAAGCTGTATCTTCATTTATTTCATGGTTATTTGTTCCCTAGTCTACCTTCATCTAGAAAACTAATCTACTCAACAAAAGAAGAAACTTTTCCTAGGGAAACAGAATGGAAAAAAATAGCTGTTTAATATCCACTGGCACAAACGACAGTTCAAAACCCCATGCTTGTATCTCCAGGGATTTAGATTTATTGGCATCTTTACTAGCTGGGTCTTGGAAGCCTGCAAAGTTAGCCAGAAAGAACAGAGTGTATATATTGAGACAGAAAACTCTGTGAACGATGGACATTTTTCACTGATGAGTTCTGTTTTTCCAAGAGGATGGAGTGAAGAACTGTAAATAACATGTTGGGCAGAGGTTGAAAAAGTTATCTAGCTTTTTATAGGCAACTTTAAGACTTCACTGCTTACTTGGTTTCTGGTCTTCATCCAATCACTATGAAAGTTTCACTTGCACAGTTAACTCCTTGCTTACCTTTGTTTTCAGAGTTGGTATTAAGGTTGCATAAGAGAGTGAGCGCACATGAGAGCAAGTGAGAGAGAATGAGAGAACAAACTCCTTTGTACCTACTAAAAGCATTCTTCCAATTAAAACATTAGAAAATCTGGGCAGGAGATGTATGAGTAGAATTACATTAACTTTACAATTGAAAAAAAAAAAGGGGGGACAAAGAAGGAAAACGGCTTGCTACTGGCAAAAGAACAACTATCAAGGGTGAAGTCAGAAAAGAAATAATGAAATTTTTACTCTTATTGTAGGGGCAACTAATATCACAATTTCCCACTTCCCCTTCCTCCAGTGGAAGCCACTTGCCATGCTAGACAAGAAAAACAATGGAAATTAACATCCTTACTTGACTAAAATATGCGGATTCTCGAAAAGCTACCTTTTTCCACACAGAAAATATCTGCCTGTTTCAAACATAGACATTAAGATGAGTAAATTTAATGGAGTCAGAGAAAACTAATTCTCTTCCATACATTCACTTTTCTAAAATTGACTTTCAGTCACGGTTTGAGAAGGGCCAGGCTATCACCTCATTATGCATTTTAATGAACCAACTTATCAAAAATTTAAGCATTCATTAAAAAAAAAAGTTTCTAGACTTGATGCAAAAATAGCCTTGTATATATGAATTATATTTAATCAATGCAAATATGCCTTCCTGAATCTGCAAGCAGGTGAGACAATGATTTTTTCAGTACAAGTTCCTCTATCCTGTAGCTCAATGGATATTCAATGATGGGTGTTGGGAGCACCATACCTGTGACATGGTGTTGCTCCACACGAGATATAGTGGAGGGAAGTGGAGAAAAGTAACAAAGACCAAAAAGGAAGAAAAACAAGGAACAGAGGATGGGAAGACACTGATTTGGATTCACTCTTCAACCTTCCAAACTTTAGCTTATACTATAACCACAAAACACCTGCCATTTATACAGCTGACTATTTACAAATCAAGGCATAGGATTATACAATCATTTGGCTCAGAAGAGACTTCTGGAGGGTTTTTTATTTATTCCTCAGCAGCTTTCCACACAAGTATGTCTTCACCACACCAGAAATGGTTTCCTCACACAGATGAAGAACAATAGTTTTATAATGACATTATTCAGGAACGTAGGAAAAGCGATGAAATGCTAGTTAAAATTACTGAGGAAGCAGGCCAGGCAGGCAGCATGTTAGCTCCTCCAACATATCTCCAATGCAGTACAGCAAGGCCCCCGTTATTTCTTCTTAAGGAGAGGTACTGGATGACCCATAGAGCCTCGGCTCACACAAGCACCTCTGCAGCAAAGATTCCCTGCAGCATAGTGCCTCCTTACAGCACACCAGCACGCTGCTGACACTCCTAGTTTCTAAATTGTCAAATCATTTCATAAAGTAGCTTGCTCTTCCTAGCACAAGAAGAAAATACATAGCAGGGAAATGTTTTTTACTTAACATCCAAATACTTCACAGTCAGTAGAAAGCTGGCAGGAAGAATCTGCATTTACTGAACGGCACTTTTACAAAGCAGAAAGCTCACTCTTTCAGGGCCTATTTCCTGCACAGTGAAAACACACATATTTCATGGCTACAATATGTCCATCTCCTGAAAAGATTAAAGACAATTCTATCTTTTAAAGTAGGTAGGGATTTAACTATCCTCTAACCAGATGCCCCATCTGCCTACCACAAGCACAAAAAAGAAAAAAAGAAGCATAAAAATATTAGGCTATTAACATGTGTTGTCGTTATGGTATCGTTATTATTTCGTTTTATGCAACTACACAGAAGGTCAGTGTTAATGCTGGAGGTCACCTCTTCGAGACACTTTTTTAATATATATATAATATACTGCCTATTAAATGGTACTAAGTCTAATAACTGGTTTCAAGTGTTATCTAGTTGCTGGAATAAAAAAATCTGTTGTTTTTTGTTTTTTTTTTTAAATGATTCCTTTATGGTTTCTGTTCCCTTGTTGTTGCATAAAAATGGCATCTAAAACACTCAGAAGCAAGAAGGGCAAAATTGAATAACTAAACCCTTGTGATTTCTGGGATGTCACTTGTGGGGTTTTTTTTTTTTTTTTTTTTAAACTTCAGTTGGCAACCTCTCATACTCATTTTCACACAAAGTGTCAGAAGCACTAAAAAGACCAACATTTTTTCAGAAAGTTGCAACCAATCATGATCAAGCTAAAACACAACCATTAATTCTCTTAGAGCCATTATTAAACTCAAACTCTCACCACACTGAGACAAAATCTCAACTCACATGGAAACACAGTAAGTTTCTTCAAGTTCTTTCCTCTTTCCCCAACCTGATTCAAATGGCACTATTTTTCTCAGAAGACTCATGTTCCATATAGCAGATGTCTAGGAGCTGTAAGCACATTTGCCAACTGAAAAGACACACACCAACCATGAGCAGGAGGAGGGTAACTCAGATTTATCACCAGCCAAGGACAGGAAGGAAAGCAGAGCAGTAAAAGTTCTAGGAAGGTGATTTTAGTCTGCTGTTGCCTCCAGTTTCAGTTTTCCAGTACATGGTAGGAAACACTGAACCTGAGGCTTCAGTCAAGTTGCCACAATCAGCCTTGAAGAGCTGCCCTTGGCCCTGCGTGGTATTTGGGGGTTCGTCAGGTCAACATTAGTGGCAACCTCAGACTGGGCAGAACAAATGTCTAGAATAGGTTCAGACCACCCTAAGGATTTCCTTCTTCCCTTCCATGATATATATCCAGTTTTCTCTATTAGAGACATTAAAATCTGTAACAAATGTTTAATTTTAATTCAAGTCATGGGAATCATTAATGCTAAGGTTACACTTCAGGAGCTGGGAGAGAAACAAAAGATGGCTGTATCAGATCAAAAGAAAATCCCATATACTCACTCAGTACCGCATTTCTGACAGTGACCAGTAATGTATGTCTAAGGAAAGGTATAAAAACAATGGAGGCAAGCTTCCTTGATACAATTGCCCAGCTTCTGGGAAAGCTGAGGCATGTTGCCTTTTTTCTCCTCAACAGCCCCGTATACTAGGGACTTCAGAACAACCTTCTTTCCTACATCTCAAATTCACCTGTATGGCTTTGGTTGTACAGAATCCCAAAACAGAGTCAGCCCTTGCACCTTGCTCTCCTTTTCAGAAACAACTTTTCTCTGGTAAGACAGAGAGACGTAACTCTTAACCTGAAACACAACTAGGGAAAGAACCTGCTATGCAGGGAGAGCGACAGAGGAAGCACCCACTGGTTATCACCATGCTATAATAAGAACTACCTCTAGAGCCCTGCAGCACTAAACTTAGACTTTATTCTTCAACTACTCAGTGTCCAGAACTTGCAGTTCTGCACAGCAGAAGTCTCCTGCCAGCACCCAGTCACACCTGGTATGAACAATGGCTAATTAAAGTGAAATCACTGCGCTCTCTCAGCGTCTGACTCCCAGTGGATGCTGCTACCTTAATTTGACCCTGATTACTCAGACCACAGAATGAAAAGCTTCAGGAATACACAGCAGAGAATAAACATACTGTGTTTCTTTTGGAGTTAAAAATAGAACAATTATCCTTAACAGTTTGCAGCAAGACTTCATGCACATGAATGCCTGCATTATAGTATATTGTTTGCATGCACAGCTTTCATATGTGGGGAACAGTTACCAAAGATGGACATCACGATCTTTGTTACAACAGATTATTATTATTACCACAGAAGATGTGCCAGGAAAATACAAATACTGTATATTAAACCATATGGAGAAGTTACTGGTACACTGAGCTCAACCATCAAAACGCTTCTTCCACAATCACCACCCACCCACAGACTGATGAATACCCATCATCTGTGCACAAAGTTTAACTTTGTTTTATTAATAGTGGCATGAAATCTGAATATACAAAAAAAGTTCCCTACTATATAAAGCAATGTTTTGTGATTATTTTTCCTCTTCTGGTGAATTAATGTCTAATTTAGTTACTATAGAAACCATCCTGGAGCCCTCTTAAAAAAAAAAAGTCTCTCTATATTTACACACACACACAGAGATAGAGGAGAAAAGCTAGAGTGTACCTGTACATGCAGTTATAGAGAAACGTGTAAATGGCCAAACAAAAAATATTTGGTATTCATTTATAGCAATGCAGCTGAAACTCCTGTAAGTCTAACTGCAGTAATCATTCATACAATGACCGCCATCGCTAGCAGGGCCGTCAACATGCAAAAACCTCTGGTCCTAGAAAATCAGGGCCATTCTTTTCTGTTTGGGAAACAAACAGGTACCATAATGCAGTTAGCAATTTTTTTTTCTTAAAACCAAAAAAGGTAAGTTTTATGCATCCTGACATTATTCTAATATGTCAAACAACAAGAAATTAGGGCTAAGTGAACATGCCTTTTTTGCTCATTCTGAAGACAGTAAAAAATGAATTCAAAGAGATTTCGGTTGCAGCTGAGTGACAGCTAACAAATTAGACAACAGACCATGACACACAGATTCAGACCAGCAGTTCTGCAGTAAAATTTAACAGGAGACAGCTTTACCCAGGTTTATTTCTTTTCAT
Organism: Buteo buteo; assembly: GCF_964188355.1. Classification (NCBI taxonomy): domain Eukaryota; kingdom Metazoa; phylum Chordata; class Aves; order Accipitriformes; family Accipitridae; genus Buteo; species Buteo buteo. The sequence continues at coordinate 38,725,120 of NC_134181.1, read as the reverse complement.
AGAGTGCTATCATAAACATTTCATAAATAATTCTACTAGGAGTATACATGATTTATAAAATGTCTGGGAGGAGCAGGCTGGCACAGTCCCTGCTTGTCTTTGAGCTGCTAGCTTTCTCTGTTGCACACTGTTGTTTGTACTTATAAAACTGAGTCAGCTATAATTTCAACAACCCTGAATCTTCTGCACAAGAGATTAAAAACACTAGTGCCACTTGCCCCAGAAGAAAAAGGTATTTCAATAGTAAAGTATGTACAGAAAGCCACTTAGACATTCATTTAACTCTTTTGTATCATGAAGGCCAAAGAGTTTTCAAAAATAAAACCAAATGCATTTCATGGAAGCAAATAAACACTTCAGGCAAAGTGTTTCTCTTGAAAATAACCCCGGAGGACATTAATAAGCTTAGAAAATCTTAAGGTTGGCCATTTAATTTCTAAGATTAGATGCGACTACTTACTTTTGTAGAGCTCTGTAATTTCTGTTTTATCATCCGACTCTGTATATGAAGACACTAGCTGGGACAGTGGGCTCTAACACCATCTGTATGCAATGGATGACACACAAGTCTGTATTCTGAGCACTGACCCAGATGGTGCAGTACATTTGCTTACCCACTGCCTGGCTAGGAGCTTTGCATGAGAACAAACTAGTTGAGGTTTAACCCAGACAAGGTCAACACAGTGTTGAGAGATTTTTTTCCAAGTTGTTCACAGATTTAGGTTTGTCCAATTCTGGAATGTCAGATGACACTAACAGCTTTTTTACATGGGCACTTGTAGCTCTTTCTCTCTTGGATCTGGATTTTCTCACTGTGCTATATCTGTGTCATCTGTACTGGATTATTGCCACATGTTCCACACAGAGTGTTACTTGAAGAGGATTTTGAAAATATAGCTGGGTAGAAAATGAGACCACCAAAATATTTTACCATGCTAAACTCATAGCGTACACTGTACCTGTTAACAGGAAGACTAACCTACACGCATGCAGCAATAAATCAAGATGTTAGCACCAATTCACAAAAGCCTCAACACGTTGTTTCGCTGTCTGAGGCACTCCATGTGCTAGTTATGCTATCGCTATAGCTGAGACACACTGGAGTTGAGTCCCCGAACTGAAATTTCTCAAGCCTGGCAGCAGCAGACTCCATAGAAGACTCTAGACTAACATTGTCTTCATCTGTTGGCAGACCCACATTCAAGCTGAGAATGTAATTTTCACACATCTTTTCTCTTTTCTAACAGTATTGCCAATATATTGCACTGGGCTAGCATATACCCTTTGTGGAAGGTTCTCTTTTCTGTCAAAGTGTATTTTACTTCTTATTAAAGAAAATTAATAATATTAAATTATAGGAATTAAGTTTTTCTTGATTTACAAAATAGAATTATTATACAGCTGTCTAGTACCCATACTAGCACTTTTCGTCCTTCAGAGTATAAAAAGATCAATATGCAGAATAAGGAATGATTATTTTTTGAAATAATGCTGGAAACATCCACCTAGGGATACAATGGAATCTACCTTTAAATTAAATTATCTAACATTAGTATTCAAAAACTAGACACGATTTAGGTCAACCATTGATCTCTCTTAATGTGGTGATTCACGTTTTCAAGTAGAAACACTCCCTTATACATACTGCTCACTTCCCTACTTACTGCTCATCGTCCTCATACATGAAAACATTGGATACTCTTGACACTTAACCCTGCAATGATGAACAAGTCAGCCTTGATCATGCAAAGTTCGCACTTCACTTGAAGCATGTTGAATAATTTCATTAACTTCTATGTGAATACTTGCGTTATCTGGATCTGAGCCAAAGTATTCACCAGCTTGAAGTGTTAATCACACTGCAGGATTCTTGTAAGGAAAGCAGGCAGATATTGCAGGGAAATAACCAGAACAAAGCCACATAGTCATCAATCAGGTCACAACTGTTTGATCTATACCCTATCAGGCTTAAAGTATTTGTTAATCAAAACTTATATCCAGAAAGATGGAATGACATAGAAGCTCTTTTTACAAACTGATCCACGATACAATTTTGAACCATTGTCAGTATTCCTTAGTTGTTCAACCCATCCGAGGGAATATAATCAGAGAAGAGCACTTACCTTATACTTAACAGAAGTTTGCACAGAAGTGCTAATTAACACAACATACAGCAAAACTGAAGATAGATGTTAACAGATACAAAATGGAAATAAATTTCACAATTAAAATATTAAAACAGAAGCACTGGATGGGAAAGCAGAGACATAACCTTCTGTCACTGCCATCGTTAGCAACCATGTAACAGCTACACAGTCCAGAAAGACAAACATAACATCTCCAGGTTCTCACCACACATTGCAAGCCACAAAACAGCTACAGAATCCTATCACAAAAGAGCAGAAGGCACAAAACCCTAGAACATACCACAGAAAAGCCAGAGATACTGGAGACAACAGCAATGTTTTAAGTTGTATTCACAGCAGGGAATTTGATAGATAAATGCTCATGTAAGTCTCAGAAGTATTCTGTGTCCCATGTCACTGAGAGGCACAGACACCCCTGTGGGCTAGAAGATATCACAGACACAGGGACCATCTATACGACAGTGCTGCTACTACACCGTTGGACTTGGAAATACTCTTTCTGCTGAGCCACGCTACAAAAGCTGAATACAAGAAAGCTCCTTCCAACTCTGGAAATTTCTTAGAGCAACCAGCACTATTTTTTTGTCATGAGAATTGCAAGTCTAGTTGAGAAACAGTAAACAAGAGGATAATTAAGATGAACAGAATTAGAATTTTTATAGAGGGCTTAACCATCAAGTATATGGTAAATGATGCATAACTAAGAAATGTTGGTGCTTGTCTCCCCATGTTTTCAAGCTCATTGAAAATAATCCTTCTAAAGTGGTTCCCTTCAAGAGACGAAAATCCCAGTAAATATCTCTGTAATACGATTCTGCCTTTCCTTTAGCCATTCATGGCTTGTTTAATGCGCCTTTGCTGAATTTCACATTACCGTCCCTTTGCAAACTTTTCAAATGAGAAACAGGTGTTAAGATGATGGCTGAGAAAGTACGGGTGTGTTTATCAGCTGTATAAACTTACGTTGAAGAAATTTGTCTTGTTCCTCTCACAGAATAGGCCCTGTGCAGGCATGTGCTTCAGCTGCTGCCAGGGGACCCCGCTGCCCAGCAGCACGTCGCGGGCCCACTGCAGGTTCTGTGGACAAAACGGGGTAGGTGAGTTGCAGGCAGGGGACAGAAAGGCCACCACAGGTAGAACTACAAAGTGCTCACTTGCTTTTATTTATTAACCTGCATTGTCATTTCTCATTTTCTACATAGCTGCTTCCGACAGTATTTGTACAGGCATGTGATTTGGAGAAGCCATCCCTCAGGAGAGAGAAGCCAGCTTGCTTCTCAGAGCAAGCATCCAGACTGATCAGCCCCAGCAGACTAGTCAGTCCCCTACAGCTGCTGAATCCAGCTTCATATCATCAAGTTTTGCTTTCTCATTTTTTTTTTAACCTGTCCTCATTTCATTGAGATCCACCCTCCATCTCCTATCACCTACAGAAACCTAAACTACAGGTATATTTAAAACACCTTAATTTTTTTTTTTAAAAGCTGAATTTTAATGCTCAATATAAAATAATTTATATATAAAAATATAAAGTTTCTAAGCAAACAGTGGAACTCGCTGTCCTGGGTATCCTGCAGCGTTTCTCCACACACAAGGCCCCTCGCTGCCTCCCCCAGCCCTCCCCTATCCCTCAGTCCCTCCAGTTTCCCCACACACACACTCTGGAAGCCATCCCGCAGCTCTTCCCTAGAGCTAACTACCTGTGAGGCATAGCTGCCAGCACCCAGGCTTAGCAGAAGAGGCACCTTTAGGCTTAAACTGCAGCCTTCTTTTAGCGGGGTGGTGCATTCAGGCCTTTTACCTCTACCCCGCCGTTGCCCTCCATGTAATTTCACTTAACCTCTCTGGAAAATTCCGTGCCTGTCATCAAATTTGGTTAATAACGCTCAATGAGTTAACAAGAAAGTATCAGCAGGAGACCAAATGATAGACAACAATCAAAAATTCATAAAAGCATCCCTCTAAGAGTTCAGTGCATGAACATCTCTTGTGTAGTTGAGAACTAGGGACAGCTGTTGGCTCCAGGCAAAACATTACTAACAGATGGGACAATTATTAATTGTAAGGTTTCACTGATGGAAGTTTTGGTTTACTTCATTTTTTATTTCAGTATTAGAAAGTAGCATCTGAGTTGCATTACACTGGCTTTTTTAGAGACAACTTCACTACAGAGCAGATAAAGAAGGAGATGTTTGGTTCATAGAGACAAATGAGAATGTTGAATAATGATTTGTGTTCTGTGGGCTGGAAATATTCTTCTGTGAATCATAAATGATTAAATTACGTCCATCCAAGAAGTATATTCCAGTTGTAATATCTTTTTTTTTTTTTTTTTTGGGGGGGGGGGGGTATTAGCAAAGTTCTTACCCTGTCTTCCAGATTATTTTCTTTACAAGACTCTGGTGAAACAGTAAAAGCCCTGCTCAATCATAAGTGCTTTTGTCCTAATGACAGTAATCGTGCAGAAATCTCCAATGTCTTACCAGAATTAGAGCATCCCCTCTAGCAAAATGCTGATTATGGATTCATATGTAAGAGCACTGAACACTGGAAATACTAACCAGATATTTACGGATATCAAAAATCCTTCATTCAGAGAGCTGATGTAGGTACTTATATAGGACCTTCATGATTATAGTGTAAGACAGTCGAGGGGATTTGGATAGTTTTCTTTTGGTATGGAACAAATACATGTTCACTCATAAACATCACCAGGCACTTTCTGGCTAGTCAGGGGAACCAGTAAATTTAATTATTATCACTGAGTGTCAAATTTAATTAAGAATGAAGCAAGCAAAGTATATAAACTTAACTGTATACTAACTTTTTCCTATGGTATTTCATTTGTAACATGTATTTCTGTAATCCTGTTAACTTAAGCCTGCAAAATACTTTGAAATACGTACAGAAGAAAATACAAACCAGAAAAGAACCTACAAAAATCTGGTCTTCTGTGAAAGTCATCCTTTTTTGAATAAAATCAGAATCCAGCAAAAATAAGCCTATCGTAATGTCCAAGATCCAGGGACATAAATGCTTTATTTTATGCCAATCATAGTCATCAGAAACATAAGTAAATTCCAAGTGTGAAAATGAAGTAAAAAACTGCCTAATGTGTGGCAATCTGAATCTTACAGTTAAAACTATCACATAAAAATTAAAGGAAAACAAAACCCTTAAGCAAGCTACCACTACAAAGCTTAAATATAAAATCCCAGTCTAAACAAATTTTAGCTAGGGATGTATTCCTGAATCTAAGTTTTACAATGAAAATGTTAAGAAATCATTAAGTGTAGCATCATGCTCTGGTGATTGCTGTGCACATTACACTGACCATCCATAACATGTATTCAGTACGTATAATTCATAGGCTTTTATTGAACAAGATGATGACAGTAACCTAGCTAGGAGGAAAAAAGATCATTCAGACAAATGAGGCAATTACATGGTAACTTCACACAATCAAAACTAATAGGAATAAAAGACATAGTTACAGATTTTCCACTACCCTTCTCCTAAATCAGCATGATCAGTTATTCCCAGTAAATACGCCTGAGCAGGTCTCAACTCATTAGATTTCAGAGTCTGCTCTGCTTGGTTTTTAGCTGATGAAGTTATTAGGAGTGGGTGAAGGGATCCAGGACATAGCAAAAAGGATTTATTCTTCTTGGCATACTGCTTGCCAGTCTGAAATGCTGGATTTGGCTGTCTGACTCAGGGCAATTATGAAGTACTCTTTCCACTTCAGCTGTTGCCTCCCACATCTTTATCACCCCAAGATTCAAAGACAAGATGACTGACAGGGTACAATAACTTGCAAAAAAATTTACCAGTGTTGTTAAAGTGGAAAAGAAAAAACTCTTATGGTCAACCAAGTGGAAATCTGAGTCACCTGAGATGGTCACCCCTTAACTCGATAGTGTCAGAAGCCACCTTTACCTAACTTGGAAACTCCATGAAGTGCTGCTGAGAAGTGCACAAAATATCCTGTTATACCTTAATCCTTCCCTCTGTTTTCTTTTATAGTCTGTTAGAAGGCTTTGTGTCAAAAACCCCCTAGTGCTACTGCATCAAATAAAAGCAAAATAAAAAGACTATTGACCTTGAAGAGTAGCCTTCTGAATGAACTATCAAACTGTTGCTACTTGAAAAGTTTACATCTATTATGCTTACAGATTATGCCTGTCTCCAAGTATATATTAAACCTACATACATATATATATAATCTTGTAATTTTTACAAGAATGTATTATGCCTAGTTTGACTAAACTGTCATGCTACTGATGTTATGTCATATCCAACAAATTTCCCCATTAAGATCTCTGTTAATAATGCACATAATAGAAGATACAAACTTAAAATACTTAAGTCATACAAACTACCTGTGAGCAGATTCTTCTGGGATTTAAAGTGGGTTTTATTTCAAGATAAAAAAAGCATGTAGGTAAATATTTTTATTTCCTGACAATCTGGTGGTGGCAGACCATCAGACCAGTTCTACATACTGATCCATAAGGACCATAAGGCAAACACTTTTCACAAAACTTTTTAGTTATACTGACAAACAGCATCTTGCCAAGTCCTATCTTCTCCTTCCAAACTGTGCCAACGCTCATTTTGGAGGTAAAAATCACAAAGGAGTAAGACTTTACTTCAAGACAGAGAATGGGAAGCTAAAACTACTGCCCAAACTGGCAATGAAGTAACTTCTGAAAATTCATCCTCACTTTCCTGCACATTTATTTCAGCAAAAACCAGCTATGTACAAATTTGCTCTGATAACAGAATAAAACAAAGAGAAATAGCGTCCAAATAGTAAGCAGGATTTTGCAGGGGGAAAAAAAAACAGAACACATAGCCAAACAAAATGTTGAAAGATTTTGAAAAGATGTTAAAAAAAGCACTCAACAACTATTTTTACTAATCCCACAACAGCAAAACCTGTAAAATGGGAGAAAACAGATTGCATATGGAAAACTTGTTTTTCTATGCACTATGGAGACCTGCCAATCCTCTCCTTTCCCAGCCAACCATGAATTTTGGCCATCAGTCTAAATTCTTCATACAAATTCCTGGCACTGGTACATAAATGCTGAATTTTCCAAGATGGTTATATGCATTTAAAAATTAATTTCAGCTTTCTAAAATTTACCAGTAATTCACTCTTCCCCCACAGCAACTCAACCTGATGTAATTTATCTCATTTTTTAAATCAGGCTTATCATCAGTATATCTAAGCATACTTCTTACTCCAGTTACTCCTGAAAATGCATAGATGCATTTTGTGTTTTACGTTTGTTCAGGACCATAACTCCCACTGAAGACATATTAGTGTACCATTAAAACACAGACATTTGACATTGCTCTACAAAGGAACCTGAATGAGTCATCAAAGAAAGAAAATTACAACCTCATAAAAGTATGTAGTATACACATATCAGTCAGAAGTTTTTTCTGCAGTGTTAAGTAGTTGTTTGTTATGCAGAGAAGTAATAAAAAAGGACAGTAAAACCCAACAATGCTAGTTGAAGCCAACCTGGTAACTACTAGTCTCAAACAGGCAACATTCAGTTTTTCTGAGTTCCAAGAGGAGATAGGTTTAGACAACAATGTATATTTCATACAGAAAAATATTACAAATTGTTAAGTTGGTATTTATATAAGAAGAGAGATACAAAAAGCAAAAGAGAAGGCTTCATCAGGAAAAAAAAAAAGAAGAAAATATTTTGCAAGTAGTTCCTCAGGCAAGGACATGTTATTTGAACCAATAAATTGAAAACAGGCAGCCTTTTTTGTTGAATGTTAATACAAAATCATTTGTCAGCAACAGTAATAACAGATTGCAGGAATCTATGGCTCCTATTAATGATTAGCTCTATGGAAAAATTAACAACTGTCACATACAAACAGCATAAGAATGTTTTCAAAACAAGCTATCTTTAAAAAAATGGTAACATTTTTCTGGATAATCACCGTACAGCCAAATGGAATATGCATCACCTTTCAGTAGATCGATAAGACATGCTACTGCTCAATTTGCAGCAGTACTGTTGATTGCTTTTCTACTATGAGGCAAGGGGTATGATTTGTTTCCATTACCTTCCCTTCCCTATTATTCACACAAGCTTCAGTACTGGTGGAGAAGAGAATTCAGGAAGCCATGCAGCACAGCATATGACATAAAATAAGACTTCCAAATACCAAATCTGTGAGTTCGAACCTTGATTATGACAATTAGTGAAATTATTCTGATAATTTCAACATACCATTCAGAAGCATTTTACTAACTGATACTTCAGAAAGACAAAGGATTATAATAACAGAAGTATGCAGAAGTAAAATAAAGAATGACGTAATTTCAAAACCAAAGCAATGATAATTCATACCAGAATGCTTTTGAAATTAATTTTATTATGAAGAATATGCAAGGGTCATGCTGGAGGAAGCAAATTATTTTGCCCTGACCTCAAATAGGAACTGATACTATTACAGTTACCAAGACATTGTTATTCCTGTTTAATCCAAAATCTCCAGCTCATGAGCAGTAGGATCTCTGACTGACTTTCACTTGGTGATTTCTAAACAGTAAATAAATTTTTCTTACTCAAGATGACCTCTATGCTCTGACAATAGGAAAACTTTCATTCTACAGACAAAGACCCAAGATACCCAGAAAGTCTGTGTCACATGATGTGTTTACACCAATACTGATGAATTTCTGCTTCCAAGTCACTTTTCAGTCCACTTATACAGTAAAATAAATAGTTGCTGTCATTTTCACAAGAAGATCTTAATTTATGTGACATATCTAAAAGGTAATTCTCCGCTGAATGACAAAAAATCACTTAGTTCAGCAATAAAAAAAGAAATTTTCTACTCAACTGGCCTCACACACATGAATCAGACAACCTAGGAGCTGAAGACTTCCCAGAGCACAGTTCCAAACCAAACTGCATTAAACGAACTTACCTACTGTATTTTAACACTAAGATTTCTGAATTAGTACAAATGACAATACAGTTTGTTTACTCAGGCAATAAACACAGTTAGTCAGCTTTGTATTAATGGTCTGCTTACCTTGTGTGTTTTGCTGTATGTGTACAGGTATGCCAATCTGTAGAGGCTCTTGTAGTGCTGGGGAAAGCGGCTGAGACACAAACAGAAGGAGGCAATACACTGCTCTGTCAGGAACTTCCGCTGTTCCTCAAGGTCTGCTGGAAGACCATGAGGAAATTCAGATGCATCTCCACAAGGTTCAGCTTTCTTTTTGCAGTCCCACTGTGAGGGTGGGGGGATTGCAGCTTTGATGAGATTGCCAGAGGCAGACTGAGGATCCACCAGAATTTTTTGGCCAGTAGGTTCAGCAGGATGGTAAGATTCTGAGCTCTCCAGCAGCTCTTCTGACTTTCCTGCAACTGGAACATTAAGAGAAGACAAAAGTGACAATGAAAATGACAAAATGGCAAATGAAATATACAAAATGACAAAAATTAAATACAACAAATGGTAATCTTTTTCTTCATTAAGGCATAGACAGAATTATTGAGTGGTTCCTGAAAAAATGATTACTATTCCTGATGTTTAATGAATAAGTAATCTTCAGCTCATTAACAAACAGAGCCACACACTGGTCTCTCCATTGTCTTTATTTGGTTTTTTCCCTGAGCTATAGTAAGAAATCAGCACACCTTACACAATGCAGGATTTTATATACTGTTGGAAGGTGGGGGAGGAGGGGGACAACAACAAAATGAAAGTGTAAATTCAGTAAAATTCTATTGCAAAGAAAGGAAGAAGAAACAGAAAATTAAAGTCATCCTGCCAAGTGAAATGTATTATTATTCTTAACAATCTACCCAGAAGAACACAATTCCAGAACACAATTTAGGCTTAGACAGAATGATTAGCAGCAGCTAACCTGGCCTTCTGAATAATGTAGGACCTACAGTTCCATCCAAATATTTTTGCGATTAACTTGGTAACTCATGGCTCAATTGACCCATCTTTTCTTGAAGGATACCAAATCTTTCTTCAGAAAACATCTGACACAGTGAGAGCTTCCATGTTTCCTGTTAGCTAGTCATTATTACTGAAAACATGCATGCTACATGCAGATTAATTTTTTTACCTTTGATTTTTAGTCATGGAAGTTTACTGTGTCTTTGTCTTTGCTAGGATAAAGAGCCTCTTACATTAGATCTTATCTCCTAGCAGGCTACAGATATACTAAAGTACACTTCATCCTCAAGTACAAAGCTGCTCTGTAACTTTTTCTCTGATAAGGCTGAACTTTGAGTCAAACATATTCTCCAGAACAGAAATTTTTCAAAATTTACTTGCACAGTCTATGTGCCCATTATAATTTTACTCTACAGATAGCTTTATGGAAAAACACAACTTTTGTTCTAATAAATGTTAGTAATGTAAGAATGCATTCAACACAGTTTTTCTGACAGACAACTAATGACAATAACACAACTCACTGCAAGCCTGAAAGAGAGACGTGTTTTTAGTCTAGTACCCAAAAGATTACTGGATTTAGTGATTATGTAAGTACTACTTTACAAAACTAGGAGCTGGCATCTATTTCACCATATTGATGCAAACATCACCACAGACCTCCCTAGCTTAGGCAAGACTGAAGATATTCTTAAAAACAAGAAACCAATCTGTGAACAAAAAGATCACTAGTCAGCAGCTGTTCCTAGTGAGAGAGATCAGTGAAGTGAATCAGGGCTATCCACATACCATGGTTTCTGGATCTATGAAATTGGAAAAGACTAAAGTATAGCGTGAACTGGCAAAAAAGACTTAACATCCTACAAAGGGCCACAACCCGGAAAGGTGGGCAAAATTTAGACATTGGTCTTATTTGTCTTTCCCTGCTGAAGTCCAGCCTCTCTATCTACTGCCACATCCAACTGTACAAACATCAGACAGGGAAATTCCAGCTAATAGATTTTGAAACAATTTTTCCCATGGAATACAGAACACTTAGTACTATTATACATGGAAAAACCTGGTAGAGAGCAATTCTGCTTCTGCAGTGAAATAAAGTATCCAATGGAGTAAAACATCTAATTCCACTACTTGTGCTCTTCTATGTACTAAATATCAAGCCGCTAATGGGCCAGAACAAAAAGTGCACATATACCTGGGGAAAGGAAAAGAGCTGTTTTGCTTGAGATTATCTTCAAATAACTACTTAAATTATTTAGAGATGTGAAACACTGAAAAAAGAGTAAATAATAACCTAAAAGAAGGCAAGCCAGTCAAAGGGCCACCACAGACAGCAGTTTATCATTATTCTTTTCTTTGCAAGGTTTAACAGGTAGTACAAATTGGGATGATAGCCATATAAGCAAAGCACAGTTCCAATTTTAAGCTACACACATACATGCAGCAATAATGCCTAGTTAAAATCCTCAGTCACAGTGCAGTGTATTTCAGTACTTCTGCATGCCAGAAGAAACATTTTAATGAGAATATATCAGCTGACATTATTAGATCAGGCATACTCTTTTCCTCTGTAGATCCCAGGGTCTCTTTGCTGGGCATCAGTGTATCAGCACAGGTAGTAGAAATCCTCTTCTCTGTGTAAGTCTTCCTCAGGCTGTCTTGAGAACTGGCAGGCTCATTAAACATATCCTGTGTGGAACTGGAGTCAGACAGCACGGCTGCAGTGCTATCCTGACTCCTCTCTGCAAAAGAGATAAGGAAGGAATGCACCATTTCATACTCATCAAGCCGTTACTTGCTGGTAACAGCAACATAAAACTGCAGCCACTCTGCAGACCTCTTACAAGTGCAATACAGGATCCTTAACAACCACCAATTCTGTTGTCTAAAAGGTATTTATTTTCTTTTAAGTTGTCTACTTCAACTTATCATTTTCATCTCACTTCTTTGTACTAAGAAATTAAAACCCCAGTCTTCTTTCGCTAGGTATTACCTAACACTAATGTAATAGAGAGGTCCCAGCCCCACCACATTTCTTCCTAGAATATAATCTTGGAATTTGATTCAAAAGCAATGATGCTCAACTTTCAAAAGCAGTTAGGCTGAGGATGCAATATTTCAGCTAGTATGATCCTATAAAATTTCCCAGGTTTACTGTGCCATTTACCTTGAAAAGCACCCAGTATAATTTTCAGTCTGACACAAGCAAAGCTCAGTTGACAAGAGAAAACTATGAACAACAATACTGGTAAAAATTACTTGTGAAGGACAGAAAAACCAGTACCATTAGAGGGCAGAGACTTACAGGAGTGTTCACTGATGCCATCTATCCTTCAGGTGTTAGATGCTGTTCACCAAATGTTCTGAAAGGTGATTTGATATGGCAAATAAACAATCCATCAAAGAACTAGGTCTAAGATAGATAGGAAAACTCTTGGACTTCAAGGCAGTAGACAGAAGAAGTGACTTTGTCTTGAGAGAGTGTAGTGTATGTTGGCTGCTGACTACATTACAGTTAGAACTAAGTTGTCAATCTGCTGATAGCTGTTACAGCACAGAAGAAATTGTACAGGATCGTGACCTTATCACGGGGGATAAAATTCACACCTGAGAACAAACAGGCAAGTGAAAACCTTCCACCCATGTCTGAAACCTGCCCGATATAACCCAAGTTATTCTCCATCAAGGGTAATCAGACGCAACCCTGCATGACTAAAAAATGCAGTTTAGTATCTCCAACAGAAAGATGCACGCATATTCCTACTGAGATGGGAAATTGGCATTTTTCTGTAATATTGTGCCAACACAATTCAGTGTCCAACACAAAATTCCAATATACGCAATTCTGTCTAAATCTGTCACACAAAAGATTAATTTCCAGTTTCTGCTTAAGATACAGGAATAGCTTAACCAAGAGGCATGTTACCTCCATTGTCTAGGTAGTTCCACTGCATTCTTATTCATTAATTTTCTTGATAAGATCAAGAAAGAAAATTAAAAAAGCAAAAGCCCTTGCTTTGAGATGAGCTGATAATTTAATTAAATTTCTTCTGTTCCATCTGAATTGCACTTGTTCAGGAGAGAGCTAAGGGTCTCCTATGAATTTATTTTATCAAGATAAATCCCTCTGCAGACCTTCAGCTTGGAGATCAGGTTCTGCTTATTAGGATTCCAACAAATTTAAACCAAATTTGATGCACTCCGTAGGCTTTTCACTACCACACAAAGAAAACCTTCCCTTTCAGTGAACAGATCTTAATAAAACTGTATCTTGAAAAAGAATGGGGGAACAGTATTTGCTTCCTAATTGGAAGTTATATAGCTCGTTAATGATGACAAGTTTTATACAGAAAGAATATAATTATAAAGAATGGGAAGGGAAGGATTCTGAAGAGAGGTCAGTCAAGCTTTAAATGACTCATTTATAAAGCTTTAATAACCTTCTGTGGTACAAATGGATACTATTGAACTCCCAGTTGGCATCAGGGAAAACATTTACAGTAGCTCCCTTGATATTTTTTTTAAAGGAAGTTTCTGCATCTGTGACAAAGAGGCTGAATTACTCATCTAGGGAAAGAAAAAAAAAATTGCAAATTTCCAAATGTTGCCATAAGCCTGGAGGTCAGTTCTGATGTGTGGGTTATGACAGATGAAGCATTAGAATGTAAATCAAGAACTGCTAGACCAATATGCGAGAACAATCAGATCACTAGGAAATGACACTAACTTCCCAGCATGCAAAGACAGACAATGATTGAGCATGTTGAATTTCAAACGTATGCATGACAGGCAAGCTTCTCCCTATGGGGAACAAATGTAAATACCACCTTACAATTAGCTAGCTACATTTATTTGAAATTTCTACTAAAATGAGTGTAGCTCTAGGTATGTATGTTCACTCTCCTTTTCTTTGAACACATTAACTACATAAAAAACAATAATGATATTAACATTTGGCTCCTTAATCACTGAAAAACAGAGGAAGACTACTATTGAGACAACTTCCTATTATTTTAGATATTTCCTGAATGCAGTAGATGCTTTCAAACTAAACAGGCCTGATAAAAAACACCACAGTATTTCAGAAATTAGCAGCAGCCACCAGTTATTAGTATTAATTTCTCAGAAGTCAAAGAGGATTGGTAAAGTTCCATGGAATGAAAAACAAAGTGTAGTACCTATCTTTACAAAGGATAAAAGGTCAAATCTATTAGCCAGCTGGCCTTCATTTTCCACAGAATTATTTGAGCATAAATAAATAAATGCATTTATAAGCACCTAAAAGATAACAAGGTCAGTAGCAGAAAATGTGTGTGTATCCCAGCACATATATTCACATATGCCTGTAAAGAATTAGTGATTCTCAAGCCAGAAATGGCCAAAATGTCATGCTATTGTAAAAGCAATTCAGTAAGCTAGCACACTTGAATGTATAATCAGTAACTTCACAGAAAAAATACGTAAGAGTCTTCCTGTTCTACTGAGCACTAATGAAAATTAAGCTTAATTATGGTGTCTTTTTTAAAATGTGCGTCCCAAATACAGACACTGAATAACTAGAATGAATTCAGAGGAGAGGAAAAAAAATGATGAGGAAATTAATGAGATGGCATATAAGAAAAACATTGGGAGAACTGGACTTATTTATCGTCAAAAAGATGAGGGAGAATTTCCAAATACATACAATTAACCAAAATAAAAATACAGTAATTGCTTTTCATATTCACTAAGTACAGAGCAAGAGGCAATAGGTTTTAATTAGAGCAAGAAAACTGCTTTTTTTTGTTTTTTTTTTCCTTAATCTCTAGCTTAACTGTTACATACAGTTAAAAAATTACATAAAGAACCTATAGAATTGCTGGAGGTTCTCAAGGACTGGTAGACAAATAGCTAGGTTACCCAAGATGTACCTTAATATAGTAATTATATAATATAATATAATACAATAAAAAAGCTCTGTCAATACCTAAACACTGCAGTATGTAATGCAGAACTCATGGCAACTGCACCAAGTCACATCCTAACTCTGCTTTTTAAAAAAAAAAAAAAAACAACAAAAAAACCAAACAAAAACCCCTACATAATTTTCATACATGAAAGTACTATGCTTTTCTAGCCTAACTCACAAATATCTTTTATATATACTAGACAGACAGATGGCATATATTTTTACAGTCATTGTGTTTTTCCTTCAGCTTTTCCTTCATCTGGTAAGTTGACTGCAGTTCAGACAGTCATTAATGTTATTCAACCTACACGCCAAAAACCACTGCAGCCAGTGAGACATGAGAATTAATTCCAGATTCCCAACTGCTGTTGATACCTGTCATTTTGAAAGATGCAAATCCAAGAGAACGTCAGTGCTTTTTAATAATTTCTACTATAATTAAAGACAATTTAATGCAACTCAGTGTAATTTAAGAGTTAAAAAACTACTGATTTTAGTATTTTGTTTACCTAAGGTATTTTCTAAGTTCCTCCATCTGGCAATAGCAATAAGACAAGCTTTTCCAAAAAGCTGAAGTAATCCCTCAGTTATAAGCAAATGATAAATCAAGGACTAAATAGTCTTTTGAGGTCCCTTCCTGTAAAGTTTCCTATTATTTCAAAAGCTAAGATAAAAATACAACTGGGTATTAATGTCCCAAAATTATTATCTGTAGTGGAAATAGAGAAAAGACAATAGGGAAAAAGGTCTACTAAATTGTGCATAAGCAACTGCAACAAAATTCCTGTTAAAAATATGTCCTGATACCAGATTCTCTCTTTGGTGTTATTATATTTTGTGTCATTACTTTGTTGCATCACTCCTAAGTTTCAGGAAGATTTCCAACATGATGAGCTGAAATCACTATTCAATGTAAAGTAAAGTATTTCATGTTTATTTCTAAAGATTAAGGAAATGGTACTTGAGAGCCTTTTTTTTTTTTTTTAAACTCATTCCTCATAATGTACGCAAATTGTGACATTTCAGGGATTTCCATGTCAGACTGTATCACCTACTCTGTCAACAGGTGAAAAAGAACAGCTCTGGACAGAAGACGTAAAAAGGTCAAAAGGAATAATCTTGTTAATTTTCCAAGACATCAGTAAAAAAATATTAATTATTATTGGAAAGATGTCATTGGGAAGAAAGAACTTTTATGTTCATCTATACTGCCAAGACCTTCATTGTATCACAATGAAATCCTGTCAGTCACTTGGATATTTAAGTAACTATCATTACTGAAACACATCTGTCTTAGAAAAATACCTGTAGTCCATTTGACTTATTTCTATGCTCAAGAGCATTTTAAGATTAATCTTATCCTGAATGAAATAGGTTTACTGGGTTGACTTAAAAAATCCCTACTCCACACTATTCCTCCATACCAGAAAAAGCCATTAGCATGTCATTGTTACTGCTCCATTAGCATTCAGGCACAACACCTGCATGCCTACCAATTAACAGTAAAAAGTTGTGTTAAACTTTGGGGAATCTAAATGACTATTTAATTTCAAAATATAACAGGAAAAAAAAAAGCTCAATACTTCACTAGCCATTACTCTGTGCCAGCGTTCTCCCATGGGCACCATAAGCCCTGTGGACCATATACTGTAAACCTTGTTACCTAAACTGTGTCCACTCACAGGGCTGAAGGAGGGAAGAGAAGAGACAGTGATGTGTTAAAGTGTTAAGTGACCTGAACTAGCAAACATACAATCCTAATGACAGAGCTCTTACTGCTAAGTATACTGACCAGGTAACATCTCTCATCTTACAAGCTTACATAATTTATTCTCAGGGGAGCTGAAGTACAGCTTCATGGTGCCAATATGAATGAGGTATTCCGCCTTTGTCAATTAATTACTATGCAGCTCAATAATCATGTTGTCTGCCCTCCATCCTTTGAAACTTTTTGGAAATTAAAAGGAGGAGGGAGAAGACCTCTGAAATATCCGCATATGGGGTAGGTTAACAGGCTCAGAAAGCCAACAGAATGTAACTCACTCTTTCTGAATATTTTTTTCTGTCTTAAATATCTGAAGGAAAATGTATGCCCAGCTATTACAAGCTGGTACCTGAAATGTGATGAACAACCAGCTACAAGTCAAAAATCAGAAACGAGGGGGACAGGAAGCTTTTCTAAAGAGCTATATACATATGCTAACTCAATTTACAGTAAAGAACAATCCTGCTGCATAGTTCGGAGCTTATGAATAACTAACTATATATTATTATTAAAAAAAATAATCTTGTCTCATGCAATAAAGGTGGGTTGTTCACAGGCTGTGTATGTACAGAGTCTCTGTTTGTCCTGCCTGCCTGGCACCGTATCTCCCCTCTCCTCTTTACTTGTATGTATGAGCATTTTTCTTTATTGATCTGTAGTCAGAAACATGATGTATCACACAATTCTCTTTCTTGAAACAGATTCCACCCGTAACAGAAGACAACATTCAGCTTTGTATCAAAAGGCACTTGCACATTATTAAAAACAAAAGAATTGCAGAGATTTGCATGGGAGCAGATTAATTTCTTGAGGACAGCAAGTCCTCTGAAAGTTTAAAGGGAGTTCTCTTATAACATGAGTCAAAGATGAGAGTCTATGTTTTGTCTGGCTGCACTGAACATTGAATGTGTATTGATAACTTGCAGTCATATTGCTGTTCTTCTGTCTTTAAGTGCAGAGCAAAAGAGTATCTCATCAATGTTCCATTTATTTAGTCAAATTCTTTTTACATAATCTCACACTAAATGTCAGTGTGATACTTTTACTAATCAGAGAGAGGTTAAATTGGGGAAAGGTAAAAATGGAGCATACTGTAATAAACTGTATCTGATTCATTATTCATGTAGTCCAGTATGCAGTCCCCATGAACATTCAGTACCATGTGCCAAAAAAGGATATGTACTGCAGACCAAAAGATTTCATTTTAAACTGCTGGAGAGAGAGAATTTTGAAGGGTAAGATTTCAATGTTACAAAATGCAATGTGGATGTTCTTTTTATGCACAGAAATATCCACTCCACCTTAGAAGCTTATTTAGTTTGGCATGAGTGACAACCTGGTGCAAAAAGTTTCTCAGAGATCACCTTTGTCTCATCGGGATGTTGAGAACCCCCATTTACAAAAAACTGTGCATCTTCAGTTTGCAGAATTACAGACCGACAAACTATGAAGTGAGACTTCTCCCACAGCATGAAGCAAGTAGCCTTTCCCAGTGAGTTTATCATGCAGGTTTTGCCAATTATTAAAAGCAAGCCGTGACAGGTAAAAGCAGGAAGAGAATGCCTGGGGAACAGAGATTTGTATAAAGGTTAGAGGCAGCACGGGCAATATTGGTTGCAAAAGCAATCAGGCAAAAGACAAACACAAAAAAGGACGATTACATCTAACTACACACAACATACTACATGACATGGATGAAGACTTAAACAATATGACATTTTAACACTGCAATAGCAATGGATACTGAATACATCATCTGCATACCACCACAATAATACGGAATTGAATATCAACACAATAACAGCATACTACAGCAAAAAAGACCTCACAACAATCTCCCAGTTCACTTTTTGGGAAATAGATTTCTCATTCAGATTTTTTTTCTTTTATTTTAATACTTTTACTGCTTTCTGAAGTAACTTTAATGCTTAGCACAAAATTCAGGTAAATTTAAACTGCTTGAAATCTGTACTGCAATTGGCCTTTACTGACTACATACATCCAGCTTGTACACAGGAAGACAACGAGCATGTCTGTTTTGATATGTAACACTGGCCATTTAGCTGTGCAAATACGGTGACATCTCAGGTAATGGCAGTCATGGTCCCTGCTGAGTTCCTGTTTTTTCTTGTTTCCTACTTTGCTCTTGGAAAATAAAGAGAGTCTAAACCTCAGGCTTCTACTGTCAGATGCAAGTTTTCATTTTGGAGGGTTATAAAACAGCAACAGGTAGGGGTGATGACAGGAAAGACAGGATTAACAGAAGGAAGGAAAAGATGTTGCCGAATGGAAGGACAAGAAAAGAGAAAGGAAGTTGCCTATTTTACACACTTGACAGCAGCTAGTCAGCCAGCAAATAACAGCTGCCACTCGGCAATACTTCTGTCTCCTTGAAAGAGATGTATGCTAGCAGCTGCCACAAGGAAAAAGTAGTTTAGTTACTTTACAAGCTGTTATTTACTGGTTGCTTTCTCCCGTTTCTATTAAATATATGGCTTAAAATTAGTATCACCAGCATTCACTGGATATAAAGCTTCTCAATACTCTCAACTTGATTTCTGCATATCCTGGTCTTCTTTTTCCACCAGCAAAACGTGCTGGAGAGCTACAGAATTATAATGAACATTTAAATATAATGTATCCAAAATAAGTCTGCCCTCACAACTTTACCTATCTACAGATGAATGCTTGAAGATTAGAGTGCCAATATTTTCAAGAAAAGATGTCTGGCTGTACAGTAATTCTCTCCTGCTTATAATGAGATAATTTGCTGCACTAGAAGGCACATTGTTGGATATCTTTAAAAAAAATAAATCAAAATCTCCACAAACAACATAAAATTAATAGAAAAAATAGGGCTCAGAAGGAACTGCAAGAGTTCAACTAGTCCATTCCTTTTTCCATCAGGATAAATTACATCTCCATCATTGCTGGCAGATGGCTGTATTGCCACTTTTTAAAGACTTCTAGTGCTGAAGTGTTGCAGTGTTATACTACCCCCAAGAACATACTATAGTGTTTCACTTTTTTTTGCTAAATAGCATTTCCTAATACTATTCCAACACCATTTTCTAATGTCCAGATTGAAAATGCACTTTAAGTCTAATATTGTGTGTTCAGTCTCCCACGGACATGGAAATCCTTTTTTTTTTGCCTTCAACTCTTTGCACAGCCTTCAACACTACTTAGGTTACACTGCTGTCAGGTCTCCCCTTAGCCTTCTCCTCTCTAGATAAACCAACCCAATTCCTTCTCTCTTTCCTCACGGGTCATGTTTTCTTGAAGCATAGCACACAAAAATGGTCAAAAGAGGTCTCACGGGTCAGCAATGACAGGGATCCCAACTAGCATGTTTGCTTGTGGTAACACGAAGAGAACTTTGTAGGTAAGACTCTGTAAAATGCTCTTATTTTGTTTATGTCATATATGATCAACAATATCTATACAAGAGTAAGAGTAAATAAGAGCATTGTCAGGCCTCAGAAAGAATAAATACCTAGGCTGAATTTAGGCCAAATTGTGAACAACAATATAGACAGTTTCATTTGCTATCAGAATGGTGAAAAAAAATGTAAAGAGTAATCAAATGATGGATATTTTCTTGCTATTTTTAGGAATGGTGTAACAGAAACACAGGCATCAATTTTCTTCAGTGATGTGATTATGTGTAAGATGTCAAGAGCATTTTACTTTAGACGTATATATGTTAATACAAGTAAAATGCAAATCCATGCAGAGGAGCACAGTATATGTAATAATGTAAAAGTGGAAGACTTCTGGGCATTGCTCAGCCTGTTAGCTGTCCCTCCATCTGTAACAGCCCCAAGGCAAGCAAGTATTTCAGTTTCCTGGGGCTCTTCAGTATGCTGTACCCAGAGTTTAGTTGTGCCAGCAACTTATAAAACATTATGAATGATGCAATACTTTGCAATTCTACTTGTCACGGTTATACACAGCCTTCCTAAACATCACCCTAACTCCGCTTCCTTCAGCACCTGACATTAGAATTGCTTTGACAGCAGCAAAGCTTAGTCCTAGCTAGGCTAAGTTAGCAGACCCAAGAATTGCTACTTCAGCCATGGCAGAGGTAGACATTCCTTAGCTTGCACCTTCAGGCTTTGCTAAGCAGCCAACTTTGCTCTCATCGGGCAATTCGCATGCCACAGTCCATAATAACTTACTTTGAGTGAATGTACTAACGACACATACTGGAATATTTATCTAAATTATGTATCTCCTGGGAACATTTCAACAGTGTTCAGGACCTAAGCAGACGTAGTCTTAGGCAGAACTGCTTCTCTCAGGGAATATTGTTCAGGAAATATTTAAATATTTGCTCCCTTCTGTGTTTGCTGTGTCAGAAGACATCAAAAGGCTAATATAAGAGCCTAATCACTGCGTAACTCATTCACACTAACACACATGTGATATTAAAACACTCCAATTAATTACTCCTGATTGAAATGTAAGCATGAATAAAATGAACATTTCTCTCTTCAGTTTAGTGAAAGAGATGAAGGCTCTTCTGTCAATTTTGCCAAGTTTTCTTGGGGAAAAGGAATAAATTCACCTTGCAGAGTTTCCAGGCATATGAACATTTGTTTCAAAACTATGTCAAAGTTATGTACAAATTACTGTTCTTCAGAAAATGACAATAGAAAGCAGCCCACCCTCCAGAAATAAATTCATATCACGCAGAGCATTTCTGTGGGGCCTGCCACATTCTACCAACACTAAGCTATACATTGCAGATATTTTAGTCCTTCTTGAGTGCTGATAGTCACAGATCCAGATAGATAAACAAATGGCCAGAAGAGAAGAATCAGAGTAAAATTCCTAGCCAAATAATAATGTCAGGTTACTTAAATAGTAACTTAATTTCTACTATATATGTATATGGCAAAATCTTCATTAACACTGTGATACCACCCTACCTTCTGCATTTATAAGCCAATTATTTATTATATCACTTTATATTCTATAGAGATGAGCTGCTAACCAGTCATTGTAAATGATAAAGAAAAATTAAAAGATGAAGTCTACTGGACTGTCATGCAAATCACTTCGTGCTGATACACAATATATTCAAAATAGTTGCCACCTGCCTCCTTCAAAAAAGGATAATACTGTTTTGCCTTTTTAACAAATTGTCTTGTTTCAGTCACAGTTCAAATTTTTACCTGGTCATTTCACACAGGCACTGAAACACAGTGTGCAGTTTTCTGAGGACTGAACCCACATCTTTCCTAATAACCTCAGACAGACATTTAGCTCTGGAGGGGGGGAGGGAGGGGGAAATCACTGAAAATTCAGTCAGCTACATACTCCTCCTATTGACATTCCCGTTTTGACTAAGTAACAGTTGCCAATGGTGGCAGGTGACAACTTTGAATTTTATATTTAAAGCTCTGACTGTACATTGATTCTATTTAAAGCACTGAATTTATAAAGGTAATGAGCTTCAATATTGCCCGTGTTACCACATACCCATCACCCTCCTTGAAATGAGCAGTTTGATCATTCCTGGTCAAACCCCCCATGATTAGAGCACCTCCCTGTGCTGCCAGTATTGAGAACAGGGACTGTACCGTCCGGCGTTGCCTGCTGACGGGGTTTTTTACATTTGACGTAATCGTGGTCAACTGGAGTGGCTGTGTAAGGTGGGGATGTCAGACCTGGACCAGAGGATGAGGGGAGGGAAGTCCCAGGGCCCGGCACTGTTCCAGCTGAAGAGTGAGAGTCTTCATCAATCATGCAAGCTTTTTCCCTGGGAGGGGCAAGAAAAAAAATAAGTGTTAACATACTAGGGAAATGTACAAAGAACAAAAGACGACTACATGTTCTTATGACATTTCCAATACAGGAACCAAATCTTACTAACAAATTCTAAATGATGGATTTTTAAGTACAGGTTAAATTCCTCCCTTGTCACTGGTCAATAGTAAAACATTCTTTATTTTGTAGTTGTTAATGAGACAAATTTAGAGGTCTAAAGTCTCTTATCCTTTAAAATAAAGGCCATTTTTGCTTTTGCATTTGTTAAGAGTTGATAAAAAAAATTAATTTTATTAATAAATAGAGTGGCTTCAAAATGGATCACAAGATCAAAATTGTTCTATTTTGTTCCCTTCCCATCTACACTGTGCCAATTACTGAGAAGATCTCAGAGTAGCATGTAATCTTACTGTTCATGATACCTGAAAACTGCAAACATCAGAATTAATTCTAATCACTTTGTTTTGTTTATATTTCATTCAGCTGCATTTTAATAGTTTATTATATAGTAGTTTATAAGTATGCTTTCAGAAGATACTTTGGGAATTTAGCACTCACTTCTCTGCAACTTTTGGGGTGTTCTTCTCCTCACCCCTGGCAAATGGTCCCTCAGAAGCTTCTTTCATGAAACTAACTAGTATCTCTGCATCTACTCCAGAGTCTGGTTTCCCCACAAGTTTCAAAATAGAAGCATGAAGTCGAAAGTATACCTAGAAAACACCGAAGTCCATTTGGTCAGCAGGGAATTCATAGCTCTGCAACCTATTACAAATAGTCTCTTCTCTGTAGAAACTGCAGGAGTTAGTAAAGACAGTCATTTGTTACCTAAACTTACCCGAATAAGACATTTCCTGCCTTTGAAAGTTGCTTGTAAATTACAAGATCTGAACACCTAAAACTTTTGCAACTGCAACCTATGGAATACAACAATGAAAGCAGACCTGGTCTCCTTGGAAGCAAGTCCTTGGGTATGTTCTAGATACAGTATTTTTACCTGACAACACAGTGAAAGCAAAGGTGTTGTGGCTACTATGCCAATTCATGCACGAACTTTGACTTTCACAGGTATGCAATCCTTGTGAAACCTATCCATGTCTGATTTTGATAAAAACTGACTAATGAACTGTGTGCAGCCAAATCCAGAAGTGGAACTTCTGCCTGTCTGTCCAATACTGAGACCATATGCATAAACTGCCTTTAAAACAAAACCAGCCTGAACAACAGGCTCCATTTTATTCTCCAAGTTAGTCCTGTAAATGTTCCCAGATGCAGAGCACCATGTACATATGCCTAATAGTATGAACTAATGATGACTGGTATTCCATTATCTGTAGAGAACAAGGTTTTCAAGCCCACGTATTTAACTTTCTTTTACCTCCAACGCTTCCATGGCAAGTTCTGGTGGATTATGGTAGTGAATCTTCTTTGGATATCGGGCAGCCTCCTCATGCAAGTAATGACCTGCCTGTTTGTAATGAAGCAGATAGACAACAGGAGGCTGTTTCTGCTTCTCTGCAATCTTTCCCAGCATGTAGTGAATAAGCCACTCCTCTTCATCGCCATCTCCCTCACAGCGAGATGCTGACGTAAAACACAATTTGGCTGTCTCCAACATACTGTCTCGACGCTCTTCCATCTGTGATCAAACAAAGTGTTGAGAATACATGAATTCACTGTGGCTGGGATGAAAAATTTTAAAAATACACTCCTGCATATAAAAGTGCATAAACAAGGTACTTCACTTAAAACACTTTCAACCTAGAAGACACAGAACATATCCAAGTGATCAAATACATCCTGATGACCCACAAAACGTGTTTAAGGATAGGTTTTTGTTCATTCCAGTAACTGCTGACACAAATAACCAGAACAAAACAGCAAGATGGAAGTGTAAGAATATGCATATAAATATAAATCTGAAAAATAACCAATATACACATCTAGAAAAATTTTACCACTTTTTCAAAGCTGTAATTATCTTAACTCTTAAAAAAAAAATTATTTGTTTTGTTCTGCAACTGAAGTCTGCTAGAGCCACACTATGGACCACTATCATTTGTGAAGAAATGTATTTCATCTTGCTTGCAATGCATCTAATTTTGAGCTGAATATGGCAAGAATACTCTTTTTCACACACACACCCCCCCAAAGAAATTAAAACCAGCAGCACAAATTAAAGTTAACTGCCATGCATTAATGTAATTTTCTCTCTTTGAAAAAGTAGTTTATAAATTTAAATTGTTGGGCTATAACAGAATCCTAAGCACTTGTTGCACTTCAAGAACTATAACATAGCCTTTTCTTTCCTAAATATTTTGTAAGGAGAAGAGAATAATAAAGTTTTTATGTATGAGAAACACATTCCTGAAGAGATATATCTCTGGAAGGGAGATTGTATTGTTCCAATTTGTCTTTCACTATAAAAGAGCTTTTCTTAGTAAATTATGAGTTTTTAATACATTCACTTGAAAAAGGAAAGATTCAAGTAGTCCCAAATAAACATTCTGATTTAATCCACAACTTAAGATGGCTGCTCTGTATTTACCCTTTATCTGATAATAAGAAATAACTCCAGCATTATCCCTGGAATTCTTCAGCAAGTCCCTCATAGCCAAGAGGCTTGCAAGACAGTAAGACCAAACTTTTGATAGATCAAAGGCATAAAATGTAATAACTTCATTTTCTGAGTAGTTAGTTTTGGAGCTCTTGGTCGTAATAACCCTCAGAAAGAAAAATCTATTGTTAGTTGTAATTTCAAACATACTATTTAATAAACCATTTGTTTTCCTTTAATATGCATGCTTACATTGTCTTTCTTCTCAGAGGATCAAATGCTGTGTAAGTGTCTCTGGGAAGTGCAATGTTAATACAGTTACATAGACAGCTCAGATGCAAGACCCATCACCTTGCTGTAAATACGTTCTCCTGGAAACAAAGGATGTTCGCAATACCGTTCTCTATAGTTCAAACACTAAGAGTTTTTACAAATTACAGCAGGTGCTCAGGAGCAGCACTTCTCTTCTTCATTCTGCTGCCAGTTGTGGACTACATAATATTTGTAAGTCAGAAGAGTTCAATCAGAAATAGAGTTTACTGGTCCAAAAAGACAGACAAAACATTTCCCCTAACAACTCTTATCACTGTCTGTGAGTATTTAGAATTGCTCATTTTGGCTTAGCAACAAATTTCATAATAACTCTTTTTCATCATCATCATGCATAAAGAGCTAATGAACTTTAAACAACTTTTTCTATGAAAATTCTACCAATCTCCTAATTTTGATCATTTAAGTAAATAGTCCAAAAACAGAGAAAAGGGGGAGGATGTCTTTAGATACAAGAGATGACATATGGACACAGATACCAGAGCAATTCCTGATTTTTTCACTATTTAAATATGTATACATTTCACCTTTTCCTGGAAACATTATATGACATTTACAGAAAGGAAAGGTAAATATAATCCCCCTTTCCAGAAGGTTACAATAATTTTGTGTCACCTTCAAAAGATAATTCAAAGATCAGGCTCAAACTAATTTTACACAGGAAGAAAGAAAGAAAAAAAAAACAACCAAAACCCAACTTTAAATACTGCTTGACAACAGCAGCTTAGATGAATGAATATTAGAATTTCCAATATTACTAAGTAACCATACAGTCTAATATGTGGTATACAGCATGTAAATATTTAATTAAAAAAGTTACAGTGTTAGAAAAGATAATTTAAATATTTAAAATTTCATACTGCTCTCAGTTAGACCCCACCTGCTGCACAACTTCAGGGGGGAGTTCTGATTTCCACTGCTTAAGCTGTCGAGATGCAAAAGAATGTAGGGCATAGGAAATGGTGCCGTATTCTATCCACAAGGAGAGATTAGAGCTGTCAATCTCTAGGGCTCGCTTGAAGCAATTCAAGACAGGAGTAGAGTGCTTCCAGATTGGGCCATCACTTTTCAATTCATTAGAGTTCAACTTGTCCTGAATACGACTTGCTCGAGCCAGGGCCATCCCAGCCCATGAATCAAACCTATGCAAGCAAGAACATAACACATGAACAATTTCGCCCCTAAACATTACACTGAATAGCAGAGACAAGATTCATTTTGTTATATCCGCAACTTTCTCTTCCTTTCATCACACGTTCTCTCAAAATAGATTTCTGCACCTCCTCCTCCCCTCATAGCAGAACAGAGGCTGTGTAGCCTAAACCATACTGATTTTATTAAAAATAGTTCCCTAATAAAGCACTGTCCCCAGTAATTGTCACACATAAAAAAGATGAAACAACAAGCTTTATTTGCCACACAAAAATAGCATATCTGTATTTCTAATGGCAGCACTCTGATTGATTTCCTTTCTCAGTAACGATGCTGTCCTGTCCAAACATTGTCACCCTTTATTTCTGTAGGCCAGCAGACAGCCATTATGACATTTTGTATTGTTGGGCTGAACTGTGAATGGTCTTTATCATCATCACCATCATTTTCCAACATAAAAATCAACAAAACCAAAATGCATTCATGTAGGAAAATTCTGATGAACAATAAAGACTGCTTACTGAGGGGACTGATCAGGATCTAGTCCTGTGTTTATTAGATCATTGACAACACAGTCTGAAGAGTAGTTTCCATATTCCATAATCTCACATTAACATCTGGGGTCAATGGCTCTGGAATTTTTCAATTTTACCATAATTCTAACACCAAAGGAATAATCATAATGTTTTCACATTTTTTGTTGGAATTTCTTCCTGACTTCAATTGAAAACCCATTTCTGGGTCAAGTGACCTCAATAGTCAGATTCCTGAGGGGAATGGAAGGGGAACTGTAATACAGACATTTGAAGAAGTAACATCTCCTATGACTGGGGTAAAAATACTACGCTACCACATAAAGTATCTTCTGAGCAATAAAATGTCACACATTAAAGTAAAAATGCATTCCACTGATTTATTTATGAATTTAGGTTTCAAAGTATCAAAACTACAGAAAAGGGGGGGGGGGGGGGGATATTGGTAAATTCTTTATCAGACTTTGAACAAGAATTTTAGCAATCTGCTAGTCACAGTTCCCAGACTAGAAGATTCAATAAAACATTAAGCTACAGCTATTTCCTTGTAGATTTCACATGTAAAATTGCTCTGTGCCTTCACCTTCCCTTTTGTCTCTGTTATGTGACTGGATTTAGAAGTAGTTTTCTTGTCTCAAACCTATCAATCTAGAGTTTTTGTCACTGACCCTCATCTATCAACTTGAAGAAGAATTTAAATGATAGCTAACACGTAATATGCAAACCCTATATTTAATCAGTAAATTTAAAGGTATTTAATTTCATTTTAGAAGACTTATTCAAAACATGCTTTATTTTTAAGATGAGAGTGCTTAATCTTGGTGGTATTTCAGTAAGTTGTAAATTATCAATAAACAAGGTGTTTTAGTTTGAATAGCACTTAAATACTTTACTTGAGCTTGTATTCTCTGAGTAGTTGTCTAGCAGCAAGATCAATACTTTTAGAAAGAGGTCAGCCTAAACAGTTAATCCACTAAAGAATGCTGTTTGTGCTATAGCTATGCTATTAACCAGTGATATTTTTCATTCCTTGTCATGTATAAACATGCCAAAACAAAGAACAAAAGGTGTAAAAGAGAAATATGGATTCAGTCCTTGCCCTTCCCAATTATTATTTATTTTAATTTAGCTTCCCCCTCCCCTTCCATTTTTTGGTTTTAATTTCAAAACAATCAAACACTTAACACTAGGGTTTAGGTTTTGTTTTGTTTGTTTTAGAGATGCCTTTAATTATACAATTGACTTATGATAATGGATCGCAGGTGGGTTTTTGGGGTTTGTATTTTTTTGGTCTTGTTGGGTTTTTTTAACTCCTAAAAGCAAAATAAACATCATTTGTTGTCCACTTTTCAGTACTGAAAGAATTGAGAAGAATGAATGATGTGCAGCAGGATCCAATAATACCAACCTGTTTGGACAAATACAAATGTCGTGCATGTAAAATTTAATGGCCTTAGACTGTTCTTTATTCTTGAAATGATAGTCTGCCAGAAGATAGTACAACTCAGTCACCACTGGTGGAGAATAGTCTGCACCATCTGGGAGAGATGGTGCCTGAAAATAAAAAAAAAAGTAAAGGTTCATATTAAATAAAATAGAATATGAAGGTATTGAATATGGAGACAGTGAAAGCATTCCACAGATACACAGAGCACCTACAAACACTAACGAACATCTCATACTGACTCCCTATTAATCAGTATCACATCTTGCCATTCCAAAACTAAAAGCTTTGGTGGTGTCATTCTTATTTCATTTAAATGCAATTACCTGAGGAAATCCAACATCACGGAATAAATCACTCCCCCTATCTCAAAGTCAACATAACAATAACAACAATAATTTTTACTCCTTTCAATTTTTATTTTTTTTTTAAAGCAGTTCATTATACCTTGCTGCATGTTCCTTCAATGTAGGCAGATACAGCATCTAGGCTCAGCATAGGCTTGTCTGTTCGAGGAACAATTGTAGCAGTCTTCTTCAAAAGGTTGGCCAAATCAGCAGACACAGTGCTGGTTTTGTAACTATCAAATTCTGGAAGAGTTTTAGGCTTAAAATATTCAAACATGAACAAAGCATCTTCCCATGTTAGATCAACCTGAAGAGGGAGGTAGATTAGATGGGGAAAAAAATGATCTGAAATTCCAAAATTCAATAGTCTACTAATGATGAGTTTCTATGGCTTTTCTAGTTCATAAGAATATACATATTACTCCAGCAGGAAACAAATTTCCCAAGAGCAGAATGACTAAAGGCACCATTAATTTATGTGGCTCACAAATATAGCATACTGCTCACTGACTTAAAAGACTAAGGTATTGAGCTGTAACTTACTGTATGCCACTGGAAAAAAAAGGTCATTCTATTTGCTTAGAAGAGTTGCTCAGAAAAGTTGTTTATAAGCAAGAGTCAATTGCAAGCATCCTGAGTGACACTGAGATCATGGGTAAGATATGGAGCAGAAAAGCTTTGCACCTTCAATTTCAAACTCAAGTAAGGAGAATAAATTAAATGGGAATCAGACAAAATTCTGAGACTCAAAAATCTTCAAACTCTTTACAGAAAGGTACTTTCAGAATTTATTCCTCATTTTCCTTTCACTTTTCTTTCTTCAAAATAGTAAATAAAAAAATAAAATAAATTTACAGTTCTCTTCTGCTAGACTAAGTTTTTCTCCTTTTATTGTTCATCTCATTCCTTACATAAATGTTGCTTCTGTACTGAAAATGGAGAAATCACATTACTAGAAATCAATTTGTCAATCATTCCAAGAAGAACTTTTTCATCCAGAATTGCCCAAATGTAACAGATGGGGGGAGAGTGGGGCAGGGCGCACACAGAGGGTAATGTCCTTACCCTTCCCTTTTTCTTAGTTATTCCCATTTTCTTATTATCTTAATTTTCTAATAGGTAATTTTAAGAGACAGAATTCACAAATATTCAAGAAGTAATAACATAACCGTATTTGTGTATTTAAAAAGGTCTGTTCAAAGGAGCCAGAAAATTGTTTTGCTTGTATGAAACTGTTCTTCATTTATAACTCTCTAATCACTTGTGTTTGATAAATGCAAAAATCATCTGAACTTTCTGAACAAAATCAATGATGTTTCAAGGCAGAGGACTGCCAACTTGCTTTTTCTGTCCCTTCTTTAATATTACAACCCTCTTCCCAAGGCACTCTAACTATTCTTCTCCCAAACTCAACTGAATTTCACACATTTCTCATAAAAAGCTACCAGATATTTAACACCATAGATTTCAAAATAAGCTATAATATAATTTACTTGCATAACTTTTTAAAGTGACATTTTTCACTTTCATAAACTGCAAGGTTGGCTGCTAAAGTTTTCTTCTCCCAAGCTGACCTTTTTCCTCTCTAATTTTCCTCAAACTTGAACTTCTTCTCTGTTGAAAACAGGAAAGTCATGGCTCAATAAAATCGATTTGTCAATAGTTGAAAAAGGGCAGACTACTGTGAATAAGATTATACTAGCATTTCATTTCAAATATCTGACCCTCTATACTCATAAAGGCTTCCATATTTTTTAAATTAGTTTATTTTCTACAATATGTAGAATACATAAATTTTACAAGGAAATAAAAGTAATCTTTCTCAAAAATATATTAAGGTGCATTAAAACCAAACAAGGGTGTATCTTTCATCACTTCAGGATATTCCATGACATTAAATAATATGTATCTTACCTGCTGTACTGAATGTTCTTCTAGGTACCTTGCTTTGCTTTTTTTGCTAGGGAAGCCATATAAACAATAAAAACACTGTTCCAAGGCTGTTTCCAGCTCTTCTTTGTATGGATGAGTATCTTCAGAAGTGGATGCTGCAAGTTCTTTTTGTAGTACCTGAACCTACAACACCACAAATATCAATGAAAAAGTCAATGCAATCTTCAGCTTGCAGACAAGTTGCCTAGTTGTCTGAAGGCAGATGATGAAAGCGACACTAAGGTACTACATGTACTTTTCCCCAATTACAACCAAACATTACCCATATTTCTGTAAACTAGTCTCACACAAGAGTTTTAAATGGTACTGTAACTGCAATAAAGTGCTTTTACTTTTCTTCCTATGTTAATTCATGAACTCTTGTCTTCAATCAATGAGATTAGATACTAGCTTAATGTTTCAGACTTAAGATCATTCAAAGTTTTCCACTACACCGCAAGTTGCTTCTATGAATATAAACGCTACTGTTTGTCAAACCTGTGAATAAGGAAAAGGCACAGAAGAATTTCTGCCCTAATTCACAAACATCAATTTCCTCTGCATGGAAAAAGGGGAATGGAGAGGACTTTGCAGAAAAAGAAGGGATGGCTAACGAAAATCTGGCTAAAAGGGACATAGAATTGCATAGTATGAATAGTATTATACAGATGGCTACACACCAAGGAAAGTGGCTGGACTGATCCCAAATGACTAAATACTGTGGCAAGTTGCTATCTTTAACTTCAACATTACAAGAAAAAGTACCCAACACTAGCATATTTTGGAAGATGTTATTGCTCTAAAACATTCATTAAAGAAAACGGCACCTGAATGCCAAAAGACAAAAGGTAATTCTTTGAAAATTTTCACAAAGCTTCCTTAAAAAGCAAACCAAACAAGAACACATTCCAGGAAGACATTTCAAAGTCAGTAAAAACATGTTCACCAAGAATAACCTTTGTAGTGGGATTTTGCATCTTTATTTCAAAACCAAAACAAAACCCACACTTTATGACTGAGGTTTAAGAATCAATTCCAACATGTCCCACTACGAAATTTAAATTTAAATGAAATGTGTAAGTAGAAATTACATTCATAATATCTTACACATGCAACAGTAACATGTCATGTGTGTCCCCAGTATCAGAATACACCTGTTAAGTCTAAAGAAAACTCATTTGAGGTGGTAGAAGAGAAATGCTTCTACTGTAATCATCACTTGGGATACTGAAGGGTATAGAAAAATACCAAGTTCTCCACTGTGATTTGCCTCTAAAGTTTCAGGAAGCTGTATACGACCAGAAGAGTTCGATTAACTGGTAAGTAATTTCCTTTAACATTTTTCCTCTGATAGAAAGCATCAGCTTTCATTTATTCATCTTAGCAAGATCTGACCTCTCCAAATCAGCCACACCCATTCCTCAACACACTGGTTAAATTTAAGAGTCTCCTCAACAGAAATTTTGCAGTCATAAATTGAAAATGCAAAATATTCACCTATTTGCAATTCATATAAAAGCTCATCATATTAAAGTACTTCAGCTGCCTGTTTATCACCATTATTTTTCAACATCTAGGATTGTAAACTCTATTTATGCATACGATGCATGCTACAAGAAGTTTCTTGTTTTGATTGGCTTTCCTGACACTACAAACACTGCACATCATCACAAGGCAAAATTCTGTCACTCTACATGCAAGAAGCTCATTCGTAAGCACTGAGATTAACTATAAAATGTTAATTCTCTTTTGCTTAAAAGATCCGTGCTAAGAACAAGGTACTATTTATTAAGTCAAAACCCTGAGAAATTAAAGACAATTCTTAGAAGGCATTTCAATTAAATTTTGAGTCACAGCAATCGTCTTTGAGTCACAGCAGACACCTGATTTCCACTATTTTTCCTGTAAGAATCTGTGAACAATGTTTGAAATTTACCAAAAGTGTAGATAAGTAAGTTGAAAGGAAGAGGTAAGCATCACACGATACTGTAACAAAAGCATGATATTCCTACTGCTGCAAACAAAATCACATCTAACACCACTAACAGAATTCTCATTTGAACCGTGTTCAAAACAATCTCCTGTGTTCTTATAATTCTTGGCAGTAATCCAGGATTGTTTTTAGTAATTCAGACTTTGATTATTACTAAAGGACTCAACTACATATTAATATCTTCTCTTGCACACTACCTTGAGCAGACAGTTCACCTACAGAAAGTGATCATTTAATATCAGTCTTTAAAACATACTTTTGTTTAACATTCTTGAAGCTGCCTTTCTCTTCAAATAATTCACTCCATTTTATCTTTGTCTTTCCTTACCCTTCCAACACACTCTTGTCTCTGAAAACTAAATCCTTGTGCTCAATAATACTATGTAATATTTCAGTTTAAGAAGTAGGCAATTCTGTGGCTGAAAACTGAAGATTCTGTTCAAAGTACGTGATGACATTTGCAAAGATCTAGCTGTAACTACATTCACAGCTCTCAATTATCTGTAGTTTATCCAGGTTCACAGAGCATACTATCTGAGTCCCCAGGCTGTGGATACAGGCAGACTATACAGTCACAATTTAGATTCATCACTTCGGAGCACCGCATCTAAGAGCGAGCTCAAGTCTGGAAACAGGCTATCTATTTTCATGAAGCACAGGGCCTGAGCTAATAAGCCCTCTGCACCCAAGGCAGACCCATCCAGAGACAACTCGGGTGTATCAGCATTATGTTCCTAATACCAGGGAGACTGAGGAGAGTAGGATGCAGAGATAATCTAATAGTCCTACACTAAATCAGCCTCAGTTCAAACACTGTTCATTAGCTCCAGCCCTACCAGGGTGAGCTGACTCCTGTAGAACCCCTCAGGCTCTCCGCACCATCCTTCCTAGCTGTCTAAATTACTGTCCTAGACACACTGCTGCTCAAATGCAGAGGTAGATGTGGTCTGGCACTGAGCTGTGGCTAATAAGCTCCAGGGAGTGCTGAGAAGGGAAATTAAAGAGATTCCTGAGTAGCTCTATGCAGAACTCGTCATGATTTTCTCTTGGCTGAAGGTAATAAACCTCAGTGAAGTCAAGCTGAATCTGTAAAGTGCCACTGAAATATCCTTGTAGAGCACTGCCCAATGAATGCCATGGTACTGTGTATTTGGGTTTTGCCAACAGCCAGGCTACCCCAGACTGTCAGTACTTTGCACAGTGAAAACCTGACTGCACTTTAGTTTCTAAGCTAAGGATAAAGTGAGGCAACAGCAACACACAGGAAATTTCTTTCCTGGTGTAACAACTAGACCTGAAGGAATAATCTTAAAAAGGTCAGCAATGAATGGGTAACTCCTTTCATCTAATAATGCTACAGCATTACTGCCCAGACACCCATTTCTCGAGCATATTAGATCTTTTAACACACCGATTTAAAAAACAGATCAAAGAACAGCCTTCACACACAGGGAAGTGAAGAACTGAAGTAATTCTTCATTCTCATCATCTTTGTTCAGTAGATGAACTCTAGATGTATATTTGAAGTTACATTTCGTTAATAACATGAAAACAATAGAATTACTATTTTTTTCAATCCATGGTATAAAATCAAGGCAGGTATAAGCAAACAAATCAAATTTATCAACAGCAGAACAGCCAAATACATCACAGCTTCAGGACCAAATCTGGGTAACACCACACAGTCTGTGGGCAATCAGTAGCATTCCACATGCGTAACTGAGGACACACAATGGCCTGCAAAGCTTTACTGTTGTGACTTGGAAGAAACATATAACCAAGTTTAACTGCAAAATTCAAAACACAGTTTTCCTGGCTGACAGTTAAATATGCTCTTTTTTACATGTTAAATAGTATTTACCTATATTGAAAATGTGCAAACTTTACGTAACACTTGACAAATTCTGTTCTGTGAAATGAGCAACTTCTTTAGAATCACTGAAACAAGATGAATATGGAATCCCACTGGGTTATTTTAGCAGCAATTTTAAAGAAGTAACACTGCAGTTTTTCTCAGCTTGTGAATGAGGTACAGTACTGTCAGACTGCTTAGTTATTCCTACTTCTCTTTCAAATCCTAGGAACAAAATGAAATACTAGTGCAAGAAGCAAAACAGAGGAGAAAACTCAGAAGAAAACAATTATTATTCTCAGCAAGTTAAGTCCACAGAACAAGGGGAATTATGACAGGAAATAAACTGTTCTCAGGTTTATTTTTAATTTTATATCAACACTCAAGTGTTCATTTCTATTACTCACCAGATTTTAGAAAACCGACTTCCAAACAGGACATAACTTTTTTATTCTAATACTTAGGTATGCTGTCATTCTTCTTACATTCACTACTCTTAATTTTTTCTTTTCTTTAACATAAGAGTTCTCACAATTAAGACTTTTGAATATCATTTTGATTACTGAACATAAATGAGCATGATTCTTGACTTCTTGTCTTTCTAAGAAATCACCCTTCAACGTATTT
Organism: Buteo buteo; assembly: GCF_964188355.1. NCBI lineage: Eukaryota > Metazoa > Chordata > Aves > Accipitriformes > Accipitridae > Buteo > Buteo buteo. The sequence continues at coordinate 38,689,762 of NC_134181.1, read as the reverse complement.
TTAAAAGCAAAGACTATACCCACATTCTTCCTCTTAAAGGTCACTAATACTTGAAACTTGGTCTCACAGTCTGTGGTAACAGAAAAACGTCCTTAAAAATTTAATTTTGCTTTATACAAATTTAAAATACTTCAAGCTTCATCTGAAAGCAACAGTTACAGTACTTTTGGTTAAAAAAAAAAGTCCATGTACTGAGTTCCTCAGCTTTGCTGCCAGCTATCCACACCCCTACTACCAACTATCCACATCTCTGCTGCATCCATTCTTACATTTAACATCTTTGACAACATGATAAGGTATGTCAAGGATAATCACTCCCCCCTTTCAGCACAAGTAAGAATTCTACCCAAGCTCTTTCTGTATCTTGAGCTAGCAACATTTGTGTTCTGGAGAACAATAAAACAAAAATCAAAACCTAGGAAAAACCCTACAATGAACAAAATAAGTTACACAACGCTTTACAAAAGCTTTGAAAAAAGTCTTTTCTGCATTTTTACTTCATATGAATGATTAGATCATCCTTCAAAGCACAAGACAGTTATCTTTAGCAGTATCTAAATTCTGCATATCTTCAGTGGTACTATAAACTATAATGAATTAATGATGAACTCAGCATTGTTCAACAGAAAACACCTGAAGTGGCTGCCTATGACATTAAGTATTTCCCTTTCCTCCTTCAGTCTATTATTTTAAATCCCTTTTATCCTTGTGTTATTGGACTGGGAGAAAAAAGAAAAGTAGACCTGAATATAATTGAAGCTGCTAGGAGGAAAGCACATGGAAGCACATGGGAGGAAACAAAAGTTTGCATTGTCACATCATGTCTGTCTCACCCACGCATAACTGAGTAGAACTCTAATACCATCAATTATGAGTGTTAAATCTACTTAACTGCAAAATCCTTATCAAATACTGGAACTCTGAGGAAATAAAGGCACAGTACACAAGAAAACTGGTCTCTCTCAGGAAGAAGAGCTATGCAACATTACTGGCAATCACTTTAACAGCATTTTTCCATTCAAGATACCTGGTACTCATTTCTGGGAAATTAACTGGCTCATTCTCCATGCTATGGTTTGGTTACTTTCTGGATCACACTCCTTGTGGGTAACCAGGGTTATCTGCTCCTACAGCAAACTCTGCTAAGCCCACTTGCTTTTTTTCATGTCTGAAAGACTGAAGTGCACACCCACCAGAATGCACTGCTGAGATGGCACACACCTCTTGCCCAAAGTTTGCCACTTTCATCCTACCTAACTTACCTCCCGGTTGGGGGACAAAAGTCATGGTCACTGCTGGAATATTGGAGCAGGAAGCATGCTCCAGCCACACAGACAGCTCACCTTCCAGTAAGACATTTGAGAGATAAGCAGGAAAGATGGGATTTTATGGTTTGGCTGTTATTTTTCCTGACATTCCTCATGTGCGAACTCTCTCTCCTTCTCTCTAGCTAGCAGACTTGGGGCAATTGTTCACCTTCAACACTTGTGAATTTAGAATTGTTACTCTTAATTCTCAGAGGACAGCTAAAAATTAAGAGTTATTATGAGCAAAACGTTATTTGGATATCTAAAATAAAATTTTGAATTTAAATCGGAGTAAACCTTTGCTGCAAGCAGGGCAAGGGTGTGGCTGAGCTACCAGACACAGAAGGAGAAGATAAAGCTGGATATAGATTCAGTATCAGGTGTTCCCTTTCCACAGGTCACAAGCTGCATGTGGTTTTATATGTTCGTTACAAAAAATAAAACCCAAACCACCTCTGACTTTACCACACGAAAGAATATACAACAATGACAAATTACCGTATTACCAGTCATCTGGATGAATGCTGATAAGCACCAGAAATTTTTATTAGCTTCAAACATTACCTCTGTTCTTTTTTAAACAGTAGAAGATGCATCTTCTGAAGCTAAGCACCACAAAATTCAAGTCATTCAACTTGTTTTTATCGTTTTTATCACGATCAGTGGCTGATACAGGTCCACATTTATCCTAAGTACTCAGAATAATCACTTAACACTGCTCCAGTGCTTTCTCTTTCAGGGCAAGGTAGATTATTTACTAATTCCTATTTAAGATGGTTTTATAGTACAGAGTTGGTTATCCAAAGGCATCTCTTGTCTGACAAAAAGTCCTGTTTAGAAAGCATACTGATGGGTCTGGAATAACAAGCCTTTGCTATTCAGATTAAACTGACTGAAACATTCATGTGTTTGTCTGGGAGAACAAGTAAAGTGGTTTTAAAAGTGTATTTTTTAACATGAAGACAAGGCAATAAACAATCTAATATAACTTTGAAGTTGTTCCCTGCTTTGAGATGGGGGTTGGCCAGATGACTTTCAGAGGTCCCTTCCAACCTAAATTATTCTACGATGCTAACACTTACATAGAACTTGAGAAGAGCGCCATCTGAATTGCAACACCAGGATCTTCTTCCCAAATACTCATGAGCAGTGTTCAGCAGCATGAGTGAAGAAGGCAACATAGGGGTATCTGGACTCACTGGAAGAAAGAAGTTGGTAAATATTAAAGTAGCACAGAACTGAGTTAAATCCAACTAGCCTGTTGTGGTTTAACCACAGCCAGCAACTAAGACCCATGCAGCCGCTCACTAACTCCCTCCCCCACACTCGGTGGGATGGGGGAGAAAATCGGGAAAAGAAGTAAAACTCGTGGGTTGAGATAAGAACAGTTTAATAGAACAGAAAAGAAGAAACTAATAATGATAATGATAACACTAATAAAATTACAACAGTAGTAATAAAAGGATTAGAACGTACAAACGATGCACAGTGCAATTGCTCACCACCTGCCAACTGTCACCCAGTTAGGCCCCGATCGGCAATCCCTCCACCCCACTCCCCCTAGTTTATATACTAGATTTGACGTCCCATCGTATGGAATACCCCTTTGGCCACTTTGGGTCAGCTGCCCTGGCTGTGTCCCATCCCAACTTCTTGTGCACCTCCAGCTTTCTCGCTGGCTGGGCATCAGAAGCTGAAAAAATCCTTGAATTTAGACTAAACATTACTTAGCAACGACTGAAAACGTCAGTGTTATCAACATTCTTCTCATACCTAACTCAAAAATATAGCACTGTACCAGCTACTAGGAAGACAATTAACTCTATCCCAGCTGAAACCAGAACACACCCAATGCTTCATCTGGCAAAAAGAAGTCTCCTCTGTGGTAAGAAAGTGATTTTTGCATACCCCTCTACTCCCTTGAGCCAGCAGGATAAGATGACAAACACAAACAAGTATTTTCTTATTTATATTCCAGAGTTAGAGATGGTAAGGACCTCAGCTCCAATATGTAAAAGTGAATAATTAACCCACCTTCTTCTCCCTGGTTCTGCTGCTGCTGCTGCTGGGAGCAAAGGGATCGAAAAGCATCTTCCTCATGCTGGATGATCCTGTGCAGGATAATCCATGGAAGCACTGAGGAGACGTATGGTTCTTTTGGTTCTTCTTGGACTGACATGCTGCAGTCTATGATCTAATAAAGAAACAGACATTATACACACAAAGTGATACAAAATAAACATCAGGTGTGAATCCTTTCCAAACAACCCAAAGTTGGTAATGCAGTTTATCCTAAGGAAACAATCTAAAGCTGAGTCTCAGCTTCTCACAAGGAGTGATAGTAAAGTCCTACAAATAAGATCAACTGGTATGGGGAAGGGTAGAAGATCATTTCCCCTACCCTCACATTCCTCTTGCATCATCATTTACCAACTAGTTATTTCTCTGTTAATACCATATACAAACAATTCAAAGTAAGCAAATGCACAGCATAAATTCTTAGTGTTAGTAGGCCTCATTACTGTACAATTTATCTATAACCCAGCAAGGAAGAGGAACTTAGTTAAAAGAATTCCTGAATTCTTTACCAGGTCTTACAACAACTGTTAAAGACCAACTGAATACATTCAGAGCAACACAATACTGTGTCACAGAACCGTTGCCCTAGCATTTCTCACAGACAACTGCCCATTTTATTGCCACACTGCCAGAAATTTCTGAAGTCCTACACTTTTCTTACATTCTTTCACACATACAACATTTTTTCTATTGGTATTTATGTAGCTAAAGAATTATATTTATTATTACTACAGAAACCATTTAGGATATTACAATGAATACTCTGTTCTCCAGAATTCCATTACATTTGTAACATAGTGACACACACAACTTTACACAATGAGAGTATAATTTTGTGAGTAGTGAAGGTCCTTGGCTTTTACTCAAATAAGTGGAGATTTAAGAGTTGCAAGCACATTGAATTTTGACATTGACTAGAGTAGCTTCTTAACAGAACTGAGAGTCTGCCATTTGTTACCTGGACTGAAAAATATTCATTCAGTAATTTTAAGCTTTGAAGGTACCTTCTTTAAAAGGCTAAAATTAGCTGTATTCATAATGCTAGAAACAGTCCACACATCACTTTTTTCCTTGCCCTCTTCTCATCACCCTCTCTGTTTTTACTGGAAAAAAATCTTAGCTTGGCCAGCACTTGCAAGCAACTCTACCATGTTCATAAGGCTTATGAGACCTTGTTTTCTAGCTCAAAGCGCATACAGCCAAGATCAGTGCCATAACTTACAAACTGAACCCAGCCAGCTCAATCAGTCTTCCCATTATCACCATTTCAAATAGCGTAAGGAAATAGTGTTGTTCCTTGGGTTGCCTTACTACCATTCTTTGATTATTTTAGGCAGCTTGGCATTTGAAGGTACCTGCTGCTACTGATTCTAGCACAGGTGTGCTGAATGCATCTCTAACATATTGAAATGAAAATCTTCCCCCGACCTTCCCCCAACAAAAATGTAACCCAGAAGTCACTGCGAGTGGGTGGCAATTCAGACAGCAGCTGTATCATGTCTGAAGGTCTGTAGCACGCAATACCTCTTTCCTAGCACAACTGAACAGGTTACCTGAATCAGGTTGTTTGTTAATCGAATGAGGCTTGGTGTTACAGAAGAGTCTTTCAGGATGCTGTTGACTGATGATAATGAAGTATCTATTCCTGTGAGCAGCTGTGTTACTGTAGCAACCCACTCTTCTTTAGCAGAGGCTGCTGTCATATTAATCATCTGCTGAATTGCTTCATTCAAGGCAACTTCTGAGCGTTCAAAGCATTGCTTGTAATCTTTCAGTTTGAGCAGGGAGTCCTAGGGAATGTAAATATGAAAAAAATCTATTATAAGGATGAAGGGTTTATTTTAAACCATGAATGCACAGCAGAGCAAAGCAACACAATATATAAGGTTAATGTGGTTACTTCAATGAAATGATAACAGAACACCTTTAAATATGACATTAAAAAAGGACAATAGGAGGTCCACGGATCATGGATGACAAATATACAAGTAGGATCTAAATTTCAAAAAAATCATCACTGAATCTTTCTGCTTTAGTAAGAGATGCAAGAAAAAAAATTATTCAGGAAAGGGATGGTTGTAGGTCTAGAATTCTAATGATACGCAGTTGAATAGAGGCCCTACAGAAACAGGGTTTGGATCTTTATGATCTTGTGCTACCATTTTATTACTTCATAAATAACAAAATAGCAACTATAAGGCTAGCATTATAGCAACATCCTCCTGCTTCTTTCTACTTTGCCAAGTTTCGGTCATGAGATGGCATGGAGGCTGTAGGATTTGGTTCAATCCAGTTAAAAGAGCATTAGTCTTTTTTTGTGCAACCTTTTTTTTCCCCCAGAGAACCTAATAGGCTCAAATTGTTCCTATAGCTGAGCTCATTTGTACACTTATTTTCATAGTGTCAAATGGACTAAATCTACAGCAATTATACTGGATGTACCTACCAATGGTTTTTCATTCATGCAGGACAGATACACTACATCATAAAAATCATTCACATGCTAGGTAACTTTTAAGTTGCAGAATGGTTGCAAATTGCCATATAGTCAACATCAGCAAAAGCAGGAAGTATTCACAGCAGATGCAGGTAGCATGAATCCACTCATAAGATAACTCTGCAAATGATTCAAGTTTATTTGAATTCACAATTTTTCTGGCCACTTCATGTAGGCCTCAGACATCTTTTATCTTTAGCCACGTTCTCAGTTAGCAAAAGCTGGCATATTGCTAATGATGTCAATAAAACTATGCTGTTCAGACCATTTACAGATTAGGTTCCATGTTTTGCTTTGTAAATAAGACTCATTAACCATTAACACTCACTCTAGAATTCCTTTCATCCTGTTTTCAGAAGTAAGTCCTAATCCGCTACTAAAAAAGATTTCTTAAGAAACAAAACAAACCTGTAGGAGAAGCAGTTGTGCTGGTCTCTCTGGTATGGATGTTACAAATTCCAGATGTTTTGCCCTGCCATAACCATTAAAGCATAATGTTGGACGAAGCAGATGCACCACTGCATTATAATCCCCTGCCTCATACAGTCGCTGAATCTCTTCCAAAGACTGGCATCTCTCCAGAGACTTTAGGTTCTTTTCAATCTGCAAACATCACAGGTGGTACAATCCAACTTTCATTTTGTCTTCATATACATTTGACTACTGCCATTTCTCCTAGCAGTTTAGCTGTAAAGCTATGTGAACTCTACAGCTACATCCAGGAATATAAACCAGGAAGAAAACACCTATTACGTAACACTCCACCCATTCCACAGATTTTTAATTATTATATAGTATATGACTTCAGTACTATAATGATTTTAAACTTTTTTGCCTCAAATCCCAAAATCATACATTTCCGTACTGCAAGAATACATCCATCAGATGGACTTCAAAGTGAAGATGACACCTCCTGTGCTGCAGTTCATCCCCCAAAACAGCAACAGAAAGAATAGAAGACGGACATCCCTTTGTTTAAAAGTGTATGGAAATTGTTACGTGGAAAACAGACTGCTGAAGTAAAGAACTCATTTAAGCAAAGCTGAAACAGAAAATGAAACACTAATCTAATAGTCTACCATTCTACATGTAGCTGCTAATATTTTTATTTTGCATAAAAGCAATCTTAAGTTGTACAGGACCAACAGATCCAAAAGGTGTCTTTTTGAAAAGGAGATGATGGCCTCGACATCATCATTAAACTATGAACCTGTCCTTTCGGTCTTAGAAAAATTCTAGGACAGGTATGGTAAACTTCCATCACAAAAGAGCTAATTCATAGATGACCATGAAAACTGGGAGGGATGGAGTGGGAAGAATACACCTACAAATTAATTCTTACCTCTTCTAAAGAAACAACAGAATCAACATGTAGATTAGGTAACCGTATTACAATGCTGCATTCATTGCCAGCTTTAGCTTGCATTGTAGTGGAGCTCTGTAGCATTTCAGTGCAGATATCATAGTTTTCAAGTGCCTGTTCCATGTCTCCCTACAGAAACAGTACAGGGGAAAACAAACAAAAAACCCTACAGTTCTGTCTGCAACAAGGCTTTCTAAAGCATGTAGAAAATGTTCAAATTCAGTGCAAGCACTGCTAGTGTGATTACTGCACATCCTCCCAAATAAAAACCAATTCCAGTTCATAATCTCAATTTAAAAAAAAAACAACCCCAAAAAACCCAATACATCTTACCAGTTATTTTAATAACAGGTAAAACAAATCAGAGAAATAGAATTCAGCTTGCATAAATCTGAAAGATTAATTTGGATTGCTAAAATGCCTTTACTTTAAAAACATGGAAGAGTAAAACAGTAGAAATAACTCTTCCATTTGTGCAAATAAAAACACTGAGTCAAGAAACATTCTTATATTCTGCAAAGTGAATGCATTCTACTCGCTCTGTCTAACTGGAGTAGATACTGAAGCTGAGTGGTCAGGAGAGGAATGCAAGCTGTACAGGCAAAATGTTACTCTGTGTATCTAAAGAAAAAATGGCAGTAGCCATATAGGAACTCTCATTTTTCCTCAAGTAAGTTTATCAGAAAGGAAACCTTAGAAGAAAAAAATAAAAATGGAAGGAACTGGTTAGTTCACACTTACAAAACTGACTCACATTATTAGTCAACAATTGACTTAAACATGATTGATGCATAAACAAACCCTGATGTCCTGAGGAAGCAACACTTGGAGAGAAAAAAAGGTCTGGGATCAAATAACATTTCTTTCAGATTATTCCCTTAGAGATAGGTTTAAAACCCTCTGCTTCAAAATCTGCATATTGAATTAAACGTCTCCAAAAGAAGAATCAAGCTACCTTGAAAAAGCAGAGGGGAGAGTACTTAAACATACAGTCTGCTTCAGTTGAAAGCTGCATTTTGGACTGTCTGGGACTTTGGTAGTATCCACTAGTGTGAGTCCCAAAAAATCCATGTTCTGCAGTTACACAATACTACTCCGAACAACTTCAGTTCAAATATGCTTTTTTAAGCTGAACATGAGCTAATATAAACCAAGACTTACATATTAATTATATCTGAATATCAGCTTAGCATGTAAGACCTCCTACTTAATTTCCACCTCTACCCTTAGGGATAGTTAATTATATTAAAAAGTAAAATTAAATCACTATGTTTTGAGTTGATTTTATCCGCATGCTTAAATGAGCTGAGATTCCCAAATCAGTTGTAGCATCTCTGAACAACATTGATTTTAATTTGCGAAAATTTTTATTTATTAAATCAAAACAAACCTGCAGTGCTAGAAAGCGAGCTTTCAGCCAATACACCCGAGTGACAAACTCCATCCAGCCTTCATCAAATAAATCTCGCTGTGAGGATGCAAATGACAGCTGCAACAGGTCTCCCAAGAAATGAGTTCCTGGGAAGTCAGGACCAAACTTTCCATTCACAGAGGCAGCAGGGCAATTTCGTGGAGAAACTGTAAATCAATTAATTACATTTTATCATAAAGTTGCTAGCACCCCATGAAAAGAGCCCCACATAATAGTATTTCAAAAGTACTGATCTACTTTAAGGCAAACAACTGATAGGCCAATAAAATACAGATCTGAAAGATATTCCTTAAGAAAAAAATAGCTTCAAAATCCAATGAATTCCTGGAAACATTTCTTCATATACCTTGAGTGTTTAGAGTCTGAAGAAAGTAATACCCAGTTCTCACCTGTAGAACTCTTCCCTTTTGTCAGTAGCCACTGATCTAATTGCAGTTCCATGCAAGAAAGGCTCATCAACATCATATCCTTCAGAAAAAGTATGGAGATAGCAAAAAAGAGTATACAGGAAGAAACACATTAAAAGAAGAATAAAAAAACCTACCACTAAATTTGCAATTTACTTCAAAGAAAACCTTCAACTTGTCCTCTTGGGATTTCTATTCCCAAGCTATAACTAATTCTTCCTCTGTCTTAACGTGTATAATAGCATTTACAAATCAACACGTAAAAAATAAAACAATACTTAGAAGAAGCATTAAAAAAAAAAAATCTCAGCTCATAAAAGAAGGTAGTCAGAACAGCATTGCCTGATGTTAGAAAGAAGTGACATCCTTAATTTTGTATCCAGCTGAAAGAAAACTATATTAAATTGCTAAATCATGCTAAAAGCATGCTTCCAGAATATAGTAGAAGTACTGATACTTGAGAAATAAAAAGTCTATATCCTATAATTTTTTCAGTATTTAACTCCATGAGACCAAGTATGTACTCTAGTCTTACCAGCTTATTAATGCCTGCTGGATAAAGTTCAGGAATATATTAAAAATCACATCACCATGGATCTCTGCCAGGTAGTTTTGTACAGTGAAGAATATACTACTTTCTGATTAAATTGATACGAATAAGGGCTACAGGTCCAGCTGTAAAAAACAGGTGCTTGTGAAAAGGTTCAAAAGTCCATACACATTACCAGAATAGCCTTTTACAACCTTAAAAACCTGTATTGATTACACTCAGGATAGCTTGCAGATCAAATTTAAAATAAATTCAAGGATGAAAAAGAATAAACAAGCATGAGGACAGTGCTGTTTGTATTGTCTAGCTATTGTATAGCTACAAATTCTTGACTTTTTAAATTTTACATACAAGCAAGCAGTTACGTAGTCATAATGAGAACCAAGGGAATACATTTATAAATATATTTACATTTGTTTAAAAAAGGGTATGTAGGTATGAAAAATATACAGAAATACAAAAGCCACAGGATATATAAAAAATTTAACAGCTGCTACATAGCAATACTTTGTTTTGTAAACTAAGTCAATGGAACATAGTTTTCAGAATTCTTTTTTCATTTGCAAAAAAGTAGAAACACAGCTGAGCTGAAAAAAAATATTTCAAACTGCAGTCATACCAAAGGCAAATAATTTTCCAAATGAATACACATTGCTAACATTGAAAAGCTAACATAGGTAGGCTCAGTGGACAAGACATATCAGTACTAGTTTTTAATTCAAGAAGTATCACCTTGTGTCACTAAGCCAGTTTAACACTAATTTAACAAACTTACCATTTTTTCCATTTGTATTTGTGAAATCTACAGATTTATAAAGGTAATAAAACGGTGATGCTGGGGGGGTGGAATTGGTTTTGGTTTGTTCGGGGGTTTTTTACTGTAAATTGCAGGTTATATTAAAATTAAACTGTATTTACTCTATTTAGAGCAGAAATGCTGACACTCAATCAGCCAGTGTGAACAAAGCAGCCTCTCTACTCACCTGATGACAAAACAAAACTTTGTGTCATATCAGAAGCCAAGGGAGGAAAGAAAAAGAAAGAGCAACAACAGAGTAAAGGAGTAAAACATATTTATGTCTATAATATTTATATTACATCTATATGCATGTGTACATTTATATACACACAGATATTATGTATAGGTATACTTGCATGTAGCATCACCCAGATATGTTCAGGAGCTCAGGAACAAACAGTTAGGCAAGCTGCAGTATACCAGTTTCTGAAAGATGCAACAGCTAGGACAAGCAGCTCCCCAGAGAGAGCTAAGCGAAGTCTGGGTCTTATTGTTAGATTTCAATTAGGTACTCTTGGTGCACAGAGAGCAACACAGCAGCAAACAGAAGTATAAGGAAAAGTGTTTCATTACCTTGATATGCTGATTACTTGAGTCCCTCAGTAACGGATTGGGAAGACTACTACTATGCTTTCTCCAGCTATTATAGATACTAAGGACCACCTCACACAAGCCAGGAGGCCACTTCACTAGGAACTTTTGGCTGATGACTTTTAGATATCTCATCATCAGCTCCAAGATCCCACCATTGTTCAGGTTATCCAGCAGGAATTCATGAACGTCCTGCTTTTCTAGAAAAAAGCAGATAGACACAAAGCCATAAGTGTTTAAGGTCAAGGCAGACCATACCTTGAAACAATTAAGTCTCAACAGTGTTTTATGCACTAATCTTGCCACAGTTCTCCTGTGCTGCGTACATGCAGAATTAAGTTAATGTATTCCAGTCTGTTTAAATGGGAAGCTCCACACAATTGAGCTCTTGCACACAGTAATTAAGCAGTCCCCAAGACTTTTTTAAAAATAAAAAAAAAACAAAAACAAAACACAAACCTGTTACCAAGATATTTCTATGCCATAAAATTATACTTTTTAAAATAGCATATACTTCTGTATTTTCTAGATATGATAGGAAAACACAGAAAATAAAGCATGCAATATGGAAGAACCAACAGAGAAAGAGTGAGGGTTATAATGAAATCCTTACCAGATTCCATAAAAGTTGTAGAATCAAATGACATTCTATGTGGTCCAACATGCTGGAAATTCTCCTCTTTGATCTCTGACTGTACCTCATAGTTATTGAAAGGATCCTCCTCCTCCTCTGGATCTAATTTCCTTAATCTGTGCGAAAGGAGGGGGCAAAACCCACAATATCAACAAAATCCTCATTCTTTCTTTCACTAGTAAGTGAAACCTAAACATGGCATGTTGTGCATATTTTAACAGTGAAAGTACATTAACTGAAGCAAATTCAGAGATTTACATCCAGTCCCCGTATTTTGTCCAAGCCAAGATTACCTTCTTTGTTTACCTTATCCATTTTGACATCTGCATTGTCCTCTAATTCAGTTTCATGTTAATAAAAGCTTTCTTATTTTTCAATTAGTTTTTAGTAATTTTCACTAAAAACAATTTTATTAAATTTATGAGAAGACAACACATCACATGTGCTTCAAAGAATAACATGGGTTTAGTGGTTTTAAGGTTGGGGCATATCAATCAAACAAAAGCCCAAACAGCTTCCTCTACTTAGCTCTTGAAATTGTCATAATGAAAGTTACTGCTGTACAGTACCTGGAAGGAAGGAATTTCACCAACAGCTCTTGAAAGTCAACCTTCTCCTCTTTTTTACACTTGGTGTTCCGGACTCTAGCAGATCTCCTTTTTGCTGTTTCACCACTATCTTCTGTAATTCTCCTTCGCTTCACACCTTTCTTAGATTTATCACCTGCAGATATGTCACCTAGAAATAGAATTTAAAAAAAAAAATAAAAATACTGCCAAACAATAAATGGATTATTTTTTTATTAAAAAAAATTCATTTGTGGCTGACACTTTATTCTACAGCAACACTTGAGATTCATTGGTTTCCTTCTAAGACAGTGCAAAAAAATTTTTAAATAATTAAAAAATTCACTTTAATATAAACTGGCTATCTCATTTTGCAGAAAAATGCTGGTCTGAGGCAAGAAGCAGACTTACTGAAAATTCTGCATTTCATTATTCATTAGAATTCATTAGTTTAGCCTTCAAGAAGTTTCTGAAATGGGAATCAGAGCAGTCTACCTTTAGCTTCACTAACACCTGTAAATTCCCATGAATATCAACAAAATACTGGAAACTCCTTGATAGTTTTAGATATGTAAATACTTATACAGCTACAGTATAAAATATTCAAACCTCTTGCTACAGATTTCAGATAAACAGAGCTGACAGCTTACTTCTCTCAGGTTCTTAAAGTAACACATGACCAGAGAATAATCCAGTCATCTTTTTCTATAACAGCTCATTCATTCTAAGGAGCTCAAGACTCTTCACAACATTAAAAGCTTGATATGCATCACTGTTGGAATGGAGTCATGATTCTCCTAATCTTAAAGACTGAAAAACTGAAGCATGAGTAAATAGCACAAAACCAGAAAAGGTTAGATTCTCCTGCACTGAAGTAACAAGAACAACAACAAAACAAACTCTCTCAATTCCATTAGATAGGAAAGTAAGTCCATTGTCCTGAACACTGGTCTTATGTCTTAGTCAGGAATCAATGATTTTCAGGCAGTTTAGGTGGCGTTCCTTTTCTAATTTAAAGGGTTAACAGAACTTAATTTTATAGAGGTCAACTTCACTTTTTCTACGAGATGTTATACATATGCCAAAAAGGTTCTGAATCCACCAACATGCAGTTTAAAGACAGCATTTCCCAATGAATTCTGCAGTGTTTTTAATACCCAGGTAAGTAGGAAAGATATCTTGAATCTTAGACTGAAGTACCTTGCTCACCTACAGTAGCTCCTGGTTCCAATGAATTCTGACTGTGACTTGGAAAGTTGGGTGTTGTTGGAGTGTAAGGTAATACAGGATCTGGCATTGTCACCACCGGATTAGAGCTGACAGGAGTTGGCTGAATAACACTGACAGGAGTAGAAGTAGGAGAAAGAATCAAATGTTGAACTGGGTCTCGGTATTCTGAGAGATCAATTCTCTTTCCCAGACTGGGTCGAGGAGGATCACATGTGGTGAGGTGGTGATACATGGCAAGTAAAGCTTCTCCTAAACACTTCCACCTGCATGTGGAAACACAATGGCATCACAACTCCATCAATTCTCGTCGCATTATTTTCTAAATTATATTTACAAACCTAACAGCATTCAACATTGTTTTTCTCCTATAGCTTGAGAGATGATAAGAGCAGCTTTTCAGTGGGAGAGGAATACACCTTGGAGTGTCAAAATCTGCCCCACAACTAGAAAAGCTGGAGAGTAATTTTCTGTATTTCCTGTGGACCATTGACAATTTCAGGCCTGCAACAGAGGTCCTTAGATACTTTTCTTCAGAATACACCACTTAGAAAAACGAGAACAAACTGTGGCAGCAGGCTAAAGTTTTCAGAGGAAACTGGTGAGTTGGCTGCTGTAGCAAGGAAATGGGAGTCAATTATGTGCCTAATCTCAAAAAATGCCTCTAATAAAAAAAGGTCTATGCAGTAGTTGTTGAGGAAATTACTCTCTACTGAATCCTAAAAAACAGTAGTGTCAAAGGAACCATTTTCAGGTTCTGCATTCAATCAACAACAGATCTCACCTTTATCCACAAGTAGAAGCAACTTCTCTACAACAGGATCTACCTGCAGAGTCCATTAATATTCCAGAAGAATATGTGCAATAAAAACACCAAACCAAACCCCAATCCTTTATGCCTTAATAAAGACATATATAACAACTTATTAGAATCCTTATTTCTTTCTGCAAATAAAGAACTGTAATTTGTTTCCAAGTTGCTATTATCCCAATAGTAAAAACAACTTTTAAAAAGCTAAACTTACTTTGAAGTTCATATGCAAACTAGTCATATATGAAAAATCCAGTAATACACTTAGAATGGCTGCCAAATCATTCTTAGTTAAGATTTTTTTTTTCATCACTGATTTTAATTCAAAGGTTGAAAACTGATAGATATGGGGTTTATGCTAAAATCGTAAGCACACCAAACCAACCTATAAACTCACAAAATATGAAAACACTGGGGGGTTGGTTTGTTTGTTTGCTTATTTCTACAAGAAAAAAAAAAGTCTTCTGAAGAAATTTGAAGTGCAACACAGTTGTCAGCATAAGTGGCTTCAGCGAAACCTCTAAAAAAGAGAAAATATAAAGACATACGTGAAAAAGGGAATTGGCTGGACCAGTCTGAGGTCTGGTTCTCTGTCACGCACTAGCAAAGCTTGTCTTTTCTTACGTAACTCCAGTGCTTCGTCTATGATTCTTCCTGTTTCAGCTGCACTCACATTTACATTATGGATAGACATGTCACTGCGAAATAATAAGAAATGAAGACAAGTTAAAGTTTTTGTTTGTTGGTTGGTTTTTTGTTGTTTTGTTTTTTTTAAAGCCTGGGGAGATTCATCTGATATCTTCCTATACAGTAACAAAACTAAGCAGTGTTAAAACAAGCACTCAAATAACATTATTTTACAAACTTTATAGCACGCATATAGAAGCGTTCACCATCCAAAATCGTTGTTCTGCCTTAAAAATTAAAAGATAAAGGGAGATTGTCCTATTCCATTTTCCAAACACTTAGAAATGAAAGGAAAGCAGGAGGTTTTGTTTTCTTTCTGGGACGGAAGTTTTTCGTTCAGAAAAAAAACGGTATGGCTGAGAAATCCCTTTCATTCCAAAGTGCTGTTTTGAGGAATTCATGTCATCACAGATTTGTATAGTCTGAATCTTGGAAGGAATTTTTTAAAGTGAAAAATAATCCACTTTTTCAGAGATATCACAATCCAGAAACAAAAAACAAGTGGCTAAGAGCCCTGGCTTAATTCAGCATGTAACTCATTTTAAGAGTCAGACCTAAGGCAGCTTAATAACTAAACAGGACTTTCTGTTAGAGGTCTACTGCTATACTTAGAATCCTAGAGCCTTAAAATTTAAGTTATCCTTTCTCTTCTAATATCTTGTAAATACTCTGTACTTTCACATTTTAGATGTTAAGAGTATAGTAGTCAAAAATGTTAAACATGTTTTTGACTGATTTATTGCATAACTTAAGGATGCATGCCAAGATGCACGTTCCACTTCCATTTACTACATACAACTTATACAGGGTACTGATGTTATCTGCACATGCAGCAATTACTATTCAGTGAGACTGAACTGTAATTAAACTAAAAACTTAACTTTCTTGAATTCTGCTAACCATCACAGCAACATATTACAGTATAAGAAGCAGCTCTGATGCTGAATGGTCTGTTAACTTAAGTCAGATCCTGTGAATTTTACAGGCCTCTACCTTCTTTTCTCCCTTTCCTCCTACCCACTCATACTACAAAACCCACACAGAAAGAGACAGTCCACTTTGCAGAGCTACCTGACACCAAGCTTTTACTAAAAGTTTTACAGCCTGCAATAAAAAAATGTGATAATAAAGGACTAAAATCTCAAGCATAATATTGCAAAATATTTTCAGAGTTACAGTGGTCTGAAAGCTTAATAAACTAAGAATTTCTGCATCTTGGGTACTAATGAAACATACAGTGTCTTCTGACTGTACTCATTTGTCAATAAAAATCAGTAAGACTTACTGAAACATGGGAAAATTGTATCAAGTCCCAAATATGTAACTACTTGGAAAAGCAGTAACGTGTGGGTTTTGGGGTTGGATTTTTTGTTTGTTTTGGGTTTTTAATTAGGAAAACTAAAATGAATGCTGCAGATATCAGCTGCAAATAAGTAAAATAAAACAAAGGAAGATGACTACCAGAGATCTTGGTATGAAAATAAGTGAGCAGCAGCCAACGGATTTTTTGCCTCTTTCTACCTCCCTCCAAAAGTAATTACTGAAGAACATTCTGTCAGCAGCACCAATACTTCACAGTGATTTATTATTTAGAAGGCAGGTCAGCAAGATATTATTATAGCTTAAAGCATTGTATCTCACCAGCTTTTCTGAACTACCCAAAACCCCAAATTTACACTCCAAATGCAGTATATACTATAAGATGACATTCACCATTTGAGAAACATCCTTAAGGAATCTTTCCGGAGGCAAGGCTGCTCCTCAAAGATCTTCTCCTTCAGAACCAATCCTTTGCTATATAGACAGTCTTTTTCCAGAGCTTTGCAGATAAAGTACAAACATGCTGACAGAGAAATAGAAATTGAATGGTCAATCGCCGTTTTGGTTCATTCAAAAGCTCCCACTTCTGGGCTTCATATTCAACAAATTCCAACTAAATATGACATTTACGTAACTTAGAGCAATAGCTTTGTAACATGTCAAATAATTACACGCGTACAATTAAAATAACCTATTATGTCTTCCCAAGTATTATATCCAGAAAAAGAATACCACTAATTTTGTTTAAACAATGTTTGCAGTACATCTTTTATTTACTTTCAAGACTCCATTCCTGCACAAAAGAAATCAGAATCATAAAGCAGAATCACAATCATGTACCATTTTCATGTTACCAAATGTCTTAACTACAGATTCCATTAGTGTAACAAGCAATGTATTCCACCAGGTTTTTGCTCACGTGGGTAATTACGTGAAGAGAATTAAGATCATTCCAGTAGGACAAACCTAAGGGATCAGATTCAACATGTCGGCCACCTTACAACTTCTCTCCTAACTTCCTTTGAATCAGTTCATCCACTGGATACTACTCAAATGTAAATTCTTAGGGTCAGTTGTATCAACTGCTGTAACTACAACTAATCATACTACTATGAACTAGACTGTAGTTTTATACCCAAACCCTGGAACTATGTGGCTGGCAATGACTAGAAAGACAAAATTAACATAAATTGAAAGGCAAGAGAACAGTCTACAGGGAAACTTCTTGCGGAGGCTCTGATCTAAGAGACACAGGCATTTATTTTTAGGGTAACCAGAATTGATACAAACCATTCTACTTTATCATGAAATAAAAAAATCTCTATCATGAAATAAAAGTCTCTATCATACCCTGATGTACTGCTTATGCAAGATACACTTTCTCCTATATGATTGCATTGTTAAAATTTTTTACTGATACGTAAAATTACACATATCTTGAGATTTTTTTTTTGGTGTACTGTACTTACTTGTGTAGTCACTGAGTGTGTATAAGATTGTGATAAGGTTATCTAAACAAGGCCAGTGATCAGGATTACACCTGAGACCTTCTTCAAAAGCATGACGAGCCAAAGGTAGGCGGATTAGTTTTATTGCCACACGACCAATTTTATACCATAGGTTGACATCAGTAGAGTCTAGCATTACAGCCTAGAAAGCATAACAAACAACGTTATTCACATTTCAGACATGCACAGCGACTTGTCTATAGGGATTGGCACTGCTTTAGTTTTCAGCAGGGTTCTGATTTGGGGACTGAATGGTGGACCAGTTATATCACATATAATGTCAGAAAGTACACATTCAAATGATATATGCTGAAAGGTGTACATCTGTATTTTGGCAAGTTTTTGCAAACACTGAGGTCCCAGTGTTTTATTTCAGCTGTACTGTACCTCCAAGTAAAACTCCATGGCTGTCTCTAAGTCATCCCGTTGTGCTGCCAGTTGTGCTAAGTTTTTATAGGTGGAATATTTTAACATCAAGCCTGGATGTTTCAGCCCTTCTTTCTCATCACCAGAAAGAACTGCCTAGAAATGATAAGTGCAACAAGGGCATTAGGAATTAGACAAGTAAGAAGAACAGCAAACAACTTGCCAATTGAACACTGACATTTCTAATTAGCCAATAAGAAATGAAGTAATACAAAATAAAATAAAAATAGTTTCTAGAGTTTCATTCTCTAAAGGTCACTGACCTCTCGCAGAAGACGAATCTCAAGCAGCTCATGATAAGCTTTAGCAGACTCTTCAAATCGGTCATGTTTCTGAAGGTCTAAAGCTTTGTGGTACAAAGCAAAAGCTTCTGCTTCCTGTGGTTTAAAAAATTAGAACCTATTTTGTAGGGCAACTTTATTAAATATACTTATTACAATATATTTATTATGAGTATCAGTGGTTTCACACTTTCAATACTTTCTGCTATATAGCAGTCCACATCCAGACTGTATAGCAGAGCATTAGCCTTACCGACCTAATGTAACTCATTTGAGTGAAGTTTTAGCTTGCTAAAGGAGGGTTCAAGAGGTAAGACAGTAACACAACTTTCTTAAAAACAAAGAATTATGGCTGAATGATCTCTGCAATGAGAGGACAAAACTCCCATCAAGACAAAGCTTCATTAAGAAAACTGCGGGTTTACTTACTTGAGCTTCCTTTGTCTGTGTCTTATGACTTTTGAAGGTACCTTCGTAGTCATCCTCAATCGTGGAGCTGGCATTCAGTGCTGCGATTCGAATCTAGAATGACAGTCAAGGTGGGACAATAAATGTTACATTTACATGTGTCACAGTTTCCTTTGCAAACTGGATTGTTCTCTTTTTTTTTTTATAAACTTTATTTGGTAAATGGACAATACTGAGAGATCTCTACATAAAGTTACAAGAACTGTAATGAATTTAGTCATCACTAATTGCAAACAATAAAATATCAAAACAATTCCCCCCCTCAAAATCAGATGAAAAAACAAAATTTCAAGTGTCTTGCAAGCAACAGCTTCCCTAGAACAGACATGCGCATTACAGTGAATTTTTTCAAATTCTTAAATTTATCAATAACTACAATCACTCCACAAATAAAGTTCTCATTATGCTAATTTATTCTTAGTCGTAGGGAAAGAGAAATTTTTCTATTTTATTTCTACCAAAACATCTCTAAAACCATCTCAATAAGCCCTTACCATGTTCACAGCTATTCACACTGTCTTTCTCCAGGACTAGGAGGAAGGGCCTAACACAAACAGGTCTGGAAAGCAAACAGGATTAGAATATTTATTCTGTCCATAAAGAAAGCATTCAGAAGTAAAAGACAGGCTGGGAATAATTTAATCAATAACCAATTAACTGTCCTATGTCACCACCACCCCATGCCAAGAGATAAATTGCCCTACCACATAGGAACAATAACATTGAACTGAATTTTAACTAGAAACAGAGAATAAAATATGAAGTTAAGCACATCCATTACTTCAGGATGGCTTTCAAGACTCTAGTCCTGGCAGTGAGAGGGGGAGTGTAAGTATTGGCAATGTAATTACAGCCATAAGGTTATCCAGTTGTTGTATAATATTTTATGAACATACATTATATTAACAACATTACAACATGAATCCCTTTAATGACAAAAGCTAAAACCAAAAAAGCTTCTTGAATACTCTGACATTTTATGAGCATGAATCATTATAGCTTATGAGTCTATCTTCAGTTCCTTTAAAAAAAAAGGGGGGGGAAGTTTTCCACACCTTTTAACTATAGCACAAACCAGAGTGCTCTCTCATGTCTAGAAACCACAGCACTTAATGGATATTTACAGAAAAAAGAAAAAAAATGAAGGTTATCCGTGTCAGATTGACCTTGCAGCAGGCCAGAGTGGCTAGTCAACCCATTGCTCAAAATATTGTCCGCGCCTGAAAATTCCTCTTATTAAAAATGTTTTCATTACTGCTATCCCTGCTAGAACAGAACCAGTGTTTATAACAGAGTTGTCTTTTCCAACTATGCTGACCAACTTCTACAGACTACTTCTAATGCAAAAGCAAGTTATAGCTACTGCATATGCACTTAGATCTATTAAATTTATGCAAACAAAAGAACCTCAACTTTTACTAACTAGTATTTCTTCATTCTGAAGGAAGGATACTAATATTTCCAGTCTTTTTACCACTGATGAAACGTTTGAAGGCAAAAATATACACTTATAATCTGCAGGTCATTTCTCCTCATAACTAAACCCAGAATTTATATTCTGTTAACTGCCTGAAACATTATATTAGTAAAGGCAAAAAATATGAAAGAGTTCTGTGCTGCTGTTTTAGAAAAGCTTCATTGCTACATGATAAAACCTCCCCATCAATTCAAACAAAAAGATGACACATGCAAGACAGGCTAAAAAGTGTCTTTAATATTGGAGACCACATTAATAGAAGAATAAGTCCAGAATTAACCACAGCAGGAAGCAGTGGGAGTTTTGAACTATAAGCTGAATTGACTTATACATCATTGTGATTAGTTCTGCATGTAGAGAAAATAATGCTTTGACAGGAATTTCATTCATTCAGGAATGATATTTTGCTTGCCCATGCACCACTTACTTTCCTTGCTTGCAGCTAAATCAGACTGACAACTGCACAGCAATAAAGCATTTTTCTCTTTAAGTCACTAAATAAACATTAATAAAACCTCAACTCTCTTTCAAGACAAGGATTCCTTGTCCACTTTGCATATGGATAAAATATATGCACAGAGAGTAATGGTTACCTCTTTCAGAAACATTGAACGCCGCAGGTTTTAACAGAAAGCGCAGATGCTTATGACATCTAAATAAATAAGACTGCATGATCCCAAATCAATTACATATGTAAATCAAGTCTTTTTAAGTTCACTTACAAATATGCCTATATTCAGAGATATGCTCAAGTCTTTTGCTGAATCCACATAATCTTTTCAAGACGGCAGAGGAAGTCAACAGGAGAGAGAGTGCAGTCAAGAGTTTACTTCCGTGGTTAGACTGCCAGTGAAACTGCAACTACAGAAAAGGTGGGGAAACAATTTTAACTCTACATTTTATTTTTACAGAAAGTTTGTAACAAATATTTAGCACCTCTCCTCTCTGGTGTTCACAAGTTGAGAGAGCATAACCAAACAGAACAATGTAACGCTTTTGAAAAAACAGGACAAGGATATTGCCTCTGCACAGCTTTTATACTCGTGTGTCAGGCAAGTGGGGGGGGTTGTTTCATTCTATTTTTTTTAACCAGGCGCTGTACATGGCTATAAACCTAACTGTGGACTGAGTTACAACAGTGCCATAACATCTAGGAATTAAGTATGTCGCTACAAGCACCTTCAGAGCAACACAGCTGCATCAGTTAGGCAGGAAAAAAAGAATTAGTCTTTAATAAAAAGTATTACAAATCAGTTTGAATTGTTTCAGTTACAAGAGTGTCTCAACTATAAATCTGTGGCTATGACAAGGGAGCACATCCTCAAAAGGCAACAATACATCTTCAAAGCCTTTTGCCTTCAAAATCTTTTCTCTTTTACCTCAGTAGTTTAAAACTTAAGTAAAAATCTCAAACGTCAGCTCCGGTTCTCACAGCTTGTGTGATTCTCAACTTCAGAATAAGAAACAAAGGGAGTGACTTGGGCTTTCCTGGCTTTTGTTGTTGTTGCTACACTTGGGATCCGTACACTGCAAATACACGTTCGTTAAAAAAAAAAAAAAAAAAAAACAAACAAACAACACACTTGATTTTTGGGTTGTTTTGGCTTTTTGTTTTTAACATTGCCAAGATCGCCACCGACCGCATTTTAGCAAAAGCCGTTTTTACCGAAATACGGTCACTTTCCGCAAAGAGGAGCGGGGACGCCTCTCACGCTGCTCTTCCCGGAGGCTGGCACAAAGGGCCGGGAGCAGGCGGGGGAGGGACGGAGCCCCCGCTCCCCTCTGCCCGTGGCTCCGTGAAGGGGAGCAGCCGACG
The DNA here is from genome assembly GCF_964188355.1 of Buteo buteo. Classification (NCBI taxonomy): domain Eukaryota; kingdom Metazoa; phylum Chordata; class Aves; order Accipitriformes; family Accipitridae; genus Buteo; species Buteo buteo. The sequence continues at coordinate 38,667,516 of NC_134181.1, read as the reverse complement.
ACCCGCCGCCTCAGGCCGGGCTCTCGCAGCCCTCACCGGCGCCCTGCCCGGGGGCAGGGCCAAAGCCCCGGCGGCCCCTCCGGCGCCTGCCACCGGGCTGAGGCGGACGGGACACTCACCTCGCAGGGCCGCCCCCGGGATGCCGGCGCTGCTCCCGGCCGGCGGGGAGCCACCGCCGCGGGGCTCCCGGAGCGGCTCCCTCAGGCGAGCGGCGGTTCCCCGGAGACGGCAACCTCCTCCGAACCCCGCGGAGCCCCGCGCGCCAATAAAGACGTTGCTCATTGGCCGAGCGGCCGTTCCGCAGCCAGCCAATCGGAACGCTGGGGACGGGCAGGCGCGGAGAGGCGGGCGGGCGGTGCCGCGGTTAGAGCCGGGTCTGTCAGGCGTCGAGGTCTCAGCCTGTGGGTTGGGTGTGGAAAAGCTTCAATAAATTCCCGATGCTCTTTCCGCTGGGTGTGGAAATCATCCCGGAGTTACTGGTTTTCGCTAAAGCTTGCCGTGGTGCTAGCCACGGAGATAGGAACATGATTTTATGCCCCTGGGAGGTGTGTGTGTGGGGGGGTGTTTCTGTGTGCTGGCAGAGGGACAACGTGGGGCAGCGACCCAAGGCAGGCAGTAACCGCGACGGCTCCCGGTGGAAATAGTTTTATTTAAATGCAAGGTGATCATACCGCAGCGAGTCTTGAAGAAAAGGCGTGCCATCTGCCGCCTGACGGAGGCCGCCTGGTGCGGGCGCGGCGGCAGGACGGCCTCTGAGCGGACGGGATGACAAGGGCACGCTCGGGCCTTGCTCCATCTGTGGGGTGTAACCATGGGTTTAAAGCCACCTCTTGTTACGACAGGTCACATCACATTGGTGAAGTTAAGCTTGTGCTCAGGCGTTTCACTCGATCAGCATTTAGCACTACAAGGAAGAGTCCTCTTTGTCCTGAATGTGTGAACTCCGGGGTCCCGTTCATGGGAAAAAATAATGCCCATCTTTCCATCATGACAAACTTTCATCCTGAAGGTGTGAACTCCGGGGTCCCATTCGTGGAAAAAAATAAAGCCTATCTTTCCGTCCTGACAAACTAAGAACAGGGTTGCCGTGAACAGCAGCGCCACACTGTTGTGCTTGGAGAATAACTTCCAAAGCTACCGTGACTCTGTAATACTCTTCTGTCAGTAGTGCCCTTCAGCGTGCTCAGGGCCTCGCTGGTCCTCTTGTGCAAATACACGGAAATACTGTCCTCACTTCAAAGGTTTGAAGCTAGGAAATGGTTACACAGCATTCAAAATCAGATCCTTACCTTTGAATTTGCAAACATGCCTACACAGAGTTCTCAAACAAACCAACAGAGGCCCTTTCTGGGAGCAGAAATATTAGTCAATCTTAGGAGGTTAAACCTGGGAAGTTACAGAGGCAGTGCAATGGTAAAAAGATCTACCGTAGCTGACAGATACTAAATCCAGATGTGAGGCAGGCTCCTTACCATGGAAGAGGGACAATCTGCACATAGCATTCTAGGGAAAGGGATTTTATAACACTATTGCTGAGCCTTAGATAAGGGTGGCATACCTGATTTTCTCCAGCTAGGAAAAACAAGCAACAGAGATGTGACAAAATGTTTCCTGCTTCCGTTGGTTTCTGTGTGCGTGCTCTAGGGTGGGTTTCATGGGGCTGCATAACCCCTTTGCAGGGTATGCTTCTTGAGCCCTAAAATATTGTACGAACCTACTCTAACATTAGCTCAGTGGAGGAAAAATAGGCCATCTCTTCAGATCCACATTAACATAAAAAGCATATTCAGCACCAGCAGTTTATGAAGGAAAACAGCCAGCCGCAAGCCCATAGGACTCTCTGAACCTCGTTCTGTGCTGACAAGCCCCAGCACCAAAAAAGTTATCAATTGGCTCAGACCAACATGCAAACAATTCATAACCAAATTATCAATCCTTTGATTAATATTTTAACTGCTCTTATAAAAGAAAGCTCAAAGTCCATGAACCATATAATTTTCTAGATGGTCCTTGACCCAGCACTTCCACCATGATTATGCATTATTCTAGGATGTTTTGTCAGATAACACCAGAAGGCAGACACAACATGGAAGTGGGTGGGAAAGTCACACTGAGGACCCATTTTATTCACACGTCTTTGCGTGGCATACTCTTTTCCAAGCTTTCCCTTTCCTTCCTTATCTCTTCCTGCTCAGCGCTGCAATGCTGGGAAAGTCACTCCCAGGTGTCACAAATGAGATTTTGTTACACGGCTTTGGTTTAGCAGCAATTTAGGATTTATTAACATTTTTGAGATAGATCACAAGATTAGGTTGTATAATTTTAACAGTACTTAATCATCAGCCAATTTAACAGAGTGATTGGGTGGAATTTGTTACAATTAAATTTGCGACTTAGTTAAAGATTAGGAAATGGCAAGGATCACCCGAAACTTACAGAAGTGTTGCACACAGACAGAGGTTAAATCAAATCACACACACAGAGACAGATAAAACAGTTCTGAACCACACGGACACACAAAATGGTTTTGAACCAAACCACACAGAGTCAGGCAAATAGTTCTGAACCAAAACCACAAATGCACGCACACAGATAAAACTGTTCTGAAACAAATTTTACCTACACACACACAGAGGTTAACCTATGATTAAAATTTCCCTTTCATGAGTTTCGTTAATTATTCACTTTTATGTGCCAGCATTCAACAACAGACGGTCAGTGAACCTCACAAAATCAAAGCCTTTAAGTCCCCACGAAATCTACCCAGAGAGGCGTCCCAGCACAGGGGGAGATACTGGGTCACACAGCCCACTGGGGTCTCAGAGAGCTCAAAAGGTCTCACCTTGGATCCCTATTTATAGGGTCTCGAGATGATTAGCTTCGGTCATTATTTTACATTCTGGCCACAATTTGTGCGGAGTCATTCTGATACAAAATTCAGGCAGCAAATGGCCCAGGTGTAGCCAGGGGGTGCCTGGCCACCCCAGCCCCAGGCTTCTGTGCTTGTAATCATGATAACAGCAGAATGGGAGGTTTTCCCAAAGCATGCACGGCTTATCCTGAGATGTCAGAGTGGCCCCGGCGGGGCTGCACCACCACACCAGCCGAGGGCGAGGGGAAGGCTAGAAGAGCCTGCAGTAGTGCCTAGCAGTGGCAAACTTGGCCCGAAAAAGGAGAGAGCTGGGGCACAGGGCAAAGCACAGCTTCTCTAAAGGAAACACAGGCTTTGGCAAGAGTTTGTGCTTGTTCCTTCATGGGGTAAAAGGACCTTCAGGAAATGAGCTGTCTACAGATCAGAATTAAAGCGATATTATTTTCTGCATTTGAGAGTATTCGCCTCAAGTGGGTCAAGCCCTTTGCAAAGCCAGGGCTGTCCACCCTCTTCCCTGCAACAGAGTACTCCTGAGTTACACGGGTGTCTCAAATTCAGTTCACTCACCTGTTCATTACCTGAGTTTCAAAAACTTCTGGTTGAAGAGACCTCCTGAGAAAATGCAGAGACCTGGGCAGCCATGATACCTGTCTCCAAGGTAGGTAAGACCTACAAAACCCCAATGTTGTAAACCAATAAACTGACACTTAACAAAAGAGGCTTCGATACATTTTATTAACCAGATAAGGTGTAGTCCCCCCTAGCCTGATACATGAATTTGTGTTTGGTATTATATTCCTGACAGATTTTGCAAACATAGAAGATGTTTATGCTGCACAGGGAACAACCAACTTCAAATAGTCATTAGAAGGAACATTTTCAACTATCTTGAGACCTCAAGTCATAATCAAATAAAACTCCAATCAGAATGACAAAGGAGCGCAGAAGCACCCTTCAGCCTTGCATTCCCGTGTCCCAAAAGCATGCTCTCAGTTCCTCTGGGCTCCCTGTCTGCAACTGGACCAAGTCATAAAGTGGAAAGGAAACCGATAAATGTTTTCATTACCGGTGGAAGGCAAAGATGACATTACACATAAAAAGTACCGTGCTTCTGTTTTAATAAAATGCCATGTGTATTCCAGTTATAAAGCGAGAGAGTATATGGGTCCTAAAAACCCAAAACACTTCTCTGCAGGGACAGTGAGCTGAAAACACAGCCACCGAACACAGTGAGATGCTCTGTCGTCCCAAAACTCCCTGTAACAGCAGGGTGAGGAAAAGTATTTTGAACAATTGGGCGGATAACAGGAATTAAAGCTGGCAGTAGCAGAATCTTCAAAATATTTTCCTGTGGCACAGCGCAATTCTTCACAAGCAACTCCCTCCTCTACATGCTGCCATCAGCACACAAACATTCAACTGTGAAAATCTTGCGGACAAATAAAAGTTTGTAGGAGCAGCCACCAGGGGTGGCAATGGTAGAGCACAGAGCACAAGATCTGACATAAGCCTTAAATAAAAAATTATATAAATGCATAAACTTCCCTTCCGATAATCACATCCCTTTCCAGAAAGGCCTCTTAGGGAGCCCGAAAAGAGAAGAATTTGACTTAGCCAGCCTGGGACCCTTCTGCTGCCAGAGGGAGGATCTTTCCGCCTTGCAAAGTACGAGGCAACCTGGATGAACCCAAGAACCTCTCTGGTCCTCAATAAAGCCAAATATGTTCTGGAATTAAACTTTTCACTGCTATAAGAGCTTTTTCTAGACCCACATATGGCCATTTACCAGACTGCAATGGCTTAGCCATAGGCACCGGGAGAACCTTTGGGCTTGAGACAGGCTTGAGACAAAGACCTTGAACTATTTTAGTAAAATCAGTATAGCTGATTGCCCCAATCTTCAGCTTTGTGTGCACAGGATGAAAAGACAAAAGTGAATCGTACAGGTGAAGGTGCAGAGCTACACAGATTTGATCATAAGAGGAAACAAGTAGATAGATGGAGCTGGTCATCTCTGGGTCGTCTTCATCATTGCTTTGTTCCAACTGGCCACTCAAGGGATCACAGGAACGTCATGACTGTTCTGTTCTTGCCGATCTGCCAGGGCTCCAGTGGGTAAAAGCGGATGACAATCCTTTTTTGGGTATAAAAGCAAAAATGCAGTGGACAGGAAACATTATTTTACGACTACGATAAATATTATGCCCAGTTTGCAACAAGGTAGAAAATCTGCACTAAGCTCTCGCTGGCTCACACTTCACGGTGTTAATTTAACAGAAGCAAAAATAAGCTGTGTACAGGCAGGGTACAAACAGGTGCCAGACTCCATCCACACAAACTGGAAAGCAGACCTAATTTCAACACTGTTTGTACGAGATACATTTCTGAAGGACCCAAGCAGCTTGTAATCTTGTCGGCCATTTACCCTGACAGCATGCAAGAGGCAGGGAAATGCTATTAATCTCCTTGGGGAGACGGGGAAGAGGGGCAGAGAGGGACGTGGCTTACCTTCAGGAACAGCCCTGTTCCAGCATTTGGCATGGCGACCCCACAGCGACGCTCCACCAGTTCCCACGGGGTTCTGCGCCAATTACGCCAACTGGAACTACTCACCTCCAGAGAACGGCATTTCCCAGACTGTTCAACAAGCGCAAAGCAGTCCATGGTTTTACCTGGACCTAAACAGCCTGCCTTGGGCTTTGGCACCCAAGAGCACTTAATGTTTGCAATCTACTCTTGGCTCTACGTTCCACGTTAACCTCACGGAGGACGTGGGAGCCTACACCACCATCATCATCACCCCTCTGACATCTTCCTGTACATCTTCGCTGTGTTTCCCACCCACCACAGAAACCTGACGAAGAGGCGGTCTCCCCCTCCCTGCCCCCGGGGCAGCCACGCTGTCCTCGCCCCTCAGGGCGCAGGAGGTGCCGAGGCAGAGACACCCCCCCCCCCCCCCACCGCCGCCCCCGGGCCGGGCCCTCACTCACCGCTCGGGGCCGAGGCCCAGCTTCGCCGTCAGGACGTCGAAGAAGCGGGCGCTGTGCCGCTGGTTCTGCTCCGCCGAGCCCACCACGCCGATGGAGGAGACGAGTAGCTGGGCGCAGGGTTCGGCCGAGCCCCCCAGCACCATGGGCAGCCCGCTCCGCACCGTCACGTTCACCCGCTGCCGGCAACGGCGGCACCGTCAGTCACGGCCGCCCCGGCTCCCCGGGCCCCGCCGCCCCCCCGGCCCCCCCCCGCGCTCACCTCCGCCGGTTTGCCCAAGATGTCGGCGGCGGCGGCGCACAGCTCCTGGGCCAGCCCCGGCGGCAGCCGGCCGGCCGGCAGGCTGGTGTCCAGCTCCACGAACGGCATGGCGCCTCGGCCCGGCGCGGCGCAGCCGCCAACCGTCTCTGCCCGCCCGGCCCGGCCCCCGCCTCGCCCCCGGAGCGGTCCGGGCAGCGGAGCCCCGGCGGGGGCGGGAACGGCAACCGGCAGCGGGGGCCTTGCGCCGTCCCCGCGGCTCCCGGGACGGCCGGCAGGAACGCGGCGGGCATCTCGCCCTTCCTCTCGCCTCGCACCGGCCCCGGGGGGGGCTTTGGGTTTTCTCTGGTTTACCCCGATTTGCAGGAGCTGGCTTTCGGGCCTTTTGCTTTTCTGTTTTATCCCAATTTGCAGGAGCTGGCTTTCGGGCCTTTTGCTTTTCTCTGGTTTACCCCGATTTGCAGGAGCTGGCTTTCGGGCCTTTTGCTTTTCTGTTTTATCCCAATTTGCAGGAGCTGGCTTTCGGGCCTTTTGCTTTTCTGTTTTATCCCAATTTGCAGGAGCTGGCTTTCGGGCCTTTTGCTTTTCTCTGGTTTACCCCGATTTGCAGGAGCTGGCTTTCGGGCCTTTTGCTTTTCTCTGGTTTACCCCGATTTGCAGGAGCTGGCTTTCAGGCCTTTTGCTTTTCTCTGTTTTACCCCGATTTGCAGGAGCTGGCTTTCGGGCCTTTTGCTTTTTACGGTGTGCATTGGTGGGATATGTACGGGAGACTGTGAGGGCAAAATATGTCATCTCGCTGAACGGAAGGGTAAGACGAGCTTTGCGATGGTCCTTACTGCCGGTGGGAAGTCATTTCTGGTCACCGCGACGGACACTTCCGCGCCTGTCTGTGCAGGGAGGGTTAGGAATGGAAGAGCAGTGATCTCTCGGACCAACCAGCACTACAAGAAATTAAAAGGCAAGCAGAGAGGTTTATTGTTTTATCCAGTACATATAATTACCAAACTGGCCTCTGCAATCAGGACTTTGAGCTCCGAAGTTGATAAAAGTGACCTCAGCAGGCTGGCTCGCAGGGACAGTCTGATCTACAGATCAGAGGTGTCTAATCTAGAGATCAGAGGTTTCTCAGAAGCTGAACTACTGTCCACTGAAGGTTACACGTGCTCATTTACAGCAAAAGGTTATGAGCCCACTAGATTAAAAGGTCATCTTATTTATGACACAGCACTGTTGTGAAAATTGGCCCTGTATAATGTGAGATTTTGGTTTTCTACAGTTCTAGACAATCCTAATGAAAACTGATGAAATTGCTCATTTTTTTGATGGGGTCATTGCTTGGCCTTCATTTCTGCTAATGACAATACTGACACGAGGAGCAGTGTGTATAAACCAGCCAGCAATAAGGCTGGAAAAAAGATTTCTAGGAGAGAGCTTGTGAAGACAGAGACCCAACCGGAGAGGGGACAGGGCATGGCAAGCTGGCAGGGTGTGGCTGCTTGCAGTGGTAAGCGGTAATACAGATGCTCCCTTCAAATCCAGGAAAGCAGCAGAAGAAATAACCCAGGAAAACTGTTAGATTACAGAAAGATATCATCTTATAAAGAGAACAGATGATCCCAAGTTTGTCACCGAAATGAAGGCAGTGGGGGTGTTCAGCCACCTTGCAAACCCCAGGTGCAAGCCCACCACTGCCTGATTGCTGGGAGTCATTGCCTCCAAGTAAGATGCCATTTAGGATCCATTTTTCTATTTCTCTTTCATTCCTTCAAATACTAAAAATATCTTCCAATTCCAAGGCCAAAACCCCCCACATGACAAGAAGCCAGCATATCAAGCGGCCTCCGAAAGGAAAAGAGAAGATTCAAGTATCAGATGTCAGCAATTACAACAGGACACGGGGCTGTCACGAACATCTTTAATGATATGCGTCGTCCTTTGCTCTTGATCGTTCACCATGTGAATAGCAGATTGTTCATGACCTCCCAGAGTTTTTAAACTAAAGACATTTGTTTTATTGTTTCTGTCTTGGAGAGGGCGATTAAAATGCTTGTAGGGGGATGAACATACAACCAAGAGAAGACAGCACAGCAGCAAGTGCTCTCAAACATGCTCAGCCTTTGGAAAATCATGGTAGCTTTTTTCCCTCCTGCAGACATTTGCATGTGTCATCACCCACTTAGCAATTCCACTCTCAAAATTATCAAAAGAATCAACCACTTCCCACTTAAAATTTAACTCAGTTGTAGACAATATTTTGTAAATAAAACATCAGTAAAAACATACTATTCGGCTAATGTTTAGGAAGAAAAGAAGGGTGGGAATGAACATGTGCCTGTTTGTAATATTTTTGGTTCATGAAAAGAGAGGGCCTTCAGTTAGGTCTCTTGTCTTTGTAGAGAACATAATTACAAAACAAAACTTCCTGCTAATGCAAGCTGAAGTATATAATAACAGTCCTCTTTCCAAACAGGGAATTTAAAGATCTCCCTAGGCTCTGGACTAAATCAGTAGTACCTAGAACTGAAACCTTAGTGAAAAACATCACCAGAACACATCTGGTTTTAGAGAACTTAACAGCAGAAACATCACAGCCAAGACATGGTAGTACTGGAAAGAAAAGAAGCTATTTGATTACTGAGAGAAGCTATTCCTGAATTATTTACTCATTTTGTCTTATTCTTTCCAGGAAGAGTTATTGGGCAAGGATTTCAGGGTAAGGTTCAAGGGCAACAACTACTTATGAGTGGAAATATGCAGAGATATATAACCCACCAGTTTCTGCATCCTTTACAATTTGCTATTTTCAACTGAAGAAACTAGAAATGGTTGGATTCTCTCAGTTTTACCTCATAAATTGTGCTGCAGTACAAAAGGGGTTTGTATTTGAGCTACAGCTAACCAGAAATAAACACAGCCAAGGAAGAGCCCAAGAGCTCCAAAACAACTCTCTGCCCTTTTATTGTGATGCAAATGTTGCTCAATGCACAAAATCTCTCTTATTTCTTCAGCTGCACAGGGTGACTTACTTGGTGAACTTCCATCCAAAACAGTCTCAGAAAAGCACATCTAGATTTATTCCCCCTCTGCATTTTCCAGAAGAAGTGTGGATTGCTATTACAGTATTATTGCAGAAAAAAATAAATTGATTGCTGTTATATTCTCTTTCAAGAAATCACTGTGAATGCATTCTTTCAGTGTATTCCCTACATAACACCAACAGAGTAGGTAGGCAGTTATTCGAAGGCTGTGGCCACCCTCAGCTTTTTGAAGTTGCTTGGTCTTTACCGCATGAATCTCCAAGAACAGCCCCTGCCACATGTGTACTGGCAGACCGAGCACCAACGAAACCCAGGCTTTCAGAAATTGAGAGTAGTGGTTAGACTGAAGAATTAATGAAGATTCACAGTTGTAGATGAATATGAAGAAACTTTTCACAGGAACCTAAAGGCAAATAGAAGAAGTGTGGAATGTACATGGACAGCAAGATACCTCAGCAATAAGAAATTTAAAAGAAAAAATAAAAATTCAGTGTCTTTTTTTCACTTTTGAGACTGCCTGTAGTTTTGTGCTGTACTTGTCTATGCAGACATGTGCTGGGAAAATGAGGATCAGGCACATTTTGCAGTGCTTGTCACTTGAGAAGGAGCTGCAAATGTTAAAAACACATGAAAACAATGATCCTCATCCTATACAGTTCTCTTAATGTTCCCAGTTTGTAGGCTGGCTCCAATTTTGTCAGGAAATACCATTCGTGTCTCTACCATCTCTGAGAAGACTGACGCTGAAATAAAACCCAGATGGACATGTTAAGTGACCTGTAGGGCCTCAGCCTTCTGTATAAAATTAATGTTTCAGGTCTTAAACCTTCCCCAGCTACCACCCCCAAAGATACAGGAAAGGCCTGGCGGGGGGGAAACACCCTGCAATTTTGCAATTTCTGTGTTAGAATTACAGTGCTCTTTCCAGTTACATGTAGAACTGGAGGTCAGAGAAGAAATTAAAAAAAAAGGGCAGGAAAAATGTAAGATAGGTTAATTCATTTCAACATCTTCATCAACATAGGTGCCAGATGCTCTTTCAGCTGTGGATCAATTTGAATGTTGGTCAGTTCTTTGATATTGAGGATCATCTCATGGGCTTGGAAGAAAAGCTCCTTCCCCACAGCATCCTCCACCCGCCTGCGCCACTCCATCAGCCTAGGTCTGTCTTCAAAGATGTCACAACCAACTCCAACAGGCTGCAGAAAGGGGGAGACAGCAACAGTGAGGCATTGGGCAGTCACTTCTTCACCAAGACAACAGGCACCAAAAGTCTACCTGCAGGTACAGGTAGAGGGAAAAAAATGAAGAAGAGCTCATAAAGGAGCACTAGGAAGGAGGAAAAAAATCCTCTGGTCGGGTGTATCTATCTGGGGGACACAGAAGCTAGCCTATATTTAAAGGGCACTTACAAGTCAATTCCTGAGTGCCAGAACAGCTGTTAGGAGCAGCAGAGATGACTACGGCTTCCTGAGAGTGATTTTCAGCTACAGCATTGAAGACATGGAGGGCTGACAGTTCTAGGGACAACTGTACAGTCCACGGTATGGAGTGCTATATTATATAGCAAAACCACAACACAAAATACTAAGCGTTTAATTGAACTGATGTCTTAATTGACATAATCTATCCCCCTTCTACTTTCTGCCTGTGCCACTCTCTGGAACACACTGCTGTAGAGAAGCAGAACTGCTATTTTTCAGTCTCTGGGATATAGAACTGGGAGAAAGAATCACTTCTGGGCTGCAGGATCCAGGCCCTGATGGTCTGGCAGAGAACAACCAGTTTGTAACGGACTTAATTTCATTGCCTCCATCTGAGATTCAGTCTTGCATCTTCCATACATGGCATGGGCAAGTACCATCTGAAGAAGAATATTCTTGTATGTTAAAAATATTCCTATATCATTTTCTTATTTCATCAGACCTGTCTGCTATTGCTTCTCACTTTTATATATTACCTCCTTCTCTGGAGGTTAAAAATAAAGTCCCAATAAAGGATGAAGGAGAAGTATTGTTAGAGAAAAGAAACAAAAGGGATCTGTTGCTGCCAGCTTTTTTATTTTTTAACTGGTTTTCTGAACCCACTCCCATATTCTCCTCATTGTCTTACGCTAGTTCTGTTGAGATATGCCCTCATTCCTCTCTCTAGTGAACTGTTACCACATGCTGCACCCCTCCCTGCCCAGCAGCATCTGTTTTCCCTTGTGCTGAGACTTCCTTACCAGCCTCCAGCACTCACTTGCATCAGCTCCACAATGGCCACAAGGTCTGCCAGAGAGATCTCGCTCCCGATGATAAAAGCCTTGTCCTGCAGAAACCTCTCCTCAAATTGCTTCAGGGAAGTGGACAGCCCCTCCATAACCTCCTGGAGCTTCTCGGAGGGCAGCGGCTGCCCTGTGAAGAGGGGAATCAGCACCTGAGGAGAGAAAAGACTTAAGAGTACAGTCATCCATGTTCTCACGGATCTGGTGGGAGTCGTTTACATTACACTCCATGAACTACTCATGATCATCAGTGATCCTGCAGCTTTGCTGCAGGAGGGGATGATGCTAGAGCTTCACAGACTGCTACAGTTCCAAGTAGCTCATGGACAGAGAGCACAGAAGCAGTCCTAAGTGGCTGATCTGCCCTGACAGTAACCTCCGGCTAAGGGGCAGCAACGTGGAAAAGGAAATCAAGGATTCATTTTGTTTTGTGCCTGGCAGTTGTGCCCTCCCGCTCCACCTTGGTGGGTTACAAAAGAAAAACAGGCAACAGCTCCAGGGAAGACAAACGTCTGCCACAGTCACCCCTGCTATGTCCTCTGGTTTCAACAGCCTGCCAAGACGGCTCAGCAGGCTGCCTGCCCACCAGCCACCCGTGCTATCCACCCTGTTGTGTAACTGGGTGCTGGAGGCAAGCAGACAGGCAGGCAGCTGCCTGTCCTGCAGCGTGATGGAAAGGAGGACACAGTGGTGGCTGTGGCAGGGAGCGTAGGAGGGACTGGAATGCATCAACACTGGCTGGAGAGGCAGGAAATGCATGACAGTAGCCAGTGAGGCTGGGAGTGGGCAAGTACCATTTTTACACCAGCCTTTCTGTGGCCTCCCAAGCATCATTTTTTAAATCACTAGAAATTTTTTCCAGAACAATCATATAAGCACGGTCCTTGTCTCCACGGACTTGCGGGCACAGGAGGTAGTTGCCTTTCTGTGAGCCTTGTCACCGTACACAGAGGCGTACGCACCGTCAGAGCCCGCAGTGCTTCACAACTACGCTGCCTCCACCTACCACAGCTAAAGAAATACAGTTTATTTAGAGAAGCAAAATTAAAGATATAAATTTCCGTCAGTGGGAATGGACTGGATTTCTACTTACTGCTAGCATATTCAACAATTCAAATTGGGATTGCTTAATCCAAGCCAGGATTTTTGCCAAATACATGTGGAATCTATTAAATCAGAAAATTCATGGCCAGTTCTCTTCCTAAGTGGTTCCAATTACGCATGATGGGGTTGCCGGGTATAATCACTTGAAACAGCATCTTCATCCTTTTCTGTATCTCAGGGTAGTCTACCTTCTCCCATGTCTAGCTAATATGCCTTCTGTTACATGGTGGCTTTATACGCTTCCCTATTTTCAATTATTCTGAGGACCTTTTCTGTATCTGGGTTATCTAAGCAGCAGCAGCAATGAGTTGGATTTCTTTCCCTTGGAGCACTGCAATAACAGCCTGCAAAAACTGGAAGAAACTGCATCTTGTATGAATCTGACTCATATTTGAATCGCTTCTCTGTGACCTCTAGCCAAGAATTCAAATGTCAATAAATCAGAAAAGCTAAATGAGTCCTGATATGCTTTGTTAGGCACAAACAAGGACAAACTTTACACAGGAAGAGTGAAGTTCTTACCTGCTTACTGGCAACCCTGATTTCATCTGAAATTCCACACCACAGCTGTACTTGCAGGACTATATTTGCACCTGGGTCTCTCCAAGAATAGTTGCATTAACGGTCTGGTGAGTTGGCTTGAAATAGGGGTCCAGCAAAATCATCTGATACTAAATGATTTTCTGTTGCAGGGTGATTCTGGTAATTTTGCCTAAATGTAAATTGATCTGACCACACTCAATAAAGAAATTCTGCCATTCTCTCTGTGTCTCTATTCTGTCTATCCCTGAGCCCATTTCAGAGAAGTACCTAAGTGTGCTAGAAGCAGAAGGCTCCTTCTGGATTTCCACCCTGATGAGGCCACAGGGACTTGCTGTATGAAGAACACAAGCCTTTCCAGCAATGAAGCACATGCTCGCCAAAGAAGCAAAACTTCTGCCTATGTGCACACTCTGCACAGCTGTGCAGTGAGGGGGAGGCCCTTGGAGGCAATATCCAATCTATTATATATTTGTTCACAAATCCAGGCAATGGAAGTCTGTTGGGCTTTGAGACCTTCTGTACGAGACCTACTTTAAGGAAAAAACCAAAATGACCAAAGCTGCTTTTCCCAGATCCTGACATTGAGCAATTAGGAACAGCTCCCTCTCTGACAGCTCCTCTCAGCTAGGAATGGCCTAGGTTTGTTATTTCAGCATGACAAACTCTCTCTGAACTGGGGCTGTGCAAATGCTTAGTATTCTGCCAGGAAAACATCACTTTATTTGTATTTTAATATTGAGTCTCCTTACCTTGATCCACATGGTCTTAGGAGCATTAGCCCGGATGTTAGCATGATGCCATGAGAGGTATTCATCTACCTGGGCCCGTTTTTGTATGTCTGATGGGTACCAGTGGTCGGGAGTTTTGTACTTTCGACTCAGATACAGCAGAATGGCAGTGCTGCTCAGACATTAACAAGAGAGAAGAAAGTGGTCAGGGAGTCATGATGCAGAATGCTTTTGCCTAAGCTCGCTCTCTCCTGCCCCTTCTGAACTTGCTGCTTCCACTAAAAAGCATTCCAATCACGATTTCCAATGGAGTCTAGGGACCATATAGAGGCATCTAATTCACGTTGACATCAGAGATGGCACTTAATCACCTTAGCTCCCATGAAAACTTTAACCTGCTGGAAAATCACAGCACTGTTCTGTGGTGCAGAGTACTGCTGGACAGTACTGGGGTAAACAAAAAATAAACCTCCATAATCATCTATCAGTAACGTTAACCTCACTTGTTCCTCGACTGTTCTGACCCATGTCTGCAAGACCTGTGCATGTTTATGTGCCTGTGTACTAAATGAAACTCCCTAATGGGTTATGTTGCCTTTTCATCAGATCTGCCTCTAGCCTGCAGCTTCCACTGAAGTCAGTGGAAGTCCCAAGAAGGAGAGCCTACAGAATCTTTTTGTGTTTGTCCAGATGTTTATACTTTCACTAATTGGCAGGAGAAGTCAGATGGAAAAATATCTTAGTCATGTGGAATATGTAGGCTGTTAATACAAAAAGAGATGCCACAGAAAATCCTGTGCAGACAAAACAGAAATGCAGACCCTCCTACTACGCTGATACTACTATAGTTCAATGATGTCAGTATTATGACACCATTAACCAGTCTCCATATTAATCTTATAATGTAAACCCTAAATTTTATGAAGTAGGTGTTCGCTTGGCCTTTATGACTAATTCAGATAAACAGAATTTTTTTCCTAGGGTAAAAAGGATTTTTGTAAGCTTTAAACATTTCCCAGAAATGTTTACAATCCCATTTTGAGGTAAGTGCATTCAGGGTAAGATCAAGAAGTTAAGTCAGCTGATTTGTTTATATTCTGAAAGATAATTCAAACAGAAAACGGAGATAGAGAAAATGAGGTTATACTATTAAAAATAACCAACACGTTCATAAATTCTGTGATCCTTAATCATTTAGAGGGAATGACATCTCCTAAATGCTGCACAGATTACTGGTACCCAAGGAAGTCTAAGGACTGAGTTCTTACCATTCTGCTAGGGTGAAGTCTCCGTCCTTTAGTGCTGGTACTTTCTTCAAGAGGCTGACTTTGCTAGCTCCTTCACTGTTTGATGGCCCTAAGAACATGAACAGACAAGTCAGAGGTTAGAAGTGTACCTGCCAATGAATGATAAATCAAATACCTGTAGCCAACTGGACAATCAGTGAACTGTGTTAGGTTTTCCCTATATGGTGATATTTCACAATTAAAAGGTAATGAAATTGAAGAGTCAGTGTAAAAGCTATCTGCAGAGGGAGGTCAGCTCAGGCCAGGCACGTGGCATGGAGCAGTTCACATTTCTATACAGGAATTCTATTGCTTGACTCAAGTACCAGTAACACTTGCAAAACTTACTGAAAAAAATCACTCCCTGAGAGACACTGACATACCACAATGAAGGTACTGGTATTGAAAACACTATTGCAGATAACAAGGAACAGCTGACTTGACTTAAGAACAGAGTGTCCTATGGCTTTAGAGACGGGGGGCAGGGGAGACAAAAGTTAGGGTGAAGACAACTGAGTACCTAAAAATACTTAATATTTGACAAGGAAGCAAGGTCTGGAAAAGTTGAGTTTGCATGCAGAGCATCCTCATGAAGGCAGACAGTTGCTATTCCTACTCCTGTTCCCACAGGCAACACCAAAACAAAGTAATCTTCCTGCAGTTTGTAAATGTGGCTGACTAGCTAGGATGGAGTCATGATGGAAAGCAACTGAAAAGCCTTGTGCCCACAGAGACCACTGCAGTGGCTAATTAATCAAAGAGAACCCAGCTGGTTTACAGGCACACAGAGCAAAATCTTTTTCCTGTTTGTTTGTCTCTGAAGAGCAGAGAGAATTAAGCATTTACAAAGAAAGTAAATGCTGTCAACAGAGCTGATCCCCCAGCAGACGCGCAGTTGAGGATGTTTCCAGAGTTTTTGCTGGGATGGGAAAAACATGAATGCCAGCAGTACAACAGTAGGCTCATGCAATAATTCACTCTGCTATGGTGGACATTCGCTAGGGGCAGGGAAGCTCAAACACCTCTACCCTGTGTTACGACTGGCTCTGTGCTACTCCTGGCTCTGCATGTCAACCTACCTCTGTCAGGAAAATGCAGGAGGAAGACACTATCCCATAAGAGTTTAAACTCCACAGTCCCTTGGAGTTTGGAGGCATTAACAGCTGACTATCTAATCAGGTCTTCAGTTTCCTGCTGCAGGCACTGGACTTGCCAGTCAGCAGTTAGACGCTAGGGAATTGTACAGAAGTCCAGGAACACCTACGTAAGAAAAGGTGTGAGGAGTTTGTTTGCTTTGCTTGTTTTACGTGCTCTCTAGGAAACATGACATTTAGGGTGCAAATCCTGATCAAATCAGCATGATCAGCAGGAGATCTCGTACAAAAATGCCTTTGTTAAAAAAAAAAAGTAAGGGCCGTTAACTAAGGGACAGTGATCTACATTCCCAAGAACTATTTGCCCCCATTCAGGAGGTAGTGGCAATGTCTGCTTTACTGGACAAACGTGCAGCAGGAAATAGTCTCCAAGAAATAAAACCAGTCTTTGGACTATCACATTTATTTGCAGTTAGCTTTGGGAAGAGGTGGGAGAAAGGAAGGTTGCTGCATTACAAATTACAGGCTACTTTCCCAATATTGATTTCACATAATGAGACAAATCAGGCAGAGCAAACATTACCACCCTAGCTTCTACCTTGTTTCTTCTTTGAGAAGTCCTTTTTAAAATTCTGGCGTAAGTAGCTTCATCAGAGACTAAGGCTGACATCCATCTGCGGTCTGAAGGGATTCAAACCCATGTCTTCCATCTCACTGGGAAATATCTCTGCCTACCTGCAGCGACGGTGGCCTCCAGCTTAGCTGGATAAGAGGTTCCACGTGCACAGCAGAACCAGGCAGCATTGTCAGGAGAGGTAGGAAGAAAGGGCTTCTTAAGGATATGAGCCAGACAGAAAGTGCAAGTTAAGCCTAATAATTGAATTTGAATATAAAAAAAAAATCCCCAAAAATCAAGACCTGCTTGCCAGCAGGCAAAGTATAAGGACAAGGTGCCTTACACCCATGATTTATATCATAAAAACAGTGAAGCAAATTTGTGTAAATCCACTATAATGCAAGGAGCTGCTCTGGGAAGCTGCTTGGTCCTGTGCTTTTAGAAGGGCTCCAAAGGCCAGTGGTCATCACACACCCAGCTCTGGTGAGATCTGTAGAGTTCAGGTGGTCCTTGGAAAAATGCAGCAGAAAGTTGCAAGTCAATAATGCTTACAACTAATGATCAGTCAATTCTCAGACCTAGCTGTCTGGTTGTTCTGCTGTCTGTGTTTATTATCCAAGGTAGCGGGCAACTGAGAAACAACAATATGAGAAGTAAGCAGCGGGTGAGGGCAGCCTGAATAAGATTTCAGCCTGCTTTCATTGTGCAGCAGTCCTAGCAGGAATACTGAACATATTAGTACCCTGATGGGACTAACATGTCATCACAGCAGGTTGAACAGTAGGTCAGTGTCTGTTACACAGACTGCACCGCAGCCCAGAGATGGCACCTTATTTGCTTTGGCTTGTACAGGGTCTTTACATACATACATAAAAGACCTGTGCCGAGACTCTGCCACTGAGCTGCAAACTGATAAAAGCCTCGGTATGAACACTAACTCCAGG
Source organism: Buteo buteo (assembly GCF_964188355.1). Classification (NCBI taxonomy): domain Eukaryota; kingdom Metazoa; phylum Chordata; class Aves; order Accipitriformes; family Accipitridae; genus Buteo; species Buteo buteo. The sequence goes on along the minus strand of NC_134181.1, from coordinate 38,649,779 downwards.
TTGCTTCATTGGGACTGATTGCTTATTGTATTAAAATACAGACCAATATTTGTATTTGCCGTTTAGCAGAGTTTAAGCTTATGCCTCTCTTCCAGCAAGCAGAGCCGGCCTTTCTGTCTAGTGGTATTAGGTGGCCCACCTTTATCATTCCTGTGATGTTGACTTGACTTACGGTGCTGTTTAACATCAGTTGCATCTGGTGCAATTAGTTCTCGATGTCCCCCAAGGATATATATACACACACACTGTGTGTATTGCTGGGCTTTGAGGAGTAACTTCAATAAGCAGAGTGTACACTGTCAAAAAGCAGGGCAGGCTGCACACAGGAGGCATTATTAAGCATAAGTCATAGTGCAGGGAAAGATATTTACTGGTGGGTAAAAAGAGCAGTGGAAAAGATTTCACAGAAGTAGAAAGGAAAAAAAAGTCAGTCTATTTGCCAATCACATCCCTGCTTAATCATCTCCCCAGCCAAGGATTTCCAAGTACTATGCTTTGCCGTAGGCAAAAAAATAACAATTTACTAGGAAAATGCAATATGTAAATAGGCAACAGTCATCTTGTACAGTTGGACAAGTCTGAACAGCTGAGTGTTTCTGCTAAGTACACAGTTCCCAGAGCACTCCTCGGCTGTCACTGTGACTAATTTGCTAGAAATGGCTGGAGGAACATTCCTTGGGGATCCACAAAAATAGATGTGGCACAGCTATGAGTCCGCTCTGGGAGCAAGAGCTGCACGGTCAAACCATTGTATTCAGGCCCCTCGGCAGTGCATGCATTTAAAATCACTCAGGTTACCGGAGGAGCTAGCCCTTCCCTCCCAATGGGCCAAGCCGAGCTTCCAGGGGCTGGGGGCAGATTCTGCTCCGATGGACAAGTCTGGGCAGGCTTGACCTGTTCACCCTCCCCAGGCAGGATGGGACCCTGTCCTGAGAGGACACCAGGGTGAGACCGCAGATAAGCCTCCTCCGAGCTCTGCACCCCTGCATCCCTCTCACAAATAGGTGATGTCCCGCTTCCACTAGCTCCAGCATTTTGCTAGCTTCCAGGGTTCAAGCGCGTCCTCCTTCGGCTGAGGCTGAGCCTCCCCACGGAGAGGACCCTTGCGTCGCTATTCATCTGCAACAGTCCAAACCGGCTCAATAGTCAATTCCCAGAGAAGCAGCAGCAGCCCGGGGCAGGAGAGTGAAAGGAGGCGGCGGGACCCTCTTCAGGGAGCCGAGCCGGAGGGCTGACGGCCCGGCACCCCTCCACGCTTCTGCTCTTCTGTCAGGGAGGCGAAGGGGCTCCTCTGGGGGCCGTGAAAGCACCCCCCCCCCCAAAAAAAAAAAACAAAAAAAACCACACACACCCAACGGGCTGCGGGATCCAGGGCCGGAGCGACGGGCCCTTCTGCCTTAAAGGTCGCGGCCGGGGCCCAGCGCGGCGCTCGGCTCTGCCAACGGCCGGGGGCTCAGCCCGGCCCCGGCCCCTCCGACAGCCCCCGCCCGGGGATCGCGTTACAGGGCCGGGGAGCTGCCAGCGCCCCGGAGCGCGGCCTGTCCCCTCCTCGCCCGCGGGGCCGCCGCCGGGCACCCAGCGCCGCCCGGGATCGGGCCCGGCCTGACAGGACGGACCGGTGCCCGCTGTGGGTCTCCCCCCCCCCGCCCCCGCTTCCCCTCACCTGTGCGGGGCTGCTCCGCGCCGCTCCCCGCCGCCGGCTTCTTCCCCAGCACCGAGTCTGCCAAGAGGCAAGAGAGGGGCGCTGAGCCCGCGGCCCCCGGTGGGCTGCGAGCCGCCCCGCCGCCCGCCGCCCACCCCCGCCTGCGGGGCGGCTCGGTGGCGGGCGGGCGGCCGCGTCCGTCCCACCTTTGAAGAGCTCCACCTGCTTGAACTCGAAGGGGATGTTGTTGCTGCGGGCGAAAATGTAGATGGAGCGGCAGGGCTGCGAGAGCAAGTCCAGGTACAGCTCCAGCCCCATCCTGCCGCCGCCCGGCCCTGTCACCCGCCGCCCGGAGCCGCCCGCCCCGCGTGGGCAGGCGGGAGCCGCCCGCCCCCGGGCTGAGGGGAGGCGGCGGCGCTGAGGGGAGGCGGCGGGCGGCGGCCTCCCCTGGTGTGAGGGGCGGGCGGGAGCGGGGCCTGCGCCCTGAGGGGGGGCTTCGGGGGAGAAGTCTCCTGCGGGGGGAGGACGGGAGAATGCCGGAGGACCCCAGGAGGGCGGGGAGGCACGGCCGGAGACGGGGAGAGGAGACGGAGGGGGGACAGGACGGACAGGGTTCCCCGTCCCACACAGAGAGGCAGCCTGGTCGCGCTAGGGCTGGCACTGTGCCTGCAGGGCAGCGTCGGGGAAAGAAGGTGACACGCGAGTAACGGTAGCTTAGGAGTAATGGTAAATTACCAAGCTCGAAAGAGAGGTCGGTACTAAGTGCTGAGGGAGCAGGGGCTGTCGTGGCTCCCCCCCACCCGGCCGCAGCCCTGGCTGACAAGAGGAAATGGCCTCAAGTTGAGGCAAGGGAGATTTAGGTTAGATATTAGGAAAAAATTTTTTTACTGAGGGGGTTGTCAAACATTGGGATGGGCTGCCCAGGGAAGTGGTTGAGTCACCATCCCTGGAGATATTCAAAAAGCGAGTGGACAGGGTACTTCAGGACATGGTTTAGTGGGCATGGTTAATGGTTGGACTCGATGATCTTGAACGACTTTTCCAACCTAAATGATTCTATGACAGCACAGGGGCTCGGGAGCCCGCTCTCACCCGCGGCATCCCACCACGGCTCTCGCAAGGTAAACGCTTGGTTTTGTAACGTGGTCCCGCAGGGATGCGTCACGCTGCAAACGGGGCCCTTGCACAACGTCCTCTAAGCCAGCGTTAATCTCGCACCGCTAGATCTCAGTGTGGCTTTCAGTTCAAAAGATAATTCTTTGGTCACGTAGCCTCTGCCCGGCGCTGCGAGGTGACGCCTGAATGGCAGTGAAGCATGGAGGACTTCTCTGTGGGCATTACCTCTGCATACCCACAGCGAAGTGACTTTCTTCTCCCCCTGGTATTTGTCATTTCAGATTTCCACGCAAGTGGAGGAGAACTAAAGAAGCTCAGACTGAATTCAAGCCCTTGCATGGAGCCCGCAGCATTTCGCAGCTGTGTGATTCAGGGAAAGTGACATGCTGGTTGAGCACAGGGACTTCTGGGTCTCTGCAAGATAGAGCAGCTGAACCACTCGGAGCAAAGTCACCCCCAGTCAAACCCACCTCGGCTCAGCTGACACGTTCTTATCAGTGCTGTGCCAGAGAGCTTGTACATCAAGCATGAATCCTTGGAAAGAGCCACAGGAACCTCAGGGAGAGGGAACTGTGTAAAGGATCATTACAAAGGGTGGTGAAAAGGCTTGGATACTGAGCCAGGAGCTCGTCAACTGGATAATTTAGAAACTAGGAACACTTTCAGGTGCTTCCCTTTATACCACTTTTCCAAGACTTCAGCTCTGAGAACTCCTTAGGAATGGGGCTTACTGTTAGACCATTCAGTTTGCCAGTCTGGTGAACGAGCTGCGTCTCAAAATGATGTATCGAGTCTGTGCACCACGCACCTATTTTCAGAGTCATTGTTCCTATTTAGAACTGCACGATAAGAGTATTTCAGCTTCTTGGCCAGAATAGGGAGAGGGGCTGTGTACACCCTTCAGCTCCCCTGCAGTACAGTTTACCCTCTAAAGCACCTGCACGCAGCACCAACACGCCAGAGATGAAGGCTTATAGAGTATTGTGGCAGGTGCTTGAGTTCATGTCAAACTCCTTCACTGCAAAGAAATCTTAAATGTTAAGGGAGTGGGGAAAAAGAGCGTGAGTGTGGCTCTGCACAGGTAATAGTCCAAGAAGTCTTTGTGCTTCAAAATAGCTGCATATCCCCACTCAGAGATAATCACTGAGAAGAATTTGGTGGTCTCAGCAGTGGGCAGCAAGATTAGCAGCGTGGGTTTGCTTTGCTCCTTTATTTCTGGTTCAATTGATCCATTAGTCCTATCTGGACTTCAAAGATCTTTTCATGTGCCTCCTGGAAATGTTCCTTCCTTAAGCTTTTCTCCAATTTGCTGCACTGCACAGCCCACACAACCAAAGAGGTATTTTTCTCTGGTCATGTTATATGGCATTTGATTGCATTATTCTTGGCCCTAGGCTAGTGCTCCTAGTGCTGTATTTTCATTTGGCTCCGTCACCTCAAAGGCCATTTTTCCTGCTTGTGCTTTCTCTATCACCTTTTTGGAAGTGGGAACAGCGTAGAAAAAATGCAGTAAGTTTTGCAGTTTCTTTCTTGTTTAGAAAAGGTCTCAGGATGTGTATCTGTTTTTTAAACATTCCTCCCATTTTATGTGTTCCAGCTTCATTTTATTGTAGAAATCACAGGCCTTCACCTGTTTCCAAATAGCCCCTGGCAAGAATTGAGGAAATTGACTCAGAACAGCACATTAAACTGTCACCGGAGGTGTAACCTCTCTCCATATTCAGGTAAAAGGGGAGTGGACGCGGAAGAGACCTTGCACTGAGGAAGGCAAAACTCTTGCACAACCTGTTGGATTTTGGCAGGCAGCTCTCGGGCTTTCAACCTAGGAGCTGGAACTGGCCAAGATCAAATGACACAAATTAACAAAATGAGGGAGGTGGAGGGATAGCAAAAGGCAAAGTACAAGGACGAGATGACTTATCTCCACGATTTATTTTAGAGCGAAAAAAGAAGGCAGATTTATCTGTTGTACAACTCTGTTGCCATCCAAGGAGTTACTCTGTGGAGGCGCTTTGTCCTGCATGCATAGAAGGGCCCAAAATACCACTGCTGACTGCACACAGCTTCATTGGGAGAGTGAACCTACAGTTCGGGTGGGCTTAGCGCAGACAGAAAAGACTATAGGAAAAACGATTTAAAATCTCTTTTTATCACCATGACCACGCTGGACTGAGGCAAGTGCATTTATCATTTGTAATGCTGGCAGCAGACAAGCACCAGACAACAAGCTCTGGACATAGTTCCAGCTTGTTTTTGAAGGCAGATGTCCTTGCGATAGCACACAATGCGTGACATGTAAGGAACTTGTGCCTTGTTCAAACAAGCAGAAAATTGGCTCAGGGAGCTCTTGTGCTGCAAGTACCATAAATAAGAAAAAAAAGACACTTTATTTGCTTTGGCTCATGCAATGGTTTTGCATGCACAGCAGCCCTATCTTGAGATTCTGCAGGGAGATGTGTGTCAAGAAAGGTCCTGCTACCAAGCCCAGTCTGAGATCTGGCAAGATTAGCACTCTGTAGATTAGGCTCTTGGTTTTGATTATTTCTCTGCCCTGCTTCTACTTGAACAGAAGCTGTGTGAAGTACTTATTGTGCTGGTAGGAAGTTTGCTCTCTACAAGAAACGTAAAAGTTCGAGGTCAGGAATCTGGAAGTTAGGCAAAGTACAAATGTGCTAACAACAGGAGAGAGTACAGCAAGGCTGGGCAGCTTTGGTGAGGTAGCAAAGAAGGACCTCCTATATTCTGGTGGTGCACAGAAGCCCAGCTGGTGGCTGCGGTAAGCTGCAGGTTACAGAGAAAAGGAAGTGGTTGGCGGTACAATGTAAACAGGCCATTTTTTTGTAGGTTTAGCACTGCAGGCAAGCTACTACCGCAGAGCAGCAGTGCAGTGCCTACCGGCAGCAACCATGCAAGCACTCTTAGGGTGAGAAGAAAGCCGCTGTCACCGACTTTGCAGGCTCTCCTCAGCAAACTTAACAATAAAAAAAATCAGATAAGAAAACAAATATCCCTGCCTGTGTCAGCACTGAAACTGAAAGAGTTTGGGGGCAAACCTGCTTTTTCACCACTGACATTTAAGATTTCCTGCAGGTTGGAAGAACGGAAAGGGACCAGCCTGCCTGCTTGGCTGCTTTAGCTCAGCCCACAGAGATGTGTATTGCAAGCTGTGGTTTGTGGTGCCCTTCTGAACTAAAGGACAGGTTTACTCAGGAAACGAAAGCAGAAGAGGCAGCTGGCTCATTCCCCAAATCAGTAAGTCCAGCTGAAAGGATGTGCAAGACTGGTTTGAGCAGCTACTTTCACCTTTTCTGAGCACTGTAATAACTTGACTTGCATTAAGATGACTGACATCTCACAGCCAGCATACTATGTGGCCATCTCTGGGCATGGTGTAACCAGCCAGCAGAGACAAACAGACTTCCAGATACAACCAGAGCTTAACAAGGAAGGAAAAAACCAGTTCTGCCAACTGGAACCGTCCTCATGGCTTGTACCTGGAAATGGAAGGTCACAGGGACAGGTGGACAGGAAAGCGGGAGGGGTACAAAGGGACACAGGCAAGAGGTTGTGAAGGGCCACTTCCGTCCAAATCCCGATTACAAATCCAAACAGAGCTACAACACACAGTAAGCGTAATCATTAACTTTACTGGAGAATCTCACATGACAGAAGAGCAGTGGAACTGTACTTGAGGCGTTACTCAGCTCATACCCTTTGTGTTCTGCTCACCCCGGGGCTGACCAGCACAGCTCCCTCTGCCACCAATGCTGGCCCAGCCACAGCAGCGCTCATCAGAGCCTCCCTGAATGGCTTCCAACGAGCTGACAAAGCCGCTCTGGGGAAAGGCTAGAGCACTGATATGGTTTGCAGAGGGTGACCGTGTGGTTGGCAGCAGCTTCACTTCAAAAAGCACCTTTTCTCAACTGGGCAGGCTGTTCTTTGTAGAGTATGGCATGAGTCTATGGTTGAGGATCTTTATTCACGGGACTAACCCCATCGTTCCCAGAAGCTGGAGGCCTCACTTGGGTACCTGCCCAGCCCCCCTGCTCCTAGGCACTGTGTCCCTTTGCTCCCACAGGTGATGCAGCCGCCTCTAGTGGCCAGGTGTTCTAGGAGAGCCCTGGCAGGGTCCCCACCACGGGCTGGGTCCCGGCCTGTCTCTTTAGTAAAGAGCAAAAATCTTCCAACTGAGCGTCTTACAAAGTTAAAGTCATTTTCCATGATTTTTCCTTGTTTCAGACAGATCTGCTCTGCCATACCCTCAGGAAGCCTTTGCCCCTTCTATAGTGCTGTGACCTGGAAAACTCAATAGGGATGGAAAGGGCAGTTCTGACTGGCCCCAGTTCCCACATGGACTGAATTGCCTCTGTTCTCAAACAGATCCAGTGGTGTTGGAGGAAGAAAAAGCCTATAGAGCTACAGCTCATACCTGTAGTGGACAAGAAGGGAAAGCAGCTCACTGCAGTCTGTTTAAGATGTAGTTCTCTTCCCTTCTAAGTTGCAGAAAGGCTGTGATTGAAGTGCATTTTGTTGAATGATGTTTCTGTATGTTTTTTAGAAGAAATGCTGAAATACTACAAAAAGCCTGCAGAAAAGAATCCATTTTACTTAGAGTATAACCCCCTAATTCTGGCTGGCCTGCTTTAGGAGCTGGTGCTTGAAATGCTCCAGCAGTTCGGGTGCGATCTTATCAGCGGTCAAGTTCTTGACGTTCAAGATCCCTTCATGGGCTTCCTGGAAGAGCTGCTTCCCCACTGCTTCTTCCACCCGCCTGCGCCACTCTGCTAACTTCGGCCTCTCCTCAAACAGGTTGTAGCCAGCACCTACAGGCTGCAGAGCGAGAGCGAGTCAAACAACACATTTACCAGGGATAGGACCAGAATGACACACAGATATGCTTTTGGCTCAAGGCAGCAGACAGTCATCACATAAGGTGGAGTTCGTCTCTGGTTCTTAGCTAGTAGGAAGCAAGTGTTGTCATCCTCAGCAGCTGCTGTCCCCTGGGACGTGCTGCGAAAGACCACTGCCATGGCTAATTCAAGAACTGTCTAATGCAGAACACAGACGTCCGTGCACACCAACACATCTCTTCCAAATATCTGTACTTTCTCTGCCTAGTTTGTAATTTATCTTTTTTTTCCTGAGGAATTTTGTCCATACTTCTATAGAGAGAACTGTCTCAAAGTAGGTGTTCCCTGGCAAACTCGATTATGGTCAAAGTCAAAAAGGAACAAGATTTAACTCCACTAAGGAGTTAACTGCAGGGAGAAAGATCTGCCATTAAAGAGGTTGTGCTGCTGCAGCCACACCTTGGCCTGGCCTGGCCTGGCGTGGCCGTAACCCAGCTTGGGGGGGGGCTTGATGCTCACCTGCATGAGCTCCACCAGTGCTACAAGGTCTGCCAGGGAGACCTCGCTGCCCGTGATGAAGGGCTTGTCCTGCAAGAACTTCTCCTCAAACTGCTTCAGGACAATGTTCAGCTCTTCAGTAACACTTTCCAGTTTCTCTGGAGGAAGTGGCTGGCCTGTGAGGAGAGGCAGCAGCACCTGGCAGGGAGAAGAAACAAGTTGCTTTTTACATATTTCCCTGCAAACTCAGTCCACACCCTCCCACTGCTGCCTCCTAAGGATCCCTTGCCAGCCACGCACGAGAGCAACCGGTACTGCTAATCTCCTGTGGCAGATTAACATTAATGTCAGTCATTAATTCCCGCCTGTCCTTGTCTCCTCCCTAGAAAGTCTGAACTTTCAGCCACGAGAGTCTCCTCTCAAGGGAAGGCTGCACCATCTGCAAGCAACTCCATTTTGTTTTCCAATAGGAGGTTTATTCTTTCCATGAAGCTGAGCAGAAGGCAGTGAGCAGTGTTTGGTGTTAGCGGCTTACCCAGGATGAATTTCCTCTGGATCTCAGTGCATGCCCAGACCTGTGGCTGCAGCATGAAGTATTCAGGACACTTCAGTTAGGCTCAGCTGAGCAGGCGAGTCAATTCCAGATCTAGTTTTGTTCCTGTCTGTCACCTGGCTTGTACATTTCCTTAGAAAGGCCCTGCACACAGGAGGTACTTCCTGGGCCATTGCACTCACAGCTCTTAGCACTTAGTTTTTGCTATACAATGGTCTTACCTTCATTAAGAACAGCTTGCTCCCCTTCCCACGAATGTTGACGTGCTGCCACGACAGGTACTCATCAACCCTAGCCCTTTTTTGCAGGTCAGATGGGTACCAGTGATCAGGAGTCTTGAATTTCCGGGCCAGGTACAGGAGGATTGCAATGCTGCCCAGAGAGCAAGACGGACCGGTGAGCTGATATCCTGAGATAAGAGCACCTCATCCTTTCTCCTCCCCCCAAATTTTGCATTGCTGGACCAGCAGCAATACAAACCTAACGAGTCAGGTAGAAGTGCAGGACACGTAACTGCCAGCAAGGCACAGCACACGAGAGTTTGTGCTGGCTTCACTGGCTGCCTGTGGACAGCAATTATGTGATAGATGCATCAGTCCAGCGAGACAGATGAGGCCTGCTGGTACAATTACCCCATCAATATTTTTGAGCGAATATGAGCCACGGAATGAGTTTATACCAAATCCGAGCTTTGTGTTGCCTGGCCATCCAGCAGCAGGTGCCTTGCACCAAATTTACTGCACCGAACCACAGCCTCCAGCTGAAGGCAGAGAGCAGGAGGACACATGGGCAGGTATTTAAGCTCAAACAGTGCCTACCTGCAAGCTAGCTCCGAGCAGCAGCTCACAGCTTTTTCCACGACCAACGCTGTTCAAGTTGCTTACATGAGAAAGCTTCTCATGAAATACAGGTTTATGTTATGTACAAGTGGAACCGGTAGGAAGGCGGCAAAGAAGTACCTGGGCTGGAGTCCCAGTAGCGACTGAATGGTACACTGGCAGAATCCAAGCATTAGGATAAACGATACTGCAGTAGGGGTTTGAGCTTACTTGAGCCTCACCTCTCTGCTAAGGTGAAAGAACCATCCCTTAGCGCAGGCACCTTCATCAGGACATTCACCTTCTGGAACTCCTCTGTCCTGTGCTGCCCTGAGGAGGGAAATGAGAAGTTGTACTTGGCAGTGATGCTCAGGACCTGTCTGCAAACACCTGAAGAATCTGTGGGGACCAGCTGGCCTCAAGTTCCCGGTTTTGAATGTACAAATACAGTCTCATTTAAGTTTATAAGCAATCAAAACGTGCCACAAGGTAAATAGGGGGTTTGCCCTATGATGTCAGCTTACTTGCTTATTGCCTGCATACCAGAACCACCTCTCAACAAGGTCAGAATGGTTAAGAGCCCTTTCATACCAACAGCGCTTGTCAACTCAGGGCTCTATCAGCTTTAAGTTTGTGCCTGGAGGTACCTGTCCCGTATAAACCCAGAGTGAACACTGAGATCCTTGGAGGAAAGGGATCTCGGTATCAGAAACATGAACCATGAGGACAGTGAGAAAGCAGACTTTTTTTTTTTTTCCCCGGAATATAATGTAATTTATATTCAACTCTCTTTTTAGTCCTCAGATGAAAATAAATTTCTATGATTCCATATAAAGACATGGGTACTTCATTACAGATCTATCAGTCAGCTCTCTGCAGGTTTTGTGTATCTTTAACAGAGCAAACATGGATTTGAGTGTGCTTTTAAACTATCTTGTAGGTCCCCCCGGAAAGGTAGGCAGAGTGAACCCAACAGGAAAAAGGTGCTTTGTTCATCTGAGGTCTCAGCGTGCTCCACTACGTTTGAACTCAGTCCCAGAAGCCTTGTTTTACGTGACTTGTTCGTGCCAGCCTTTTCCAGCTGCTGGCTTCAGCCACACATGTGTACCTCTGTATTCAAGCTTCTCTAACGTCTAACCCCACGCCATGTCCCGCTACGTGAGTCACCTGAGAATCTCTGTGCTAGAGGATCTGCTCTGGAAGCAGTTTTAGTTTTCCCACTACTTGGCAAACCTCATTTCTGACTATTCCTCTGTCACTTGGCTCACAGCCCGTCTTCCCCACCCCCTTTCAAAAAGCCACTGGGATTTCCTGCACGTGATGCACAAATTCCAGGCCCTCGGGTGTCCCTGGAGTGTCGCGTGATTTCTATCCATTCTCACTCTTTCTACCCATTTCCTTGAGACCTACCGTACTACTGGGGGCCCAAGAGCTTTTCTGGGGGGACACATTCAACCTACCAGCTCAAATCTGAGTATATGTTCCCTCACCTGGTCCTTACATACTGTGCAGTGATGGGTACTAGTGCAGCGAGGCCGCCCGCACCGTATCCCTGAGTGAGTGCTCATCTGGGGGCCGGTGTGCCCACACGTGTCTGCCGAGCAGCTGGATGCCGAGCTAACCCCGCTGCAGGTACCAGGAGTGCTTCCCCACAGCGTGGGAGGTGTGCACACTGCAGGAACGGGATGCACCTCTAGCATTCCTGTAAGCCAAATTACCCATCTTAAATACACTGACCAAAAGCAAACACTGATGCCACAGGCACAGAGCACTGGGAAACTGGGATTTAATTCACTTTCCTTCCTCTCAGTTCCCCAATAACTGTATTTCAGTTGTTCCATTCTCCTTGATGCTCCCATTGCTTGCCTGCCAGTCTCCTCTCCTTCGTACCAGTGCCTCACCACAACAGTTTATTTATTGGGAGAGAAGGAGAAGGACACTAGATAAGCCTGCCCCCCGCCAGAAAAAATGGCAACATCTTTTTCCTGCAAGACAGGTCTGAGGAAAGCCGCAGCAAGGTGCAATCAATGCACAGCTAAGGTGTGCAGGGGAACACCCAGACACTAAACCACAACACGCCTGAGGTTTCTTCAAGTCACAGGCTGGAGCCTCTTTTGTTCCTTTATCAATTTCAGCCCTAGAAGCCTTCTCATCTTTCATTGGTTTTAACCATTACTTACCAAGGCATTCTTATGCCCAATACATTACCTTAATTTCAACTCCCGCAGAGCTCTGGAAAAGTTGAAGGATAGCTTTTACCAGCTTCAGTTACAAAGAAAGAAGATACAGATCTTTAGGCACTGTTGGGTGAAAATATACGATACCTCCTGGGCAGGCTCCTACCAATTATCAGTTGGTTTGAATACAAACTAAACCACATTCCCTTCATTTCTCAGCGTTCAGATCCCTGACGGCTGTGTTGTCTCGCTCCCCTGCCTTCGCGAGCCTGTCCTCAATCCTCTCAAAATAACCTGACCATAAACAGGAACAACCCAAGGGGTGGCCTGCCTGGGGAGACATCAGCAAGCTCCCTGCATGAGGGCTCTTCCCAAGGGGCTCTTAACCCCTGCTAAGAAGGGGAGAAAAGCTGCTCTGCAGCAACTGCTGCTGCTTAGCGGAGCGCAAAGTTTTCTAAGGAAGTTGAATTGGAGAGCAAGAACCGTGCATCTCCGCTATCCTCGCCCATACGTGAATCTCCCATCTCTGTTGCTTTTTGTTTCTCGTTTAAATGGGGAACGGCCTCAGACCTAGCCCATCCTGAGCGTTTCTTCTCAGAAAAGCAGTCCTTTTTTCGGAGGCCCACTTTCTGCTGCGGTGGGGCTGATTTCAAAGATACCGCACGCCTTTGTTGTTTTTTGCAGAGGAGCGCAGGCACCGAGACTGCCGCTTCAAGTCAGAGTTTCTTTAGGAAATCAGATTTTGCTTTTATTTTGACACCAGAAGCCTTCTGCAGCTGGAGGGCCACCCCACCCTCTTGAGCTGATGGGGACGATTGAGTAACCCGGTCCCACCCGCGGAGCGGCTCTGTGGGGGGGGGGTGCTGGCAACCAGCGGTTTACCCTGGAGATGGGGAGCAACGGGGGGACCCCGGGGTCCCAGCACGGCTGTGCCCAGCAGCCCGGAGGGGGGGGAAGCAACTAGCCCCCTACTAACCCAGGGACTGGGGGACAGAGAACCACCCCCAGCCCCGCCACAAGCCCCGGTCCCCGCTCACCCTTCATCAGCTCCACTTGCTTGAACTCGAAAGGGATGCCGTTGCTGCGGGCGAAGATGTAGAGCGCCCGGCAGGGCTGCGAGAGCAGGTCCAGGTACAGCTCCAGCCCCATCCCTGCCACCGATCCTGCTGCTGCCGCCGCCGCCGCCCGGCCCCCGCCCCGCCGGCGGGGCGAGGCTGCCCCGGTTCCTCCCGCGGCGGGGGCGGAGCCGTCCCGGGGAGAACCCGGGGCTCCCCCCCCCGCCGCCTTACCGGCTTCGTCCCGGGAGCGGGGATTCTTCAGCCCAGAGGGACCGCGGTGCTGAGCAGGACCGCTCCCGGGCGGGCAGAGCGGCGGCCGGTGGCTGCGCAGGACAGAGGCGATGGCGGTTTTCCAGGGCAAAGTTCCAACCGGGCTCTGCCACCTCCTGTTTGAAACTGGGGCTTGGCTTCGTAACTGCCCTGAATTGCCTAACAAGAAGGAAAACCAAAGCCGGGGTGATGGGTGTAGGTGCACAAGAGGTAGATACTTGCTTTGCTGACGGGAGCTCACAGCTCTTGCAGAAGAGAACTTTCTTTTCTGCTACTCTGATGCCAGCCCAGGCACCCATGCTATGCAAAAACTGCTCAAGAGTCACACGGTAGGAAGCCAGACGCTACTTCACTGCTATAAAACAACCCCACGTTGCTGCTACCTTTACAAGACGCAACCACCCTTCCTGACACCCAGCCCTCCACAACTGCCAGCCCTTCGTTTTGCTCCAACAATGTATTGCTAATGCTGGTGCACCCTTACTTTGTTGTTTTACAAAATAATAAAGCAGAGCTGGGGCGGTTCCTGCCGAAAGTCTTAAAAGGGTAGGTGCAGGCTGCAGCTATGTGGTAGCTCTGCACCTTCTGCCAGGGGCAGTTAAAAATAGCAGTGGCACGTCTCAAATACAGATTTATGGCTTGTAGTGATACTAGCTGACTCCAGTATATTCATATCGGACATCAGACATTTTAGTCTGCATTAACGCCAACCTAACACTTAGTAAGACCTGCCGTTACCACTGGTAGTGAATAGTGGAAGGAAACAAAATGACAAGAAAGGCACAAGACTATAGAAGTGAAAAAGCCCTTCAAGGCAATCTCCATCCCTGTACCCAGGAATCTTTATTAGACACTGTTTTAAAAATATATATAGTATTTATTTAAAAGTTACAGTCACTTCAGCCTAGAGCAGCTCTCCAAACACACTTCTGCTATAGGCACTGTATATGTGTTTATGCATTTGCAGATACAGCTGCTTGTGCAGTAAGACGGAACCATTAGTTGTCGCAGTTCAGAGTCACAAAGGGCACAGCCCTCACCTTTGGAGATCGGCAGTTCCATCAGGCCCATGCTCAAGCGCTGTGTAACAGCTCTTTTCTTCACTGGGGGCAGTTTTACATATACCAGCAGGATATGACACAAAGTCCTCTTCAGAACAACTGTATCTCAAAATTTTGTTTTTGTTTTAAACCAGTAACTGAACTCTGTTTGCAGTGTCCTTGAAAGGGGAATGAGGCCTGTAATAGTTGACTTTGCATAGGATAAGGTTGAGGAGCCAACTGTTCAGGGACCATGTCTCATTGTTACCATGCTGGGTAGTAGCCCGTGACCTATCCCACTCAGCAGCTTCAGTGCCACAAAACACGACCTTCTCAGCTTCCATTCATTCAGGCTCGTTTCTGTGCTCGCTCGTTCTGTTCAAAATTAAAAGTTGAGAAGGTGACTGAAGATGTCCCTGTCTCAGAGTCACACAGAAGGGACTTTGGGGAGCAATGGGACAATTTAATAATCCTTTCTGCCCCAGTTCTCAAACATTCCTAGTCTACAACCTAAAATCATCATTTTTCAAGGAGTCCTCAAATTAGAGAGCAGAACACTTGCCTAAATCATACAGCACAGAAAGTCTATTATGGATCCCTAGTCCACTCATCTAGCAAGTTAAATGCTACCCTGCTTCTGTATGAAAGCTCTCAACTTTCCCACGGGTGTATAAAGAATGGCCTGCAGAAAATGCTTTCCTTATAACTCTGTAATGACAAAAGGTTTAAACTCTGCATTTTGTTTGCCCTCCTCTGGGTAGTTGCCAAAATCCCAGCTCCAGAGGTAAGAGAAAGGCAGAATAGAAAAGGAAACACTACAAATCATAGAATCATAAAATAGAATCATAGAATCATTTAGCTTGGAAAAGATCGAGTCCAACTGTAAACTTAACACTGCAAAGTCCACCACTAAACCATGTCCTTAAGCACCATGTCTACATGTCTTTTAAATACCTCTAGGGATGCTGCCTACCTTTCCTTTAACAGAAAACCTCTTTCTCTCCTCCCCACCCTTTCTGAGTATTTCATAATGAGGCACCCACACATGCTGCCTTCACAGTGAAATGGAAATGTCTCAGTTAAAGGAAAGGATCCTAGTCACTAATACTTGTGCTAGTCGTGAGTTAAAATAAACTGTGCAAGTCGTAGTTTGATTTTTTTGTTTGTTTTCTTCCTCATTTTAATTACCTTGACTGTCTTCTCAAGCTTACAGAGAGCTTCCTCATATTTCTGCACCAATGGCTTTAGTGAGTTGCCCTTCACCGGGTGCTTCTTTATGTCTCGGATGCCAGCATCCTTCAACATCCGCAGAAACCTACGCTCCTGCATAACAAAATGGACACAGGAGATGAGACACCCCACTGCCTATCAGCTAGAAAACAAGCACATTTTGGAACATGCTGCCTAGTCAGGAAATAATTGAAGTTTCCAAGTACAAAGCTCAGCTGACTGGAAAAGGAGGGAAGTAGTATGAACCTTATCTTCCTTATGCCCCTGCATGCATCCTTACCAAATGAATCCCACACCAATGACGTACCTGAATTCTAAGGACCAAGCTGAAAGCGACGCCCACTTTTCCTGCACGAGCCGTTCTTCCAACTCTGAAACAAAAAAAAGTAGCATCAAGTCAGTTTAGCCACACAGTCACCACCATTATCAGCTCCAAGAGTCTGATTCTGAAATTCTCCAGATTTAAGAAAGTCTGATTCCAAGTTTTTTGAGGTTAGCACAGCAGGACTAGCCATATGTTACAAAGGGTGAAAATTTCCAGGGCTCATTCACAGCTGCTGTGCCACTGCAGTTTTCTGAACATCTAGAAACCCAATACTCGATACTGTCCAGGACAGTATTTCTAGTTCCTGTAAACTACATTTTCTGTAATAGGGTGCTAGGTCTCTGTTTCAATGCTGCATTACTCTGCTGACGCTACAGGCTTAATTTCAATTAGAAAGCTATTTGCATATTAAAGTACAAAAAATCCAAAGCTAAAAACCTTTTTAAGTGTACATCACCTTTGCTAAACATTTCAAAGTAAACCAAGCTCAGACATCTTCCCTTTGTTCCTGGTTGTCTTACCGGTGAATATACGTCCTGATGAACTGTGGTGCATCATAGTTTATTACATAATTCACTCCTTTAACGTCAATCCCTCGTGCAGTGGCATCTGTACTGATTAACCTGGTTTTAAACATATGTATAGTCATTTTCAGGTAACATCTCCTGCACTACTGCAGAAGCAAAACATAAGTGAACTCAGCACAACTCTTGCTAATCTCTGTTCAACCTGGGCAGCCAGCCTCTGACCTCTGAGCACGACAGCAGCATTGTAAGTCACTCCTTATGGCCACTGGCATTTTTAACTGCCTGCAGACCTCCAATCATCACTGCAGGCTTGTCACCTACTGTTGTGCATGAAAAGTTACTGGGCGTTTCCAGGTTCTCCAAGCATGTGACACTAAGCCAGACAGCTCCCACCATGTTGGAAGTTACAAACCTGTAAGCTACCTGAACATTCCATAAAGGCACTTTAAGTGACCTCTGCAGACAGCGAGGTGTGAAATTCCAGCAGTCAAGGAGGAATTTAAACACCGGGTTTGGATAAAAAGAAAATCCAGAAAATAAGTGTTTACCTTCTTCTCAGAGACATTCCACAGATGCAATCCCATACAGCTACCAAAACCACATGGCAATCAAACACATGGATAGAAGTAAGTCTGTATACCAGTCTGATCAGGGATTTTCTTGGTAGGAAGCACTAATACTATAAGTAGTTCTAGTACCAACATCTATTTTCTTCCAACAAGTGCCAGATGCCAAGCACACACATTAAACTTAAGGTTTTCTGAACTGTATGTGTTTGGGGCAACTACATGAACAAGCAGTTACATTTACTGCTTGTTATAAAATAACACACAGAAATTCAGGTTACAGCCAGATTAGAATAAGCCAAGTTACAGGCTGGGTAACAATTCAAGTCACAAGTCCAAGTCTCACACCCATTCTGCAAGCTGGTTCCTGCATGCTCTGTTTTACACAAGACCTCATTTAACTGTGTTGGTTCTACCCAGCTCCTCACACTGGAAACGGCCTATGTTGGAAGAGACACAGGAAACTCATTTAAGATGCTCACAGTTGTATTTTTCCTTGTTCAAATTCCTTCATGGTTCTCTGTCTTTCATTTGGAGGTAACCGAGAAGAAAATTCAGCCACAGCGATGCCACCAAAGGCTTGAACCAGCAGAAACAACCTGTAGGTAAATGGGATGGAAACAGTCACTTCATTACCTCTGTAGCATTACTTGACAGATACCTACTATAGTGATCTGATTAATATATTCACCTGTGAGAAGCTTCCCTGGAGTTGGTAAAGCACAACACACGGGTAAATTTCATTTTCAGCATGAAATACAAGAGGAGCAAAGGCTTAGAATTCAGGTCACAAGGCACGTAACATTGCTGCAGTCGATAGGGAAGAAGTTCAGAGAGAAAAATTACTTCTTACCAAGGCTATCTACTCTGAAACCCACTACCTGTCCAAGACCTACATAGGCTTTGATGTTTTACAGCTGACTAATAGCAGCAAAACCAGACCCCCTTTAGAACAAGGCCACCCCCTTTAGAATAAGTCACAGTTACAGGCTGGGATGATACAACACAGGGTAGAGACAGGAGATCTGTGTTGTTCTAATGTCCTCACTTCTCCACAGCAAGTAACAACATGCACTGCCTTCTTGTCTACAGGGTGACCTCTATCTACATGCCCCAAAATGCATGTTATACATATGGACTGTTGATAAGTGCTACTACATTATTATTACTTTATAACTTAATTCTGCATGAAGAGAGTTTAATTAAAAAAAATAAAAATTAATCCAGTCTTAATGACATGAACACTAAGCAATGAGAAAACAAACATGCAAAAGATAGAGCTCTCTGGGTCATAAATACTCCCAAAGCCACTTTCGCCCAGCACCTCTGTCATGCAAGGAACCATATGGAAGACATATTTGTTTATAGGGTAAAAACAACTACAGACTCCAGAGTTAAACAAATCTTCAAGTATAATTTGTTCAAGACAATTAATGTCATACCGATAGCCCCTCGGG
The DNA here is from genome assembly GCF_964188355.1 of Buteo buteo. Taxonomy (NCBI): domain Eukaryota; kingdom Metazoa; phylum Chordata; class Aves; order Accipitriformes; family Accipitridae; genus Buteo; species Buteo buteo. Next base: position 38,631,652 of record NC_134181.1, on the reverse strand, counting down.
GAGTGTGTATTTCTTAGTATCTTGTTCAGTCTCTGTTCCAACTCCAAATGTTTCTTTCTCAGAATAGACAGACGTGAAGAGGCGAGGCTGGAATAAGTCCAGCTGCTGCAGTTTCTCTGGGTCCTGAGTCAACGTGGCTGAAAACAGCAGTTTCTGTAAGGGTATCTGAGGATAGCAGGAGCTGAAAGAAATAGCACACAGAAACTGAGCTTTGAGGACAGGGTAAAGGAGCTCCTCCACAAATGCCTTCAGATGATGTTATGAGGGAAGCAATTAACTCTTTTTGACACTCTTTTCCTGTCCTGGGCCTTTCCTGTAGGTTCTTTTACACCCTTGTTTTATGGTGGAGTTCACAGATGGAACTGATCAGCGCCCTCAACCAACTGCACAACCTGCATCTGTTAGCCCTGCACAAATTCTTGCATCCTAGTTCCTTAGTTGCTGATCTCTGTTTCTGACACATCTCTACAATGCTGTATGAAAGCAGCAGCTGCAGATAGATAATTCCAACAGTTTTTCTTCAAACCCATTACTCAGCTCAACTAACTCATATAGTTGCCATGCAAAAGAATCACAGACTTGCAATATTTGTGCATTCTTTTGATGCTCCCTTAATCTAGTTAAGGAAAGCTTGGAGACTACAATACTTAGGCTTCAGTCTAAAAGACATCCTGTACTATCAGCTGTTCACTGCCTGCTTTTTCAAGCTTTGAAAAAGCAGCTGCCTTACTTTGGCAGACATTTCTCAAAGTAAGCAAGCTTTGGGAGTGCCTGTGAGAGAGTACTGTGAAGCAGGGCAGTGACATCTAAGTGCTGGTGTTCACGCTACCAGTTCAAAGAAACGCATTCTGCAACTTACCTGGCTGCTGTTATAGGCCCCGGTTTGGTCCTCTGAAAAAGCATGTTGGAGCCAGAGTAATTTTCTACTTGGAATGCAGCTTTGACAATTTGGTTCAGACAGTTCTGGTGCATGTCATCGATCATACGGTCAGCTTCATCTACGATCTGAATTCACAAGGACGAATAACACTACTTGTTAAGTACCATCTAGCACTAGGGAGCTTTTATTTTCCTTTTGTATCTATAACAAGTGAGCCAGAGTGTAAGATAATGGAAGTTTCTAGTCAATAGAAGTATTTTCTTTATCTATCCTTCCTCAAATGAAGGCAGAAGGTTCTATCCCAAAACTGAATTTTGCTTTTGTTTCAGCGGCTCAGTAGCCAGCCTGACACTCAAACTACACACAAGTTCATTTGCACATAAATCCACTCCAAGTCTCTGAAAAAGAGATAAAAATCTCCATATCATAAATAAGATTGCAACTATGTTTCTGCAGACTCCTATGTGGTGGAAGCTACTACAGCCTGATAATTTACCTTGACCTTGACCAATAAGGCTTCACTGAGTTTGTGTTTGCAAGAGGCTAGGAGAGAAGGGGAAGTAGGTGGATGCTTGGGTGTCACGAGTTGGAATAAAACATCTCATCTTGAGACCGCTGCCTGAGCAATCTGGAGCATAGAATGGGACCATACAACAGTTCCAACAGAGATATATTTATGCACCATGCAAGAACAAAGCAGTAATTACAGCTCTAATGGGCCTTGCACTAAGATGGAAGACCTGTGGAGTTGACTCACCAGGAAGCGAAGCTGCGTCAGGCTAAACCCCGCGGTCTGGCTAATGTGATCTGTGAGCCGCCCTGGTGTAGCCACAATAATATCAGCCAGGCTGCAGTAGCCTGTCACTCTGAAAGAACAAGCAGCCCATCAGTAAGTTTCTCCCTACACCATAAAGCACGTAACAGAGATCCTTGATCAGCAGAGCTTAAGATTTTCCTACTACTCACTTAACTGAGAAAGAGCAGAATTCAAATATGCACTTTACGTGGAAAGCATGCAAAGGCAGTGCTGGACACTAAACCCTCATTTTAAACAAAAAGCACCATTCTTCATTGCTCTTTAGAAAAGCTTAGTTGCAGCAAAATCCCGTAACAATCATTTGTACCTGTGGGTATAAGGTAAATGTTTGCATTCTACTCAGCTGGTGAAGACCCCCCAAAATCTAGTAAAACACAACAATCATAAAAAAGGGGTAGTAGCAGGCACTTTTGTCAAAGACAGAACGACCAGTGTCTAGCATATAAACCCACTATCCAAAATCATTATTGCACGATAGTGTGATGCAATAGCCTATATTTTGACCTCTGCTTACTGAGATTAAATAGTTTACGATCTCTATAAACCTTATCAAAATACCTTTTAACCTACTTTTTCTGGACAAGCATCTCCTGCTCCTTTGCAAAAGATTTCTGGCCAGTAATCAAAACGACCTTCAGACCTGTCCCATCAGTGTAAATGTTGAACACTTTACTCACCTGCAAAGAGATGGGCTTTGTTAGCCACAACAAAATCAGTTAAAGTAATACTTTCCATTATGCTAACAACATCAAACCCACTGATGGGTCTTCAAACTGCTTCACAGAACAGCCAAGCAAAGTACTGTCTGCACAAGCCTTTCCCTCGGCCCAGTTCCACTCAGAGAGAAGGTGAAGAGCCACATACCTGTTGTGCCAGTTCTTTGGTGGGCAGAACAACGAGAGCTCGTACTTGGCAAACTACTCGATCTAGCAGAACCTGCCGAAACAAAGGCCAAATGAGTCCCTGAAAGCAGTGGGGAGAGAAGGAGGTTCTTGTATCTAAAGTAGGGAGAAGAGATGGGCTTGACACATCCTCACAGAGTTTTATGTTTCTATTTTACTCCCCTCCACCCTCCCAACTTCTCATCCTATGCCTTCATGAGATGAAGGGGATTCGTACAGCTCCGAGCTAAAAATCTGCTGTTTTGCATCCACAAATTCCTTTCTGACCTACTTTTGCTTGAACAAAAGCAACCCCAGCATTTTCCCTACAGGTACCTTACTGGGGGTAAACTCACCTGTACTATGGGTATGACAAAAGACAGGGTTTTACCACTGCCCGTAGGTGCTGAGACGCAGATGTCTTTGGGGCGGTATCCTCCCTGCCCAACCAAATACCCATTGGATGCACTCTGTAGAATAGCAGGAATCACCTCTGCCTGAACTGAAGAAAAATGGAAACAAACATTACAGAGTTAACTGGACTAAAACCAGTGTAGCCAGGAAAGCAGTTATATAGAATGAATCTGTTTCTACATCTATGCTGTTGTTGCTATAGACGTAAGAGAGGAAAAAATCAAAACCAATTGTCAATAGAGATGCTATCTGGTTTCACCTGGTTCTTGTTCATTCATAGAAGCTTAGCACTGAACAGAGAGACTTCCCTCTCCAAGAATTCAGCTACTTCTAGTGCTCAGCTAGGATGTTACTGTGTTAAATATTGTTTCCAACTCACAGCTGTCGTCTTGTTCTCACGTTAGGATGGCACTGGGCAGATTTAAAACCTATGAATATTTGTCTGTAAGTATCCTTTCTTTGAAGTACAAACTGCTCTTATATAAACACAGAACATGCAACACGGCAATGCAGCCTTACCTGCCAAGGAGCAAAATGCACAACTCTTACAGGCTTTGGAGTCATTCAAGTTTGCTGCAGGAGAGTACACAAGGACTGAAGCAAACAGTCCTGCACAGACAACAGCTTTGGCTGTCACGCATGAACTCTCTCCTTTCCCTGTCCCATGATGAGCCCTGACAAACTGGCCAACTTTGGTTTATCTATGAGATTTAGCAGCCAGGGGATCTAGCTTCATGACAAGACCATACTCAGTGATGCATATGATGTATGACTTCAGTGGACACCATCTCTACCAGACAGGGCATGACACTGCTTGATTCATCTACTACCAAGTGCCATGAGCTGGACTTCACTTATGAGAGAACACAAGAAGTTGCTATCAGCAAGCTGCTATGATCTTCCCGGACAAAATAAACAATAGCAGTTAGATTAAAATGTTATGTAACAGAATATTTAAAAAAAAAAAAAAAAAAAAGAAGACACACGCTGCCTTTCCAATGTAACCTTGATGAGTCTCTGATACAGTCTAAGCCTCCAGGTTCAGCTGGACCAAGTAACTGACTGCAGGTCAGAGATCCCACCTTCCTCCCTTCTCTCCCATTGCCTCCTCTCCTTATCCCTGCTTCCAGCTGTGCTTTCTATTTATTTAGGAGCTGGCACTTACTGCACTTTTTTGCAAAACTGGTCAAATAATGGAAAACCAACTGCTTTTTTTTCTTGAATGGTTTTCTGCTGCTTTAATGAGTCGAACGGGTTTCTAGAGAGGTCCAATTAGCAGCAGAGATGGTGGAAGGTAAGGAACTAAAGCACAAGCCTGGTGGGAAGGTGGGAAAACGGGAGGACACGAGTAAGACCTCCCTCTTTTGGCAGCTGTGAGCTATTACTTCAAGCTGTCATATTTTGTGGAGCTACATTTACGACTAGATAACACACTTCAGTTACTCAGCCTAGGTAAAGCTTTGAAAAAGAAGGGTTAAAACTAGTACAATCACTTTGATGCATTAAGCTTGTTCTTTTCTATGTTTTACTTCACTGACTACATAAAATATACAGCAATAGACTGTAGGAACTACCTAAGTCAGTTTAGAAAGAAACAAAAGCACTATCAAATTACCTGGAAAAAAGGACTCTATCCCATTCATTTGTAGCTTTTTCAACAGCCGGGGATGAATTCCTGGGACTTCTCCGATTGGAACTAGATTATCTTTGATACGTTTTTGCACTAGTTTGGGTTGAGCAAGCCACTGCGGTAAGAAGGGCTGAACCTGAGGTGGGGAAAGAAGAATAACAAAGCATTTATGCCATCAAACAGACAATACCATACATAAAATAAGCTGTTAAGATGCATGCTCATTCCTGACCATCATCAAAATTCAGTCAAGCTAGTTACCTTCTGCACTGGCTTTCTGTCATAGTCTCCAAGAACCACCAAACTGGAAGGTGGAGGATTTGCCTCTTCCTCCAAGGCTGCTAAGGACAGATCCTCCTTTGTACTCTGACTTCCTTCAGCTCTTTGACTGTTCTCTTTCTTCCTTGTTCCAGCTCCCTCTGTTTCCTCATCTGCTTTCTTCTTTTGAGAAGACTTATTTTTAAGGTTGCTTCTATTTTCCTGTTGTTTGATGTTTTCTTCAGAATCTGGAATTTAGATAACAAGAATACAAAGCTACAGGTCAGAACATGCTACAGAAAAGGGATGTAGGGAACATTTTACAACAGACTTAAGCAAAACTTGCAAGCTCCTCTTTCTTCCTAAATCCAAGTGCAAAAGCTGAACATTTCTTTGTTGGTATGGAGGCAACTGAAGACTGAGGTGACATGCTTCCCTCCTTCCCTTACACTAAACTGATCCCCAAAGTTTGCAATTATGGGGCTTTCCCCTAGAAAGTGAATTACTTTGCAAATATATTAAGCAGACGAAAACAAAATTTATCATCAGGTAAATTCAGCAGGTTACTCAAAGGGTAACTTGTGTCTACTTCTCCGTTGAGAACTGTCGACTCCAATGAACCAAAATCCTACGGCCTCAGTTTAGCGTTACCTGCTTCAGTCCTCTCTTGCGGCACTTCCGATTTTCTTCTACTGTCTTTCTTCTTCGATGGAGTGCTGCCATCTGCTGCCTCCTCGGCGTCCGCCCTTTCTTCAGAAGAGCTGCGAGGCCGCTGTTTCTTCTTGAGCTTCTTCTGTCCTTGCGCACAGGACTGCTCTTCACTCTCCCCCTTCTTCCTCTTCCCGCCCCCAGGGCTCAGCCCCGGGTCGGCTCCTCCGGACAGCCCGCCTTCCCCTCTCTCGGGCTGTGCCTCCTGCTGCTTCTTCAATTGCCGGGCCTTCGCCTGCTGGCGCAGCCGCTCCAGCAGGACCCGAGCCCGGGCCTTCGCCTCAGCGTCCTCCTCCTCCTCCTCCTCCCCTTGCTTCTCCTCCTCCTCCCCGCCGTACCTGAAACAGCCCAGGACAAAACCTCCTCAGGCACAAGCCGCCCGCTCCCACCGGGCCCGTCCAGCCAGGCACCCCCCCCACTCGAGTCCGTGCCGCTGGGGGACGCCGGGGCCGGGCCGGCAGCGCCTGAGGCAGGAGTTACCTGTTGATGCAGAAAAGCGCCATGGCCGCGCCGGGCCGCACCGCGCCGCGCCGACGGGGCGCCCGGAGATGACGTCAGCGGAGCCCGCGTGGCGCGAGGCAGCGGCGGAGGAAGGCTCCAGAATGGCGCGCGCGGGGGGCGGGGGGGGGCGGCGCGCGCCGCCTCCTCCGGCTGGGGAGGGGCGGCGGCGCCGCGCGCCCCCCTGAGGAGAAGGGCGGCTGAGGCGGGAAGGGCGGCGGAGGGGGAAACGCTGGAGGAGGAAGGCCGGGGGAATGCTGAGGGGAGAAAAGTACCTCACAGCCGCGGGTCCCCCCCCACCCCGACACGGTGGCCCAGGAGAGCGCAGCATCACTGTGGGGACTTGCAGGCAGAGAGCAAGAGGCTTACCGCAGCACTGAGGGCCACCCCTGGCGGCCTGGAGGGAGCCAGCGTAAGCAATGTGGATGGCAGCGTTTCAACTTGATTTGCTTGGCCCCAAACAGGTAGCACGTTGTTAAAGGAAAGCCTCCCTGAAGCAGCAAGCACAGGGCTGGCCCAAGGACTGCTTCCGCTGTGGCAACGGAGGACACAGCCAAAAAAAACCCAAACAAAACTCAGAGCAACAAGAAACCCTGAAGGCACCCACAGCCTCGAGCCCAGCAAGGTAAAAATGACCCTGGAGTGCTGTCAGGCACATGCCACTCAGTCTAAGTGTGCTGTGAAATACCATGTCTGAGACACAGAAGCAAGCTCAAAGTGTTCCTTTTGTTTGCTTCAGCAGAGTGAAACAGATATGTTGCTGATTGCCCAGCTCCATCCCCAATGCACCAAAACCTACACCAGACAGCTTACTTCTAAATCTTTATTTGTTTTCTACACAGAGAAAACAGGAATGTTGAAGCAGCAATATTTAAACACACTAGCAAGGAGCCATCGATCTGTGAGAGTGCACAAAATGCAACACAGGGCCATTTGTGCGGTGGTCTCTGCTAAGGGGCAGGATGAGGGTAGGTCCAGGAGCAGCCTCTTCAGACAGCCGGGAGAGCTCTACGCAAAGGTGGAGCCATTCCAGCCCACGTTGGCAGCGTTCATGTCAAAGTAGTTGATGTACACCCTGCAGAAGAGGCACAGGAAGACACAATGACCTTAACTCATTTATATAAATAATGAGCGAGGCAGGACAACAAGACAGGGGATGGTGCTTCCCATTCCTCTCAAGAAATTTCAAGCTTAATTTTTACTGAAATCTAGCTAACTTCTCTGGTGCAGCCTCCAAACAGTCAATATTCCTCAGAGTCCCTAGAATTGTACTTTTTTTCTTTTTTAAAATACAAATTCTTCGACTGTCCAGACACCAGACAGCTCTTGGTTAGCAGCCTGTAAAGATATTTGAGATCAAACCCTTTTGTTTCCAAATGCTGCAGTCCTTCACACGTGTCAAACAGACAAGCAGCCTTACGAAAACCAAACAGGCCCTCGGGGCTGGCTCTGCACTTCTCCGTTCCAACCCCAGCATGTCACTGGCAGCAGGCTCTTCCCGACCTTCACCGCTGTACGCAGACACTCTCCCAAGGCTCCGCAGCCTGCAAGGGAGCTGTTCACAGCTTGCTGGTTTCTACTTTTGTCTTTCAGCTCCAGCCCCGTTACTGCTCCTCCCTTGTGCTTTCAGCCTCCCATCACCAGAGGACACCACACCTCAGGGGTGAAAGACACGCCGTACAACTTGTCAGACCTCTGGTATTTTTCTCTACTCTGAGAACAGGAAGCCATTTAACAGAGGACTCTCACGGGAAAGATGTAGGCATCAAACTCTTAACTGGACATGAAAACACTGCAAACGATCACTTGTTTTTTTCTCAAACACACAGACTTATTCCTGGCTCTTTGTATTTTAAAATAAAAGCAGTTTCAGAAAGCCAAAAAAATAAGGTTAAAATCACATCCCAGCCTTACCTGTCTGCAGATACATGCAAGTGCTTAGAGATCAGATCACACAGGAGCTTGGTGTAAGTCTTGTTCTGCTGCCCTCCTATTTTGCCGATGCTGTAAAGGCTGCAGAGCGCGCAGGGATCGGTGGAGCCCCCGAAGGACATCATCTGATCAGGTACGATGTGCACAGCGATGTACTGTGGCAAGAGAACAAACAGTTACAGCGAATCTCGCCTTCTCTCTCCTGATGCAAACTTGTTTTAGGTACCAACTTTACACAGCACAGTTGTGTGCTGTATTGTGGCCCACGCAGCTCCCCAGCGCTGCCCTCTGCCAGTCTCAGTGGCTGCAGCCCACACGGGTGGCACGGCAGTGCATGCTGTGTGGATCCCCCCGAGCCTGGCTCTCAGAACGAAGGTTGTGTTTGTGCAAAGCCACAGGCGAGACGGGTACTCCTGCCCGCCACAGCACTGCCGCTGCGCAGGGCAAAGGGCACGTGGCTGGAGGTAAAGGCCTTAAAACCGTATTTGTGTGCCAAAATTCACACCCTCAAATCACTGACTGAGCCACCGCGCCTGTCTGCAATTCAGCCTTAGGGGGCTTTGGCTTCTCAGGCTGCAGTGATCTGGCTCAAGAGGGGCCTTATCTGATCCCGGGATAACCGGGAGCAGCTCGAGGGGAGGAGGCAGCCCGGAGGAGAGCTCTGGTATCCGTTACTTCGTTTTGCCAGGTTCCCCGGCATGGCAGATACCAGCCCCTTCCCCCAGACGTGCCGCTGGCACAGCTCCGCGGCCGAAATCCCGAGTCCCGGGCACAAGCGCGGACAAATCTCCGGCGTTGTAGGTAATCGAGCACCGAATTTACCGTAGGTCACGCCGCTGCTCCGGGCGGCCAGGCCGATGGGCCTGGGGACGGGCTGCAGCGCAGACGGAGGCAGCGGGAGGCCCGCCGCCGCGCCGCGGCTCCCTCGCCGCCCCACCCCCGGAGGGCTGCCGAGGTGGGGGAACGGGCACCAGCCCCTTCCCTCGGAGCGGCGGGGCCCGCAGTGCCGTTGTGCCCGCAGACGCCGCCCTCGGCCCCTCCGCCCATCCCCGCTTCGCCCCGGGTGGGCGAGAGAGCGGGCGCAGCCCCGCGGCCGCCCCGCCGGGGCCTTCCCCTCGGCGCCGGGCCCGCCGACCCTCCCGCCGGGCGCCGCACACGTGCTCGCCCCGCTCCCTGCCCAGCCCCCGCCGGGGCGGCCCCACGCTGCCGCCGGGCCGCGGCCCTCCGCCTCCGGCGGCAGCGGGCCCCACGGCCCGCCCTCACCTGCGCGGGCTTGCCGGTGGCCTTGGCCAGCTGCTGGGTGAGGTCGCCCAGCAGGCTGTCGGGCACGGCGTCCTTGCAGACATTGGTCTGGATGGCGAACATAGGCATGGTGGCGGCGGCGGGAGCGGAACGGTGCGATGCGGAGGGACCGACGGCGGCGGCAGAGTGGAACGAGGCGGCGGCGGCGGCAGCGCTTTTAGTGGGCGCGGAGCCGCGCCGGCCTTAAAGGGGCCGCGCCCGGCGGGGAGGGGAGGGAGCGGGGCGGGGGGGACTGCCCCCCCCTTCCCTCGTCTGCTGCCCTTGCTGCGGCTTACGGCTTCCCTCCCGCGGCAGCGTCCCGGCCAGAGCTCTTCCCCCCTTTCCGCCGCGATTTGTTTGCTTTGTTACTACCATCGAGCATTTTGGGGGGGGGGGGGTTGGTGTAGCTCCTCCCTGGAACTGAGTCCTGCCGCTCTGGGCAATTCATACATAACCTGGTATCAGCGCATGTGGTCCTACCACTGTAGTACTCCCACTGGCTTTTGCAGGATCGGGGCCAAAAAGGGCTAGAGGCCCTAGCTTGGCAGTTGCAAAAAGGGATACTTGCCCTGGCTCCGAAGGGAATTTTTTTCTTTTGCAAAATGAAGGCACGTTTGTACGGTTTTTGTTTTAACTGCGTGCATAGCTTTAACAGGATGTAAGAGAAACGTCTGACTTGCCGACGTGTTAATTATTCTCTAACGTTTTTCAATCAAATTGGGAGTGATCTGTTACTCCTCAGCATCCTCATTTTCACAGCATATTTTTCTGCTGGAAAAAGGCAGAAACGATCTGGTTTTGCTTAGAAATGAAACGGTGCGTGTCTACTCGGAGGTGAGAGGCAGCCTGCGAGATGAGCCTTCTGCTGGGCTGTGTGATGCGATGCACGTACGCTGCAGAGGGCACGACTCCCCACCCTGCCTATTACACCGCCGTGACTGCGGCGCAGCTCTGCTGTGCTGTTTGGAATGACTCACGGGAAGGCTAAGGAGGATCAGGCCCAGAGCCCTCTCCACACAGACATTTTTACACGCAGAAATCGAGCACGTATTAGTTTTTAACAAAGTCCCAGCGCTGCTGCTGCTAGAAAGCTTGACCATACATACATGTTACACATGTGAACATATGTAGCCCTGAACAAAAAGTAAGGGACAGTATTGTATGGGAATGCTTTGGAGTGGCACAGGCTAGAAGACTGAGAACTGGCAGGACCAGAGCATTTATTTTTTTAGTGATTAACAGTGTTATTGAGAACTAATATCGTCAGCTCCCTGCCATTGTGTAGTGCCTCCCAGAGTTGTTGCATGGAGGTGGGGTGGGAATTCTGGCACCACCAGTGTGCTTGCTCTGCAGCCTGCCAGGCCCAAAGCGGCAGACCCTGGCCATGCTGCCACACAACAGAGACACATCTGTGTTTTCATTTTCCTTTGCCCCCTTGACTATGGAAGAAGCAGTGCATACATTTTCATAGCTTCTAAAGATGCATCTTTAGAAGTTAACCAAATACCAGTGTACTCGTGCGCACTCCTTGCTCCAGTGATTGCTCCACACTCATGCATTCGTAATACATTTTCTTGGTGAACAGCATCTGTTTTAAACCACAATCGCCTGTAATTAAAATAGGAGCAATGAAAAAAAATGTGTCTAAGAGCAAAAAACTGCAAGGTAAATTGTTTTGCAGAAATATACTAAAGAGCAGTCTAATGATGTGCCAGAGACAAAGAAAGCTTTTACATTCCCTTTTAGAGGGTATAAGGACTATTAGCTAGTAGAGGTGGTCTTAATTGTACTAGTGCCATGAGGTACCTTAGGATCACACATTTCAGGGTTTGGATGCTCTGAGAATAACTCTGAAAGCACCTAGCATAGAAAGGCTTCAGAAGATATGTGGGGCAGGCTGAAGCCTTTTCTGGAGGCTGACTGCAAATAGCAGGGCTGGGGCATTCACAGGTTGCCATTGTACATACCCACATGCATCACAGTCAAAACCTGAGCACAAAGCAACTGGACTGGGAAGGAGGAACCGGAATAACATCAGAGAATGCTGGTGCTGTGTCTTCAAGAACAGACAGAGGCAGCATTCTTTGACCAGGTGGCTCTATGAAGAAGGCAGACTGATTTCTGGAAAAGGGAACTGCCTCCCCATGGAAAGTTCTGCTGTGTTTAAGGGCTTCGTAGCCATTCTCCACAAGCAATTCTGCCAAAAGACTACCTACCTTGTGCCATGTCTTTCTTCCTTGGGCAGCTCTGCAAGGCATTAAATGGAATGAAAAATATTTAATAAGATACGCTGCATTTAGGTGCCAAGTAGCATGTTGCTTCATTGGCTGTGCTGCTTTGCTTCACCAAAGCAGCTTTCATTTGTTATCTGAACAAAGCATTTTTGCAGGTTGAGGTACAGGCTTGTATTTAAAGACTGTGGCTGCAAAGCAAAGCTGTGATAGGGACAAAATGGGATGTTCACAACAGAGCTCAGAACAGGGGTGAGGTGGGTTTGTTCTTCCAGAAAAAAAAAAAAAAGTCACAATACACCTAATTTTAGAGATTCAGGAAACAGATCTGTACTCAGTCTTTCTGTTTCACTCTGGAAGCAAATGCTCTTATTTGACCCAGGGCTTGAATAATAAGTATTTATATGGAAATCTTCCTTTTGTAAGTAATTCATTGCTTTGGCCTCTGGGAATGGCTCACTGTGCCTCTGCCTCATTTTGAGCTGTGCTCTAATCTTCACTGTCACTGCAAATTGTTCAATGGATGAAAAGGGGAGGGCAGAACAGTGAACAGTGGGTTTTTCCACTTACTCCCTCTGCCTATCCGGAGCCCTGGGAGACTCTTGCAGCATGAGTTTTTCTGCTAAGCAGCTAAAGGTGCATGTAGTGTTAAGGAAGACCTGGTCTGCAATCCATCCCTTTCAAATAAGAGGCAATCATGTCTTTCCTCTTTTTGAAGGGAGGGCCATATGCCACATGGATAGCCACATCTATTGACTTAAATGTAAGTGTATTTTGAAATCAGGTCAATATAACTGTATTTAAATTTGGCCAGGCTGTCCTGCATGAATAGGGCAAAGGCATACCCAAATGGAGTGTTCATCTTCACACAAAAGACTAAGTTGTTTTTAAAAAAGAAAAGCTTCTGTTAAGATTTTTGAGAAAACACCTTCTATCTCAACCACAGGCCTTTCCAGAATAAGACAGTCTCAGTCATAAGGCTCCTACCGGATTTTTACTTTTATTTAAGCAGCAGACAAGATGTTAAACAGCAGCAGGTAGCAGCAACTAAGGTACCGCTGCCTTTTGCATTTGTGCCAGATACCGGTAACATGACTAGAAGTGCAGCGCTCAAAAACCACTGTGAGGGTTCAGGAATAAGCTGTTACCACCTGAGGGCACCTCAACCAAAGGTTGTGTTGTTCCAACCTACGTTGCCGGCACTGATGTCAAAGAAGCTGACATAAATTCTGAAAGGGAAGGCAGACACCATTAGTTGCTGAGACCAGAGCACTGCAGGCTGGCCAGGGTGTTCCTGCAGCAGAACACACAGAGCCATACTGTAGACTGTCCCGCAGGGCTTTACACTTCTCAGGCCTGCACTGCGTCTCAGCAAATTACACATTTCCTTTTGCAAATTCTGGCAGGTATGTTCAAGTGTTGCATGTTCCACATGCCCCCTCCCCCCTTTTAATGCCTTGCCTACTTGCATTCTGGGGTTCCTGGTATTTTTCTACTTCTTTCAAGGAGATCTCAGGATGCTGTGTTTTATTTACAGTCATTTCTGGAGCAGATTGGTGTACCTTCAGGAAAAGGACTAGAAATGCTTTTATTTAAGCAGAAGCTTTTATAATAGACCTTCACTTGTATCCCACAGGCAGCTGGGAAGTGTTGGTACATGTTACTCAAGTTATCAATTAATGACATCAGGTTATTCTGCCTGTACCTGGGGTTTTGCACACATGAGATCTGTGAGTCCATGCAGTGCCTGAGCCTCCATCATTTCAACTAAGAGAAATTTTACAGCTTTTGGGTATTGGCATTGCAACTCATGCAATTGCTCCTTTCTTCTTTTTAATTGGAGAGTTGCTCTATTGACTTGGCCGTAAGCCTCTCCAAGCAGAATGTTAACAGAGGAACACTGAAGGACAAGTGTGGGATTAATAGTTTTAATCTGTAGAAAGCCATGTCAGACAAGTTGCTGTATGAGCTCACCTGTCAGGTGATATTTTCAGCTGTTTGTTCAGCAGGTCACAAAGCAATTTTGAGTACACCTTGTTCTCCTGCTCCCCTATCTTACCAATGCTGTAGAGAAAGCACATAGCACAAGGGTCTGTGGAGCCACCGAAGGACATCAGCTGATCAGGAGAGATCTGTATTGCTAGATACTGTTGGAAGAATAAGAAAAGAATGTTATTTTCCTTTGCCATGTTAGGAAAAGTTTTGAAAATCCATGAAGGTATTTGTGTGCCTAAACTGCAATGAAAATAGGTGAATGCCTATCACTTAAGCTTTTGAAATTCTCCTGCATGTACTTCATTGCACTTCCAGACTTCCTAAACATTTTCCTGCAAGTCAAAGATGACAAGGTATGAAATACAATCATATTCCCACAACATACCCTTTGGGAGCAGGCACTGCCATCACAGTTCTTTCATCTATTGCAGAATGGCCGTATTCTTAACTAAAAGTACTAGCAGCACGTAAAAATAATAATTATAAAAGAGAGCAATCCCAGGCACTCAGAGATGCTTTTCACCACTTACTAAAACACAAATAGTTTCACTCTTGTTCTTAAGTTACCCTGTTGCAAAGATCCTTCCCTGCCTGCTGTCTTGCAACCTTCAACCCCAGTATACCCAATTACCTACTGAACGATGGGTTCTGGATGCTCAGCCCAGGTGCACTGTTAGAAGGAGGACCCTGCAGTAACATCTTTACCAACTCTGAATTTTGGGTAGAAAGTTCAGGTGCTCCAAGACCTCAGCGACCTGCAATACCTCCAGAACCTCCTCTGAGCCACTGGACTCTCCCTGCCTGTGCGGGAAGGCTGGGTGCAAGTGGGGGTGTGCAATTTCATTGCTGCTGCCCTACGTTCCAGAGAGATTTTGCACCTCACTGGCTCCTGCTGCAGTCTTCCCTGCTGAGATACATGTGAACTGACACAGCAGAGGTCTAAATCAACATCCCCCTCATTAAACAAAATACGGCCTAATCCCACTTTTGTTCTTGATAGCAGGAAAAATAGAAGAAAGTATCTATGTTAATATTAATGACCAGCCTGCAATTTTCCCTGCTGCTAATACACAGTGTCAGATCCACACAAGGAGGAATCCAGGGATCAGTTCCTTTGGCATCCATCTGGCTTCTGTTCTGTTCTTACCCACGTTTATTAGCAGCGCATCATTGAAACTCAGCAGCAATTAACCCTCTTGGTAAAACAAGCTAGCCTGAGTACCAGGAGTTGTCTGGGTAATTAGCCTTAGCTGTCATTTACAGCTTGTTTGGGTGCAAGATGCATCAGACCACAGCAGTACAGGATAAGCCAAGGAGATCCTGCTGAGGTACCACTTGCTTGGCCCTGTTCTCTCCCCTGGCTGGACACCCTGTGGTCTCAGTTTTATACCAGATGTAGGTACCTATAGGCCTTTAACATCTACCCCAGAAGCAGATTATTATTAAAAAGAAAAAATCAAGCTGAAGTGTTAATCAGCATTATTTTCTTCTTAGAGCAGTTTGAAAATGTTTGAAACAGTTTCTCCAGTAGAAAAAAAACCTGTTTGATGAAAAATAAAAATCAGTATTTTTTTCAAATGGTACCATTTCCTGCAAGAGGAAAGCTCTGCATTCCAGCCCACCCTAATCCTTTCCTTCTTTCTGTGTTATAACTAAAAGACTCTCCCTTTCCTATTGCCTCCTTTGTCACGAAGAGCTTGCATGTCCTCCTCAAAAAAAATCTTTGTTGTTCCCTGTATATTTTTAAGTCCCATTACATATCCCTTCCACACTGCTGCACAAACCTGTTCCAGCTGCATCCCAGCCCTGGCCTCTAGCTTTATATTCAGGAGCTGTTATGCAAGAACCACCAGATGACACCACTCCACACTGCCTCCCCCCCCCCCCCCCCCCAACAGAAAGTACTTGTTTGCTAGATTGATAAAAAAATGGTTTTTTTGAAGAGGGATAGAACACATCAGTTTTACATAAGAATTTCATTATATTACTGCATGTGTTGGAAAAAAAATAATCTTACTCCCATTTACAGTTTAGCCTGCTTTCTGTGGAGACAAGGCTTATACAAGCCTAAAACATGCTTCTGTTCCCTAAGATAACTAGCTTTGGCCAAATTTGGCAGAGATTGATTTCCTACATGTCTAATGAGACTGGTTGATTTCATAGAGCTCCATTACTGTCCCTAGAGAAAGAGGGACCCCTTTATCAGACATCAAACAATCTGCCTGGAAGAGACACAGTAGAACCAGGCTTCTCCAGGTCAGCTGGCTTTTTAACTTGACATCAAATCAATTTGATGAGAACATCCAACCATATAAAACTGTCTTTTAAAGTCTACAGCCACAAAATAACAAATAGAAATATTCTAATTATCAGTGCTGAACTGAGAATTTCTAATTGGTCAAAGAAATGTCAGTGTTACTAATCATTCCACCACTGGTAGGATTGATGGCACAAGTCCAATGCAGAACCTGACTAGAAGTCACAGAAACTTTTAAAATTTTCCTGCAAGATCTAACTGAAATCTTGCTGCAGGTTAAGCCAGCTGCTTCCTGCCTTATGCCAGAGAGGAAGGAAAAAAAAAAATGTTCCCATCTTTTCCATAACAGCCTCCTTCTTCAGCCTTCTCTATTCTAGAAGAGCCAGAATATCTGTTGATCCTTGAATTCTCTTATTTCTCTAGTGTTTTTGCTTTGGTGCATCTCTAATCTGCCTACGTCTTTCTCACAGTAGAGAGGATGGATGGAGTATTCCTGCTGAGGCTTACTTCCACCTTGTGCACAACAAAAATGAAATTCCTCTCCTCCCAAGTATTGTCTTAACTCTTATTCGTGTTGTAACCCATAATGCTCCCCAAATCTGTTCTGCTTATATGAATTATTCTTTGTCTTTTGTGCAGCTTGACTTATTAATCAGCTATTGAAAGAAAGCTTCTTGATTTGAGAAGATACCTCTAATTACATTCTTGAATTCTTACTCTGTCTCCTGTGCATGCAAGCTATTGTCATCTGCACACCCAGTCCACCGAGTTATTAACTGGAAGTGTGGACTAGATCTGAGCATGACACTACTGTGGAACTATTTAAACTGTTCCTGGTTTTGACAAAACCATGCCAGCTGCTTAATTTTCCTCTTACCGTTTTTATGACATTCAGAAGTTTGTTCTAATATTCCCAGTTATCCCACTTGGTTTTTATGTTTGGGTACATTTTTCCCCCTTCTTCACTTCTCAGGACACTTCCACCTGTGTCAGTTATCAAACAATTGATAAGGGGTTCTGAGACATCTGTTGCCATCTTAAGTAGACCAGAGTGACTACCATTTCAGAGCACTTTGTTTCCATGAAGAGCAAAGATCTGCTCAAGAACTTCAGATGTCCCAGTGGGCAGAAAAAGGTTTGCTGGGGAGCCCTCAGAATCCTTTCTGTAGGCACCGGTACTTCATTCTTTCTACAGTTCCAAAGCATCACTCCCAAAGTAAAATAAGAAACATTTTGTGAAAACACTCATTTGCTAGTGAATACATAGACAGTACACTTCACCAAGCTGCTAAAGGTCTACAGGCGATTCATTTAAGTTACTACTGCTACAGCAACTGAGGAGTAGCTCATGTTATAAAGCTTACAGCTCTATAGAGAAGCTTTCCCTTTGTTTTTTGTATTCATCAACAGTCTTCAGTAAGCAACTGATAGAGTGACTAGTGACTTTTCAGGATTAATTAAGAAAATGAAAGCCTTATAAGACCCTTAACAACAGTCTTTCAGTACTTTACCTCAGTAGCATCTTGCCAGGGGTTTTGGCAGGTAAAAATCCCTCAGTTTGCTAATGAAACCAGCAAGCAGATTTTATTCTGGTGTTTTGACTACAAGTAGCAAGATGTTACATGGGCATTTTGCTAAGTGTCCAAGCAAGCTGAATGCCTTATTTTTTTCTTCAGCTGTAACCATTAGGGTACCAGCAATTTGGTGGCAGGTAACAAACATATTCATCAGGACTCAGCAAGGAAGTTAGAGGAAGGAAGAGGGTGAGGCTTGCTTTCAGCCAGCTAGATTCTTGAGAGATATTCACAGAGATACCTGCGTATACATACTGCCCCCCCCCCCCATCCAGTGTCTTGATCTACATGGAATACCATCATATGCAAAGCTAGTTTAAATACTTTAGGTGTTTTAAGACCTCAAAAGAGCTAAGTCACAGCAAACAAGCATTTGACATCTGTACAGAGAGAAGGCTCTAAATACTGGTGAGCCATTTGGTATATTAGTTTATAGAGGCTGTCGCTGAGAAATAGCTCATTGCATAGGCACAACTGACTAAATAAGGAAAACATTTGAGCATGTCTTCTTACCTGTGCTGGTTTGCCCATTGCTTTTGATAACTGCTGGGTGAGCTCCCCCACAAAAGGCTCTGGAACTTTATCCTTACTAATGTTTGTGTTAACAATGAATTTAGGCATCTTTGGATCGCAAGAGGGCTTGCTTTCAGCTCACCTCGTACACAGCTTTGCTCCTAACTCACCTACAAGACAACTCACCCCACCATGCTAGTAAGTACCTCAGGAGCCTTTAAATAGTGGTGCCTTCCTCAGGTGCACCTGGAGGGGTGGGAGTGCCTGGGGAGAGGCGAGGCTGCATGTGCCATCTGCAGGCTGCTGGCTGCTAATGCAGATAGTCAAGATACAGCTTTCGGGCCGGGGAGGGGAGCGGCTTTTTGCACTCTGGAAATCAAAGCATCCAAAATGACACTGGATACAGCCTGATCGTGGAAACCAGTGAAAAAGCAAATGTTTCAGGGACTGTTTGAGAGTGGGAGAGTGATAATGTGCCTCTTTATGCAAGTCTCATAATTATTTAAAAAATTTAGATGGACTTCTCAATTGTGAGGTCTGGGGCTCTTTCTGTGGAATAGGCCGTAACAGAAAAATCCCAGTAACACATGTTGTGGAAACCTTCCTGAACTGTGACTAAGTCATGACAAAGATGCCTTAAAATCAGGGTCTTGATTTTCCACTGTGGTGAGCACTGGACTCTACATACTCAGATGAGGCTTGTTTTCAACTTGCTCCTTCGTTGTGCACATAGTCCCATAACAGTCAACAGGATCTCCTGAGAGACAGGAAATCCACAGGCTTTCTAAAATGAGAGGGTTTTATCCAGAGCGGAGCATGTGGCAGAGCTGGGATCAGTTCTCTTTGCTGCCTAGTGGAGTCTTACATGAAAGAAGTGATTTAGAGGGGTCATATGGCATTTGGTAGGGGGTGTTTGCAGTGAGATGTGTGTGTGGAAAGCAGGTTGAAAATGCTGACGGAGATAAAATAAATGGTTTGTTAATCTCTCCATGTTAAAGGTGATGGGTGTCTTTATGCCCAGTAGTTTCTGTGAGTTAAGGGCTTTCCTACTCACTCTATTCACTGGTCTGTGGAAAAGAGGGAGAGCTTTCTATAGTTTATGCTAAATGTTTGTACTGCAATGGTGTAATTTAAACAAATACTTTTAAATGGTGAAAAACCTCCATATGAACATGTTTAAGTTGGTTGTGTGGGGTATGTTGATTTTAAGTCAGTTCCTTCACTGTAGCGCCCTTGCTGTAAAAAGCCAGCAAATAAACTCAGGAGATGAATTACTATGTGACAGTGTTCCTCTACAGCTTATGTTAGTGGATTGTGCCTCCTGTATCCAAAGCATTCTGAAAATAATGAAAATCCTGAAAAAAAAATCCAGAAATAAAATCTGTTTGTACAAACAGCCTTTTCAGGACGTTTCCTATGTCAAAGCACTAAAAACAAACTCAAGTGATAGCTCTATCTGTAAGGAGAGGAACTGCTGTTTGTAATATTGATGAATCTTTTCTGCAGTGATTAGTTGAAAGCAGGTGGCATGATCCAAAGCATTTAGTCACAAATCATACTATACTTGTTCGTGGTCACTTGGAAAAACTTAGACTGTATTTCCAATGAACTTCACAACCTATTTTTTCTGCTGGGTACAATAGTCACTCTTTATTCGCAGTTTGCTTACATAACAAGAAAAACATTTCCAAAACAAACTCTTTCTCCTCTGAAAACATCTGATGTAATTCCCAGAGGCTGATGTACCAGGTTGGAAATCAGATCCTTAGACACCACAGATGCTCTTGGGAGTGTGCTTTATTTTATACCAGCCATTTTACTTCTTTTGCATACAATAATATCTCTGTTTGGCAGGTCCTTCTCCCTGTCCAGAGTTACTACGATGTTCTCCACTCAGATTTCCATTACATCTCCAGAAGGATTGTTGCACAGTACAATTTCACCTTCAATATTTTTTTCTGTTATCATGGCTGGAAACTTTTTTCCTAATTTACTGTGCTATGTTGTGAATCTGTATCTGTTCGGGTCACCCTAGACTATGTATCTAGCTTTTCCTCTGTCAGCCTGCTAGTCAAATATTTTAGACTTCTGTGTTTCCCCAGCCTCATGACTGATGATCATTTAGATGTCTTAATCCTTCCTTCCCTTGGTTTGTCTTAAATTATTTCACTTGTTCCTTCATGTTTCTGATACTCTGAGCTATTTGTCAGCAGTTTCCTGATTATGAGGTGCTTAGAGCTAGTGAGGTCTCATTTAGGAAAGCTTAATAACAAACCGTTCAGGTACCTGTGGCATTGGACAGGACTCCTGGGAACAAGAGAGACCAACTGAGGCCCAGGGTTGTGGGTCCAGGGATGTGAGCAGAGCCTGTATGTATGTTCTTCTAGCAGGATTTGGGCCCTATGAACTGCTAACAAAATGTTTTAAAACTTTATAGTAGACTAGCATAAAAGGTTGGGGGCTTTTTTAGAAATAAAATCTCATTATATCCAGTAGATCTTAAAATGGAGTGATGAAATTTCCTGTGAAAATATTTAGGTAACAGCAAGAAATAAAACACTAGCATAATGAATTTCTTATCTATATTAAAAAAAAAAAAAGAAAAAGGGAATAAGAGACAGAAGACCTTGCAGTCTGTTTTTTAATGTTTCCTGTTTAGTTCTATTGCAACATCATTTCCTGTCTTTCCTGTCTTTCCTAAGAGATGCAAATTTCTGCTCTGGACGTTCAGAGTTTAGTGCAGAACAACTGTTCCTTAGGAAAGCTATTTTCAGTGACTGAGGTTTCTTTTTTTCCAAAATTCAGCTTGTTGAATTCTGCTTTTATTTCCATGATTGACTTTCCCTTGGTCTCAGGGAGATACAGGTAGATGAAAATTGCTGATAAAGCAAGGATTCCCAAAAAGATAAGGAAGCAGAAGGGTCCAAGGTTATCCTGCAAGCAGAAATGGGAGACACTGTAAGGAATATAAGAATCTCATTTCTATTTCCCTGTCCTTGGGTACAAGTCTGTATCTTAGTAATTAAAATTCAAAGGTGTGCTCAATAGACAAACCAGGACAGGTATCAAACCATGAGTTTTTACTGGCCACGTTTGACCTCAGTCCAACTCCTCAGCTGCTCCTCTGACAGGCCTGGGGGATTCCTGAGCAGGTTTAGTATTTGGACAGAGCTGTAAGCTTTGCATGTCATTTTAATTTATTGCTATTATTTTGCTCCCTGTCAGCATTCAGAAGTGGATTAGCCTGGAGGGAGGGATCCAGTTAGAGTCACTTACAACAATCAGTGGAAAAATCATCCCAAGTACAAACAGTCCCATCCAGTTGATGCAGCCAACAATCAGAAAGGCTGATGGTCTGAATGACTGGCTGAAGATTTCAACCATGATAGATATAGTGGCTCCAGCTGAAAAAGAAAAGCAAAACACAAACCAGGTATATGTGTATCTTTAGTTCCTCAGTGCACATTTCCTCTGCTAGAAGATCCTTACAATGGCGGTGGTAGAAAATGTCAGACATGCAGAATAGGTGGCCTGCTGGCAGGTGGCCTCTGCTACATGGGTGATTGATTCCAGAAGGAGACTACAGCTGTTAATTTCAGACTTAAGCTGTTAATTTAGGTTTCTCTCGTACATACTGGAATTCTTTTTCTGGTGCCAGTGGATCTGTGCAGTTCCATGTTGCACTGGTAGCCATTATTAGCATGCAGTAATTTATAAAACTGACTCCCCTTTTGGCTCCTGTGGTCAGTTCCACCTGAAGCATGTTGGTAGGCAAAAAGCTTAACTTGCTAAGTTAATGAGTTATGATTGCTATGATGTATGTGGCAATGCCTAGAATCCTGGGTTTAGCTGGGTATTTTAAAAATAATTCTGAAATCTCTGTCTCAAACCTTCTGGGGAGATGACACTGTGTTTTAAATTATTTAGAACCTGTGGTCAGCAGTAAAATTCGAGGTGTCTGTATCCTTTTCCTGTCTCCCACTTGTACATATCTGCCCTTCTCTCCTTAATTTCTAGAACTTTTTACCATGGGACTAGACTGTTCTTCCTCTGCCAGTTGTGTCACCAACCAATATGATATAAAATGTCCTCCCAACATTGCCACTGATATACTCACATGGTCCAGTTCCATAGAAGACAACGAACAGGAAGATCAAGATAACACTGAAGTAGTGCATCCAGAAAAACTGATGCTAAAAGTGAGAAACCAGTGATATCAAACCATTAGATACATGACAGAATAGCAGAGCTCTGTATTTTCTGCCACTGACTCAAGTTTTTGTACATATCCTGTGAGGCAAGACTGGAAAGGTGGGCTGATGCTGGATAAGTAGCCAGAAGGCTGCTGCCTCTTTACCTGCAGTGACAGGGTCATGGTAAGGAGTGCTAGCACAGAACACATCAGCGTGTATCCTCCCCATAGCAGCACCTTCCTCCCAAATCGGTCTATAAGGGTGCTCTGAAAAGAAGAAAACATGGGCCATAAATCCCAGTTCTCAAATGAAATAATTCCTCCCCTCTCCATGTGTTCTTCACAGAAGACTTATCTGAATAATAGCCAGAAATCAATGTCATTTGAGAGTCTCTTGATTCCTAATGAATTTGATTAGTTTCTTCAAAGCTAATTCATTATTAATTAAGCAGTGTTTATTAGTCGACCCTAGGCTGTTGTTAGACAGTTTCCTTTCTTGCATGCTGATATATATCAAATTGTGCACACATACATACACACATCTAGTCCAGAACATCACAAAATTATTTTACAGCATAAAAACGAGTCAAAAGACATACAGTTGTGCAAATAATTTGGGAAAAGATCTGACTTTTATCCTGCACGTGGTTTTGCAGAAGCAGGAAGATGTGTCTTAGGTTATGCAAATCTTCCCTGAGCCCAGGTACAAGTGAGGAAAAGTACAATCATTGACTACATTAAATTTTTCCTTCAAACTCAAGTCTGAAGAGACTTACACACAGTATAGAGGATAAGCATTCACACAACCCAACTCCCAGGGACACGTATGGGATAAGGTACTCTTCAAACTTGGCTGTGTGGAATACTTCAAAAGAATAGAAGTATATCTGAAAAATGCAGAGAGGAAATGCACCTGTGAAAATAGTGTTGCAAATGTGGTGCAATTCTAAGCTGGTATAATAACATTAACTTAGAGGGGTTTGTAATGCTGCCTAGAGTTGTCTCTTGTTCTGGGGATAAAGAGAGCACTCAACTGCATTGATTCCACAGAGCTGCAAGGTGGTCATGACAGTCATCAAAATGTAAAGTTGCCAGCGCAAAGATCGCTCTTTTATTACTTCGAGGACACGCAAGGTTTTTGTGCTTGTCATTGTAACCTTCTCCTTCATAATGTCATCAATTTCTGCTTGATGGTCTCCTTCCCCCCAGAGCTTCCTGATGGCTGTTGAGGAGAAAGAGGGGAGTGGATTATTCTACCAGTATAGCTCCATCATGAGTGGTTATGTTAAACGCTTTAGTCTCCCTGTCCATTGGTGTAGGTGGTGGTGTCAGTGCTGTCTGCTTCTGCCATCTGGTTGCTTCTGGGGCAGTAGGCAAACAGAAGAATTTTGTCTCTCTGGTTGTCATTATAGCATAACTTTCTAATGCTGAGCTGACTTAACTGTAAACAAAGTAAACATTTAAGTATGTTTTATTTAATAAAAACTGAACTGCCTAAACTATTTCCTTTAAAGAAATAAAGTAGGGCCCACCAAAGTGGGAAATGTTAGACATGTTAATATATATCTATCTTTCTTAACTGGTTAAATTAAACTGAGTGAGGCCCCAGGTTAATACAGATGTATTGCTGTGGGGACCTCAGCTGTTTTATTTAGAATTGCCTCTGCTATTACTCTGTGGCACCGCACTGTGCTGCACAGCTCGGCCCTGCTTTCTTGTCTTCGACAGAGGCTGTCACTCTAACATATCAAATGAAGTGAAGTAGGTGAGGAAAGTAGACACTCTACCTTTCCTGCAGGCTTCCTCATTACCCTTCTGTATCAGGAGGTAGGATGGTGAATCAGGGAAAAATGGGAGGGTAACCAGTTGAACCAATGCTGAAAGTCCACTAGATGCTAATAACCATGGCCACAAAGCTTCGCTTCCTAAAATCTCCCTGGAAAGTGTATGTGAAACAAAATTATGCTGAAATAATGGAGTGAATGTTCAGGAAGTTTTTCTGGGTGATGAAGATTGCTCAAATTCCAGTCAAGGGTGCAGTGGAACAAAAACCTGAACTGATAATTTGGCAAATTTCACAAATTTGACTATTTTTATTTCTGGCAATTTAAAAGGAATTATTTGGCATTTTGAAGAACTTTCTAAATATCATCAGGATCCAATATAATGACTAGAGAGCTGATGAGACTCATTTGATCCCTGTTTGACCACAGGATCAAAACATCTTGCTAAGACTTTTCATGTAAGTATAGTAAATTTTTAAAGGGAAGTCCCCTAGTAGAAAGGGTGTGGAAATAAGAATAAATCAGATTATGAGTAATTAATTTTCTGTCTTCTATATTTAAAACTATATGTTTGCCTCAATTATGATCAAAACTTTTCTTCTGGCATAAGCTAAGGCCTGTTTTGGGGAAGATGACAGGGTTTCTCAGTCACTGACTAGGTGAGAGAATAAGGTTATAGAAACATTTCTACTATTTTTAGTGTAACCTGATAGAAAGATTGGAGTATTTACCGTAGTCCAATAACCTGTCCTGTGAGTTTTCCCAGTGTCAGAAAAACAGCAACTGTGGAGTTGGTAAATCCACGCAACTTCTTGGGTGAAATCTCTCCTACATACTGAGGATGTATGTTGAGAGAAAAACCTTTAACATAGAAGAGGATAAATGACTGTTAAAATATTTAGAAAAGCTTAACTTTTTGACTCCATCCTCTCCTACATTGTTTCCATTCACTCTGGTATTTGGATTACAATTTCTTGCAAAAGGGATGATGTGTTTCACTTTTATTAAGTGCGTAGTATATTTGCTTTAAAAATGTCTCTCCAAGAATGGCAATACCTGTAGAGGCAATCCTGGGACAGCAGGTATGCTTGCACTCCACAGTGGCATGAGCACATACCTGTACCAATGCCATAGAGAAAGCGTCCGACCAGAATCATCTCAAAGGATTTGGCTGTTTTACTGAAGGCCATGAAAAGTGCAGCTACCAGCATGATCAGGTTGGTGCACATTTGGCACTTTTTTCTGGGGGGGGGGGAAGAAAAAAAAGGCAAGCCAATGAGAACTTAGTGTGAAATGAGGACCTCTTGTACTCTTTTGACTAATCTTGCTGTGACAGGAAGCATGGTACAGCCATTCCTGCTGTTTTGAGGAATGGCTGAAATAATTTTGACTTTTTGAATTTGGATATTCAGAATGATTCTTTAAGATTTCAGGATCCTTTAGATTTGAATTTATTAATACTTTTTAGCTTAGAATTTAAACAGTTGGAACACTTAATCAGCATTTCCACAGTACAAGTGGGGAAAGAAGAGATATCAAAGAACTGGCCCAGCTTGTCACCAAGATTTTTAAATGGCTAGAACTCCTCATAAAATGTCAGGTTGTTCCCCAGAAATAATCTAAGTCCATGGCTTCCATTCTAGAATGACTCATATTAAAGACACTCATGGCTAAATGGATGTGGTCTGAGATGGCAGAAAGAGTTTTAAGAGGAATATTTCAAAAGACACTCTGCATGAATTGTGGGCTGGTGTGTTCACAACCCTGATGTCTCAGGCTCAAATCAAAGTCTTTTGCACTCAGTTGTTTTGCTGTGATGTTTGCTAGACAAGAGTCCTCTTGCATACATTAAAGATTCACAGAGATATTGTGTTTAGAAGACTGTGATTCAGCACTTAGTTTACCGTGTGTTAAATAACCCATGGGAGAAGTGCATGATCTTGTTTCCAGTCTTGGGAGATGCCCTGAGTGTGGGATGAGGCAGTGTCCCACAAGAAATTTCTTGGGGGCACTTACCTGATAGGAAAGAACACAATTGCAGGCAGGCTAAGATGTTTTGTTGAGACCCATATGAGGGGCCTCTGGATCAGTGGGTTGTGGAGCAGATCTTTAAGTGGGTCACACCAAGTAGATATGTTTGCCAATTTCTCTGCAAATGAAATTAGTGGTGTTACACACAAGGCACTGAGAACAGACCAGACTGGTGAGGAATCCTTTCTCCAATCAGTGGGAAAAATAGTTTGGAACTGATTTTCAGTAAAATGGATTGTGAAGAACAGAGATGTCTCTTGGGGAATTTGTTTTGGCGCTGATTGCATCTTTACAGCGTAGTTACAGGTAATTTATCTTTTTTCTATTCTCTTCACATTTTCATTAGGTTAGATCTGAATAGTTAATGTAATGCCATCAGCCCAAAATGAGTGTATTTAAATGGAAATCTGGCTCTTCTTTGACACTTAAGGATATCTTCCACACAGTGGTTAGAGTAACTGCATATAATGTGTTACAACACAAGACACACAGCTCCTTTTTTGGAGTTTGTAAAGCTGGGGAGATCTTTATGAGAGTCATAAGGGATGTTGAAGAGAACACGAGGCAGGTACACTATCCTGCTACTCCCAGAGGCACTGATCTGGTGATGTGATGATGAATGCAGCCTTTACAGAAATACAGTTCACTGGGGAGGGCAGATAAACAAGATAGAAGACTGCTTGCTGCTTGAAAGAGGTGGATGTTCTAGCAAACCAAATCAGTTGTCTTCAATCAGACCGCTTCAACCAAAAAGAAGTTGTTTATTTGTTCAGTTTGGTATTTCCCTGTACTTTCTAACTATTGAGCTGTTACAAGAAACACTTACTTCCTGTATTTTGTAGTCAGGTAGCCACAGCAGATGCTCCCCAGGAATCCTCCTATCCCATAAACAGACACAATGAAGGACCACAACAGCATGATTGTCTCAGGATGGAGGGGAGAGCCATGTCGCTCTATCCAGGTTTCATTAATAAACTTCCTGATGTGCTGAAAAATAAAATGAGATTTGAGTGGATAATGGGTATAAGATACCTTCATATTATTTGGCTGTTGTACTTCAGATCTAGCCTGTGGTTCTAATATTAGACTTATTCTGAAACTAACTTTCTTAGTAAAACAAGTTAGCTGAGATCACATTGCAAAATCTTCAAGTTTTTATTAGTCAGTAAGCTTCCCGGGAAGCATGATAAAAGCACATTTTCTGTCTTCCTTTGGAGGCTTGTATACTATGTGGTAACAACTTATTTGAAACAGAAAATGCCGTCCTGTTCTTTAAAGGAGAAAAAGGCCTCTACACATTTGATGTTACTGTTAGGCAAAGAAAAGGCATAGATGTATCAGCTGAATAATCAGTAAATTTGAGATTTATGGGAGAATGGAGAGCTCAGGCTCTCCATTTTGTGTTTTCAACCTCAGGGAGATGCCCACTTACCACAGAAGGATAGTTAATGACAGAAATGTGGAATCCATATGGGAAACTACCACCAATTCCCAGCACTAAGATCATTTGAAATAGTCCCCGGAACTGAACCTGCGAAGCAAAAATAAAATGCTCTATCAGCTTCTTATTAGTCTAGATTTGTGCAGGGCCAGAGTCTTTGTAGCCACATTTGTCTTCCTCCTTTGTCCACTTCAAATCCTCTTGAATGTAAACATTTTTCCAAAATCCCTCTAACCTACTGCCAAAGTGCAATCATCAGCCACAGGGCTGATGCAAGACTACATGCTAGTATAAGAGTGATAATCCACCACTTTGCTTGCAAGAAGGAAAAGGTGTTTTAAAAGGTGTTCCTGATAGTACAGCTCTCACTGTATGCCTGCAATGTCTGACAGGCTGGCTGGATAAATGTGTCAGTCCTGGATGCAGGGAAGAGGGAATCAGTTTCCTTGTCTACAATCTACAATAACCTATGGACATCAAACCATAATGTTATGCCACAAAAGTATAGCATTAAAAATCAACAGCATTTTATTGTACTCTCTGCTTTCATTTCTGACTGTGTCATATCTTTAAGCATAATAAAGAAAAGATCCTTTTAACATTTCGCTTTTTCAGAAAGGCATGGACTACAAAGAGAAGATAATGATTTGGAATAGCCCCTGTAATTGCATTCAAATAAAAATCTATCTGACTTTGATTTGGGATTTCATTTCTCCTTTCTCAATATTTTATTTTTTCTATTTATTTAGCCATGAAAGTATGTGCTTGCATCTTGAAGGGCTTGGCATCTTCCAGGCTACGGAGATACTGTCCATCTATAATTTCCTTGGTCAAGGATTAGGGACTGAAATATGCTGACTGCTTTGGTGAATGAAATAATTTTAACTGTAAATAAGGAAAAAACATAACATGTAGCTACTTAGACCTTTTTAGGGTATGTGATACCACTGGTCATCCGTCCTGTTTCCAAGTGCCTGTAAGGCTAGATGGAGTTACCCTCAAACATCTTAGACTGTACCTAGTAAAACAAACCTAGGACAATTGCAATTTTAGCCCCATCAGGATATGTTCAGGGTTCTTTGGTGTTTAACTGCATCTCCCTTTTTTTTCAGCACATCACAGACCAGGACAGTAACACCATCTCTGTACAGAGGACATTGTGCTCTGTGTTCTTTTCATGTCACATATGAACTTCATGAGCTCACAGCTTTTTGGAGATCAGTGCCTGGATGAAGAGAAGCTGGTAGAAAATGCAGCCAGGCAGGAACAAAGTAATGTGAATGTGAATAATGCTGAACTGGGAGATACTTAGAAGAATACTCCTTTTTATGGTTCTTAGGTCCATCTTTCAAGAGCTTGTTACTTAATTAGTCCACAGCTGGATTTTCCAAGTTATCACATGACAAGAACCAAGAAGCTATGGACCAGGAGACTCTAAATTTCCTTAAAAACCCGGTCTCAAATTCAATGGATTTGCTAATTGACAAAAGCATTCAAACAAATTAAAAACTCACCTTCTCACTTTTCCTTTTTTTTTGCAATAGACTTACAAATTAACAATTTTAATGCTTAAAAAGGAAAGGAAAATAGCTTCTTGCTGGCAGTTGAGAAATAGAGCAAGAAATACTTATAACTTCTTCCCTGTTTAAGACTATGGAAACTCTTGATGGATGAAATGAGGAAAATTATTTTAAAGCTTATGTCATGAATTTCTTAGCCTTTTGCAGTACAGTTAATCTATTCATTACTTTGGGAAGTAATCAGAGTGCTTAATAATGAGTATTATTTTCAGTAAATCAGAAGACAAATGTACAGTACCATTGTCAGTGGCGGAACTGCCAGGACTTTTGCTAGTTTTTATTTTATTATATTTTATTTTATTTTATCTTATTTTTATTTTATTTTGCTAGTTTTGTTTTTATTTTACTTTATTTTATTTTATCTTATCTTATCTTGTTGTACAGAAAAGACCATGCAACATGATTTTCATGGCCCCAAGCCCCATTGTTCTTGGTGATGTTTAGATGAAGAAGAGAAAGATGGTCTCTGTCCCAAAGGAGCTTACAATCTTTAAGGAATCTGGATCTTTAGTATTATGTTAACTTTGTCCTTTATAAGTCAGAGGCCTGAGAAAAAGTGACCAGATACTCACCAGGTCAGAGAAGAAGGTAGCCATATCCTATGAAAGAGCCGATTCCTGTTGCTTACTGGCTAGTACCTGCCAAAAGAACCAAATGCTCACATTATGCAATAGCAGTGTCAGTGAACTAGTCCCGTGTTACTGAAGTTAAATTTTACTTCAAAGGTTTTTGAGTTAATTACACATATTTCAGCTGTTGTACAAAGTTTAGAATTGTTGGATTAAATATTTCAACCAATGGTTGTGCCTAGCCCAAGTAAACAAGATGGTCTCCCTTGCGGTGAACCTGTATACTTTATGAACTCTGTCTTGTGCTAGGGGTAGAGGGAACTGAGACATCAATTTTAAACAGGATTCCAATAATCACTTAGTTTTCAATATAAAGCTGAGAATCCTAAAGACAATGTTATCTGTTGGGAATCTTAGATGGAGCTTGGGCAGTGAGCTATAGGACTTTGACATATAATAGGAAAGAGCTATTCTCTCTTCATGTGACAGCAACTGGAGCACATCGTAACTTAATCATTACTTAAAGGAATTGACATGCTCCATCATTTTGGAACAGCCTAGAAACTTAACAATTCTACAGTGGCACACCAGGCTTGCCCAGCTAAATACTTCATAGGAGCTGATTTTCCTTTGCTGGGAGAGGAAGATTTCAAAGTCATGCACAGTTTTGTCTGGCATTTCCATTAGTCAGTATATTTATTTCTGTGTCTATGAGAAAAAAAGAGTGCTTTGAAACTGTCCTGTAACCTCCATAGCTGGAGCTTTGTCTCTTCCTTCAGATAGAAAATTCTCAGGTTTTAACTTCATTTATTTCATAGTTAAGAGGGTTTTGTATGTACTAAATTGGTAAATAGCTTAGTTATCATTTGCCATTTACACTTCAGTTAAAGAAGATGAGGATGAAGACATCACAAAGGGCTTATTGGATGCAAATACTCATATTTGCTAGGAAATACATCACATGCAAAGAATATTCACAGATTCTCTAGCTAATGTCTGAAATGTAGAATGTAGCACCACCCTGCCATTTCTCCCATTGTTATGCGATCGTCATCATGAAGTTGACTTTGTTGTTGATGTGTGCTGAGAGTTCATGGCAGGTTTTTTTTCAGATTAGGTTCTCCAGCAGATAAGCTGTTGTTAGAGCACAAATGAGACTGTCCCTTTGATGCTACGAATTAATTTCCTTTTCTGTAAAGTCATACAAAGTTGAAACAACATAATATGCATTTGACAAAGGAAAGAAATGCCATGTTAGCTGCTAGTATCTGTCTTGCTTAGATGATAATGGGAGAAGACACAAGCAGGCAATAATATGTAGCTACCAGCATGGGGCATTCCTTCTCAAATGAAGCCTGTTGCACATATTTTCTTCTGTTCTACTTCACCCACTTCTACTTAGTATACATTATACGTATTGTAACTTTTCACTCTTGTACTTTAATTTAGGATTCCTGCTTTTGGGAGGTTAAGAGTCTTCATCCTGTAATGCCCTTAATGCTTAATGTCATTTGCATTTATGTTGGTTAGTTACTGTACTGCTTCTGTGGTCTTATTACTTACGCAGTGCTGAATGAGGCCCCCTTTATTAGATGTGCAGTTTAGTGCTAATAAGTAGTTAGCAGATATCTTACAGATATCCTTTAGTCATAATTGTGATCAGGACTGTAAATCTTACAACATCAGGTTATTTACTCGTTTATCTTGCAATTTTACAGTCACATGTGACACACATATGCAAAGCTGTGCTAGGCCTTCCTTAATACAGGCCAGATCTATGTTTTTTTGTGTCTAGCGACAGCAGTTCACTGATCCAGTTAAGTGTTTGTATCTGGCTCAGTTAGAGTCAGTATTGAGGTGTATCTTACCAATCAGCTGATGTCTCTGCAAGAAAATGTACATGTAGTGTTCCTGAAACTTCTGAATGACTCTTTGTCTCTGACACCTCCCATGTATATTTGAACCATACCTTTTTGCTGTTTCATGCCTTGACCAGACTGTTACCAGAACACAGCTCTTGCTTCACTGAGCACAGGCAAAGGTTGACCTGTGCTCCAAATAGCTGTTCCACTTCGTTGTCACATTAATGTTCCATAGGGCATCTGCTTGCTTCCTGGTGAGGATCTTATGGGGAGGCTTTCCTAATAACATCTAATGAATAACTGAGATCAGAGAAGTGGCTCACTAGAGAGTGACTCCAGCAATGCTACACCATGCCACTCTGCTTATGTTTCCAAAGACTTCAGGTATTGTTGTAATGGAATGAAGGATGTTTTCAGAATGACTAGTTAGGAAAAGAGCATTCTGTTTTGCAAAAAGTTGAGGTTTCCTTTCTATATTGGTAGTTGTCTCCAAAATAACTGGTAGTTTTAATCATGTTATATGTTTATGGAACACTACAAAATTATTGAGCTTTTCTGACTTTAATGACACTTCATGTTTCGTAGATTATCTTTTAGTGAGAAGTCTTAAGTGTCCCTCAATACTAAAGACAGGAATAACGAAAAACCCCAATCATGTAAGGGTATGCACACCAATACCTTTTTTTCTAGTCAGCTGTCCCTAAGGAAGATCCTGATGTTGGGAAAGAACCATTTGTGGAGGCCAGAAGTTTTATTACAAGGCAATTTGACATTTTTATTATGTTTAACATTTTCAATTAAAAATAAGCAGCAGTTAAGATGAACAACTGAATTAATATTTTGAATAACCTTCTTTTGAGTTGAAGTATATGCCGGTCAAAGCAATATCAGAGATAAAACCACTTATTTTACTGTGCAAGTCTAGAGTCTGGATGTTAATTTGTATAGCGTGCTCCACTGTGAGCCTTAGCTTTGTTTGTGTTCTTCCTAATAGTATTGCTTTGCTACTAGGACTGTGTGAGCTTCTCATTAATAGAGGGAAATGTGCAGAATATTAGATGCTTTTGAAAGAAAAGAACCATGAGTTTGCATATTTAAAAAAAATTTCTGGTGAAATTAACCCCTGTGGTACTTTAAAAGATCATGCTATCCCATAGGGCTCACAAACACTTTTCACCTTTAACTATGTATAGCAGGAAGAGGAATTAGGAACTCGGTATTAGATTGCCTTGAAGATCATTCACACTTTGAAAGCCTGCAGTATGTGAACTCAAGCACAGATGTTGACTATAGATCAGTGTACCCATCATATTGCACCCATTCCTACAACAGACATCATTGGGAATGGTATATCACACTAAATCTGGAAGTTAGAAAACTTGCGTATGATATGTTTTAACATAGTCTCTCACTTAGTTTCTTTGTGCACACTACATGCTTGTAAAAATTTGCAAAACTCCTATGAGAGACTGTAAATTAAACCATAAATTATTGTTGGAAATGCTTAAATGAATGCCTTAGAAGTTCCTTATGTTAGAATTACATTTCCCACTTTTTCTGTAAATCTTATCTAGCTGTATGAGTCTGACAAAATATTCACGGCATAAAATATTTACAGTCATCTCTACAGCTGTCAATCACCATGTACACTTGCAGTGAACAATAACTGAAGAGTCTGTACTGATTGCACATCCCTGAAATATGAGTATATGTGATCACTTCTTAGTCATGATAGAAAAATACACCCTAGGCAGGAGCCCTGCATGTATCCAAGAGCTGGAGGACATGACTGAACTTTTGCTGACATTCTGCTGTACATACAGCAAGGTACTGTACAGATGCCTTTAAGAGAAACTGTAAAGCAACAGGTATTCTGTTATGGCCAGGAGTTCCAGTCTGGGGCAGTTCTTCTGGGGTAAATTGGGTCCAGGTAGCTGAAAGTCACACAAAGGAAAGTAGCAGCTAAATTGCTATGGGATTCACAGCCTATGAGATATCTGTGGGAGCTCTGATCCTGAAATAGGAGCTACAGACTGGAGATGATGACGGTGATGGGCAAGATAGTACAGAGTATCTAAAATGACTCTAGATTCTTGTGCTTTTATAGCAACTGGATTCTATCCACAAGTCCTTTAGCTGTATTGCCACTGAAAGGCGCTATTCCTTGAGAAGAGTTGTATAGGAACTTTCTCCCCACACTTTTTCATAAACAAGTCAGCTTAGAATCAAATGGCTGAATTTTTTAGCAAAAAATTACATTTAAGTCAAAGCAAGGATGGCTGCTGACATTGAAAACTTCAGTCCAAAAGGGTTGAAGTCTGTCAGACTACAACACAAGGACAACATGGAGTTATGCATGGGAACCTGGCAAGGTTTGATTATTCAGTTGAGTCTAGAGAAACAAAGAATTACTCTCCTATTCCACTAAATTTTTTCTTTAATCTGTTATGGATTGAACACAAGCCAGAGATAGCAAGCCAAGAACTTCACTATTCCCATTTCAGGGTTGTAAAAACACACTCAGAAATCATAGAGAGAGAGAGCATCACAGGTCTTCCCTTTCTCTGTGGTCAGCAGAGTGTTTATAAATTCTACATGTAGTTTCAGTGTGTATTAGTTGCTCTGTTAAGAAGAGATTTACACATCAGCAAGTTAAGCCAACATGCTCATGATTCACATGAGTCTATCCCGTTAATATGAGCCATCATCCCTTTTCTAAGCTGTCCAGAGTGGAGTGCTTGAGAAAGGTGCTGGTTTGGCAAAATGGGAACCTTGTAAGTGACAGATATGAAAGCTGACAGTCCATTTGGACTGACTTGCTAGTCAGAAAATTACAAATATGTTTTTTTCCTTCCTTTTAAGAAAGGCTCACTCTCCCTAATGGCCAGTCAAAGCCTGGTGCAGAAGGTGTAATCCTCTGTGGCATGATTTGGAGTTGTTGTAATACGCTTCTTTTTAAAGTTTAGCTTATTGAATTCTTCTGTGATTTCCACAATTGATTTCCCTTTTGTTTCTGGAAGGAACAGGTGGATAATTATCCCTGAAGTGAAAAGTACCCCCATAAAGATGAGGAAGCAGAAGTGCTGGAGTCTTTCCTGCAGGGAAGAGCAAAGTGAGAAAGAGAGCAAGATGAGCATATCTCTTCTTTTGTCACTTTCTTGGCACAGTTTTTGTACTTGGGTCCCAAAGTACTTTGAATTTGGTAAGGAGTTCTTTGCATTTTGACCTTTGACAAATACTTCAGTCTGAATAAGTATCTTTGGCAAATCAGGGCCCTTCAGTTGTAAAAGTGGACTGGGGAGAGCAGGTGCCAAGGCCACTCTAAATTGACATGGCATTGTCATCTCCTGCTGCTCTTCTTCCTGCTCCCATGGCCAACTCTAGCTTAGTGTCCCTGGGGACTGTTCCAGGGAAAGTCACTCACCACAATGAACGGGAAGGTTATTCCAATCACAAAGACGCCCAGCCAGTTGAGAACTGAACTGATCACAAAGGCAGGTGGTCTGCATGAGAGCCTAAGAATTTCAGTCCTAATGGAAACTGTGGCACCAGCTGAAAGGAAAGAAGAATAAGAATTATTACTTTTTGATGTGTTTGGTTTGGACATTTGTATTGAGTGTTACCATTACACAGTCAGCAAATAGATGCTAATGTGATGGACTGGCATTCAAAAGACTTGAGTATGTCACTGTTTCTTAGAAAAGAAAATGTTTGTGGCATCTTATAAACTGCTAGACATCAGCTTATTAAAATGGCAAATTATTCAAATACATTTATTGAGGAGATTCAAGAATTAAGCAGTTAACACTTGAGAAAGTCTGACATCTCATGAAAGAAGCTGTGTAAGGATGGAATAACAATTATTATTACTAACAAGAATTCAGCATTATACTGCCAGATCACCAATGAGTGATCTTCCCAGATTCACTTCCTGGGCATTTCAGTTCTGTTTTGAAGTCACAGGACTTCGACAGCTTTGAGTTAGGAAAATAATTCAGCCCTGTCATATGGGAAGGCAAATATTTTAAAAATTAATAGGCTTAAAAAAAAAAAAAGACGAGCGGATACTATATGCTAGGAAAAGAATTACTCCAAAGGAGGTCTTCTGCACTGCTGTCTATGTGTGATAAGATGTAACATTATACAACACTGAATTTAAAAGAACACTTGCTTTTCTTTTTCTTTCTTTTTTCTCAGTATTTTTAAAAAATCTTTTACCCATCTGCTTTTGTTCTATTTTTGCTGTATTTTTCCAGCGAATACTTTTTGCCTTCTTCCTTTCCTCTTGTTAGCAAAAGCCAAACCTCATGGCATTAAAGTTTCTGGCCAATGATTGTACCCACAAGGTTTAAATGACTAAAAGATTAGGTTAAATGAATTTACTTATGCTAAATGTTATGCAATATTATGCAGTATTTTCCCAACCATATTAATAAACTCACATGACTTGATTCCTTTATTTTTTTTGAATGAAGTACTCACCTGGCCCAACTCCAAAGACAACTACAAACAAGATAATCAGACAAAGGCTGCAGTATGGCATCCAGAAATACCAGTCCTGGGAAAAAAAAATGTAATGAACTTCTGGGTGAAATCTGTTGATAACCATAGGTGAGAAATGCTGCATGTTTTCCAACACTGTCACCTCAAGAAAAAATATACAGTGTGGGGGGAACTGGCAGAGAAATGTGAGTGCTTTTTCCTGTGGATGGACCAGTGAGGTTTTTGTTAGGTGAGCAGAGAAACAGGTTTCCTAGTGCAGAGCAGCTGTCAAACTTGGAAGCCTTCAATTAAAGGGAAGCCTGAATTGTACTTTTCTGCTCTGTCCTCCTTTCTCCTTGACCCCACGATGCTTCCCCCAGTTGTTAGAGATATGGGAATGCCAAATCATATCTTTCTTCATTTTTGTTAAGTGATAGGTTCAATAACTGGTACCGAAAAGGAACTTTCCAAGATCTTAGTCAAGAAGATACAAGACTCCATGCTTTAGGGAAAAAAGATTTCTCCCTTCTATGTTTGAGATCCTTCATGAATGAAACAAAAATAGAAGTCTGCTGCCACCTTGCTTCAAGGCTAATTTTACAGTAGTGTCTGTAGAGTAGCTCTTGGATGGATACTGGTAACCCAGGAGACTTGCTTCGGAAGAAGCTACAGCAATGACACAGTGTTACAGAGATGAACGGATCACCAGTCTGTGAACAAATAAGTGCATTCCCAGTATCTTCTGCAGCAAAGTTAATTTTCAAATTAACTGACACAAAGAGTCCGGGTTTTTGTTGTCACTTGTTAAAAACTGCATGAATAGAAAATCCCATTTTCCTAGGATTGTCTTTTGATCTATGCTGGCCAGTGTTTGGTGCTTGCAATCTGATGAAATCAGAGTTCAGTGCTAGTCTCCCAGTGTTTTATGTGCTCCTTGCTGAGCTCATGGGATCATGTTGAAAGGAAGTCAGGAGTACAAGAGTACTTGCTGAGAGGCAGTTTAATCCTATGTATAGACAAACTTGACCTTTAGGATATTGCTCTCCCAGAGGGTAAGCTGTTAACACAGAAGTTATTTTGGCACTTCTAAGCCTCCCTTTCCTTTCTCAGCAGCATGGTCCTGCCTGTGAGCAGAGGTTATCAATAGAATAGATAGAGAAATCTGCCATGAGAAGAGTTTTTTTCTTACCTGTAGAGAGATAGTCACAGTGATACCAGCTAGCAGTGAACCCATGATCCAATAGCCTCCTCTTAGGAGCACTTTCCTGCCCAGTCGCTCAATGATGGAGCTCTGAAGGACAGAAATCACACTGGTATCAGTGCCAGAAGAGCAAATTGTGACCCATTCCTGTAGTAATGTGACTTACACAGACTATAGTAGCCATGAGTTCAGAGAGTCCAACAGAGAGGGACATATAGGAGATCATTTTTTCATCAAAGCCAGCTGCCTGGAGGACTTCAAAAGTATAAAAATAAATCTGGAAAAAAACCACCCATAAAACATTAAGAGAGGAAAATAACTGATTTCTTACCCATAGCTGTGTGACACTGCCCTGGATAGGAGCTGCTAACCAAGGAGCATGCAGATCAGCTTTGGAGTGAGCTAGAATTCTGCACTCTTGGTAGTATTCACTTTATTGGCAGACAAAAACACTATAAAATGTAATTAATATGATAAAAGATAAAACGCTGGGATAAAAGGACCTCCAGCTGCTGCAATGTTATTAGGTTTGCAAAGTCCTGATTTAGGTGCTTTCAGAAACAGTCAGGTCTATTTTCTCTTCTGGACCCCATCCAAAAACATCATTGTAGGATATTCTCAAGAAAGAAGAGCATGTGTTATGGAGTCTTGAGGGGGTGAAACAAGCAACTTTTCTTTTCAAGTATCTCTACTACTGTTTGGAGATATGCTGAGATGATAAAGGTTCCAGTTAAACTGTGTTATTTCCTTTACAGATGTTGCTGCATTGTGATGATAGACGTAGAAGAATCACGCTGGCCATTGCAAAGCTGTGGCTTCAAAATGATCCCAGAAAAGTGCTGCTGTGAGGAAGAAGGGGAGAACTGCGGAAGCTGCCAGAACAGTGAGCATGCTTGTTGATTAGCTCTAAAGGTACAGTGAGCATACTGCCATCCCAGCATCTTAGGATGGTAAGAGCTGGGGGGCAAATAGCAGCAGTTGCAGGGAGGAGTAACATAAAACTATACTGCAGATTTTGCCAAGATAGGATGGGCTCATTTGTAACAGTGGGTTCTGGAGCCTTGTAACGGCTTCCAAACATGGCTGTTAAATAAGCCTAACTACTGAGGAAGGTAACTCCAGCAAGGACCAAGACCTGGGCAGAGGGATGTCACATGAAGAACCCGGCCAAGCTTTGCAGGCTGCTGTTGCCCTGTAGGAGGGCTGGCAGACAGCAAGTTGTGGCCTGAGAAGCCTGAGAAAAATGGAGGGAGCTTCTGGGAGCCATGATGTCTCCTTTAACGTTGTCAATAAGTGTTTTGAGACTTTAAGGGGGAAATACACTCAACTGCATTGATGCCACATAGCTGAATTGTGGCGCTCAGAGTAGCTATCATGTACAGCTGCCAACGGAAAGCTGGTTCTTTCATTAGCTCCAGGACACTCAAGATCTTGGTGTTTTTCATTGTTGCCTTCTCTTTCATGATGTCATCAATCTCTGCTTGGTGATGGCCTTCACCCCAAAGCTGCCTTATGGCTGTGGAGGAGAAGGAGAGCGAGACCTGCCATGTTAATTCGTCTCTGTTGGTTGTTGCCCAAGGAGTTTGTTGAGTAGGTAATGCACGTGTCTGGCAGCACAGCATGCATGGGCTGTGGCTGTGGTATGAGGCAGAGATGTCCTATAGGGTGTTCCAGAGCCCTGGTCCCCTCCTGCACAGGGGGACCTGTTGTGACAGAGGGGCCTAGTGGGGTGCACAATGACTCCCTCCCTGCCCATGGGTCCACTTTTCTCCCTTCCTCCTTCTCCCAGGGTATGAGCAGGGTACATAGCCAACAACCAGAGCTAAGGGGTGCCCTGTGGAGCCCGGCAGTGCAAACAGCCATTTATAGTTTATAATTTATAATTTACCATTAGACTGACAGCTCAGGTGGTGTCAGCTGAATGCGAAAGGTTTTGTAATACAGAACTATAGAGAGAAGTACTTTCATGTTCTATATGTGGACTACAACAAAAATATACTTAGTAGGTATTCACAGTCATCTTGGAAATGAGCAGGGAGAAACTTTGTCCTGTTTAATTTCTCCATATGGGGACAGCAAGGTTCACAAAACAATTGAAAGTCAAGTGGGGAACAGGAAACTGGAGCCCTTGGTTACCTTTTTTGCAGCCTTCCTGGTCTCCTTTATGCATGAGGAGATATGGTGGGGACTCAGGGAAGAAGGGCAGAGTGACCAGCTGGACCAGTGCTGGAAGTCCGCAGGAGGCCATCAGCATGGGCCACAGGGACTGGCTGCCCAGCAGCTCCCTGGTGGGGATAAAACATATGTGTAGAATGAAAGTTCATTGCATTGGTTTTGAGAAGAGAAAGGAATGGATGGAAAAGCAGAGGAAGAAAAAGACAGAGGGGATCCAGAAATTAAGTGGGTGGGAAATAAACCGTATTATACCTTTGTCCTGAAATTTGCCCTATGGCTTTTCCCAGTGACCAAAATAAAGATGAAGTAGAGTTTGCAAATCCACGTAACTTCCTAGGGGAAATTTCTCCAACATATTGATAGTGTAGAGGAACACAAAGACCTTGAGGTGAGGAGAGAATTATGGGAGAGAAGAAAGAAGACATTCATAACTATTGGAAATAAAATTGCCTGTAAATAGTTAAGCATTACAGAATATAGCTGCCTTATGCACCGAATTGTTTCTCATACCTCCACCCACATAGAAGACTTTTTGGTACTAGGTGTTCTAACCCTTTCTACAAAAGTATTTGGTCCTCTTTGTATAGTGCAGTTTCCTGATCTTAAGAAATGTACAGTTTTCCCTTTTGAGTGTGGGTAATATCCTCATCATAGTATCTCTTATGAGCCTTAGCATATTTTAAAGAACACAGAGTATGCAAGTGCTGAATAACTAAACACCTGTAGCAATATTTAATACGCTTGTAGTTAACCCACATAATCTCAACCTTTTCTGACATAATGCTATAGAAGAGCTGTATGGTAGATGCATAGCAGATTAAAATATACAGTGCTATGTTCAATGTTCATTTGTACATGATTTAGGGGGAGACACAAGTATTTCTTTTCCACTGTCCAGCAATGATTTTGATGATTTCAGGCAGAGTTGATGCTTCCAGCTATATGTGAAGTACTTAATAACTCAGACATGCTGAAAACTAGTCTGGTAACAAGAGCCTTTTCCTGATATGGTAGTCACAGCCCCTTATATCTATTTTGAAAGCAACATGTTCTTCTCCTGGCTTTACGTGATGGCAAAGCAATGGGGATATACAATCTCTTTAATAAAAATGAGGTCTTTGCATGAGGCATGATACAGGTTCTAGATCATAGCAGGGTGAGTGCGTGGGTAGTTCTCAAAATACAACTGTTGTTCTTCAATACAACTGTATGTCAGAGAAGCAACGTACAAAATCTGGTTATTTGAAAATTAGACATTATTTCTAATGAATTAAGTTAAAATAGGCATCCTGTGAACATACAAACTGAATGAAAAAGCAACTTTTTGTGTAGGAGACAAATAGAAGGCATACTAATACCAGCCCAACATGTTTTCACTGCATGTGGTTTACCTGCCAGGAGTGATTTTTCTTGATTATGCCCAGCTCTTTGTACTAATCTCAAGGACTTACTGCTTTGAAACAAGTTGCATACCCTTGTAGAACATACCTGAAATATGTTCAGAGTCAAAATTAATTGGCCATGGCCTTGAACAGCCTGGTTGTCTGGAGCCTTATGAGAGTACTAGCTTTAAACCATACACCATATAATTTCCAGTACTGCTAACCAAAATTAAGATAATATTATACATATTTTTCCATCAGAAAAAACACTTGTTTCATATTGTATCAAAACATTCCTGACAGCTCTGAATATTTATGCACTTAGGAAGGCTGAATTTCATTTGGTACCACTGAAATTAGTAGTAATTATGCTCTTTATTTCTGGGTGTTATAGAAGACCTTCTGACAAGGGATCACTGACTTTAATATTTTATTTTCTTAATGGAGGGTTATTATTACTTTGAATAAAGATGTAAAATTTTGGGAGACCCTGCTGACCTGTGGGAGAAATCACTTACCTGCACTTATTCCACACATGAACCGTCCAATTAGAATCATCTCAAAGGACTGGGCTATTTTACTGCAGCCCATGATGGATGCTGCCACTATCATGAGCAGATTGTTGCACAGGAGACATTTCTTTCTGTAAGTGCAAGAATGTAAAAAGAATTTTTGTAAATCAGAAGGAAAATGACACTTAAGCTCCTGGCACGCAGGATGTCTTGGGTGAAATTGTCTTGCTAGTTTTGTGAAATTATACATATGTGGTCCAGGACAAAATAAGCCCTTCCAGACTGTTGGCACTGGATACTCTGGACTCACAGTGTGCTTTGGCACACAGCTAGACCTGGGAGTTTGGGAACACTTCTGGGTTTTGTAGTGGAGAAAAGTCTTAAAGCTTTTCTTCACTTGAAAAACCATCATCAAACACATTGATGTAGCACTTAGGAGCATTTCAATACTGCTATATTTTGAGTAGCACCTCCAAGAAACCCATTCTGTCTTCATCCAGGGGGCTGCCTTTCTTCCTTGCTGAGACTAACCCAATCTGAGTAACTGCATCTGGCGTGACTGGCTGGCAGCACAGTTGATTAACCTGTGCCACAGGACATGGGCAAGAAGCAGCAAAATCTGTTGACACCACTGCTAAGCTGGCTGTATTACAGCCATGACTAAGCCTAAAAGTCTGTCTCACATTTAAAACCTCAACTGTCATTTCCTTAAGCTAAGATTCAATTGACAAATTGTCTTTAAACATACATACTTGCCATACTTGACAGTCAGGTATCTACTTCCTGAAGAACCCAAGAGACCTCCTATACCAAAGATGGACACAGCGGTAGACCATAGGAACAAGAGGTTATCCTGATGGATGGGGTAGCCGTATCGCTTCAGCCAAGTTTCATTAATGAAAGCCTTAACATGCTGAGACAGAAAAAAACAATTTTCATTAACAATAACTGTGACTCCAGTGCATGCATTTTATTATATTTAGAACATAATTTTGTTGCTTCAGCTGAGGTCACTATTTCATATAGACTCTAAAAGTGTGCATTAGCTAACAGACACAGTGTAACAGAGTATGGTGTGTTCATTTTGCCATTAAAAGGAATTCATTCCTTGTTTTTTTGTCTTTGAAATCTGAGGAACTGAGGGATGGACCTGTAGTGAAGAATAGTGTCAAATGAGACCACTGAAGTAGGCACATGTGCTGTAGGTTTATAGGGAAGACAGATGCCACCCCAGTTAGTGTGTGTCTTCTGAGGAACAGTCTATAAACAACAGCTTGCAGGTCTCTCTTTTCTTCTATTTTCAACACTTTGGCATGTTCTGCTTTACATGATAGCATAGTAATGGGAAAGAATCATGAGAGGAGAATACTGTGATTAAACCCTTGCTGACTGCTGGAAAGGAGCATCCTCAACAGGAATGTAGACTCAGTGTCACCATTAATGAGTGTGCCACGTGCATCTTTGCCTACCTGAGATGTGTAGGTGATGGTAGAAACTTGAAAGCCAATTTGGAATGTTCCACCGATCCCCAGGACAGGGATCATTTGAAAGAGCCCCCGATACTGTACCTGCAGAGTTAGAACAAAATCTTCTTAAGCTTGTAGCCACATCAGGCTGGTCTTGGAATGTGTCTTTCATTCTCCAGAAATGTCTCATTTGTTCAAGGGATTTGCAGATAGGCATGTTCCCTCTGCTTGCCCTGGTGTGAGGTGTACATCTTCCTGTGATTTCCCTACATCCAACCCAAGGAAATGAAGCCTTTATCTATGGAAACCAGAACATTTCCCTACCCTTCTTGATAATTAGTCAACAGAGTAGAAAGCTGAAGGTCATTCCACACTAATACATGTGAGAGTGGTTTTGAGGAGGGAGGTCTTACTTTCCTTTCTGCTATCTGGACAGTGGCCAGGCTATCTGCAGCTCAGACCTGTGCCCACAGTAGTGACCAGGCCTTCTGTACCCAGACCTTTCCTATCTTATCTGAGAGAGCAGCTGCTGTGCTAGCTACCCTTCAGGCCCTTGAATAGTGGCCAGTGATCCCTCAACTCAAGTTTTGTGGCAAAGCCTCCTGAAATTGCCCACAGTGGCTAAAAATTAAAAAAAAAAGAAGTTTGAAATCAGCAAAAAAAGAGACTGATGTTGCTTGTAGCATGTTTTTCCACTCAGGTTTCTGTCAATGTAGCAGCCCATGGTTTTTTACCTAGATGAAGAGGTGGGAACAGCAAGGAAAAGTCTTGGGACAGAATGTTCCTTCTGCACTGGTTCTGCTCAAACAGTGCTGTAGGAGG
This sequence comes from Buteo buteo, assembly GCF_964188355.1. Taxonomy (NCBI): domain Eukaryota; kingdom Metazoa; phylum Chordata; class Aves; order Accipitriformes; family Accipitridae; genus Buteo; species Buteo buteo. The sequence goes on along the minus strand of NC_134181.1, from coordinate 38,588,284 downwards.
AAAATGTCTTTTCTAGCTCTTATTACCATCATCAGTTCTCAACTCTTGCCCTTCCTGCCTGTCTCAAGCAGCATGCTCATCTTAATGTCTTGGGAGCTTTGAGAACAGGCAACCCACCTTGATTTTTTTCTAGTCAGTTACAGATCCAAAAATACACAACCAGCACGGTACTTAGGTTTACACTACAGCAGCCTTTGCCACAGGACATAGTGAATATGCCATGAATGAATGAAAAAATGCCGGCCCTTCAGAGGTGCCCTGACATATTCCTCTTTCCTGGACGAGCGGTTAAGTGTGCTCGGCAGGAGCTGGGAGCTCTTTCTCCAAGAGATATTATCCTAATTGGAGGTGCCTCACTGATGTGTGAGGGTTCAAGACTTAGCCATAGCCAGGATGTAAATACTGCAGGCTCCCACAAACATCCCCGTCAAGATGCCACAGCTGCCAACATCCAGTCCTGTTCTCTGCCTTTCAAAACCTCTGCCTGCCATCTCTTGCACTAAATAATTAGTGATGTATTTAACAAAACTCTTTTTTCAGCAGTCAAGCAAAGCAAATTATGTTTGAGGGTAAGCAAATATTTTCCAGTAAATCAAAACATTTAAGAAACATTAACATATTGATAAAAATATGACAAAGATGGATGGCAGAGCATATGAAGTGCAAACATCTGTAGTATCTCAAAACTGTGGGCAGAACCGCTTCTGAGATGCTTTTCATGAATAGGAGCCTTGTTGTTTTTACTGAGATAGATACTGATTTTTTTCTTTGAAACACTAGTAGCATACAAAAATGTCACAGATGTAAATACCCCACCAAGTACTTACCAGGTCTGATAGGAAGCTGGTCATCTCTGGCTAGGGGCTGGCTGTCCGGTGTGTGATGTGTCTTCGTCATCACAGGCTTCTCTGTCTCTGTCTCCTGCCTGCTGGTATGGCAGTGGGCATTTGGCTTCAGGGACCAGAGTTAAATTTTTACTATTATTTCCTCTTCACTCACTTATATTTACTTCAACTGGCCAAAGTTAACACTGCCGGATTAAATATTTCAAGAAATAATTTCACCTAGTCCAGCCCACAGGGGGAAAGTTTCAAAGGAGAGGAAGTTTGCACCCTGGGGGGCAGTAAGGGCTTTGGAAAAGGAAAGGAGAACAGTTCAGGCAAAAAAATCTAAACAGTTTTCCGGGAACAGCAAAATACTTTACTTCTATGATACAGACCAATGAGTACATCTGCCATAATCTGCACAAAGCAAAAAGCAGCTGGTACAAGGTTTAGGTACTGTTATTTGTTATTAAGTAAAGTATGTGGTGTTCTGTTTCAGATTCATTGGTATAGTAAATATAATTTATTAGATGAAAAATAGGCAAATTTCAAAGCCTAATTCTGCTGTTCTTGCTTTATGTACCAGTTAGACTGTACTGAGGAAGGGTATTTCTTGTCTGGTGTTTATGGGGAAGTTTGTCAGCCAGGTGTGGTGAAAAGGCAGTAAGAGATATTGTGCCCTGGCAGAGGCTTCTGGAAGAGCATCTGGTCCTGAAAGCACTTAAACCAGCCAGTAACTAAGACCCACTTATGAGAGTAGTCAAAGAAGGTAAATATTCCCTAATGAGTTAGGATGGGACAACCGGGATCTTAATGCCTCAGGTTTCAGCTTTGACACAGAACAACTCCAAAATCAGTGTTGCAGCCATTGAAAAATCACCTTTGCTTCCCAGAGGCTCCTCTCTTGTGAGGTGAAGCTCAAACTGTAGCTCTACATGACTTCTGCTAGAGAGAGCACTTGGAAGGAAAAGGTTTGCCTGGGACTTTTGTGTGTGGTTGATGCTCTGTGCTGTTTCTGCTTTCTCTTTCAAGTGTTCTGCTTGCTCTTACTCATGCCAGGGGACTTTCTCCCACCCCCAAGGCTTGGGGTGGGGGCAGATGGGGAAGCGGAGTTGTACTGAAGCCCTCAGTAAATGCCCAAGATCACCCTCAGGACTTGTACTTTCAGTTCATAAAACACAGAATGCAATTATTTACAGAAGGGTTTACTGCAAATACTGTGAGTCTAAAGAAATGAGAAAAAATACATGTTAATAATAAAACCTTGGTTACTTGTGTAATTCCAACTATTGCCTATACAACTGCATAGCAAATGGTGTTTATTCTGGCTTGCAGTAGCATTTAGAATGATTTGGCATTTTTGTAAGTATTTTCTCTTGAACACCAACAATTGTAATATTTTGGTTGTACAAAAATGCAAGTTGCATATCTATTGACTATTTATTGTTTCAAAATGTTAATGTTTCCTTTTTATTACATAATTTTTCTTAAATTGTATCAAAAGGGGGGGGTATGTCATAAGGATTGCTACACACCTTGAAAATAATTACTGAGGAGCTCAAAGAGCAGCAAATACCACCAGCTCACAATGAAATTTCTCTTACATTTGGGGGGATTTCTAGTGATTCTGACCTGCACATGGCTGCATAGCATGGTACTGTTTCACCTATCAGCAATTTTAGGAGGATTTTATCCTAGAAGTTTACCTCTTGTGTTTTGTCAAGTCAATGGAATTGACCATTTCTGTTAAAAATGTCACCTATATTCTAGAAAAAGCTCTGTTACACTATGAAAGTTGTGCATGGTTCCATGTTTAAGGAATTATTGCAGTTAAGGAGATATTTTAATTTGTTCTATATAGAGGTGTAAGAAATGCTTGCTGTGAAATGGACAAACACACGAAACTCACTTTTATGAGGCGTGTCATAAATTTGTCTAAAGAGCTCAAAGCTGGGCTTGGTTCTAAGCCAGCTTGATCTGCACTATATTGCACATTGTGGATGACTGAAGCCATCTGCAGTTTAATTTCACATTCAGAGGAACTCAGTAGTTTCTTCTAGGTTTGATCCGAGACTTTAGTTTGTTATAACCCAAACCTCCAAATTAAATTCTGAATAACAAAATCACAGAGACTGGAACTAAAGAAAGCATTTAGACACAAAACATTTCCTAAGTGAAATCTATAAGATTAGTATAGCACATATTTTATGTTATGATGACTAACTGATTATTGACTGCTCCCAGGTTTTTAAGGTGATAAGAGAGTGACTTTCATTCATGAAGACTCCACTTGTGCCTGTGAAGGAATATTCATATATTTTCCAATAATGGAAAACAAATAATTTACCTCTGCTTTGTTTTGCAGTCTGCAAGCATCAAAGTCCTTTATGACCTTACTTAATACATGGTCCTTCTGCTGACCAGCTAGAAGCCAGTGTAGGTGATATGTTCCTCAAGAGAAGTATTTCCTGTAAAGGAATGAGGTCTCTTCCTAAAAAGTAAAGCACCCAATTCTTCAGTTCTTTCCATAACCAAGTTCCCCTTTGTCTCTGGAAGGAAGAGGTAGATGAAGATGCGTGAAGTGATGAGGATCCCGGTAAAGATAAGGAAGCACAAAGAGAGGTTTTCCTGGAAATAAACCAGAGAAAGATATTTTATTTTTTTTTTGCTTGTCCTTTTACAGCACTTTGAACATAATGACAAAATTATGACAATGATGACAAAGTTTCACTTTGTAGCTGTCTACATCCATTTTGTTTTGTCACTGTGACACGAAACACGCCGGTCTCTAGGTGTGAAACAGCAATGGGAATAAAATAGTTAAAAATTTCTTCTTACCTGAAGGGAGAGAGTAACTGTGAGGACAGACAGTGCCAAGGCCATGAAAGCATAGCCCTTGCACAGCAGTGTCTTCCTGCCAAACTGCTCAATGGTAAAGGTCTGGAAGGGCAGGAAAAGCACTCACTTCACTGTAAGCACAGCTAAAGCCTGAGTAACACACTGATACAGTGTGCCTTACACACAGCAGAGTGGGAAGGAACACACAGAGACCAACCCCTAGTGATACATTTGGAATAAGGCCTTCTTCAAACACAGCTGTGCGCAGCACCTCAGAAGTGCAGAAATAGACCTAGAAAACACAATGGAAGAAAAAAAACTTGCATTGGAAACAGTGGATTGCATGTGTGATATCACCTCTGATGTCAGGACTGGTAAGCAAGCAAAGAGGGTACATTTCCACCAGTGACCTGTCCTTTTTGCTGATTGTTGAGAAAATACTTCTTTTCACGAATGGGTTAGGAATAGAAAGCATCTTTTTAAAAGCTTTTCACATGCTTTTAACAGAAAGAAACTGCTATAATTTTCATTTCAGTCCTGCTCATCATCTGATTCAAGTCAGTTGTGGTCCAGAAAAAAAAAGAGATACACCTATCATCATCATTTAGTGTTGGACCTACAGAAGTGAAAATAGAGGTGTTAATGATACATGAATTTCCTGAAGAAGATGAGGGAATTCACATGTAGATTTTTACTTTCTCTTTTCACTATTGCTACAGCTATTCTAGCCCCACTATTTCCAGGCAGGCTGAAGAAAAGAGACAAAAATTAGGGCTCAGAAGGCTCTAGCAGGCAGTAGCTTGAAGACACTGTGCTCTGGCTTCTAGACAGTTTTATTAGCTTTCCTGACAACCACAGCAACAGCTACCAAAGCCATAATATTTACAGAACATAAACTTCTTTGAACAGATGCGAGCATAACCCTGACACACTAATGGTGATGTCACTGCTTGTATTCAGTTCTGTTGGATGCCAGCTGCAGCCTCATAACAGTTATTTTGGCCCTGATGCATGGGCCTGTACTGAAATAAGTAAGGCTGGATGGCATCTAAATTTCCAACTTCTTGAAGCTGTCAGTCACAGCAATGACACTGAAGCAGTAGTACAAAGATGAAAAAGCTAAAAGAAAAAAGCCTAGCTTACTTGTTTTATCTCTTTTGAGTAAAAGACAGGCAGGGTCAGTAGTCAAAATAATTTGAGATGTTGCTTGCAGAAGTATGAGAAAGAGAGGCCTTGGCATGGGGTTAAAGCAACACACAAACATTGATATTGGCAGGTTAATCGTATACTGCCTGGTTTATCAGTAACTGCAAGAGATGCAGCAATCATAAGCATTTGGGAGAACAGGCCTCTTGAGGTTTGGCACATTGGATTTTTGCAGCCTGGGGGGATGAATGCTTGACATGGAAAGGCTCCTTAAGCCATGAAGTAGTGAAGATGCCCAGCAAGACTACCCGTGAAGGATTGACTTCTTGCAGGAGACACTGGAGCTATATCAGTGAGCATAGCTGGACTTTGTAAGAGAGCAACAGAGGGATCCAAAGCTCATGCTTTTGAACCTGACATGGTGCTGTGTGACAGGGATGAACAATCCCTCTGCAATGTTCCAGCTGTGCTTCTGCTGAGACTGCTTCCTGCAAAAGGACCAGCAAAGACAAAGTGATGCTGACCAAGATTACAGCAGAAAATTCTCTCTTCTGTATATGCAGAAACATTGAGACTCCTGAAAAGAAGATATGAAAGAGAGAAAGAGGAGAGTAAAATCAGAGAGAAGGAACTGACAAACGGAAGCTGTCACAGCAGAAGACACTATTGATCTGGTACACTGATCCTAACATGTATTTTTCCATATATCTAGTTAGCTGCTCCATGGCTTTAATGTCTCTTCAGCACAGTTCAGAAGTACTACCACTTGCCATTGCACCACATTGTGAAATCTGTGCAAATTGGGAAAAGAACAGCATGGAAGAAGATAAATGTTGTATTCGTGTTCTGTTTGGTCTCATGCTGTTCTTATTTTCACACAAACAGGAGACTCAGGCATTAGAAATTCCCCTTTACAACATTGTTAGGGAAGCTGCAAGCTGTATAGAAGCACTACCACAGAAGGAATGGGGGAAGAGAGCATGGTGGCAAAAAGAAGCATAAGATTTCATGCTGCATACAGGCAGCAACTTGTTAGTGTTTCTGGAATCAATGAGGTGTGCGGGCACAGGAGCTTTTGTGGGCAGGTTAACATATACAAGCCAGTATGCACCCAGAGTTATTGCAGAATAAATGTCCATAATTCAAAACTTTTCTTAAATAACATGATGCATTTATATAGCACTTTGCCAGCTCAGTGAAGATCTCTGTTTCTGTCAGGTTGATAGATAGTGAATGCCAGTTTTCCAATTAAAGAGTGGTAGATGGATGGGCAAAAACATCCAAAGCCAAATCAGCAGCCAGTCAATGGCCAGGAGTAAATCTCGTGACTGCTTGACTCCCACCCAGATACAACTTCTTTTATAGTGTCTGCAAGCTTAAACTGCAGAATTTTCTTATGGACACCTAAGAGTTGTTTTAGTGTGTGGAGAGGGAAAGATACCCAACTGCATTAGTGCCAGAGAATTGCAGAGTTATGATCACAATAATCAAAATGCACAGCTGCCAGTGCAGATTTTGGTCTTCCATCACTTCCAGCACACTCAGGATTTTTATGTTTTCCATTGCTGCCTTTTGTTTTTGCAGATCATCCACTTCTGCCTGGTGCTCTCCCTCACCCCACAGTTTCTTCATAGCTGTGCAGAACAAAGAGGAAAGCTTGATACAACTGTGCTATTCATGCATCATAGTATTTGTACAAGCAGATTTATTTAAATTATTAATTAGTTATTCCCCTAAGGTTTCAGACATCGTAATATTAACAAGCAAGGTATGAGAACACTAGTGACATATGGTTGTATCCTGTGTTCACAATCTTGCAGAAAATAAGATCCTATCTCACAGTTGTTAGTATATAAACCTTAATTAACACTATACAGTTCTCAGAACATCAATATAGTCTCTGATCTCTCTCTTTCCCTGTCTGATCGCATGGCTCTTGCTACAGCACCTTGGAAGTGCTTTCCTTGAACCCGAACAGAGAAACTATGATCACAATAAACTGGCAGCTCTTTGCACTGATAACGTAGCGTATTGATTCATTAAAGGGCTTTGTGTTTGTATGCATATGTGTTTTCATGTAGAATTACAAAGACATGCTGTATCTGGACAGATTTGTTGGAAAGAATTTGTAGTAAATTGATGAAGTAATTTATGCAGTTTGCTGATGAGATAGCTCCCAGCAGGCTATCTGCTATTTCAGTTAGGCAGTTGTGGTACCCAAATTACCTCATTTAAAATTACCTTACATGATATCTTTTGAAAATTTTGACTGCCCATGTTAATGGCTACTAAGTGGCGAGACCGTGTTACCTGGGTATGCCCACTCAAAGGCAGCTATAGTGTAGCTCTTACTCTTTTATTCTGCAGAGAAGGGGGATGGAAAGAGCTGGGAATGAAAAGTCAATAGAAACAATTTGCAACTTGTTTTGGGAAGCATCCTCTACATTTTGACCCCACTACCAATGACTCCTGAAGATGCTGTATCTGCTTAAACTTTTCTTACCACGGCCAAGTAGTTGTTCATAGAGATTTGAAAGCCAATTGTGAGGGATCCACCAACTCACAACACAGAATTACAAACAACCACTGGTACTGAACCTGCAAGGAATAGTACAAGCTCTTCTTCACATTAATTAATTAGCCAATCCACAAAAACTTTCTTTTCAAATTCACAATTTCATAACACTATCAGGCTACTAGCTAGGAAAGCTTAATAGTATCAGTTGTACATGGGAAGGTGTGGGAGCAGGTGAAAACAGTATGGAAATGCTTCACTATTTAAGTACTAGAGGACTTTTACAATTTTTTTTAAAAAATCAGTTTCTCTACCCAGCTGGAACTTCCTTCAAAGTTTTCACGATGACTTAGTCCAGAAAGTTAATTCTGTGTCTTTTGATTTTTTATTTTAAATGTTAGCTCTAATTTTCACAGTAACAAAATTAGAATGATTATCCACTGTCCACCCTATTATTTTGAAAACAGTTTGGTACATATGTATTGTATTTTCTTCAGGAATGGTAATTGCAACAGCAACCTCTCAATTCTTCTGAAAGCTTAATATTAACAGCCGATACCGCCAGCTGTAGCACTCACCACTTCTGAAAGGAGCTTTTCCATCTTATATCGAAAGGGTGGCTTGATCCCAGACAGACAGAACTCTCTTAGACTGAGGAAGTGTTTTCTGTCATGCCTTTTCTGCACCTTCTGCTTAAGTAATCATCTGACTCTGAGACTGAGGTTAATGTTTACTTCATATGACTTCTGTTGACTGATGTTTTTTGCAGCAATTGGACAGTGCTTAGAACGGATGGATTAAATGTTTCAATGACTCAACAGGAGAGGTTCCTCTGAATGAGAACATTTTGTAGCATGAGTGATCCCTATTTTGATACAGGTCAAATATAAAATCTAACCCAAGTTTCAGTTGCTGAAACACACACTGGTGCTTCACTATTAGAGTTTCTTTTGTGGCTATTCCTTTAGAAGTAGCAAGCACATTATTTGAAATTTTTAAATAGAAAACTCCCTAAAACTCAAATTTTATTCAGTGCTCCAGCATAATGATAATCAATATGAATGGTTGAACTGCAGAAAGATATGTCTTATGGTCTTACTAAACAGGAGGCACGGTATACCTCTTGTAACTGTGACAGAAAATGGAAAATAATTGATTGCCCTATACAAAGGTAGAAGAGTTTGGGGAGGGAAATGATTAAATGCTGCAGTGGTCAGCAGGATTAACAGCTCTTGAATAGCAGCAGTAATGGGTGCTGTGGAGCATAGCAGTGGTAAAGTGTATTATTGTATGCTGATGTGCACTAGCAGAGTGCAATGTGTCCTAGGCCAATATACAGCTAGCAGACACTGGCTATCACAGCTTCTGCCTTTTTTTTTTTTTTTTTAGCAGTTAATTATTTATAAAATGGGCTGAGCTTTCAAAGTGTCTACTCTCTCAGTACTCTCTCAAAGTGTCTTACTCCCTGTCTCACTCCAGGGCTCTGGTCCTCTAGCTCTCAGCACTGCTTGTATGTTTGTTAACCCTTGTGCCATTCATGAGGTACCCAGAATAAGGCTGAGAGCACTGCTTACACTACAAAAACTTGCTCCAGATTGTGCTACAACTGGTATGCATGGAAGGTGCAGTCAGTTTGCTCCAGAGGATACAGGTGAGAATTCTTCTGTACCAAATGCCCAGGGACTGGGGCTGATCCCTGACTGTCATTATAGAGACAATCAGGACATACAGTTACCTGATGTCAGCTCAAGAAAATAGAACAATATTGAATTCTCTTTGTTATTCCACATGGCATTTGTTCATGTGCAGTGTTTATGATCAATATTAAGGCCTTTACAGTGCGATACCATAAAGACATGACATGAAAATTGTTTGCAAGAACTATGTTTATGTTTCATCCTCTCTTCATCCTGCACTTAATCCTGAGCAGAGCTTTCTTACAAAGTAACAAAGATAGAGACAAATCTTGCTTCTTTAAAATGATAGCAAAGGAGAAAGACTTAAAATAAAATTTATGTGTTATGCTTGAAAATGTTTTCCATGTGCCAGTTCTGAGAATTGTGTGTAGTTGCTAATGTCTTCCTGCTACAGAGCTGTTCTAGGAAGGAGCCATTGTCTCTCACTATGAAAAGCAAAGATGAATATAAAATAGGACTACTTGGATTAATGACAAGCTATCTGTGGATTACTTTTTGGATTACATTTTATTGAGAAAAGTCCATGTTAATGTTTAGCTTTCAGTTTGATTTTGAGACAGGGCTTTTTGTCAGTGGAAGTTGCTTATGGTGTCCTATCAGAGCTTGATGCAGAATGTCTTGTCTTTGATCGCATTGCTCTCCACACTCTGATGACATTTCTTCTTAAATTGGCACATTTTGAATTCTTCTGTGATTTCAGAGGTTGACTTCCATTTTGTTTCTGGGAGGAGCAGGTAAATGAGGACCACTGAAATGACCAGCAATAAAGATGAGGAAGCAAAAAGGACCAAGAAGCACCTGGAGTTAAAAATAGAGTAAGATGAGTGATTTCCCTTGCCCAAACAGATTCTTGAAAATTGTTGATTTGTCCCTGTGAAATGAGTAATAAGTTGATTTTACAGAAGGAATATTTATTAATGTTTTCAATCTATTCTTGAGGCAGCAGATGATGTCTGAAGTCTAGGGAAGTGTTTTACACAAATGGCCTCCATATACCAGTAGTAGTAAGGGATGCACAGCTTTGATCATCTACAAGGCATTTCATCCTCCCTGTCCAGACCAACCTAGAAAACCAGTTTAAATTGATAGAGTCAAAGAGAAGGTTTGAATCAAATTACATACGACAGCAAAGGTGAAGATCATTCTAGTGGAAGTGGGGCCTAGCCAAATGACAATTCCACCAATTACAAAAGCAGAGGACCTTGCTGAGAGGATGAAGATTTCATTCATGACAGATGTGACAGCTCCAGCTGAGGAAAAACCGTTAAAAAAGCAACAGAAACATTGTTGTAGTTAACCATTTTCTTCAAAGTGAGTGAACTGATGTCACTGATTATGAAAAGGCATGATGTCTTTGCAGGGGAGTGGAAAGGGAGAAGCTAGATTCCTCTTTTCCATGCTAATACTATGTGAGCACACCATGAGGCTGAAGGAAATTCCTGCAGGATAAATACTGATAAGGAGTGGTCTTTTTGGTCTTTTTCACTTCTTTCCTGTGGGTGAGGGTCCCATCTCAAACACTGCACGTGTCCCCAGAACAAGGCAAATCCAGCTTCACTGAGAACTTGCTTCACTGCCCACCTCAAGCTAAGGAGTTCTGGCTTTGTCCTTTATGGCCACCCTCAAAGAGAGGGTTCTGAATGTGGCTGGAGGGACTTCTGCTTATCTTTGCTGAAACTCTGATTATTCTTACAGAGGAATGAACCTGCACAATTTTTTTAAAGGCTGCAATCAATTAAAAAAAAAAAAGCTTTTGCCTACAGAATATCTGTGCCCTTCTGCACTACTGCAGTGTTGTTCGGCTCCCTAGGATATTATTGCCCAATAAAAAAATTTCAGAGGTTTTTTTGCACTGAAATTTCAGCAAAAATACAGTAATTGTATGGCACCAAAAACTGTGACAAGGGAATCAGAAATAGTGGCATATTCATGTCTCTCTAATGTACCTAGGTGTAGTTATACATGCTGAGTAAAGTCTGCACCAGAAGGGGGCAGTGAGAATTCTGAAATCCATTATATTAGGTGAGTAATATTTAATTTCTTCCCTTGTTGCAGTCCTGATCAGCAAGCTGTTGGCAAATATACTTACTTCCCGTATTTTGCAGTCAGATACCCACTACAGAGACACCGTATCATTCCACCTACACAGTACATAGACACGATGAAGGACCACAATAATGTGTCTCCTGATGCAGCACAGAACTGTATTGCTCCAACCAACTTTTGTTGATAAACTTCTGAATGTACTGGGACAGAAGAAGAGATTTTCATTTCACTGAGGCACTAATGACAATAGTTCTTCATAATGTTTACAACTTTAAAAAAATAGATTAATAGTCATTACTAAAAGTATGACTATGGGACACTTATTTGCAAATTAGGATTGATATTTCCTCTCATACAGCCTAATAGTGTAACAGAATCTTTCAAAAATTAATTGTACTCTTTATTCTGTTGAATCCTGGCTCTCCTACACCAAAATATTGGGACCTTTTATTGATTCTAGTGAAGTGCAAGTGTTCTTGTTGCAGGTAGTGGATATAAAGAGAAAAGGGCTGAACTGAAGGTTGAGACTAAATCAGCTAGTTTTTAATCTTTTTTCTCCATGGCATAATCTTTAAGGAGGGTGTTTCAATATGTTGTCTCCACATAGTTCTGTGGGAAGTTGTCTTTGGAGCAGACCTAACAATCATGCAAACTCGTTTTGTCCTTTGACAGTGGACAGTATGGCATTGGAAAGAGCTGGGAATAAACTCACATAGCAACACCTAACAGATTTTTTAGAGCATCTTCGAAGTGTAAGGCCTAGTCGCATGAAGAGCAGTTACAGATGTGATTTTATGAAGGCTTTGCTTATTGGAGAAGTATAATTGATCACAGACATTTGAAAACCAGGTCTGTGGGTTCCACCAATTCCTAGCACCATCATCATTAGCAATAGCTTCTGGTATTGAACCTGAAAAAGATGATGAAACACATTCTAAGTTCCTGATACCAGCATGGCTTTCAGACCATGAGATAATTTATGAGATCTTATATCATCATATTTCAATGATTAAGAAGGGTTTAAAATGCAAAAACCCATTTTGAATTTTTCAATAATCAAGCAAAATTGCTGGGAAATTGTTAAGATGCAAATCTGCACATTCCTTTATCTTCTTCTCCTGGTTATTAGCAGCTTGAAAAGATGCAGTCTCTAATTCTGTTAGTTCTGCTAGCCACAGAAATAATAATAAAAAAAATCATAAAAACCTTGTTTAGATAGTTTGTGTTTGCTTTTGTATTAGTAAGAAGCTACAGCTTTCTTGAATCCCTTTTTTCCTTCAACTTTGTCTCCTCAGAGACATCATTCACTGGTTTCCAGAGTTTAATCAAGTCTGTCCTCTTAAAACTTACTTTTTTTTACATTTCACTTTTATTATCCCCATAGGAAACTGCATTTTTAGAGTCCCTACTTGAATGACTCCTATTTGAAATGCTGTGTTTCCATGATGTACACTGCATTTTAGAGCACTCTTCAAAAGCATGTGTTTTCAGGCATTTAGTCAGGTCACACCCTAAACAGATGAGTATCCTCAAGTATCCTTGAGCCTGCAGGGCAGTAGAGTGTGGGGGGAAGGTTCTGTTTTGTCTTTTTCCTTGCTACTATTTTCTCTATCTTCCTCAAAATGCTCATTCTTTCCCGGTTTCCCAGGTCCTCTTTTAAACCTCTCACTCTTTTGTATTTCTAGTATATTTTCTGGAGATGCCGTGTAGTCAGTCTTATTGCTGAATCAGTGTTGTCCCAAGCATGTGCTCTGTTGCTCATTTTTGTTACAAGAAGGACTGTTTGATTCCCTTTGCTGTAATCTTTAAAGATCATGCTGCTGTTAGTGACTAGGGCTAGAAGACAAGAAGTTGGATACTCACCAGGTCTGAGAGGAAAACAGCCATTTCCCCTTGAAAACCTGCCTGTTCTGAAAGCCCTTGTCAAGTCTGTCAGATGAGAGATATGTTTTCTATGCTTAGATTATAAGAAGTTGGGATCATAGCACAGAAGTTAAATTCTAACCTTGTGGCTTTTAGTGAATTGTGTCCTCCTCCAGCACTGGCCAGGGCCAATTCTTGCTGGTTTAATTATTCTAAGACCCAGATATGCCAAGCTGATTACAACATTGGTAAATGTATATCCTTCTTGTATTGGGAGTGCTCCTCCTTACTCGCACTGCTAAAATAACTGCATGTTCCTGTTGTGTGAGGAGTTAGACAGTGCTACCATCTTTCCTTCAGGGGAGCTGAGTCCCTCTTCACCTCTCTGACAAGCAGCTTCGGCAGAGTGTGTTTTCCTCCTCTTCAGTCTCCTACAGAGATAAGCCACTTAGTATTGTAGCTGAGCTGTAACACCTCTTCTTGCATGCTATAAGATTTTCAATTGCTTGAAGTGATTTGAACAATTTCATGGTTGCAGGACATGAAGTATCTGAATATTGGCGTATTGGGTCCTTGCTAACACCCAGCTCTTTACAGAGGGTCACACTGTTTCCAGAACCACTCAGAAGCCTCCCTCTTACCTCTCTGTAACAATGGAGATGGCCTACAGTGTGCCGGAGCAGGATGCTCATTTTGTTTTGACTTGAGAATTGATTTTAAGAAGTACTTTTCACCTTAAAAAAAAAGAGTTTGAATCAGCTGAAGACTTGACTATTTAAAAAGAGTGTAAGTTAATTCTTGCTTCCTTCAGGCTTCTATGTATTACATGTAACATTTTGTATGACACTGAATACATCGTAGTTCACCGCATACTACAAAGATTTGACTGTCTATGGTTAGTGCCGAAAGGGGAGATGGGAAGGTGGGGTTACAGTTCTGAAGGCAACACGGTGGAAGCACGGACATTCCTCCTACAGTCTGCTTTTCACGTTACAGCAACTGACAATAGCCCCACGCTGTCCCCTGGGCTGTGTGCCCTGCAGCACAGGGCAAGCTTGCTGACTCACACCTCGACCTTTCTCCTGCTGGATGTCCCAGTAACGCTCTCTATCCAAACTCTCTACCTGGGTGTCTTGTTGTACATCAGTACAGTGAAATAATTCAAACTGAATTCTTCTTTCCACCCATTCCATTTTCATCGTTCCTGAAATCTTCATTACCTCTACATCAGCTGTGGTTTTGTAATTTATTCCTTCCCCTCTTAGCACAGACTCCCCAAATGTTATCACTTTCTCTTCTAAACCATCCCAGAATCTACCTTTCTCTTCAATTACTACTGCAAAAATCCCTGTCTTTATTTAGGTTTTCTCTTGCTTCTTACAAATTCCTCCCCTCAATCTCCAGTCACTTCAACGCTGGCCACTGCCCTCCCCTCAGCCAAAGATTTTGCTGTCACAGAGAAGACTGCAGCCAGATTGTACAGCTGTCCCCTGTCCTCTCGTACCACCACCACCAGCCACTTTATCTTCTAGGTTCAGACCAGAACTGTGTCCAGTAGAATATGTCAGAGCTGTCAGTTGCAAATAGCAGTTGTAGGCAAAAGCATGAGAACTGAGCAAGTGTGCAGTGATGCTTTCCCTGTGTGTCTTCCAGGCCCCAGCGATGTGCAGCCCTGAGAGTTTGTCGGTCAGGTTGATGTCTTTAGATTTGCTCCTTCCACACATTTGCCAAGATCCTCTTTGAACTCTTGTGAAGTTTTGTTGTTCCCAGCTTCTGTGGCGGAAAGGTCTAATGAGATACTTGAACAATTCAGTGTTACTTCTTACTTTCTGTCAGGACACACTAAAAGCTACTTTTGAAATAACTGTCCTTCTCTTTTGCTGTTTCTCTCATTTTATCTTTCCTTTTAACATCTTCTGTTTCCTGTATCAAATTTGAATGTCATATCTCTGTTTCCAGGCCTTTTTGTGCTGTCCTGTCCCTTGCAAGTCTGTTTTTATTTTTCTTTTCCCTCTCAAAGGAGTTCTGTCAGATTAACAGCAAACCATTTTGCCAGACTCAGACAGCAGCCTTCAGGCACCTTAGAGTGGGGCCACAGGCAGGGAGCAGATAAGCCTGAATGAACTGGAGGGGAAAGGACGATTCGCTCTTTGAGCTGAGGATGGGTAGCTTGGCTTCTGGAAGGATGGACACACATGGCAGCTCTGGGACTTTCTGGAGCAGTTTTTAAACACTTTGTCTGTCTGTGGCCGGATTTTAACATCCAGTTGATCAAAGAGTCCCTGTTCTTCTTCCTCCTGTTTGTGTTTCTCCCAGAATACTCATACTGCCATCTCATTTCTATCTGGCCTCACACTTTTGTTCAGTGCTGTAACATGGAAAAAGCAAGACTTAAATGCCTAGTATAGTTCTTTTACTTATTTTCCTAAAGAAGAGGACAGGATGAGTCTTTCCAACTAGAATTTGAACACTACAAGAAATGTGTTTATTCCAGACCCAGTACTTAGCTCACCCAATACCTTTGGCTTGGAGGGATTTTGTTTTCAAAGATGCCACGTATTGAACTTGTGTGATCCTGGAAATCAAATAGATACAATGCAGATTCACAAGTACCTCTTTAACTTTTATTCCCAATCCATGCTAGTTTATGGCAGTGTTAATGATTTACCACACTTTCCCTCTTGCAGACAGTATTTACTAGTAGGAGGGAAGAAGGGAAGAAGTCAGGCATGCTGGACAAGATCATGCTGTAGAAAGACATGTATAAGCAAATGAGTTTTTAGTGTCTTGTGGGACACTAAAAACTTCCTCACTGTGAAGCAGTAAGGTTGAGAAAGACCAGGCCAGGTAAAGACTTTTAAAATAATCAAGGTCTTACCTAATCCTTTCTTTTCACAATACTTTAAATGTTTCTTCTTTTTTTTTCCTGCATTTTTGACCAGAAGAAGGAATTTATGTTGGTTTTTACTGTGGTATTCTGCAATCCATGACCTCCAGCCTTGAAACTATAAACTTTGTCTAGCTTTTCTTGTAATATGATGATTGTCATAGAAAGGATGGCTATATTGGGGAAGTCCACTGCTCTTAGTATTAGCTCTTGGCACTGCTACAAATATTGTTGGAGGACAGTGTGAAGATAAAATAGCAGGAGCCTTAGGGCTGTGAAGGAAACTGCCGCTCAATATTCAGGTCCTTTTGCAAATTTTATTGTGCAGCATCTGCAACAGTCAATAGTGAAGATCTCATTTCCAGAACAAGACAGACACAATATTCCCTGACCCCAATAACACACTCCCAGAAGATGGGCCCTCCTGTGTCCCTGACTCTTCAATCAATGAAAACCAAATGCAGGCATGATCAGTAGGATGTGTTTTCCTAGTCACTGCTTTTTATTTCCTTATCAGTAAACTGCAAAGCATGAAGAAGAGCAAGAGTGTGTCATGTCATATAGCAATGAACACAAAAAATGAAGCCCTTTTCACCATGTTTTGTAATGAAAACGTGGACTACTCAGAGACCTGGAAAGAGAAGCAAACCCTCAGACTTACAGACTGGGTTCTCTGGGAAAGGCACCACTCTTTTTTGTCTCATCAGTACCAGTTAACTCGTGGGAACTCAGTTCCATTGAAACCCAGTGTTCCTTCTCTCTGACATGAAAAAACTCCAGGCTGAAGACATGCTACATAGTCATTGCCAATGGAGAAAGAGAACCTGCCCACTGGGGATTAGCCCACTCATGATTTCCTGCAGCTCTGCTTTTTTTGCTCATGCTTTCTTTCAGTGCTGACATATCCACATTTGTCCCAATAGAAGAATCTCCGAAATCTAGGCAATTACCAAGCAAGAGGTTTAGCTTGAGGTGACAAGTTATGCTGGGATGCTTCTCTAGCATAGTGTCTCCTTTACACCAGGACTTTATACCTCCTTTACACCTTTTTTCTTCAGACGTAGCAATGAGTTCCCCCTGCCCCCTCTCCAAAAACAAAGGGTGAAGACCTTGCTCCAGGTCACAGAATTATGGTCATAAGCTCTTCAAGAATGTCCTAGTTGCCCCTATACCATGTACTTGGTCTCAAGTCTAATTGTAAGAGGGAGGAACATTGCATACCGATTCTGCCTACTGATAGGTAAGATACTCTTCTTCCATTGGATTAAAGAGCTAAACACTTCTTTTCACTTGGACTGAAGCTCCTTATCTGGGAAAGCTCAGCAGCACTGACTTGTTAAAAGGAGCAGATAATTTCAACGTGAAAACTCTGCTGCTTTCTCTCAGTTTCACAAGTATGCTGTGCATTTGAACCTTTCACACTCAATTCCTCCAGTTACTGTGGAGTCCTGGTTTTGGTAAGAAAATTAGCAGATCCTGTGTTTTCAGTTTACACAGCTGCTAACTTGCAGGGACTGACAAAGATCCTATTTCTTTATACACTGTGTTTAATTTTTTTCTGCAGACGATTTAATTCAGTTCATATTTCAGCAGTTGGAGAGAACAACCAAGTTCATCCTGCATCCTGCACTGCAGGTGATTATTTTTAAAATACACATTTGTGCTGTTTGTGGAGCAATGGATTCTCTCTTGCTTAGTGAGGCTTCTGGGCACTACATTAATGAAACAGCAAAATATGGAGTGGAGAGTTTGTTATTAAAGTCTAGTAACAGTCATCACTGAGCAGTTACTCTGCTGTAGGGCTGTCTGTCTCTTCTTTCCACGGTAGTTCAGGCGGTTGAACTCCTCCATGACCTGCAGCATGGTCTTTCCTTTGGTCTCTGGCATCACCAGGAAGACAAAGATAGCCATGGACAGACAGTATGTCAGGAAAATGATGAAAGAGAAGCTACCAAGACCTTCCTGTAGGAAAAGAAAGAGACAAAACATGTTCATATAAATTGATCTAGATTTCTTTCTCTTATGATATGAAGTTTCTGGTTTTGTATTTACTAAAAAACTTGGTCATGGACTCAGTTGATGTAAATCCTGCTTGCTGCCACCTGGGGAATGGCACCAAGTGGTAAGATGAACTAATTCTCCTTCCCTGTTTTAAGGAGGAAAGTTGTATGCTTGGCAGAGATTGATTGTCACTGACAATTCAGAGAAGCGCTGAGCTTCAGTTACTCTTCCTTTCTGCTCCATCCTTCTCAGTCTGTGCTAGACTGTGGAAGGTACATAGTGTGTTAGCTTTGCCCCTCCTTGCACAGTCCAAAACTGCAAAGACTTTAGTTTCCTGCTACTTACAAGTGCTGGGTGAGATCTCTGGGACTACCCATTTTCCACATTAACCCCAAAGGAGATGCACATACAGGACAAAGGGGGAAAAGAAGGGAGTCCCTCATAACATTCAGATGATGTCTAGACAGTGTTGGTGCCTCTGTCACCACTTCTGTGTTTGCCAGTGTCACACTCTAACTGTGTGTAGAGTTAGCAGCATTTTGTGGTTCTGCTGGGCTTTCACTAGAAATCTGGGTAAAAAGAAAGAGGCCATCAGAACTGCAATTAGTTTGGGCTCTGTCCTTTGCATGAAGTGTTGAAAAAGAGAAGTACGCTCTGGGTTCAAGAAGGGTCTAAACTCCTCTGAACCGAAACAAAACACCCTACTTTGCTTACCACAATGAAAGGGAACAAAAGTCCAAGGATGAATAGTTGGATCCAGTTTGTAGCACCATTAAAAACATAAGCAGCTGGTCTGTATGACTGAATAAATATTTCTGTGGGCAAGGGGCATAATACTCCAGCTGAAAAAAATGTTGGAGAAAAAAGGAAGTTTAGAAATTTTGCAGGCTGCTTCTGTAACTCACACTTCATATTGCCACAGAAGTTAATGGTTTTAACTGACCTGGAAATGTTTGAGGTGCTGCTTGGCTCTTCAGGAGGAAGGCATGTAGAAATGCAATATGAAATGAAGTTTTACCTCCTACCACAGTATGGAGGGCAATATCTACTCCTGCGCTGAATCAGGAGTAGAGATTCACTCTAACTGTGGAACAGCTATGCCTGGGACCTCTCCTAAAGGCTGCAGTGAGGAAGGAATGAGTTTATGAAACCATTCCAGTAGAAAATACCAACCTGGCCCAATGCCAAAGCTCATGATGAAAATAAAGATGAGTGCAACAGAGCAGTATGGTATCCAGGAAAAGGAATCCTATGGTAGGAAATGAAAAGCAATTAAGATTTTATTTATTCAGCTCCATTAGAACATTGATCACTGCTAAGGGTGTCAATGTTGAACATACATCTGTTTCCTTTACTTCCAGAAGCTTCACAAGAAGATAGTCTTGGCAGTGATCATGGTTGTATTAAAGCTATTGGCTTTAAATCTGCATGTACATGGCTGGGAGCGGATGTCTGTTAGTACGATGGTTAGCCCCAAAAGTACTTCTACTCCCACTAAAAAGTTATTTGGGTGGAGGGAAATAGTAATATCTGCCATACAATAAAACATGAAGACAGGACACAGCTTTAATGTGTGAGGTCTTACCTGTAGTGAAAGAGTGACTGTGAGGAGCCCTAAAGCCAAGGCCATAACAGTGTAGCTTTTCCACAGCAGTGTCTTCCTCCCTGCACGCTCAATTAGGAAACCCTGCAACCAGGAGGATACGCTGTCAGCTCCAAAGGACAGACCTTAAAGGCAGGCACCAGTGAGCTGCTGCAGTAGCTGCCTTCACTGGCCAGGTAGGGGATGTCTTCAGAGTCAGGGACTGGGATGTGGTACCTCCTCTGGGAGGGTGAGTAAAGGCATCTGGGGTCCTGAGGCATAAAAGCATAAAGGTCCTGAGCAGGACCAAGAGGTGCAGGGAGGCAGGGGAAGGTGGGGAGGTGCAGGGCTGCAAGGAGCATTGCCCAGGCAGAGGAGGCCTGAGATGGCACTCTGCAAGCAAAGGATAGCAAGGGAGCAAAATGGAAATGCTTGCACTGTTAATTGCCATGAATCCTACAGCTGTTAGTCTTACTGACAAGTGGACTCAGGGATGGTCACCTGCCCTTCCTACAGGGGAAACTGGAACTCCCAAGGCTGGCTCAGGCTGGGTCATGATTTTGAGGGAAATACTCTCCTGTCCTACCATAAATTGAATATAAATGCCCATGTTTGCATGGTGTGTAGAGATGATTTTGTGTGATTAGAGCAAAGTACTATGGTTGATTTGTTGCAGAAGTTTGATTCCTGAAGCTCCTTTTACAGTAGTTCTGAGTATTGAAATGAACCATGCATTACAGCAGAATGAAATTCAGCTGAAGAGCCACTTACACACAGAACTGTGGTGAGGATCTCGGTGATCCCAACTCCCAGGGAGACATAGTGGGTTTGAGCAGGGGGGATTCCAGCATTTATAAAGACACTGTATGCATAAAAGTAAACCTGGAAAGCATAGAAATGTGTGAAGGCTGTACCCATGTGATCATGTTTACACTAGCTTCTGTCTTTTTTGACAGAAAATAACTAGTCAGACCTTAACAAAAGTGAAAATCTTGATTTCAGTAACTAATCCTCAATGTTTTCATGTGGCTTATTTGTGCCAGTTTTTACTAGCAGCTCTGTGTTGAACTCAGTAACAAATACAGCCTTTTTCTTCTTTTTTTGCTTGCTTTCAGCACTGCCTTTGTTTTATGTTACAGGTTATAATTCTGACATCTTCCACATGTATTAGCATCTCATGTACTTTGGATGAGAAGCATACGGAAATATGGACAGTATATACTAAACAAATGGTCTAAATTATCTTTCTACATCATCTTTAAGCCTTTGCAGTGATTTTGATAGTTATCATTTTTTCCAGATGTAAGCACTCCTAAAGCATAAGAAACTCCACTGTTAATATGCTCAATTTCTACTGGTCCTTCATGGTATAGTTACTGCTGCACTAGTGAGGATAGAAAGGGGTCTTATGAATCTTGAAGTCTTTCTGAATTTGCAAAATTAATCATAGAATCATAGAGTCATTTGGGTTGGAAAAGACCTTTAAGATCATCAAGTCCAACCATTAACCTAGCACTGCCAAGTCCACCACTAAACCATGTCCCTAAGCACCACATCTATACATCTTTTAAATACCTCCAGGGATGGTGAATCAAGATAATCTGGATTTTGAAACTTTTATGCTTTTATCATAAGCTCATTTTATACAATAACTATTCCAATACTCAATACTATTTACTGAAACATATATAGGCATAGTTACAGAGAAAAGATACATTAGAGAGTATATATCAGTAACTGGGATGTTGTAATTGTCTGCAATCTGAGCAAGTGCAAAGTTAAAGGATTTAAAAAGAAACCCAAAGAGGTAAGAGTATGGAAATGCAATGCCAGTGTACGTTACAAACCTGACTCAGTTTGTACTGAAATGGTTGAACAATTTTGGGTAGTGCATTCTGGAGTTCAGAGACCCAGAGGAGGTTATGCTGTTCTTTTCTTGTTCTGTATTTGGGATTTTATTTTATCCCCTTCCATTCTCTTATCATAACAGGGTAATCCATAGAGATGCCTTCAGATGGCACTTGCTAAAACACAGTTCTTGACTTATCCCAGGTCCCAAACTTCCACAGGAAAACATTATAAGGAACAGTAACAACAGATCCCCTCCTTACAGTCACTGTTGCAGTCAGCACTTTACTACTCTTTGCAGAGCTTACTTTTTGCCAAGAAACTGCAAGCAATCTAGAAAGCAGAGAAAAGTAGCACACGTACCACATTGACGCCAATTAACTGCATGCATGAGGCGAGAAGAAAGAGAGTGATGAGCTGCCAACGGACAGATTTGTCACGAAAAAGATCACAAATGGTCTTAGCCTTCTCCCCACGGATGGCTTCCTGCTCTGCCATCATGTCATCTATTTCAGCCATATGGTCACCATCTCCCCAGAGCTGCTTCACAGCTGGAAGGAGACAAAGAAAGAAGATGACTCCTGGTCCAAGCTAACCAGCACAGACATGAATTCAGAGGATTACTTCCTGCCTTGCAGAGTGTGTTATTTGAGCTTCAGGCTCTGTGCTTTTGTGAACTTCCTAGAGATCTGGGTTCAGATTAGGCACAGATCCAGTTCATTGCTATCTGTTTTTACCCATAATCACAACCTCACCTTTGGCCAATAGCTGCTTAGTGTTTCAATGTAAATCACACCTAAAGTCTTACCAATCCTTCCCCAAACACTGTCCTGCGAAAGGTGCAGTTCTAGTGCACACACCAAAACACAGACAAGGAAAAATGACTCCTACATTAAAAAATAAGTCTATATCTAAAGAGTTCTCTCTTTTTATAGTTAAAAACCCACAATGGCTGTTTCTCTGTTTATGTCAGTAGTTGCTGTTAGGGTTACTGAAGAACTGGAATGCTTACGGATATAGCATGACAGTAAAGAGCATCTCTTCCTTACATGGAGCCAGAAAGTACCATATCCACACCCTGACTGTTCAGGGCAGAATCTGTACTGATGGAAACACAAGCTCTGTGTGATCACGTCCCTCAGAAGATCCTGGCAGAGGGTAAGGGAAATACTAGTGCCAAGAGAGCACTAATATCAAAACAGAAGAAGCTGTCTTTCATTTAAGCTGAAGGTGGTTTCAGTGCCAAAAGACCATTTCCTTACCTTTGATGCATCCCTCTTTGTCCTTTTTGTCAATGAACAGGTAGCGGGGAGAGTCTGGGAAGAAGGGGAGGGTGAGAAGCTGAAAGAGGGCGGGAAGTGCATTGACTGCCATGAGAACAGGCCAGAGAGCATCTACTCCGAGAACTTCTCTGAAACAAAACCAGCAGAGCGAGAGGAGCTGAGCAACTGCTGGCCACGTGAGCACACGCTGACACAGGGTGGTCCCTCAGCCCTGCTGCGTGTGTCCTGGCTGCTTGCGCCAAGGAGTCTCCAGCATTTCTCAGCTCAGAAAAATGAAAATCTCAATGGGAGGTGGAAGGGTGAGAGCAGAGTGCTGTTGCCTGCAGCACGCCAATTACACAGTGTAGCCACCTGTTGCTCAGTGGCAAGTGCAGCAAGGCTAACTGCATCCTCCTGCAGCAGCTGAGGGCCCACAGGGACAAACAGTGTCCCTGCACAAGGGCTGAAGGAAGAACCTGCGGTGGCTGATCCCTCTGATTCTGATCCAAAGTCTCAAGTTACAATTAAGATAGGATCCACTGGGTTATCAGCCTGATATTGACTCCCCCAAATAGCAGCCACTGGGTTTCCTGCAGCTTTGAGAATACTGTCACCAGAATGATGCGTGCCCTGGGAATGGGACAGACCATCTTTGGCACCGGACAGGCAGAAGGAGCCTGTGCTAGGGCAAATGAATCCATCATACGTTTCTGGTTTTGCGTGTGTGTTTGATGAGTGGGTGTGCCAGTTTTTGTGTATTTTCAAGAAAGTTTGGATGGATCTGATATTCCCTGCTCCTAAAAAAATAAAACATAAAGATCAGTTCTTACAAAAGATAGATTTCTTTCAAACCCATTTAAATCTGTTAAAGGTTTTTATTATCTGTATTTTGATCTGTCTTTGCCAGGAAGCAACAGTGTTCTTCAGGATTAAGTATTTTGTATGATTTCTGTCTCCCATTCACTTAAGTCAGGAATTTGGGCTGAGCTAATTCAGTTTGGCTGCCTAGGGTACCCTGAAAACATGTCTAAAAATAGTTACCGATTTGCCTATCCTAAGCTTGCCTTGATATATGTATATATTTTAATAACAATAAATTAAATAGCCCTCAGACCCCCTTACCTGAGACCCAGAGCAAATCCTACAAACTTTCCGACAGCAGTGGCAGTAGAAGCTGTTATGGCAATCAGGCCGCGGAGCTTCCGTGGGGCACATTCCCCAGCATACATGAGATGGATATTCAGAGCTAAGCCTGCAGTGACAAATGACTGTTAGGGCAATTCAGACTCCCATAGGTCTGGTGTTTTGGAGGGGACCATGACAGGCAAAGCATATAGGGTTAGGCTCTGAGACACTTTTTTAACCATGCTGAGTATGTGTCTGCCTGACATGAAGCATGTTCCCATTACAGTGGCCTTGCATCTTTGCTAAATGTTTCATTAAGCAAGTATGTTCCTCTGGGAAATCTGTCCTTCAGCAGGCTGGCCTTCTCTTACAATGTTTCCTACAGCCACATATACAGGATTGCTGTTATTCCCTTTAATCTAGATTATATATTTCAGTGTCTACTCAGGATGCTATGTGCCTTATTTTGTGCTTGAAACCAATAAGTTAACAAATGCTATATATTTCATTTGCTCAGCGAATTTTTTTTGCTGGTTAGTATTATCTTTATCCAATTGCTCAGGGATTGAAAACGCTGACAGAATGTAACCTTCTGAGGCATGTGGAAGTTAGAATTGCCCAGCATGAAAACCATTCCCTTGTCTGTAATATGGAAGGCCGTATCAGCCACAACAAGCAGCAACAGAAACAACAGAGGTCAGCTTTCTATATAGTGAGCATGCTCCCCTGAAATATTGCATATGTTGGCTTTTTCACAAGTTGGCAGTACTTTTTATATGGATTGGATGTAAAGATAAAAGAATGAGAAATGGAGATGTCACACGTGATTAATTTAATTATGTTTCTGTTTTCTTATTTAGTTAAAAATGCATTCAGCAATCAGGCCCTTTGCAGAGTTTAGTAAAAATCTGTGATCAGTATACTCAGTTTGGTAAATCTTTTTGACCCTCAGTCTGGTCCTCCCAACTATTTAATACCATAGGTAGGAATGCTAATTTACCTCCACACACTCCAGAAAATAATCTTCCAGCAATGATCATCTCAAAGGATCCACACAGCCGGCTAAGTCCCATCAGAGTTGCACTCAGCAGAGCAGGGATATTGGCGAACAGCATGGCTTTCTTCCTGGAATTAATTTAAATTAATGTGAGCATAAATACTGTCCATGTGTCATTCACAGCCTGACAGAAGTGGCATGAATTGTGCCATGGTTAAAGACTCTATGTCAGCCTCTGAGATCAGCTGCAGTGAAGTAAATGGGAAATGGGAATGGGAAAACTTTGTCATGGACTGATAAGTTAGTTGAAGCTTTTGATGCCTCTAGTGGAGCCAATATCTACACTGAAGAACAAGCTTTGTGAGCAGTTGTCTGTGAAATTCACTTTAAAATGCATGCACTCCTTATGTGATTTCTCTGGACTGGATTTGCTTTGGAATTTATAAGCGAGAGGCTATGATTTTCTTTGTGATCATTGGCAGATTTTGCCATTCTGTTTCTTCACTGAACTGATCCTTCATCTGAAGCAGGTCTGGGCTGCTCACAGTGCCACTTTACAACCAGTGTTTCTCCCAGGACATCATCACTTATTTTTGCAGTTGTGGGTGTAAACAGAAAGACTAATGTAATCACTATTCCTACCTTCCAAATCTAACAGACAAATATCCAGCAGACAGGGACCCCAGAAGCCCACCAATGCTGTAAATGGACACAACAAAGGACCACATCAAAGTAATCATGTCTTCGCTGGGAGAAGAGCTGTATCTCTTCAGCCAGGTCTCACGGATGAAATTTTTGATGTACTTTAAAAGAAAAACAGAAACCAATGGACTCAGTCAACATGGTTTTGCATAATTGCACCTCTTTTTTACTTCTCTTACCTACTTACTGCTCTTTTTGATACATTTCCAATGACACCTTGGTTGAAATCTTAGCCCCAGTGAAATCAAAGGGAATTTTGCCACTAACATCCCTGGAGTTAATGTTTTAGCAACAAGGTGCAACGAATAAGTATCTCAATATTAAATATCAATGGTGAGTGTCACTAAGAGAGTGGCAGGTTGGTCTTCTGTTTATGTGCTAAACCCTGATTGTTTTGCTACCTGATCTTCCTTGCCATTCCTGCTTGTCTCTCTGTCTCTCTTGTCCACCTGCTGCTTCCTGTCTGATGCCTTAGGTGAAATCCAGGTTTGACTTCAACTGACTTCAGTGAGATCAGGATTTGTCGCTTGATGTGGCCCATTGTGGGGTCTCTCTGACCTACTGTTCATAACATCCATGGCACCCTCATTCTTGATGAGGGTTCCCAATGTGGTAACAGTATGAGTTCAATGTCCTTGGCGCCATTCAGGATGACAAACTTGTCCCCTGATTTTCCTTTTCCAGCTGCAGGTATCAGTGCTGACCTCAGCTCTAGAGCTACAGTCCTTCCCTGTCCTATTTCACCTTACAGTCACTTAGACCTAGTGTATGTGGCCAAGCACATGGTACAGAGGACTCCCTGAGCACTGGAAAGAGGAGAATGTCCTGGAAGCAATCCAACTCAGTAAGGGGGAAATGTCTTACTTTATAGATATCATTCATCCTGCCCTTTCCCAGTTCTGTCACACCAGACATTTAACTTCTGCTAAATGAAACAAAAGAGCAATAGCAGCCACTCTTAGAACCAAGAAACCACAATAAGTCTAGTTTTGAGAGCAGAAATGAAAAAGTTATTGATCGCATATAGAGGCAGGAATGCATGAGGACACTGAAATCCATGCTGGTAGCTCAAGTTTTCAGCTGTCCGTGCTTACCTCAGCAGGAGAATTGATAATGGAGACCTGCAACCCATACTGGAATGATCCACCAATGCCCAGGACAAAAGCCAGGAGGAAGAGATTGTAGCTCATTTTCTGGGAGGAAATAAAAACAGCAAACAAAGCTGGTACAGCTATTCAGACATGCCCCCAGCTGTCCTGTTTTACCTCCAGGAACTCTAACAGCTTGAGCAATGCCATGCACCTGCCTCCTCTGAGACCAAGGAGCCAGTGCAGAGTGCAACAGAAGACCACAGCTACTAAAGCAAAGGACAGTGAGAAATTTGAGAGGCAAAGCTTGTAGCTGTTTCCCAGAACCCAGTTACACACTTCAGTGCTTCTGTTTTCAGCTTTGGCCATCTTAATCTGCACTATCATAGGGTAACTATTTGCAGGAGCATGGTGCAATGTGCAAGCATTATGTGCACGATTCTATTTGTCCTTTCTTCTCCTTCTCCTTTCCCGCTTGTTATGTCACCTAAATGAATATTTTGCTCAGTGACTTGGCTGAGACTGCATAAACATTTGGGGATTGAAGGGCATTCCTGGTTTCATTGTTTATTCATCCTTTCTTAGAACTATATCGGCTAGGAGGCTTAAGAGTAACCCCCCCAATATAGTACTGTGATACATGCATACCCCATCCCTCCCACTCCCACTGTTCTCTGTTACTGAGTGTCCTAGTGATATTCTGTCCAGCAATGATGGCATGATGCTGCATTTCTATCTCTAGAACAGATAATATTCAAAAGCAATGCTGAACAATGACTGCCAAACATTTACAAGCTGATTTCTAATCAGGTGAATGTCATTGCTTGAATGGGCATCAAATTTATCCATGTTGCAATATCACTGGCTTCAAAGGAGTCAGCTCTAAATAAATTTGGTACTTGGCACATTCATATATTAAATGACAACAATCTCCTGTTTGTCAAAGAACTAGGAAGAAATGAGATTCACAGTCTCTACTACTAGACATCCCTACCATCCTTCATGCTACAAAAAATGTCACACATCAGCAGGAAACTCCCCATCAGCAAAAAAATCAGTAAGCTCTATTCTAAGTGCAAATTTTATATCGCACCTGCAGCAAATTTCTTAGTCTCATCCCCATTCTGTGCTATAACACCACCGCTTGCTTCTTCTGTTGCATCTCTTGGGTGATTTTTCCAGTCTAATAGATTTTAATTTAAGGAAGATTTTTTTAACTTCATAGTCATCCTAAAATTGGTTTTTAAAAACATTTTTGTTTTATCTTTTCTGGGTATCCACTCCTATACCTCCTTGACTAGAAAGGATTGTTTTCCATCCTTTGGTGTTTACATCTTTCAGATACTTTGTTATTCATAAGTCTTTTATTGTGGAGGACTTTTTCAGTCTTCCAGGCCTCCTCCATCTATCAAATCATATAGCTTTTTTTTGTTGCTGTGGTCTGAACTCCCTTGGTTTGTCTTCCCCTGTTATGTATCAGACATTAAATATAAACATGCTCTTAAATCCAGTTTTCTTTGCTTTTTAAAAATAATTCCTTGCAAGATATTTGGTATCTTTCAGATATGACCTCATACGATTATTTTAACCACATCTGATTCAGATTTTTTTTTTCTGTACTTAATTTATGCAACAGGTCTTTCAGAATAGCAGAAAGGAAAAGTATGCAAAAATTCTATTTGGGGAAAAAAAAGATAAACATATACCAACTTGCATGCAAAAGTAGTCATCGCCACTTGCAGACTAGGTCTTTCCTGATGCTTTCTTTGGTTACTTTGGAAAAAAGTCACTTTATATATAGAGAAAGAGTAGCCTGAGATAATATTTCAACATGTCATTTCATTCTTTCTCAGTGTTTACACTCCCTTTGGTTTGTCATGAAGTTCTTGCTATTTGGTTTGTCATTATTGTATTGGTTACTGATGAAACTGCAGATAATTTTGGCAAGCTGTGCATTCATGCCAGGTCACTAGGGAAAAGAAGCTCCAGCAGCAGCTGACAAATAATATGAGCTGCAGGAGATGAGTAAAGGACAATAAAAAAGGCACTGATGGAAGCCAAAGTCCAGATACTGGCGCAAACTAGAGTGGACTGGCGTGGACTCCCCAGGTCATAGGTTGGGTAATCAGTTATCACATTTAAAGGAAAAGTTCCTGACTGCTACTTTGAGCCTCAATACAGCAAAGCCTTCTGAAGCCTGACTTGACCAAGCCTGACTAAGCCTATGCATTCAACTCTTGAATTATGGGATCAGTTGACACTTTAAGAGCAATGGTCATTGCCTGAAAGTTCAAGTGTGTGTCCCTGTAATACATGGTAGATGGTAGGAAAGTTGAATGTCTGTCTTAAATCCTGACTGTAAAATAAATAAATTACATCTTTACTTTTATCCATAATTCTCAAAGGGCCTCTTTATCTAGCAGTCTCCAAGATGGTTCTGTTAAAATGCTTTTACAAGTTATTCAAACACTTAGGGGGAGATTCTTTCTCCTGGTGAGTGGCTGCACTTGGCAGTTCCCCAAGCTAGGATGCTGCGTGTCTGGAAGAATCCCAGCCGCAGCTGGGTTGTAAGTGAGAGGTGGCTTGTGCAGAGGAGCATTGTCTGAGGACAGCAGCAGTAACTATTTTTCTCTGGTGTTGATAGTTATGAATCGATCCAACAGTGCACGGTGATTTGATTTGTAAACAATAATATGAACTATGAATCTCTGAGGATCACTTTTCAACATGTATTTTTGCTTAACACTTCACAGGGTAAGAAAATTGACCTAAACAAGTGTCATATATTTTTTCAGTTGAAGGTGTTTTAATTCAGTAACAATTAACCAACTTGTTAAATGCTGCAATTAAAATGTAACCAATTAGACCAATTAAAATGTAACCACTGTTTGTCTTTGCTTAATCAGTCTAAAGACACCTGATTTCAGGCCATAGTCAGAAAAAAAGCTGGAGGTTGGAATTAGTGTTTTCTGACACATGTACTCGCAGGACTGGCTCCGAAACTCAGGAAGTCAAGTAAATGTGCATAATTTCTGAACAGGCGTGTTTCATACTGTCAGGTGCAGACAGCTTCCGTCCTTCCAGGGCTCTGGGGGAAGGCACAACAATACTGACTCGTGGGAGTAGCCACAAAAGTGGCCAAGGTGAGGGCCTCTGGACATTGGAGGACTTCTCCCAGTCTTAACCAATTCTTCTCTGATGTGTACATCTCAGCAGTGTGTGCCAGGTCCCTCCCTCTGCCCAGGCAGTCTCTTCAGTCCATCCCCTGCTTCCTAGCCTGTATCTTTTCTACTGCCTTGTTGTCTTTTCTTCACTTCTGTCCCCTGTCCTTTCTCTGGTCCTCACTAAAGGAATGACAGAATATTTTGATACCATCATGATGGTACCAGCACTTTTTGCTTTGACTGTGTCTTTTACTCTTTCCATCTGCCCCTTACTGCTCTCTCCAAACTATAGAAATGAAAAGTATCTCTGCAGTTCCCAGCTCCATGGAGTCCTGCTCTTGATTGTCTTGTCTCAAAATCCTGTGTATTTCAAAATCTCAGTGCCGTCCAAGAGCAGAGATACCTGCTCTTGCCCATGTCTGTATACGAATGACTTCTAAAATAGCAGCAATCACAAATGAACAAAAGTTTAGTTTTATTTTTCCTATGTTATAAACCTTAGGTAGTGAAAGACAGTTCTTGCACAGACTCCTCTTCTGAGCAGTAGATCTGCTGCTCCACTCATGCCCAGCATGACAGTAATACACTCCGGAATTGTTTACAGTCTTGTCATTCAAAAATGTTGTATTTTTTTAAAAATGCAGTTAAAAAATATACTGAAAGAAACTTTAACTACTTATTTTGAAAATGTATGTGGTGTTCTTTGCTGCAACCATCAGCAGTCCTGTGATTTTCATACAAACAAAGCCAAAAGAAAAGAGATGGCTTGATTATGATTTTGAGAAGAAACTGGAAGAAATTTCACCAGTCAACCCAATGCCTGTGAAAGGCAATATTAAATGAGGAGTGTTGCCCTGTTCTGTACCAGGTTAGCTAAAAAGAATCAGTACCACATCTGGGTCTTTTCCGATATGCTGTATGGACACAACAAGAACATGCTGTGAAGAATGTTCTGCTGTGATCTAAATCTCCACATCCAAAATAAGCTGCTGCTATAAGAGCACCTCACCACACCCTAACCTTAGCAGAGCGCAGATGTAAAACCCAAAAAGATGCACCAGCAGTGTCCGTGAGAGTAGTACAAGTTGGACTAGAGAATTACTTGTGCTTTGCAACACAAGTTGTCTGGAAGACAACAAACAAGCCATGAAGAAAACCTGTCCAGAATAAATAGTCTGCAAAACAATGCCCCAAAATCAGTTGTATAATAAGCCACTTAGCAAGTACTAGAAGCTTTCTTCCTAATCCACGTCACATGTTTTTATAGCTGAAAATAATTAACTGCTCACTATTGCTCAACAAGTATGGGTCTATTTGAAATCACTTAATAACAGAAACAAGGGGAGCACCAAGACAAGGTACTGAGAATTCCACCTGGTGTCTGAAAACAGAACTTAATCATATTAATTTCTGTGTTAGGGAGCCCAGATTCAGGGGCAGGGAAAGAAAGGCTTCTGAGATGGAAGTTACTGTTTGTCTGGAGGAGAAATATAGAAGAAATTCAGAAGAAATTTGCTAAAGCATTTCATGGTGTTGCTTGATGATAGAATAAGGCATCATTCTGTCACTCTCTAATATGGATTCTAAAATATGTATGTGTTACTTAGCACTAAAAACTGAAAACAGATTATTAAACTTTCATTGGGATATATCAGTTCACGTATATCTTTTCAAGGTGAACTTAAGAACCTAAGAGTGATATATTGTCCCTAACCCTACTTATCTCTTAGTGTCCCTGCAAAAGAACACAACCACTGCAGAATTTCCCCCAGATACCATCCTCCTTTCTTCTGCTATGTGGTGGGTTTGATCTCTCCAGGGCCTTTATAAAAAACTGCATGGGTCTGAGCTTTGAAGTTCCATTTCTTGAACACTTCCAAGGATTCCAGGAAGGACTTTCCCTTTGTCTCAGGAAGAAAAAACCCAATGTAGAGTGCAGTGCAGACGCAGTCCACAAGGAATGGGACACAGCAGAAATGTGCTAGACTTTTCTGAGGCGGAGGAAAAAAACAAGACCGTGTTGGTGACATTCTGTACAATGACAAATAGGCCACTAATCTCTGTTCCTGTGTGGACTAACTTCACCCGGGGAGTATTTCTGTACACCCTGGTGAGGGCCTCACATGCCTAGATGCAACAGGTCCCCAGGACAGTTTGGGAGATTTGACAGAGCAGGAAGAGTAGTATCTCAAAATGTCTTTTTCTGTCTTTCTCTCTATATGTAATTGTATAGAATGGGGACCCACAGTAGGAAATAAGACAGGATTGGATATTGTGGAGTTCTGCTCCCTTTCACTTCAGGAATCACCTTAGGGAATGATGCCAGGGTCTGGCCAAGGGAAATTACATCACAACTCTAGTCCCAGCTGTTCTCAGCTGAGGACAGAGGAGGAATATTGGTCATCCATGCCCCATATTAATCCTCTTCCAGCCTCACATCAGAAATCACAGTGGGGAACATGGAGGAAGTTTGGTTTAGAGGAGTTCTGACCACTTTCCTCATAAAGATACTTTTCATGGCAGTGCTATCTTGCTGTGTGACTGCAGCTTGTGATATTCCAGGCCCTGTCTCTTTTCCTGGTCACTATAAGAGCCTCTTTCTTGTACAAAACACTAAAGAGCTGCAGGTGGTTGCTTTGCCTTTGGGAACCCACCACAATGAATGGAAGAGCTGTTCCGATCAGAAATAGGTTGAACCAGAGCAGAGAGCCACAGATCATGTAAGCAACTGGCCAGGGCGTTTGATCAAAAACCTCTGTGGGGAGAATTCCTGTTACACCAGCTGGAAAAAGAAATGGCAAGAAAGTTAATAATACCGTTAACATTGTATTAAAAACCAGAGAACATATACTAACAAGCAAAAGCAACATGAAGTATATGAGAACAGTAAATTATTCTCACTAGTCAACAATGCCAGAACAAGTGGTAATAGAGATTAACTGCAGTGGGGAAATTTTAGGTTAAATATTAAGGACTGGCTAATTATTCAAACTCTCTCATGTTAGAATAAACTGCCAGGAAAGGTTTTGTAATCCACATTATTCTCACCAGGACCCAACTGTGAGAATGGCTTATAATTAATTCAACCCTATAGCACTGTAGGGACTGGGGCAAGAAATTACTGCCAACTCATGTGGCATGTGACAGTGGCAGCTTGGTTCTTTTCTCACTTGTCTTCCTTCAAACTCATGTAAGTGAACAGAACCTCACATCTACTCACACACGGCGCAAACATCTGCACACTCACACAGCCTGTGTGCTGCCCCCACGACCACAAAAACTAATGGATTCTGCCAAGAAAATGCATGTTAGTAGGCTAACAAATAGATGTGGAAATTGTGCTTTCAGGTATCTGCAAGTAAATAATCAGATGACATAGCTGTCAATCTCTAGGGTTAAAGTGAAGCATTAGAAATGCTGGTCTACAGACAGTGACGATGATGCAGTGTCTGACAAAATACTTCTGCATTACCCTGTCTGGACATGAGTGCTGAGAGACTGCCTGGCTGCTGTACATAAAGAGCTTCCTTGGCATGAAAAGCAATGTAAATCCAAAATTTGTAATTAACAGCCTCCTCACTGACTCAACAGAGTCGGCATGTCAGCAGAGTGCATTAAGAGTCTCACACAAGTGACAGACATGATCAGATCACAGCTCCCCATGATGATTACAACATATGGGATTTTGTCCTGAGGAATTCCAGCCTCTTGGAACACGTAAGCTGCATAAAAATACATCTGGGGAGAGAAAAGAGGAGAAAGCAGTGAGGGAAAATGTCTGAAAATACATCCCATTGTTTTTCCTGAAGGATCAAGCAGAGAATGACTAATGTGCTGTCATACAGACTATTTTGACAGCGTCCCTCTGAATCTTGCCATAATGCACAGGTGTACTTTGGGAACTATGCACCTGAGGTTTGAAGATCTCCACAGGCAGAGCAGACCACTATTCGTTCTTCCCCTGCAGCAGGAATGTTAAACCCAAGAGCTTGCACCGATGTCTTGCGATACAGCAGTGCTGCTGATTGCTGTGGCTGCCAGGCTGCTTACTGAATCATTCCCACAGAGCTGCATGGTGCTGCTCAGAACAACGATACTCATCAGCTGCCACCTCAAAGCTGGATTTTGGAAGAGCTCCCAAGGGTCCTTTGCCCTCTGACCTTTAACAGCAGCCTGTTGAGCCAGCATCTCTTCCACTCAGGTCACTGTTGCCTCTGAGCTTCTGCAGTGCTGCAAGGACAAGGGAACCCCTAATTCCCTGAACTTTACCTTCAGTTTGCCTGCTCTGCAGGGTGATGGATTGAGCAGCAAGTGATGGCTGCAGAAAGCTGTAGGACAGAGTCTGTGATCATGGTGTTACCTTCACAGAGATGGCCAGTTGTGGTGCGGCCAGTTGTGGTGCAGCCTCTTGAAGGATTTGGGGGAAAGGAGTGCAAATCCCTGACCATTGTTTGATAAGACAGTATTTCCAACCAGTGCCATTTTAGCAGTCATGCTTCTGACTCAGATCTCAAGTGACTTCCCTGGGACATGCAGGCAATTAAGATGTTCTTGGTACACAGCACATATTCTCCGGAAATTAATTCCAGCCGCTCTGTATATGGGGATTTGTATGCTACAAATCTAAGCAAATCCCTTAATATGAATTGGCTTCAGATTTGGTCATGAGCTCTTCAACCAGCATTTATTTCACTTCATAGTTACAAAACATATTCGCCATTGTGAACACAAGTCCCACCTTTTGACCCTACCATTGTAGCAAAAAAGTCTTTTGTAGGAAGATGCCTTTCAATTACCTCAATAGATCAAAAATATTTAAGATTATAGAATGTTCTTCAGTTTGGAAAGAGGAAGTGATCATATCTGGAACTTGATATGATACTTCTTACATGTAAAAGTTGTGGCACCATTCTCAAAACGTCGGGGCCCAAGACTGTGCATAAAAGCAGGATGCATAAAAGCTGCGTTCATCTGCGTTCAGAATTACTGTGGATGTTCATACAAATACATACCCAACCACCACCTGGGCACTATTTAAGGGTGCAGCAGCTAATGCAATTACAAACATTGATGGCACCACATATTTTGTACAGACGAAGTATGGTCCCCTGGTTTAGAAAAACATTATCCATGGGACTAGTGACATAGCCATGGTATTGGGCTTAAAGCTTTTATGTTCATCTAAGGAGGCTGGCAGGGTCACCAAACAGAACATTTGTCTTGGAAAGAAGTCTACATTTCAATCTGCTTTGGACTGAACGTGCTGGACTATATGTTAAGAATAGGCAATCAACCTTCTCACTGTTTATGTGCCCACTCAGTAGATCTCACATGCTCAGTGAGAGGCTAACAGTCATCCTAAACTCACCAAAGAAGCAGGATTCTTTATCTCCATGGTCAATCAAGAGGTATCTGGGGCTTTCAGAGAACCAAGGCAGAGCCATGAGCTGGATCAGGGCAGGCACCACATTTCTAGCTAAAAGGAATGGTCAGCTCTCCTCCCCTCCTAGTGGCTCCCTAGAGAAAAAAAAAAAAAAACAACAAACAAAAAACCCCAACATAATTTGCACAGTACATTTTACAACCTGGCAAGAGCCCAGCATCCTCTGCTGCATGTGGACACTCAAAAAGAAAGAAAAAAGAGGGGTAGTAAAGAAAAAAAAAGAAAAAAAAAGAGAAGAATAAGTATAAACTGATCCTCTTGCTCCACATTACTTGAGTCCAACAACTTCTCACAGCACCAACCCCAGGGCTGTAAACAATGCAGAGGTCAAGGCCACAGCTCCTCTGAGCTTCTTTGGGGCACTTTCTGCCAGATACATGGGCTGAATGTTCATGCTTACACCTGGGCAAGGCAGACAAATGCTGACCTCAGCTTGTAGACAGAGGAGACGAGGACAAATGCAGTCAGCCACCTCTCGAGGTTGCCAGCTGGACCCTTCTGTTGTAGGCCATGTGATGACTGATCTACTGTTCCGTCATGATTTCCTATTTAAAAGGATGGCAGAAAACTGAGCACAAAAATGATGGTGATTATGTAGGTGGTTACTGTGGTATGGAGTTGAGCTGAAATCCTTGTAATGCTTCAGCTGGGTCAGAATATGATGAGAAGGTAATGTGGGAGAAAGAACTGTTCCCCATTGGGTTTTGAGACATTAAATACTGCCATATTAGGTAGTTTCTCCTGCCAGAATGTTAATGGCAGACTGATCTGTGATAGAAAACATGTTTTCATGATTTTTAACTATGGTGGATATTGTGCTGTAGGGCTCATAATTCCTCTTGTACTAATGGAAGCTGCAAAGCTTAAAATAAAATCCAGCACTCTCTTGCCTTCCCAATATGATGGCCATGGGACCAGCAACAACAGCCCCAGTGCGTCCTCCCAGAGGGCACACAGAGACAGTGAAAGACCACAGAGGCAGCATCACGTTGCTCTCAAGGCGAATGCCTGTGCACTCCAGCCAGGATTCATTCATGAACGTCTGGATGTACTGAGGGAAGGACAGTGCTGCATAACCATGACATAAAGATGAAGGACACTGAGAAATGTAAAGGCTTCCTTATCAATATATCTGTTTATTCTGTGTTCATGCCTCCAAATCTTTGGTTGAAAATGGCCTCCAGTTCTTAGATGTGTTTTTAACAGAGGGTTAGAGTGTAAAACTGCAGCTGTTGAAAAGTTGTACTTGGTTTGTATCTGTATGTAGCTATCCCGGATAATTTAAAAATGTATTTTGTAGGTCTGACTTTGAATTTAAGGGCAAAAGCCAATTTCAAAGGATGCAGGTTGGAAAATTTTAGAATTAGATTTGCTAAGCAGTTGAAACAAGGCTTCTGAATAAATTCTTGTGACACTAGGTCCTGCTCAAGGGTGGCTTTTGACAACAAAGTCCTGTACCTCAGATGTGAATTATACAGAGGGAACAACACATCCTTCCCTTCTCACCCTCAGTATTAGCAGACCGCATATTTTCAGTGGCAGGCTACTGTTTATAGCCAGACTGAGGACACTAAGGAAGTGTCTGTCTCAGGAGGAGGCTCTCAGACTAGCAGTACTTACTGAAGTTGGAGCATTGATGATGGAGATGTTGTAACCATATTGGAAAGTGCCTCCAATCCCAGTGCCACATGTTGTCAGGATCAGGATCTTGCTCTAAAGCTGAAGAACACTGATAGAAAATGGATGGCTTCCTTGTACAGAATAAAATGGCTCAACACATATTTGGTCCATTCATGCTTTGAGTGGTGTGAAGTGGAGATTAGAATAGGCTATGAATGTTGTAAGATGGGAGGTGCCAAAGACAGACACCCCCCCCCCCCAATCTTTAAACTATCTCCCTCTACTGCAGATTAGTATTAATAATTCATTGCCATTCACAAAGAATTTGGGACTGCTTTGGGGCAAAGGCCTGCAAGTGTCTTTGGTTTAATATTTAACATGTATGCTTACAAAAAGTCAGTGCAAAAACAGTAAATAGTGGTAGAGACTGGTGTTATAACTTCAGTTAATTCAATTCATTACAAAAACCTGTACTCACATAGTGAATTATTCAAGAAGCGCTGCCAAATTTGTTTAAGTTTGATGACTTCTGCCTCATTTCTAGCTAAGCTCTATTGGACAGAGCTTCTCTGTGGTAGGGGTGATTTTCTCACGGCCATTTATATCCAGTGCATTTCTGATTCATTGGCATGCTGTTTCTTCTACCTTTTCATGGTAATGACACATATTTTAGTTTAAAATAGAGTGCCTTTCCTATGCTACTTCACATGTTGTACAGAGCAGACAATGTCTCTCTGCCGAACTTTCTCATTACACAGTTGTTCCTACATGTTATTTTGTTTAGCTGTCTATAATTGCATATTCAGCCAGAATAGCTTCTACATCTTCAGTATTATGTTACAGGTGAAATACGTGACAGACAGTGGGTCCTATACCATGTTCTGGTCTCCTTGAGGTCATTTCTTCATCAGTATTGCACATTGCTTATATTGCTGTCTAACACTGCTGCTATGCCTTTGGAAGCATGGGCAGGTGAATGGGGCTGCTTCATGCAGCATCATGGGATCAGGGTGTTGGTATAAAAATGAGGTCTCTTGACTTTTTGAAGGGTGTAGAACAAGCTGTCCTGGCTGACACAGTATGGCAACTGAGAGCTTACTGGCAGGCTTGTGAGCAAAAAACATCCATCTTTCTCCCCTCGCAGTAGGATGCCCTGAACATTACAGTATAAGTGGGTGTCCTGCATCAGAACAACACCAGGTCTAACTGTAGAGAGTCAGGGACACTGTGTAGAAACTTTCTAAACAGTTTCGTTGATCTTTCCTCCTCTGTCATGTTCGTAAGCCTCAGGTCATTCTTGCCACTATTGCCTGGACACTTTCCTGTGTGACTCTGCCTTCAAATTGACCTACAGCTTCTGCAGAGGACCACAGCTGAGTGTGAGTAGCATCACGTCTCCATGTTCACCTCACTGTCAGTGAACATC
Organism: Buteo buteo; assembly: GCF_964188355.1. NCBI lineage: Eukaryota > Metazoa > Chordata > Aves > Accipitriformes > Accipitridae > Buteo > Buteo buteo. Next base: position 38,550,210 of record NC_134181.1, on the reverse strand, counting down.
CCTTTCTCCTTGCAGCCATACCACCTGGTTGGCTGCTCTCTCTCTCTCTCTCTCTCTCACCCCCCCATCCTTGTCAGTTCACACCTATTTTGTGCTTCTGCCTTTGGTTTCCTGTCTGTATGTGAGATCCTGTGTCTGGCAAGCTGTGCCCTGATGGTGTCCTTGGATTGGTAGCACTGTCCCATGTCTCAAGACCACTTTGAGCTTGCTGGGGCCCCCTGGCCTTCAGCCTGACACCTCCTGCACAATGTTCTGGGTGGCCCAGGGCCAGGATGGCCTTTGCCAGCCCCCTGCTTGCAAACCCCTCCCAGTGGGACAGCTCTGCGGGTGACATGAAGAACCCATGCTCAGGTTTGGCTGTTCGCCAGTTAGTGCACGGCACCTCAGGCTAGATTGTGTTCTGCTACATGAATATGACCCCATTGACCCTGAGAAGAACTTAGATAACCCAAAGCTGGGGAGCTCTTTCTGCTCTACCTGCTCATTTTCTCCTTACAGAGCCATCTAATGAAGAAAAGGAAAGTTTTCCCTAGTCTCAGAATAGTTCTAAAATCACAAATTAAAATAATCTTAGATTTTTCCTTTCCTCAAAGCCTTTTCTTGTAAATAACTTCCATACCAGCCTGAGGCAGGATGTTCTCCTAGGACAGCAATGAAGCCAGACCATTCCAACCCTGCAGCAAGAAGAGGCCAAGCTCTCCCCGTCCCACTTAGAAGCGGGTACATTTCACTTGCACTTTCCTTGGCTACACCACTTCCCTGTCCTATTACTGAGACCTGAACTAAGGATTGTGCACCTGATATCTCTGCTCTTCCCAGTTATTCTAGTTCTCCAAGTGAGAGAGGTCCTCTCCCTACAACAGCACATTTCTTTTTTAATCACAATGCCTAGGAATGTAACAGTCCTCCTGCTCATTTCCCTGCTTTCATTATAGAGTACATTCCCTATCAGGTCCTGTATCACAGAGCTCTTTTGTGGCCATGAGCTAAAGGAAAATGGTTTGCCTCTCCCTTCAGGAGCCACCAAACAGTTCTGTGCTCAGACCTGAGCTGTATTTACAGGGAGACCTTCCCAAACCTTCCTTAACACCCAGCTTCTGCACTATTTTCACAGCCACAGTGGTGGCATGCAGCTGCCAGGAGAGCCATTAGTCTGTCAGCTTTATCCCAAGGACTGTGGTGAGTTGGACAAATAATTCTACAAGAACATGATAGTACTTACACAGCCTTATAAAAATTCAAATTAAAAAAAAAAATTATCTGTCAACAATAATAGTAAAAAAGATGTTTTTTACAAGTCTCTGCAGCTTGTTCATCCACTTTGGTATGTTTTCCTCTGTCTGCCAAAGCCGCTGGTACTCTCAGCAGTGCTCTAAAAGATTATTTAAATCTCCAGCATAGGAATGTGTATTTAGTCACCCATTACATTAGGATAAGACACTAGACTTGGCAGGTGTTTTGCCAGCTGATTTACATTCTCAAAATGGAGCTGCATGTTCATTAGCAAGACAGTTCAATTAGTTTTGTTGAAAGTACATGACAGTTTGGGGAAATGATTCTGCAAGATCCAGGGCTGTCTAAATCCTCCTGAAGGCCAGTATGGTTTATGGCATAAATTCGCTCTCAAAGCATCTGACATAGTTGCCCAGTAGCGCTTGTCTGATTAAGTGTGATCAAAGCAGAAGTAAGCTACAGCTTTTTTTTCTGACTGTAACTGTCCTGGAACCCAATCTAGGATCTGAAAGACAAACCAGACTATTTTCCTTGGTCCTGTCAGTGACAGGAATGAATGAACCCCAAACTTTCAAATCTCTTGTTATGCCAAGCCCTTTCACTGCACTCCTGTCTATGTCCTGGTGCCATACAGGCAATCCAGCTCTTGCTGGCAAGGGACTGTGCACTGTTTCACAGGAGGCTGCAGTCCTGTTCCCTCTCCATAGCCTGGCATAGAGCAAACAGCAACACTTAACAGTACTTGATTTTGTCACTGAAAAATCATCTCTGGCTTTCATTTCACAGGAGGCAGAGGGCTTTGCTTTTACATATGGTGTGTGACTTTTTTGTTTCTAAACTGCATAATACATAATATGTATTAATTTATATATTATATTATATTAAAGTGCATATTACATAATATGTAATATATCCACATAATATGTAGCGTTGCAGGTAAACCGAGTGCTGAGGTGGCCATGGGAGAGTAGGCTGCTGGGGGAAGAATGAGCATCTGATCAAAATGTTCTCAGTTTGTTTTGAGTTGTGGCATCCTCTCAGAAACTTTATTCTGATGTTCTCCCTACAGCCTCAGAGGGTGGAGAGAAGAGCCCTTCTGAGGGCAACTGGGGCTCATTATACCAAGGACTATAACTGGTTTTATGCTTGGGAGTTATTGATCAAGGAATCAAATGAGCTTCACCATAGCTGTTCACAGAGGTATGGTGGAGGAGCCTTCGTACAATGGATTTATGTCATACCCTGGGAATACAAAATTGAAACTCAATTCTTTTTTAATATCTTGGTTAAAAAATAAATAACTCTATGCAGTAGAAGCCCCTCCTCTACCCCCGACAGCTAAATTCTGATGAGTTGAAAAGGTTTCATCCCACTGTAATAGTGACTTCTTCAGTGACCTTTCATCTTTGTCTTTTGGCTTACCATTCACTAGCATGTAAGTTTTATACTCTTCCCTTGTTAACTACCCATCATTTAATCAGTACAGAGTAGCTGACAGGCCTTCTGCAATGGGTTTGGCTCATGTGGTAGTTGCTTATTGTTCCAGAAATGGTTCCCTTTTCCATGTAAGCTACAGAAGACAGCAAGGCAGCAGTAACAGCAATGACGGCTTGCTTTTCTGTAAAATAGAAAGGCACTCCCTGGCAGTGAGAAAAGCTGTATCCTCATGAGTCCTAGAGATGGGGCCTAGTGGAGATGGAGGCATTTTGCATTGCCAGCAATAATAGCAAAGTGGCTGTTTCACAAAGTATCTGGCCTTTAGGAGTAATCATGGTATTTTAACATCCTTTCATCCTGCAGAGTGCAATTTGTGAGTGGCCTGACAGATTTCAAAGTACTCACAATAAGTGAAACTTTTTTTTTAAATGCCTCTTTATCTGTACTCAGGTTTTACTGTACCTGAACAGAAATATATACCTGTTCTGCATCGCAGAAGTATATTGTCTTACGAATGTGTAAGTAGGGATGTGGTGCTGCATCAGCTGCAGCCACTAAGTGGCAGGAGAAGTACAAAATTTCCTGTATTATGCTCTGAATCCGACATGCCAGCAGTTTGCTGCCTGTGGCATATGGTAGGGGTCAGAGGACTACTAACAGCTTCCGAAACAGTAACTTGTTCATTGAGGAAATAGACATAACTGTACATAACTGTACAATTTAACAGCCACTGGTGTATAGTTTAGGCAGCATGTATCAAGAACAGTAATACATTCAGAAAGGAAAGCTCTAGTTTCTTCCTAAAGTCTATTCTGAATGAGACCAGGCTTAGGTAGATCTCTTCCAGGAAGAAAAACACATATTCTGTATTAGGCAAGAGCTCTCTCCTTTTTCCTAGCATCTTATAAGCAGGGACAACCTAGTGCAGGTCTTTGTCCCCTCAGGTGGTGGTGTACAGGAGTTTCAGCCTTAGACAGAAGCCAACTTGTCGAAGCATGTCTCTAGTTGGATAAGAGGTGAAGGAATGCAGCTCACCCAGGCAGTCTGGTCTCCATCCGTTCCCTGGGCCTGAGTACCATGAATCTGATCCATCTGTCCTATTTCTGTTGCAGTCAAACATAGAAATATATGGTTCTGCAATGACCTGGTCAAGGACTGCCTGCTTAGACCATTCCACTGTCTTATTTTTCCAAGGTAAATATGTGCACATTCTTCTATCTAACAGAAGATGAAGGCAGTATTAGTCACAGCCCAAAGGAAATCCTAGAGGCACTGGCACCAATGCACAAGGGCAGGTGTTGTCAGGGGATGTGTTTGCATCTTCTGCTGGGCCTCCCAATGGGCTTTCCTCAAGCTTCTCCTCACCTCTACCTTCCCTGAACTGCACAGAGCCACCTTCTCTCTCTTCAAAACCCATTCCCAGGGCTTTCATGTGAGGGTTAAATCAGAGAGCTTGCAAGCTGTGCAATGAAGTGAAGCAACTGCCTATGGCAGTCTGGGGTCGGAGAAGGGAAATATCAGGTGAGTTTATGACAGCTCTAAGAGATGAATGAAGTTCTGCAGGTAGGCAGTGAGATGCCGTGGATTGTGGTACAGGCTGTTCACAAGCCTCCCTGTTCCAGAAGGGGCATAAATTGGCTGTTGCTGTGGCTAGATCTGCGTGTGTAGCTGGCTAGCTGGAAGTGGGAGTTCCTGGAGGTTGTCCTCTGTCTTTTCCAGTTACAGACACCTTGATGAGGAGTGGATGGATAGAGTTTTTCCTCCTATGTGGCATCTATATGACTCGCGCTTTGGTCCTGACAGATGTTCACACTGGTTGTGTTTCTAACCGGCTTCCTGCTGCACCTTAAAAAAACCAGCATTCCCAATGTTCAGTCCTTAGGATAAATTCTCACAATTTCAGAGTCACAGTTGGTGTAGATGAGAAATCTCCAGTCTCGGGGTCTGTCATCAGGGTATAATCACCGCACTGCAGTTACTCAAATTCTGGCTTTGGAAGCCTTCACATAAACCCAGCAGGTTTCCAGCACCACCACGAGGACCTACCACCCTCTTCCCTCAAATACTTTTTCACTGAACTCAAACCTGTCATAATCAAGGTGAAATATGATGCCATGAGCATGGGAGAGTAGTTATTTGGAGAATGTGATGGCAGTCTCTGCCTGTAATTATCTGACTGCAGGAATAAGTAGTAATCCTGCCATTAGGAAAGACCATCAACACATGCTCTTTGATCTGCCATGCACTGAGAGGTTCTTATGTTTTAAAGTGTTTTTACCCCAGGATCATCTGGACCAACTCCAATTATACTGCAAGAGGAGAAAAAGGGCCCCATTTCTATCTGTGAGGCTTGGATCTACAGGATGAATTCTCCTTACAAATGCCAAACTGTAAATCGCAGAAGAGATTTGAAGCTGTTCCCTGGCTGGTTGTGGCTATCTCCCAAGCTCTACACTTGCTATTTCTGTAAACCCTTCTCTCTTCCCTGTAAGGACCATCACAGTAAAATATGAAATACCTCTGTCTGCTTGTTCTGACTCTTGCAGGACTCACTTAGAATACAGAAGACACACAACATCATCTACAAACAAGCAGCTTTCTCAAGAAACATCCAGTAGGTCTGCTGTTTTTATGGTGAAAGCAATGTTTATGGAACTTAGCTGTTAAAACGGATTTTCTTTGTAGGAAATGAGTGCCCTGCTGTGACACCATTATTCTCAGTTCCAGCAGTTCACTAATGTTCCTTAGAAAAAACCCACAATTTATGTAAGTTCAAGACACTGTATAAGAACTTCAGGAAATGGGCTTCATTGCAGAGGTTTCTCAGGGCAGGGACCCAATGCTGACAGAGCTTCTGCTACCACACAGAGCCACTGGGATGCTTTCCAGACCAGAGGAGATATATGGGAGCTGAGTCCTCTGAGGACACGAGGGCTGATACAGCCAAGGGAACTAGCTGCTTTTCCTTGCAGCTAGGATTTTTGGATGTCAGAAGAATGGCTTTATGTTGTGCATGTTGGATCAGCAGTCTGCATTTTCATCCTCCTGATAAGCAATAGAGCTTCTCTGGGAAAACTGAGAAAGCCCAAAATACTAAAAATAATTGAAATAGCCTTTTCTCAGTCCACTGTGAGCTGTAGGTCATGTTGTAGCTGAACTATTCCTTTTCCTTCCTTCTTGGTATCAGACACTGATGCAGGCAGTTAGTTGAAACTGGGTGACCTGAAGGCCAGAGAGAACAAACTGCATGGCTGAGCACCACCTCTGTTCCTGCATGCGAGAGAAGAGTGTTCAGACTCTGCCAAATGTCGCTGAATGTTCCTGTCAGAGGAGAAGAAAATATGTGCAGCAGTGCTGGAGTGTCAGACTCATCCTGATTTCTTATTTAACACCCACTTCAGATAGAGCTTTTTATTAGAGCTGTCCCCTGGCTCATTGAGAGGCACCCGGACTAGGACACGTAGCCCTGCCTCTGGTGAAAACAAAACTACAAATACCTTTTCTGACTCCTTGTAGGGGTCTTCAACAGCTGGCAGCATGCTCAGTTGTATGTGCTGCGATTGTGAGCTGAACATAGACCTCTTTTTATAAGAAACAAGCATTGTTTTTCAGTTCTCTTGTTGATTTGGCCACAGTGCTTATGAAATGGATGTTACAAAATAAAGGCCCTTGAAAGATATTCCCCACTGACAGCTGTGGGAGGTGACCTATGGTGTAGAGGACAGATCACAAGGCAGAAGAATTTAACAAGAATGATTAAGCACTGGAAAAAAAATAACTGTGCAAAGAGACAGACGTTTTCTTGCTTGATATCTTCAACTCATGACCAGAAGCTGTTTTGGAAGAGGTCTTTTATTTGGATATGTGATTGGGCTCTGCTCAGGGAGATTTAGGTGAGATCTTCTTTCTCATGATATGCCAGATGCAAAGCTATATTTTTGAACTAAGAAACATAGGAAATAAAAATAACATAAACTTTGATTTCCAGCATACCCTGTGCAAACCACATGTCCTTGGAGGGCTGAGCTCTAAGTACTATCTTTAGTTTCTTTCTAACAAACAAACAAATAAAAACCCCATCCAGTTCTGTATGATTTACTTTCTCCTGACTTTAGCCATCACACTGTAGAGTTAGCTGATTTGAGACAGGAAATCCTTCAATGAAGGAGAAAGAATTTATATATGGCCATTAAACATTGAAAAGTAAACATTTCAAGTGCCTCAGGCAGTTATGATTACACAGCTTATCTATGCACAGTGGGTTCATGGAGCCTTGTTTCCAAAACCAGAGCAGAAACTCTCAGCGGCTACTTTGTGGTGGATCTGGAGTTCTTGGCACCTGTTGTCCATGCCACTGAGGACAGTCTGAGAGCTGAAATAACCTTCCAGTAAGGTCCCTCTGGCTGTTGTGGCTCACTTGTAGGGGAGCTCAGTGCTGCTTTTTCTGAATCTGTTCCTACTGCCAGTGCATCAGTCATGCAGTGACCTCTTCTACGCAGGGGCTAACAGGGATCTCAGGTGTGGCGTGTCCTGAGGAGCACTGGGGTGGGTGAGACTTTGTACAGAACTTGCATAGTCTCATATCCTGGTGGGGGAGTCTCTCAGTGTATCTTTGTTTTCAAATGAAGAAAAGAATTGGGGCTCTACTGCAGGGGGGTGGAGCATTACTCCAGCCAAGGGGCTTGGGGCTAGGTGGCCCAGGGAATGATCTCTCTCCATTGTGTGCCCTATAGCCTAGCTGGAGGGAGTGCCTATGTGTCATCAGACCACGTATAACTTGTTACAGTAGGACATGTTGCAAAAGGTCATCAAATTTACAGACAAAATGCCAAAGGTGTTAAAGAGCAGAGGGTAGGTGTCACCCGCTGGACACTCATCAAGTGTATGGCTGGGGGCTGCTCTCCTGCCCCATCAACTGCTGAGGGGGGTGAGCACCCCTGGCGAGGGCGCCAATGCTCATTAAGGCCTGTGCTGACGTGGCACACAGCTCCTTTCATCCTGTGACCCCGGAGAGTGCTGTGCTGGGCAAAATGGGAGCTGTCGCCTTTAAACAAAGCATCTGTTTATTCTTGAACCAATTAGTGAGGGCAGTTAGATCTTGAACTCGTTACTGAGCCCAAAACAATTACGATAAAAACAAGTTCCAGATGGGCTCAAAAGGAGTTGTTTTTGTCTTTACTAAATTAGAATGGATTCCATGTCTTCAAGTTCCTCTGGCATTTATGGACAGGAAACATGAATTACACACAATAATTTACTACAAACAAAAGAGATGAACGCTGCAACAGCCCATTTATCTTTGCTTATGTGCCTTCTTGAGGTTTATGTGCTGCTTAACTCGTGGGGAGAGTTAATAGCTTTTTTCTTTGTTTTCTAACTCTTTGCTATTTTGGTTTGCAGAAACTGAGACAGGAAGCTGTTGAGTTTCTGTTGCGGGGTGAAGCTTACCTGCAACCCCAGGCAAATGCTTGCATGTTCCTCAAAAACACCCCAGAAATGGGGAAAACAAAACCAGAGGTAACAGGAGGGTCCAGCAGCAGTCTGTCACTGTGTATGTGCAAAACCATTCCCTTTCAGGAAATATATATATATATTTAAATCAAAGGCCAAATGAATCCACAGTTGTGAGAGTGCAACACACACACTAGTTCTTCTTTTTCAGGAATATTTTCTTGTGAGTTTGTTTGTGGATTGTAAATGTTGACAGTACAACAGGTTACTATCACTAATCCTGCAGATACAAAATGGGTAAATACTGTCTGGAAAAGAGAGTTGCCTCTGGTACCACCATGTTTCAGTTCTTCCTTTGAGTGACTTGAGCAAATGTCACAGATGGGAGTTCTTCCAATTAGTTCCTCGGGCAACTCCGAGAGCCCCCAGACAGAGACCTTTTTCAAAGCCCATCCAAAATGGACTGAAGTCTGGGCATCAGACATACTTGTATGGGAACCCTGAGTTTCTGATGTCTTGGGTTCTGAAACTGATGCTGCACATTGACATGAATTCAATTGCTTCCAAAAGGAAGTGGAACCCAGAAGATGGCAGGCAGCAACGGTAGATCATTGCTGCTCAGACCTGTGCTTACATCTGCTTTGGGTCCCTGGGCAGGGGAAGGACAATAGGACAAGGCAGGAGGAAATCAGCAAAGAAACTCCTGAGCAGTGTTTCTGTTCTGGCTGTCCCTCATACCTTCTTGCTGCTGAGACAAAGGGTTTGGGTTTGCTTTTTTCAGGCTTTAGTTAGATTCCATGATTTTACAGAAGGTGGCATGTCGGCATCACTACAAAGGTGTATAATGTGAACTCAGCTATGTGGCTAGGCTGATGTGAAGTTGTGGAAGGAAATAACTTCCCAAATCCATAAAATGTGACAAGTGTTGTAATAAAGACTAAAGCTGTCCCTGGGCGTACTGTAGTGCATGAAGTCAGTTTGGCTGAGCTCCGAAGGGAGTGAGATCATGAGCAGAAAGCAGCCTGGGAACCGGGGGTGACACTGAGATTTGTTTGGCCTATTCCAGTGTGAGATGGTGAGCTTCCCAATGCATTTCATTGCTTCTCCTCCTCCCCCCATGAATCTTAGAAAAGAAGGTCTTAATTAGAAGCCTGGACAAGTAGAGTTCTCCAGTTTTGGCTGGCAAACAAGGGAAAAGAAGAAAAATGAGAAACTGATGGCTTTTTTTTTAGATTTCATGCAGTGTCTGATTTGTACATAGTCCTCCACAGGGAGTAAGTGGGATTGAACATTTGGATTCTCCTCTCTGTGAAGCTATTGAGACTGAGCTCCAGGACGATGACTGCCTTCCAGCAGAGCGGCTCCCCATGTTCATCTCAGCCTTGGTTCAAACAAGGAAGGGGCAGGAATCACAGTGCTTGAATTCAGCTTCTGGCTGGCATTGCCCACAGGCAGTGAGAGCAGATAGGAAGCCTCTAATCCCCCATCCAAAGGGGCAGGATATTTATTCCCTTATTTCATTTGTTATTCATTTATTCACTCTCAGTTCTTTGACTCAGTTGCTGCTTCTGCTGGGGCTGCAAGCTCTGTGGCATGCTGAAGGGCCGAGCTGCAGCAGCATGGCATTTGGGCTGAAGCAGCCACATGAACACGGGCAGCCCTTTGCAGAGCTCCTGGCCCTGATGAGGAGCTGTCTTTCCTTGTAAGCTCAGCCCTTCTCACCTGCCAGAGCTCTCACATCCATCCCAGCTCCCACCAAAAGCCTGTAACAACACAGCTAAGCTTATTGACACTGCTGCAGTTCGAGGTCCAAGTTTCCCCCTCCACTCCATTCCCAGGATCCCTAATGCAGCGCTGGCCTGGAGCGGTTTCTCCTTTCCCCCAAGCAGCCGGGTCAGAGACGGCTTTCAGCACCGCAGTGCCCGGGGCGCACAGGAACCCGTCCCCTGGTCTCATGGGAGCCCACCTGTCTCGTCTTCTCCCCTCTCTCCCCGTGTGTTGCTTTAACCTTCCGTCCCCTCATCTTCCAGCTGGGTTTTGTTCTTCATCAAAGGGCAGTCAGGGTGGAGGTGGTGGAAAACACAAAGACTCCCTCCCCCGCCAGTGATTTAATTTCCCATTAACTGAGGGTTTAAAGGGAAATCTCAGGGCTCATTAAGGCTCTGATGACAGCTTAACCTTCTCCTGCAGAAACCCAACACCAGGCCCGTTCCTCCGCCTGGAACCAGGGTGGCTGTAACATCAGACCTGACTCCTGAGCACGGCAGACAGCTCTGGAAAGCATAATCAGCACGAGAGTAGAAGATGTCAGGTTTATGCAGACCTTTATCAGATCATCCTTTCAAAGAGTGTTTTGTAATATATTTGACACAGCTACGGGAGGAGCAGAGACACCCGGCGCTCTCCTGGAGAGCCGAAGGCAAATGCTGTCACCATTACTCCCCAGGGCATCGCTGGGCACCCCCTGACCCACCGCCCCTGGTGGAACCACGCCGTCCCTTGGCTTCGGCCAGCGACTTCGCGCTGCCCGGTGCGACCTCGCACAGCTCGGGGAAGCGCCCTGTTGCTCCAACCAAGAAGCAGCAGAGGTTTTCGCACAAATGGCTAAAAACCCCAAGCCCTTTACGCATGAGTGAAGGCGAGACCCTTTGGACCAGCAAAGCTCCCCGCACACCAGCCGAGGCACTCACGCACCAGCCCCTTTTCACGGCCCAGCTCCCAGCGGCGTGTCCCTCTCCCTCCCAGCAACCGGCTGTCCCCAGGCCGCGGGAACAACCCGCGGACAGCCCCCGGGGCCGCGGCGGACCCGACCTGAGCGCACCGGACCGGCCGCCGGGGCGGGCCGGGGTGGGGCGGGGCTCCCGCCGGCAGGCAGCTCCCCGCCCCGCCCTGGGGGGGCGTGGCTGGGGCAGCGGGGGCGGGGCCGGGCTCCGCCCCAGCCCGCGCAGCCCCACCTCCAGGGCCCGCACCCTTAGCCCCGCCCCGGCCCCGCTGTCCCACCCTTTTCTCCCGCCGATTCGCCTTCTCCCGGGAGGCACGTGACCTGCTTTTTGCCTTCCCCGCCTTCCCTCAACGGCGGCTCACTGGGACCGCCCGCTGCCATTGGCTACCGGGGCTCGCCCCGCCTTCAGGAGGCGGCACCCCACGGCCTCTCCCCCCTCCCCCCCGCTGCCGGCCCGTCACCTGCTGCAGCGGGTCCATTCCGGGTTGGCGGCGGGTGGAGGCCGAGGGCATGAGGCGCACTCCGGTTGGCCAGCTCGGCGCCGCCTGTCGCGTCGGGATTGGCCGGGCGCGGCCCGTGGGGGCGTGGCGGCGGCGGCGCGCCGTTGGGGGGAGGAGGGGGCGTTAAAGGGCCCGCGGCGCGGCTGGGCGCTGTCGCGGTGCGCCATGGCGTACCAGGGCTTCGCGCAGGAGTACCTGGGCATGCCGGCCGTGACGCGGGCCTACACCACCGCCTGCGTGCTCACCACCGCCGCCGTGGTGAGGGCGTGCGGGGTCCCTGCGGGGGGGGGGCTGTGGTGGGGAGGTCAGGGTCCCCGAGGGGGTGCCGTGCCGTGCTGCGGTGGGGGAGCCAGGGGGCTGGCTGAGGGCAGCGGGCTGCCGGCAGCGGGTGGCAGCTGCTCTGCCTGTCTCTCACAGCAGCTGGAGTTCATCACCCCCTTCCAGCTGTACTTCAACCCCGACCTCATCTTCAGGAAGTTCCAGGTGAGGCCTCGCCCGGGTGCCGGGGCCCCTCTTGCCCCTTCCCAGCGAGGGGTAGGTCCGGCAGGCTGGGCCCTGGGTGTCCTGCTCCCCAGGGTGGTTGGGGAGTGCCGTGTGATCCCAAGGGGCTTTGTTCCCACTACTCCGGCGTTCCTGGGTTGGCAGGAGCTGGGTCGCCCAACATGGTGTCCCCTCTTGTCTTGTCACAGGTGCCTGGATGGAGATAACTTCTTCCAGCCTTTCCCTGCCATACACCGCCTTGGTGTTTCCTTTTTTCCTTTACTCAAAACCTGTCTCTTCCTTTTCTGTGACACTGAGACGTTTGGCCAACTGATGTCGGGCTGGGTGGGGAGGGCTTTATCGTAGAGAGGCGTGGACAGTGATTTACTTTGGTTTGGGGTGCTGAATTGTGGCTGTCCGACCCTTCCAGAAAAGTAGAGAAATCTTCTTTCCCGCACCTGGAAGGGCAAGATACTTTGATGTGGGCAATGGAGGGAGGTCAGTCCCACGTGGAGGTGGTGCAGCTCTTTGGTGTCCTGGGGTAGTTCTGAGTGGATGGGTGCATGACTGGGCATCCCCAGTGGATAGGGTGATGGGCTGCTGTACGTGTGATGGGGAGAGACCTGTCTGTCCACCTCCTTCTCTCTCTCCTCTCTCTTCTCTTTCAGATATGGAGGCTGATCACCAACTTCCTCTTTTTTGGGCCCCTGGGATTCAGTTTCTTTTTCAACATGATATTTCTGTATCCTTTGGTCTCAGTGAAACTCTCTGCTCCCTTTTTGGCTTAGATGCAATTCCCCCTGTCCCATCTTCCTCCCCGGGCTGACTTGTCTTGGCAGCAGTCTAGGGCTATGGATTCTTCCCTTGGCTCTTTTGGCCTGAGCTGAAGCCATCCACCCAACAGCTGTGGCCACCTCCTGTACCTCCATCTCTGCTTGCTGCAGGGCAGCCCTTGCCAAAAGGCTGAAGAAGCTGGCAGTGCTGCTGCGGCTCATGCTGGAGAGTAGTGCCCATTCCTGGGGTGAGCTCTGGTTGGAGCACAGCAGATGCCTCTTTCTCTCCCTGGGGTCAGTGGTATGAGGTGAAGTTTGCATTGTTCTGCTCTGGGGCTTGGACACCTGGCTGATGGCTTCCTGTGATGAAATAGCTTGCACCTGGCTTATTCCCTGTATAGTCATGCTGTGGGGACACAGGGTGGCCAGCTGTTAATTTCCTATACTGCAACCCCTCCCTTCTCTCCTGCTCTCAGGTACAGGTACTGCCGCATGCTAGAAGAAGGCTCCTTCCGTGGAAGGACGGCTGACTTTGTCTTCATGTTCCTCTTTGGAGGGTTTCTCATGACAGTATCCTTTTGAGTTGGTTGAGGCTCTTTGGTGTCTTCTGAGATGCTGTGAATAGCGTGGGGCTTGTCTGCTGGCTCTCTGTATCCCAGCTGTATTGTGTAGTCTGTAGCAGGTACCTGCCTGCTGAGCAGGACAGCTGGCTTATGAACCTTCTTGGTGCCATGGGGCAGAGAGCTTTGTTGTGCCCCAGGCCTGCCAGGCACATGCCCTGAGGCTTGGTAGAGCTCTGGTGAGCATGTGGTGGAGGGACAACTTCTGGCTCTACAGCAGCAGCTTGTGCTCCTCATCTTGCCCACCCTCGTCTCCTGGCCTGTGCCTCACCCTTAGAGCGGAAGAAAAATACAGGAAAAGCTGCCTGGAAGTGCTGATGCACCCGGCAAGGGGATGGGCTGCCTGATCCCAGAAGAGGACATGTGGCAGTGTGCTTGGGAAACTCAGCCTGAAAAGGAAGCCCGGTGTTACGCTCTGCAAGAAACCACCCAGCCGTGTCAGGGCAACTGTGTCTGCACTCTACTGGGTGGAGCAGACTGGAGTGCTGCTACGATTGGCATGAGGCTGGGTCAGAAAATGGAGCTGCAGCTGAAGGGAAGAACACAGAACCATAAACACAAGGAGTGGGGTGACTACGTACTGTCTGCCATCGGCACGCTGGGCAGCGTGAGCCCAGCACTCTGTCCTTGCAACCTGTTAGTGGCTGGAGATACCATCACATATCTTAAGGAGTTCTTTTATTGTAGGATGAAATAGTCTGGATGGGGAGAAATACCTCCCTCCCAAGCATAAAATCTTTTCTGAATGTCTTGCTGTTGTCTTATGCAGACAGCTCAGAGCACTGTTCTCCCCACAGTGGTCTGCATGAAGCTGTCTGAACTCTTGTGGCTGTTGGCCATCCTCGGGTGTTTGGCTAGTCAGTGTCTGGGTCCCTGCGGCAGCTGCGTGCTTGGCCATAGGGAGATTTGGAGTCTAACTGCAACAAGGGCAGGGGAATATTTTGCCTCCAGCTGCCTCCTTGTGTCCTGGAGAAGAGGGCTGTGAATGGCAACAGCCATCTCGCTGCTGAAATTCTTCTGTAGAAGGCAGATACTGAATGGAACGTGTGGCACATACTAAAAACTAGCTCACAAGTGCTCTAACAATATGAAGGCCCTTATCAGAATGTCATATTTGCTGGTCACTTTGTAAAGGTGACTATATGAGCTCCCTGGTCTTTGATGGCTGTGGAAGGTAGATTAAGGAGTGAGCAGTCTGTACGTGCCACTCCAGAGTGTCTTGCTCTGGGGTGGCAGGGAGGGAAATTCGGTGTGCCATGCCAGCCCAGGAAAGGTTTGGTGGCATGGGCAATATGTTGCATGCTGTGATCAGCTGCCTGTAGTTCTGGGTTTCCTAGTCACAAGGCATCCTCTGCTGCCTGCAGGTGGTGGGCAGGTTTTTTCCTTGACTCGGTAGTTCCTAGCTATTTGGACTCTTTGCCAGCCTGTTTTTCCTGGGCCAGGCTTTCACCATCATGCTGGTGTACGTGTGGAGTCGCAGGAACCCATACATCCGCATGAACTTCTTTGGGCTTCTTAACTTCCAGGCCCCCTTCTTGCCCTGGGTCCTGATGGGATTCTCTCTGCTCCTGGGCAACTCCATCATCATCGACTTACTGGGTAAGTCAAAGCTGGTGGGTGCTGGGAACAAGGGCCCTTTGCAGCTGCAGTGCTCTCAATTCTCATAGATGCTACTGGGGCACTAGCATGGTTTCTTGGTTTCATCTTATTTCAGATGGTGGATTTCCTAAAGTGAGCTGGCTGAGGCTGCTGGGTGGCCAGCCTCCTGCCTGAGCTCTTGCTTGTGACCTGTGTTTTGCTATGTCTTCCACAGCATCAGAAGTTGGGCACAGCAAACAGCCCGGCCCTCTGGCACTCTGGTGGGAGCTGGGATGTGGGTACACAGCTGAGGGATTCTTGGAGCTTCATCCTGCTTAGGCTCCCAGCAGCTCTGGGTCAGCTGGCAAAGAGTCACAGCTGGGCCTGACCTTCCTGACATCTCTCCCCAGGGATTGCAGTGGGTCATATCTATTATTTCTTGGAAGATGTTTTCCCCAACCAGCCTGGAGGAAAGAAGTTGCTGTTAACCCCTGGCTTCCTGTAAGTAAAGCCAATTCTTTCTGGGCTTTGCTGTGTTGCTTTGCAACCTGGATCACTTTCATAGCAAACTGTGGTCTGTGACAGCATGGGGTGACTATAGGACGCATTGCATGCTGATAGCACCTCAGCTTGACAGTTTATGCCTCTGCTGCAGAAAGCACTGGCACTTTGCACGTTATATACATATGTACACATGGTCCATAAAGCAGTTGCTGTTACCTTAAGCTTTGCTAGTTGAACTGGAGTGTTCTTACTGCTTGTGGAAATGCTGGATACAGGTAGGATTTTTTTCTGATGTATTTCTGTAGTTTAAGAAAGCAGAATATGTTCTGCTTCATGCTGAGGATCAAAGCTGACCTAGAGATCAAGGAAGCAGGTACTGTCGTGGTTACATATTGAGCTGAGCAAAAGAACAGTTAGGGCTGCTGCAGTAGGCAGGTGGCTGTGGCATACAGCCAAGCCCTGTGAAGGGCTATAGGATGTGCCTAGGAGGGCTGAGGGTTTTGTCCTTGGCTCACTTTCCTAACCTGCCTGCTTGGTGGGATGGGCACGTCCCTTGCCAGGAAGATGGTATTTGACACGCCTGAAGAGGATCCCAATTATAACCCTCTCCCTGAGGATCGTCCAGAAAACCAACCTAGAGACCAAGACCAGAACCAGCAGCAGCATCCACAGTAACACAAGGGACTTCTCCATGTGGCCAGATTCCTCTCTTCCGGCTGGACTTATGCTGTGGCCCAGAGATCCTACTGGAATAACACCAGTTGCCATTCCAATGTGTAATGTTTCACTGTTTGTATGGGTAACCCATCTTCCCTTTTTATAAAGTGGTTCCACAGAGCTTTGCACATAAGAACACATGAATGCTTATGGAGGTGTCCTAGGGACAGGGACTGGAAGTTGTGATGGCTCCTCAGTTACCCGGGGGGGAATAAGTATCAAATGGGGTATTAAACCAATTACTCCTTCTCTTGCTGTTAATGACTTGCTGTGTGCCAGGTCACTCTTGTCCTCTGTACAAAGACTAATGCTCCTGGCTCTCACTGTTGTGAGACATCTTTGTGGGCTTTCAATGAAGTAGTACTCCCAACTCTACCATGGTAGAATGCAGCTCAGCCTCTTCCTTTCCTCTAAGTCCCCCACTCCTTTTTTTGGTTGTTTCCAAAGAGTCTTTACATTAAAGTCTTTATTTTTCAGTTGTGTGTCCATTTCTGCCAGGGACAGAGACAGCAATTCACCAGTACTCATCAGGAATTTGTTCAAAACTGCTGGCCTGCTTGCTTGGGCTTTTCTTTTTTGGTGGGCAAAGCAAAGTTCAGGCTAGCTGGAATGTGTCCTTCCCCTCTCCTGTCAGCAGGACTGCAGAGCATGAGGAGGGGGGCGGGGGTGTGTCTGGTTGGACAA
The DNA here is from genome assembly GCF_964188355.1 of Buteo buteo. NCBI lineage: Eukaryota > Metazoa > Chordata > Aves > Accipitriformes > Accipitridae > Buteo > Buteo buteo. Next base: position 38,533,511 of record NC_134181.1, on the reverse strand, counting down.
AGGGATGCCTGGGAAAGGACAGGGGACAGAGCCAGACACTTGATCCAGGCAGTGACTGGAAGTAGCACTTGACACTAGTAATAAAGGCTGTCTGCACATGCAGTGTAATTCCACTCTTGTTGAATTTTTTTAGTTCTGAAACTTAAACATCTGAATTTTAGGGGAAAACTAAACAAGCTAGTCCCTTCCATGAACAGCTGTACTAAATGGATTTGGTCATTCTTGCTAATGCAGTACACAGGTGTGCTTGCACCAGACCTCAAAGCCTTTGGAGTAAATCTGCAAATATATCTTAGCAACATTACCAAATGAGCTATCCTGTCTGCTCAGCTAGACAAGCTTGCAAGCAAACCACTACTAAAACTGCTAAGAGAAATGTGAGTAACCAGCATCCAATTAAGAAGAACGATATAGAAGCCTTGTGGCAAAGGAAGACTGAACCACAGCCTCCCCTGCTCCCACCTCCTCTGTGGGCTTCCCATGAGAACACCTTTTTTATGAAAAATCAGACTTAATTTGAACAAGCTATTTTGCTGCACTTGTTTCCTTCTAGGAAGAGGATGCAAGAACTGTACAGATAGTAATCTTGTTCTGGGAGACACAGTGGTACTAAAGGCTCAGCAGCCTCAGACTTGACAGGTACTTGCCATGTGCTTTGCTCATGACATAGTAACACAGAGCTGGTGTTTCAATCCCTGGGAAGAGTTTGTCTTTAAGGTCTACAGATGTTCTGTTTTGAATTGCTTCTGAGATGGGACTTTGAAATGCAAAATCTGGGCTATGCTTTTAGCTAGGGTACTAGATTAACCTAAGCAGTTGTGATTATAGAGCAAGAAAGTTGCTCCCAGCTGTTGCCTAGTAGTCCTAATACATGGAGAAAGCTGGCTGAAGTTCTCATCTTTCTGGGACTTGGCCCCCTGGACTATCCTGCCTTGCCCCTGGCTGCTTGGAGGGACAATTCCTACAGCCTCTCTGGGGCTTGAGAAGCAGAGGGAGGCACTTGTAAACCAGCCACAGAAGCTGTAGTCCTTGCATGTCCATGCCTTGTGAATTTTAGGATGAGGTAACCACAAGCTTCACAGCAATTCAAAAATTGCATCACAGATGCTAGTTTAAGGCTACAGCACTCTCGTGCTTGTTTTGGTCAAATTCCCTGAAGAGGCTGCTTGCAGAAGTACCTGATCATAACAAAGAGAGGCTGAAATGTTCTCATGGGAGTTTTTATGTCCATGAGGCAAAAATATGTTTTTACACGTGAGGCCAAGATGCAGCAGGAGTCCTAGGTTTTGTGTTCCTTGCCGAAATAACCTTTCAACCTCTTTAATAAGGAATAATGGATAGAGTACCACTCTGGCACTGGAGCCTAGAATAAGACTGCAATGATATGATTGCTAAATTGCAAGTTTGTGGTTCCTGCAGACTAACATCTGGAAAAAGTTCCCTCCCACCCAGGAATCAGAACTGGCTCTGCTATTACTCAAGTCTACACATGATAAATTAAGGCTGGAAAGTGTTTTTTGACTGTGCTAGCAGTGTGGGTGGATCAGCAAGGACTGTAAAACCCATTGGCTTTATGATAAAGGCCTGAACGTAATGTCAGGCTGCCAGCAAAATCTGCTCTGCTTGCAACACTCATCAGTTCTGGCAGTGAATGGTAGGAACTCTTATCAAAAAGAGCTGGTGTACCTCAACAGCAAGGTAGGTTCTAATTAGTTTTTTAAGCAAGCTTGATTTTTTTAATCTCACTTCAATGGATTTTCTGTTTTTAAACTCCCCAGGGAAAGACAGGTTGTTTCTGGGGTTGCAGAATCCTGACACTGTAGTGCTAAGGGTACTGAAGACACCCACTTTGCTTTGGGTGCTCTGTGCAGTGTAACTGGCAGCTGTGTGCACTGACAATGACCACAGCAAAGCCACTCGCTGAAAAGCAGCTGTAGTCTCGGTGATTGCAGGCTTCAGCTTTTGTACCAGTTCAGAGACTTTGTTTTCCAGATTCAGTCTTCACAGAAAAAAGGGTTCACCACACACCAGGTTGACATCTGACAGAAATGAATGTTACATCTGTGACTTCAGTTCAACTGTTCTACCCTTGTCAAGTAAGCCAGCTGAACACCTCACTGAGTTCATTACAGACTGCACCAAGTGTGGTAACAGACCAGTCCTTTAGAGAGTTGTTTGCTGCTTCTAGTTTTAAGTCTCATTCTCACTTTCCCTGCAGCAAAAGGTTGCAGGCTGTTTTATCTATCTGTTGAAGTAAAGCACTCTGTTTCCACCACGCTTCAGGAAAACTGAAGGCATGTGACTATTCAGCATTATACTCAAAAGCATTAATACTAGGCCCTGGGACTGCTCAGTTACCAGAATAGCACAAAACACAGTGAGATTCACTATTCATTCAAACCTACTGAACTCAACCTAAGTAGTATGCATTCCTTTTATTTAAAAAGTTGTCCTAATAGTGCACGTTGCACCTATACAAAAGAATCTTTACACTGTCCACACACAGGTATATAAGGGCTCCAACAGCTGCCACAGGTTTCGGATAGATCACGTGCTAACGCAGTGTTCTTGCTACGTGGCATTTAGGTGGAGGGGATGGGGGCAGAAGTCAGCAGTACTGGGAACTCTTGGCAAGTGGAATGTGTGTCCCCTTCAGGGACAGAAATACCCCTGCCAATCCTAGATCCATTTGGGGAGAGGAGAAGGGATAAAGTCTGTAGGAAGAGCACCAGTGTCACAACAGGAAGATTACCAGGCTGGAGCAGTATTGGCCAAACGTCTCATGCGCCTAGGAGGGAGAGAAAGAGGTACAGTAAGTGCTGTGTTACAGTCATGTGAAATCTTATTAAAACCAACACTTTTGGGGAGACTGCCGCAGCTTTGTGAACTCTGTAAACAGGTTTATTGCCTAGACAGACTTCCTTGGTCACCTGAGAGTGCCCCTGTTGACAAGGCTAAGACACTATTCTCAGAACAGCTTTTAGGGCACTTTTGCTGATTAACTTGAACTGATCACTACTGAAAACTATTCAACCAGCCATAGCTAAGAAGCAAAATAATTATGAATCTTAATCAGCAGTAAAAACATCCTGGTAAAGAGCTGAGCCAGCATATTTACTGTTCCCACAATGTATCTTTTGGAGACATTCTAGCAGTTCATTTTTATCTGCCAGGAGCAATTTCACCAAGTAGGAGCAAGTGCTCTCAACTGCTTGTCAAACATCACTTAGCAGGTCTCTGGTGGGCAGAGCTCCTCCTGGAATCACAACAGTGCTCCTGCACGCTGGCAAACAGGTCGGCATCAGTCAGGCTGGAGCTGGGAGCTTGCCCATTCCTACATCAAACAGCACTTTACCCTACATAAAAGGAAGCCTTGTGGCAGGATTCTAGGTAGCATGACAGTGCATGAAACTCCAATATTTTTGATGAATGCCTTCCTATAGGAACAAATCCCCCTGCACAAGCAGAGAGCCCAGGGAAAACTAAAAATAAATAAATAAATAAAAAGGAAACGTTGCTTCAAGCAGGAGATGGTTGAAGTAGAGATTTAAATGTTTGTGCAGCAAGGTGCTAACAGTTTAATATCCTGAAGCTAAAGGGATATGAGTTTCTGTTGTGGTGTGCAAGTTTGAAATCCTGCCAGTTGGCTCTCAGCAGAGAAAGACAAACATCAAAGCTTTTAAATTCTGTCTTAAGAGACAGGCCAGAAAGAGAACAGTCTGAACGAGTGGCAGCACCTTGTATTTCTGTCCTGGTCTCTGATCTTCTTCTCCATCTCGGCATCTGTGAGGGTTTCCAGAAGAGGGCACCACTGGTCAGCATCCCCCGTGTTGCGAATAGCAATTTCCACAGTCGGCAAAGGGTTCTCGCTGCATGGCAGGGCAGAAGGCAACAAAGCAACATCCATCAGCGGTCCCAGAGCACTCCTCTGGGTTACCAGCCCAGATGCAAGACACAAGGACAACAGAGCGTCATTTACAGGGTTTCAGGCTCAAGCGTTCATTCTTAGCCCTGCATAGTACAGTCTGGTTCCCAGGAGCACACGAGGGTCTGATGGTTACAATCTTGTGGAGCCTGAAGTTTCTGGGAAACCAACTATGACCATCTCCTTTCACCACCAGAGAGGGGTTTGTCAAAGCAACCATGGCTGACGCAGTTCTCTCCCACAAAGGCCATTACGTAACTGGCTGACAGTGTTCAAACCCAATTAAGCACAGGCAAAGTTCATACCAGTTTATTAGTGCTGGAAGCACTTCTCCCAGAGTAGCAGCTGAGCAGAGACTGTTAACAGGGCTCTTGGTCTAGCTTTGCCTTTCTGCAACTCTGACTTCCTAGGTGTAGTTTGCCTAGCACACCTCTGACAGCTCTTCCCTGGGAAAAGTCTGACTTTCTGGGAGCCTGGTGGGATGGGAGCCTGATGGGAACAAACATCGTTCTCCCAATTGCCAGGGAAAGGGTCATCTTTTAGGACCTGCTGTTGCAACCAGAGGCTGTGGCTACTTCCTGCACAAGTAAAGAAACACCAGGCTCTGTCCCAGATCACAAGATCTGCTCCTCAGACATCTCTCTGCCCTAACCAGCTGTATTATCACATGCACAAAAATATTTACTGCTTCACTAGCTACTTTTCAGTAAAAGTCAACAGGAACTGACTAGGAGTAGCTTCCCAAATATTGACAGTGGAGCCGGAAGCCCAGCATAAATACAGAGGAGCCTCAGAATGTAAATGTTTGCTTTGAATTCTAGAAAGCAGCTCAGCCTGAGCCGCAGGAAGTGTGTGTGTGAGAAGCCCTCCGGCAGGTGTGCACACACATCTGGCCCCCTCCACAGGGACATGCCTCCATGCACAGGATTTCAGCACTCATGGGCAGCCCTCTCATTCCCCCAGGAACTCAAATGCTAATCGCCATGAGAACAGACAACATCTGCATAAAAGCTATTGATCTAGAATAACAACTCTACAAAGTAATGCTACAATGAAAAATTAATCCAGTGCCTTTGGTATCTGATCCTGGGAGGAAGCTTTAGTCAAATCTACTTCCAGTACTGCTGACATCCACTAAGCAACACTCAAAACCAGGAATTTCATCTTATCCCCAGATTGCTACACGTTCCAGGCTAAATGGTAGATCTTAACTGGCTTTTTTGACTTGATAGCATGGTCTCTACGTCATTTACTATGCTTAACACTGAGCACCCACTAGAATTAAATGCGGGTTGGAAAACCAGCCTCATGCACATAACTTAATTGCAAGCCAACTCAGATACCACATTCCTTTAGCAAAAAATCAGAGATAAACTGAAAAAAATTCTCCCTCATCTCTCATCTACATCTCATCCAAAGTAAGACAGCTCCTCCTCCCGTTATTTTCTGATGAAAAGGACAGTGCTGCTGGCAGAATGACTGAAATGCACTGTCAGCTGCAAGATTCCCAGGGGAGCAAGACACTCCCTCTGCTAGGGTGCAGGCCTCTGGCAGTAGTGTCATGGGCATGCCAACAGGGCAGGGAAACATCTTATTTTGGAAAAGGTGACCCCTCAGGCACATAGATTTGGTGTGTGACAGAACCTGTGCCATCATTCAGGTCTCAAAGGCAAAAACTCTGGCTATGAAGTGCTGTTTGCTGCCACTAGAAACCGTACCGAGGGGAAATCATCATAGCACACCATCCCCCTGAAAATCCCATAAGCATCAGTTAACTGTCTGCTTCCAGTGCTGCCCCTTCCATTGGGCTTTCAGGCTCTCCTTGTTCTGCACAGAGCAGGCCATCTGAAAGTACTGCCCTGGCTTTCATCAACAAGAAGACAGTTTCATCTCTCCCTCAGATGATTAAGAGGCACATGACTTCTCAAACCCCCAGTCCCTCGACATACTAAGGTTCTTTTGATACATCTAAAGCAGACCCTTTCTTACATCACTGGAATGACTTTGGAGCAACCACCACTCCTGTGGTTTGGGAATTCAGGAACTAACTAACCACAGAACCCAAATATCATTAATCACTCTAAGGTTTCAAAAGTACTCCTTTGCTGGAAGGAAAAAGGGAAGAGGAGGACATGTTTTTACTATGACACAAAACGAGGTTTAAATTAGATGGTTTTTCTTCCCTGAACAGTTCATGTCTACGTACTTTGTTCTGTTGCGGTTCCCTTCCTAGTTTTCTATTCTTCCCCTTGCAATATTGCCATAGTCTAAAGAAGGCCTGAAATCCACCTGTTTGAAGTACCCTTAAAAGGAAGCACTCTTGAATAACCATGGCCAGATACATGTTTTTAAATAGAATACCATGAAGTTGGCATTAATATATCTGACCGAGCCTGGGCAGCACTGACTAAAACTTTACTTGCTGCAAGTTACAGAGACCGATAGGAAGCAAAGGGAGAAATGAACCCCCTTCACAACAGTAACCTGTACACAGATTAATTTCTTAACTCTGATATCTGCAATACATGGAGAAGCACAGGAAGGAGGGAGAGCATTTAGTGTCCACTACATGTGGACAAAGCCTGCCTCTGACACACCAAGTGACAAGAATTAGGAACAAATGCCCTGTGGGCTGGGAGGCAGTATGCTAAAAAGTTGTTGAAGTAAATTAACTGGGAAGGTAAATAAATTGTGAATAGAAAAGAGGGCTTCCTGGCCAGCATGGTGTGAACAGGGCCACCTCTCTTCTTCAAGGAAGATACGAAGAAGAAAGCTCAAACTCCTGGGAATGCTCAGGCAACAAGGAGTCCTACTAAACCTTACGGAAATGAACTCACTCCTTGCCATAAGCTAGCTTAAACTATAGACTAAAGTATACTTCACACTGGCTCCAAGAACCGCGCCTACCAGCAGGGACACTTTTACTCTCTGGTACTGCAGGCCACAATGCAGACAGTGCTAGCTCAGTTCTGTCATAGTTATAACACACTCAGCAGCAGGGGAGAAGAGGCAGTACTACAGGTATCAGATTCCTATCTACCACCCTCCAAGTTCCCATAATTTCTCAGGAATGCACACTCATTGTTCTGTTGTTACAGTTGGATACGGTCCCATGCTGGATCTGCAAATATCAGTGAGCTGTCATGGATGTTAAGGTAGAAGTCACCTCGCCACCTCCATAAGGAGAAAGGACATCAGCAGGATGGACACACAGTCTAACAGTTTCAGTAGAAGAGTTTAATTCCCATGTGGTAAGGGGTGCCTTTCCATTTTCTAATATGAACCACTCTGGGGATCATTTTAGAACCAAGTAGTTGCTGTGGAAGATTTTCAGGATAAAAATAACCTCCAGAGGAAGCAAAGTGAAACTAGTGGAAGAGCAGCTGTTCCAGAGCAGATCAGTGCCCGTTTTCCACAGAAGGCTGACCAGACAGGAAACCTTCTGATGGAGGAGGAGGAGGAAGGAGCAGAGCTCAATGGCAGCAGCCAGCTGCCTCACAGCCTCCACCTCCTCCTTGCTTAACCCCACACCAACTACTCATTGCCCTCTCCCTGAGGTAGGACAGGGCTGGGCATGTTTCCCTTTGCTGCCAGGCAGGTCATCCTGCTTCCTTGAACTGACCTCTACAAAACTGCTGTCAACAGTACCATTCCCTCACCTCTGCAAATACATCATTTGCTGAACTCTCAAACTTCCTTGACTGTCACCATGACCTGAACTCAAAAAAAAAAAAAAAAAAAAAAAAAAAAAAAAAAAATCACAGCACACATTAAGGGATACTTACAACCTGCAGACTCAGCAACATGCTGAGGATAACATCAGTACAGTAACTCACCACAGAACACTGCACAGCACAACTGGAAACGATTATCATTAGGAGACAAGTTACAAAGCTGACTAATCAAACCTGACACTGCTGCATTCCAGCTGTGAGAAGGGCCCACGATCAAGCCAATTTTAACATCAGCTGGGGTAGAGAGCTACAGTTTATATCAGTCTTAGCTCAAAACACCAAAGCTTGAGACAGTGCATGGCCCAAGTTAGGCAAAGCCAACAAAACAGAAATGTATCCGGGGCTCATCGTCATCATGAGCATGCTTTAGAAGAGGGAGACGCAAGGTATTCAGTCACTGTTAATTACAACAGACTTTCATTCTGCAGCAAAAGCTGACATTTCATCAATATTTGGTCCTGAAATGTATTACACCCAACAGGAGAAGATTCCTGAGCACAAGCACAAAAAATTGTAAGGAGGACAGAATGGGTGCAAGCCATAAGGACCAATTTCAAATGAAGCTTTCTGCATCAGGTCAGCTGTTCTAAGATTCACTGATGCCAATACCCGTGAAGTACAAACACACACCCACGGCCGTACTAGGAAGATGACAGTTCTGTACCTGAAGGCATACGTCTTCTGATGCCAACTCAGCTGTCCCCGGATGCTGTAGGCAATAGTTGTGACAAACTCCCCACCCAGGCCAAGCTCTGAGCACAGCTTCAAGGCAAACTTCTCCGGCGAATTCTCCTTCTCTGACATGTCCCACTCAAACTGGTCTACGAGGGAGATGTTCCCTACATGGATGTTTAGCTGGAGACAAGGGACAAAACATGTCATTTGTTTCCATTCTCACAATAGTTTGTCAAAGGTCATTCAACTGAGGAGACAGAGGCTGGAGAAGCAGAGTAGTAACTCCTAGTTCACTGTATCTGCAGAGCTCTTTAACTGAATTCTTAATTCCAGTAGCATGAAGACAACTTGGCTTTGCTCACCAAGGTTCAGTTCTTCCAAAAGAACATGACAATGCTTTAACTGAACTATTTCATCATCTCAGGGGCTGCTAGCACATGAATGTTTAATAATCTGCCACCTTGGTTCTGTTCTCAATACAAAGGACAAAATGCAATCTGGACACAGAACTGGAATTAAGAGCTCCTTTGCCCCGAGGGAAGCCTTTGTACTCTTACTCCACCATAACATAACTAGACAAACCCAAATGGTTCAGCTCTCTGTATTACCTTAATAATAACTCGTTGGTCTGACTGATCTTCTAGGATACTGTCAGTTGGGTACGACTCGATCTGTTGTCGGATGGCAGAGGCAATAGCAGGGACAAAGGTCAGAGGATTCAAATCCAGGTCATCGCAAAGAATCTCAGAGAACATTTCTGGGGTCATTAGCTTTTCTGATACAGAACAAGAACGAACAGACACCGTTAACTTTCTCAGAAATCAATGTCTGCCACTTACAGAATGCACAAAATTAATCCCACAGTGTGACAAAGGGAATTCCAAATGCATCACCTTTTGTATCAGGTTTGTAAGGACAAGCACACCAACATAGGGACTTAAAGCCTTCTTTACTTGCTCCACAGAGACAATGTAGCTATGGTCTAATAATCCACATACATAAAGGAGCCATATACATTAACTGTTCTGTATTTAAAGTATCTCAGCTAACAGAATAGTCTTGGACCACTGAGCTGATGAACTGGGTCAGGAGAATATGCCAGTTAAACTCTTCAGAATACACGTGTCCAGGAATGACTGCAACCCATGGAAGTGGCAGAGCATTCACCAAGAGACATGAGAGCTGAATACAGTCCAAAGCGGGAGAGCTTTAAAGCTTTGTGTATATGGGGCAAGGACATGCACACTCATGCTTGCTCTTTCTTCATATTTGGTGATGGATACAACTATCTCTCTCCAGCCTCATGAAACTCTCCTTCCTACATACCATTCATGTTCCACGTAAACGCATCTCTGAGTTTCTGCCCATCAATTTCCATATCAAGCCTGATTGGAACCAGAACCTCCGGCTGGGATGCATTCTCATGGATCACTGCTGGGTCATGGTCATCAAAGCTAATACGAAGAGCAACAACACAGTACATGCAACTAGCACATCTGGCATACATAGAGGGACGGCAATGTTTGTTGGAAGCAATCCCCACACTACAAGTCCCCGATCAGTCTTTTGACGGACTCCTCAATGCAAGCTTACAGGCCTGTGGCAGCCAAAAGTTTATCACCTTTTATTACATCTATCATAATACATTCCTGCAAATAAAACAAGGAAGCTTTCCAGGATTACATTTATCTTGGTGTCCTCAACTTTTATAATAGAAAATAAAAGTTAGTCATGAGCCACAGCAGCATTTTCCATTAAATATATTAGATCAAAGTTACTGGAATATGTCAGTGAGAGGCAGCCTGTCCTTCACAGAGAGGGTTTGCAGGCTGCTCAAATGACAACTGCTCAGCACATCAACGGAAAGTAGAAGGAACTCATCATGAAAAGAATGAACCATTTTCCTGACAAAAGGAAAGCCTCCTGTCTGAGCCATGGCTGGCCACTCTAAGGAAGAGCCTCAAGACATACAGTTTAACTAAGAACCTCCAAATTAGCGACCGGTAGGTCTTTTGTCGGTTAGAGATAAATCACAGCATTATATTAACTCATCAGCACTACCCCAGCAGCATGTCATTTTGGTAACAGTTTCCACTTTTCAGAAGCAGGAAGCTGTCTTACCACAGAGGGAATGTTCTCTTCTTATCCCTGCCCATGCGATTTCTGTTAATTGTTGTTGAGCATGGCACTGCATCCAGGTGATGAGAGCTGTTGGGCAGGGTTGGCACCCACTGGTTGTTCCTCTTTGCCTTCTGTTCTCTAAAGAAGGAGACTGCATGTTAAACTGCAGACCCTGAGCACCACTGCTGCTACTGAAGGAATGGTATCATTTTAAGCTTCAATGAGCTCCTGCTATTTTCTTCTGGAACCCTCAATAATATTGTTCCACTGAGAACCCATGTTCCACACTAGCCTCTGGGAAGCCTATTCTCCAGCTCACAATTATTCACCAGATATGAATCCAGGTGCACCATTATAAATACTAGGTTCGTACTTGGATGTTCTATCTATACTTTATAAAAGGACTGCTGAGAAACACAAGGTCTCCAGAAGACAGTACGTGCAGAGAGTGTGTTCTGCAAAACATCTGTTACAGCTGGAATGCAGTAATTGCAAGATGAGCTGTATCATCAAACACTTATGTTTTTCTTCCTGTTGTATGTGGGCAGTACCCAGTCCTTACACTCTGGAGATCTTCATTTGCCCAACACTGCAAACGACTGTTAGCACAGACTGGCAAGCACTCCCCTGCACAATGGCCTGAGTTTATGCAATTTCTTGTGCTTCCTGCCCAAGCTGACATCTTCCAGGCAGCTCTGTTCTGATCTTGGCCCTCACCGACACTGGTTACCTGAGGTAGGTAGGAGGTTCTGTGCTGATAGACACCGCCTTGTATTTCTCATCATTTCCATCCAAGATCTCTTCCACTTCAGAGGCCTTTAACAGTGTCACGCTAGTGGCTAATGTTGTATAGCCATGATCTATTACCAGGAAAGATGCCAATAATTAACATAGAAAAGTACTACATAGCAATGTAGCATTAATAGACTGCATAGTGAAGAGCCCTCCCTGATGCTACAGGAGGGACTAAAATAGGTTACCAAGTGGTACAAGTGTGTGCCCCAAAAGTCCTTTAGGCTTCATTTATCTTCTCATAGACATTTAATTTTCAAGAAAGGTTTTGACACAGCATTTTGTACACATGGGATAAAAGGATATGACAAAACTTTCCACTGTCATTTCTGAGCTGCCAGAAGCCTCCACCCTCCCTCACACACCAGGATGCTCTGCTGCTGGGGTAGATTACTTGCACTGGAGTGACCAGAAGCCCAGCCACAGTGCCTGGCACTAAAGAAATATAATCAAGTTTTGACATCAGGACAGCAGGAATAAACGTGACTTTCTTGGGAGCAGGGGTGAAATGTCTTAGTTAATACGTAGCAATCCTCACCACATTGCCTAGAAAAGAAATACAATTCACAAGACAAAAGCAGTATGACACCCTGGAATGGTCACGTAGTGATAGAGCCAAGATTTGCAAAAGGCATCAATATCTCTTTACCTTGTACAGCTACCTTGCTTATACTCTATTAAAAACATCTTTCATTTGGACTAAGTCAAGACACAGGGAGGGTTAGAATTATATGACCTTCCCTCAGGTACTACTACTGGATGAACCTCATTCTTCCAGGGTGCAACTTATTTACAGACTCAAGTAAGTTTCATAACAGAAATTATCAAAGATGGAAACAAACACTACAAAAACGAAACTTCAGAAAAAAGTAGCCCTTAAATCCTCATAATTATTAGATGAACTTTAAATCCAACATGCTTTTACTTAAGGAGAGGAAGAGAAGAAAAATTCTTTCCTACCCTGAGTTGCCCTTTGCAATCACATGATTTAGCCCTGCACACCTACATCTGCCAAAATGATGTAAAGTCTCTTCCACAGCTTTCTGGGAGGAAAAGCCCAGAAAAAAAAAAAATCCTCAGTGGACTTAAAAGTTGGAAACAGGAAGTCAATGATCAACAGAAAAGCTGATAAGACTTGGGAAAGGGGGAGAAACCTCAGGACAGCTCTTGCCGAATTAGAGAGACCACCTGCATTTGAGAGTCCCATTAGGGTTCTGAGAAAGAAGAGTTAAGCATGTGATCAGGATGCACAATTAGGGCAACCACAGGGAGAGATCAGAGGAAGAGGATTAGACATTAATATATATTGTAATAGCACCAAAGGTCACAGACGAGATTCTTCCTCTAGCACAGCTAAGAATAACAAGCGGATAAGACTTACATCTTCTGGGACTGTGAGACCGCTGATTTTCTGTTGGGGGGAAAAAAAAAAAAAAAAGAAAACAAAGCAACAGGTCAGCAGGATACTTGGAGGAAAGAGACATAAGTCCAGAATGAACCATTTATTTTTATTATGCTTTAGTCTAAAGAGTGTACAAGTCACGTTGCTAAGAAATTTAACTGCTTGTTATTAGTCCCCCACCAAAAATAATACTGAGGCAGCTGTATTCTCACTGTGGCAGTCACATCAGTGGCAATACACAATAAATTCTGGGAGGCATAAACATTCAGTCCCTGCAAAAAGCAGTTACACAAAACCACGCATTTTCAATGGAGCATACTTGCAACATTCCTGCCTATTTGACAGAAGAGACAAAGACGCCCCTCTTTGCCTGTAAAAATCTCTTCTGAAATACAGTATTGATTTTCAGAAGTGGCTTTTGCTTTGTGATGAATGCAGCCAACCCCAGGAAAGCCATGATGGAGGTTTCCATTTTAGAACATTTTTGATCAGTTGATGTTTGTTGCCAGGCTGAACCAGAAGCTACCAGTGCCACCACTGCAGAGTGCTCCATCACTGGGGCAATCTGAAGTGATTCGCACAGCCCTCAAGGTACAAAGTCTCTGAATCGCCAGAGACAGTTTTTCAAGGCAAGTTTCAGATAAACGTTACTGGGAACGTTTACTCATCTTCTCACCGTGTGAAGAGGCCACTATCTTCTTCCTTTCTTCCACTGTGGCTAGTCGCCTCCAGAGCGAGGGATATCTCTTGTAGAGGGAACCCCGAAACATACGTAAGTAGTTCCCCACCTACAAAAGAAAAGTGGAGACGTGGCCTAGTGTTCCTGTATGGCCTGGTATTCCATTTAGGAGATTTTTAGCAGAAGATGAAACAAATTCAGCTCTTTGTAATGATAAGAGGGACCTCCTAAGAGGGGTCTTTTTTGTTGTTTTTCATGATAGACTGACTGCACTGGGTCTGGCATCATATACCGCCGCAATTTTTGCAGCAATAGAGAAAACAAAGTTTTTATCAGCACTTATTTCACTAGTCTGATACGAAAAAACTCCCATCCGTTGACAATAAACCATTTAGTGGGAAAAACCCTCCATTTTCATGTATTTTTGAACAACCTAATCTTTCTTTACTTCAATTTGTTTCAATGCACAATGCTCAATAGGAATTAAATCAAACCAGATACCCAGATCTCCGACAGTTACCATTGTTACTTTGAACGCCTGTGCCATCTAGACTTTGCTCGAATACAGCAAATGCCCAGAGACTCGTATTTTGTTTTAAATCCTTTGAACGTGGAAAACGTGATCACTGCCAATAATCCTCTTTCAAATTTACTGAACATCTGTAAAGCAGTTCCATTCTTCCTGGCACAAGATCCTTACCTGTGCTGAAGGCTACTGCAGGACTTGCTGAACAACAGAACTATTTCTAGACTCTAAAATCAATTTTTAAGACTGGCAGTAGTACACTGGCAGACTGCCACACAATAAGGTCTTTATTCTTTGTTTGACAAGACTCATTTTGATCTTAACATCTACTTCCAGGTAATTTTTAATCGTATCTGTTGCTCTACAGTGCTCATCAATGGACAGAAACTAATGATAGATAAAAAAGGCAACCCTTTTCCTCCTTCCATGTGTCTGGTACGGCAGCCTCACAGATTAGCTGACTGCGGTTACAGATCTTCTTTCAAATCTTAATTTCACATGAGAGCGTGAAGGGACTTCAGCCACTGCTCAACCTATACAGCTGGCAATTTAACTTACCCAATATTTCCTTTTTCGCATCAAGTGGGGGGCTAAAACATTTTTTTCCAGTTTCCAACTGTGGTCACTTCCCTGGTGCTGAAGCACCAATGTTTCTTGCTTCAGTAAGGCTCATCTTCAGGGAGGCAGAGCAGCCTCTCAGCGTGAGAGAACGGTGTCAGCATATACGCTGGGTGCTAAAATGCTGCACCCTGCCATGTGTTGGCAAGACTCATTTGCACAAGGCTGAAGGAGCCGCGCTGGCTGATTTTGGTGTTGTTCCTAAGCACAAAGGCCTAGATGCGGACTTAATTACCTCACAACACGTGAAATAATCCAAAACTCCGAACAAACGTGCTACAAAAATTCCTAAGGTGAGTATGGGGGAGCGAGGCCTCAGGCTGCCATCAGGTGAGGACCCAGCCTCTACGTCCTCGTCGTGCGGGTCTCCAAGAGCCGCCCTTACTGGGAGCACTGGTCCCAGCACGGCTGAGGCTCTGGGGCAGAGCTCACCGTCCCCGTCCCCCCCAAGCAGAGCCCGGGCCCCCGCCGCGCCCGCAGGCGGGGAAGGGCCGAGGGGACCCGCAGGGGCTGGAAGGCCGCTGCCCCCCCCCACCCCCGACAGGCCTCCCCTCAGCCCCTTCCCCACCCCGAGCCCATCCCCCGACAGCTCCCCCGGCCCGGCCCGGCCCCCCGCTACCCCCGCAGCCTCCCCCCCGGGCCCCTCTATCCCGCCGCGGGGCCGCCGTTGATGCGCGGGGGCCGCACCTCGGAGCCGATCATGTAGAACTCGCCGTCCTCCTCCAGCTGGAACTTGACGGGCTTTTGCCCGAAGGTCTTGCTCAGCGCCATCATCATCATCGTGGCGGCGGGAGGGGGGCGGCGGGAGCGCCCGGCGTCCTGAGGGGGGGCCTGAGGCGGCGGCGGCGGCAGCGAGGGGAACGACGACGGGCGGCGCCGCGGCCTAGTCCAGCCGCCGCTCCGCGCATGCGCCGCCGCCGCGGCCCGCCCTCCCCCGGTCCCGCCTGAGGGGAGGATGGCGACGGGCGGGCAGCGCTTAGAAAAGAGGCGTTTTATTGGCGCGGGGCGGTACATAAATACAGAGAGTACTCGTACGGGGGGGCTGTACAGGCTCTACAAACATTTACAGCGGCGTTCGTGAGGAGGGGCCGGCACCGAGACCCCCGGGGTACAGGTCACACACCCCCCCCCCCCCCCCGCGGCCCCGCTCGCTGTCTCCAGCCGGTCACCCGGGTCGGGGAACGGCGAGGGGCGCGGGTGGGTCGGCGGGTGAAAAGGGAAGAAACCGGCCGCAGCCCCTTTGGGGTTTGGTTTTGGGGTTTTTTTTTGGTATAAGGTGATGTAGCAACGAGATTGTGCAAAGAGCTGGAGCGGGGCTGTCCGGTGTCAGCCGCCAGCCCTGGGCGTCCGGGCTGACTGGGAACACTGGTGCGAGACCGATCAGTGCAGTCGTGAGCAACCCAGGATGGGGAACCTGGCTCGGTATGAGCACAGGGAGCGAGGGGGCAGCGTCCAGCACTGGCACCCAGCACCGTGGAAGGAAGGGGGCCCCTTGTCTATGTACAAATCGGTATAAAACCCTAAGGCGTACTAGTGATACAACATAAAACCGGGAGTAGGGCTGTGGCAGGGTCCTGGCAGTCACCGCGGCAGCCCTGGTGAAGTGACCCTGGCAGCAGCCGCACGTCTGCGTTCCTCCGCAGGTACAGCCGGTGTCCTTCAAAGCCCCTGGCTAAGGCTAAGGGAGGCGTCTCGGTGGAAGCCCTCCTCCGAGGCCAACGTCTGGAGCAGCAAAGGGCTGCTGTTGTGAGCTATGTAAACGTAGGAAATGCCATCTGATCAGTTCTACAGGAGGGGGTCCGGGTTAATTAGGAGAGCGTGATCCCGATCCAGGCTGGCTTGATGGCTTTTGGGATGCTATTGCTAGAAGAGCGTGGCCACGTTAGGTGTTTAGTGGCCGCTCTTGCCTGCAAAGAACACGGCAGATGCTTTTACATTGATAACAACTGAAGCTGGGGCTGCTGGAACTGGACAGGAGCAAACTTTGTCACTTGTTGGGACAGACACCTGTTGTGTCAGATGCTGAGCCTGGAAGGAAGCCAGGAATGGCAGAGGGAACCCTCTGTGTGGCTGCTGGAGGTAAGGGCAATGAAAGGGGAGCGTGGAGGACACAGGCATCCCCCTCATCTGAAGGAGTTGGAGGAAGGTGTACAGCTGAAGAAGTCCTGGCTGATCTGGCGTGGGTAGCCCTCCAGTACTTTCACCTGGACTGGGTCAAACTTCCAGTAATCTCGACCTCTCAGGAAGTAGGCAAAACCTGTGGGTGAGAGAGGAAGGGTTAGAAGAGGCAGGGTTCACGCAGCTCGGAGCTCTTTCCTAGCATTTTGTCTAGCTGACACTGTAGCATGTGCAATACCAAAAGAGAGCCTGGAAGAGGCAGGAGATGCTGCTACGTTAATTTCATTGAACCCAGGCTTGTGGCTTACACTGACTGTTCTTTCACACTGTTTTGGTTTTGATGGGAGAAAAAACAGGATGGATTTTATTTTATACGCCTGGTGGTTTTAAATATGCTGTACCCATGTAGTGACCTGGCCCTGTGAGGGCAGAGGACGTCTAGAAGCTGAACAGGGCCTATGACAGGGAGCTTGTGAAGACCTGCCGCAGACCATCTGTTACTGTGGGGAAGTTGCCCTGGGATTTAGGCTCTGGAAGCAGCGGGGAGCCGTGCCACTGCATCCTTTGGGAGGAAAGAGGTAGCCACCACACCTGTCATCCCAAGCACGCTGGCTGTCCCCAGTGTTTCTGTGGCACTGTCATACTGTCTTCAGCATGGGGCACATCTGGGAGGACTAGGCAATACCAAAAGCAGCCTGTTCATTCAGGACAGCTGCCTAGGCTGAAGCATGCGCATCGTTTCTGCTGTCTTCTTGTCACTTTCTTTGTCAGGAGGGGTAACAGCTGGCTAGACTCTGTGTCCATTTCTTGGTCAGAAGTTTGAATTCTTTCTATCAGATACTTAACTGTTGATTATTGCAATGAATAATGATAAAACTTCTTACTTTTATGGGAGAAGCCTCAGTTCCCTACCCACTGGAGGGAGCTGCCCTTTTCTCTCTGCACTATATGGCATGTGCTATGGCTGGGAAGTGTCCACTACTACCAAATGTCTAAATCTGCCCAGTTCTTCCAGCTGGGCAGTGGTGTCACCCTAAGCACCCACCCCAGAGCAGGCCATGTCCCTGCTGGCACTGACCAAACTCATCCTGAAAAGCCGCGTCTATCTCTGGAGGGACGCCGCGCCAGTCAGCCATGGTGCGGGGGTAGATGTTGTCCACCTGGCGGGTGTGAGGGTTGAAGCGCCAGTAGTTGCCCCCACTGAAGATGTAGATCTTGTTCTTCTCAGCCCCCCACACCAGAGCTGCCTGCACAGGGGATGCAGGGAGTCCCAGCTCCACAGTCGGGGTGGGACCAGATACCCGTCTCTCACCATCATAAATCCAGTACTGAGAATCTGGCAAGGAGACAGAAAAGGGAGACTCGGGGTCAGAAGCTTTTTGGTGTCTGATAATTTGGCAGTGAACTGCACAACTGCAGCTGGTGCCTTGGCAGAGTTCCCAGGGAAAGCTGCGCCTGAGAGGCAAAAACCCCACCAGTGTCATGGACACTGTCACTGATGGGTGCCCAAAGTGCCATCAGTGCAAGGAGTTGACTTCCCACCTCAGTCCAACCTGGAGGGTGTCAGTGGTAGGACGAGGAGGACCATTTTAGCAGATGTCTTTTCTCCTATTTGTGAAAGTTATAATAAAAGACTTGGCTGGAGGAAGCAGCCTCTGCCCTGCAAACTCAGTGCTTGGAGGAGAACATATGTGGGCATGCACAGGCATAAAGGGGGCATGTGGCTGTAAAGGAGCAAGCTACAGAAATGAGGAAGAAATTACCAAGCTGAAACAGAGACTGGAAGCATATTTCCAGATTAGATTAAAATGGGAATCTCTCTAATTAGCCTACGGCATGTAATACTTTCCCCTTATCTCATTTTAACTCATGGTAGGAGCCTGCCAATTTTAGCACTGTAAGTCCTAGTGTGCAGGTCAGGTGCTAAGTAATCTGTTTATGCAGGAACACTGCCTGCAGAGCCACGTGGTGTGCTTAGTGGTACTCAGTCTCGCAGCACGCATACGGGGCATGCACACCCAAGGCAGCTGGGCACCCACGTCATTCTGCATCCCCGCTATTAAATTTACACTTGGAAACAGCACTAAGGAAAACAGTGGAGCTGAAACAGGGGTTGTTGCTGGTCTTGAACTCCAGAAGTGGCCAGGAGGAGGTTTGACTCCCTGCGGGTGACTGGTTTTTAATCCCCGTGGTGGCAGGAGGTTGCCTGGCTCTGCACACAAGCCCCCTGTAGGCTCACTCAGTCTGGGGGTACTACAGAAGCTCTGCATCCAGGCGTCGGAGGCGCAGAGAAGATGCTGTCCATCCCCTGAGCAGCGCCTCGGCGGCACAGGCTCAGGAGTTTCACAACCTGTGAAAGTATCTGGGACTGTCTTCTGGCACAGTGCTTCCAAGGACAGCTGGGGAGATGGAGCGAGCGTTTCCTTCCTCCTCCTCTGCAGCATTGCCAGGGCAGAGGCTCAAAACAAGTGTTTGTGTTCCAGAGGAGGAGAATGGGATATCATGGCTGTGTCTAAAATAGAAGTGACCCCTCCTTCTCTCTTCCTCCCCAATATCTGCTAAAAAGTCTAAACTAAACAGAGAAAGAAACAAATAGCAAGGATCACTGGATTGCTGAGGA
This sequence comes from Buteo buteo, assembly GCF_964188355.1. Classification (NCBI taxonomy): domain Eukaryota; kingdom Metazoa; phylum Chordata; class Aves; order Accipitriformes; family Accipitridae; genus Buteo; species Buteo buteo. The sequence goes on along the minus strand of NC_134181.1, from coordinate 38,514,301 downwards.
TGCCCAGAAGGTTTTTTCTCCCAGGAACTTGTTGGGTCCTGAATACCCCTCAGTAAAGAAGACGTATTTCTGAGCTGTCTGATCCCAGTCCAGCTCTTACCTTGGAAAAACCAGATATTGCCCAGAGGGTCCTCGAAGGTGGCATCGACAGAGCTGGGGATCCCCTGCCAGTGGCGGGAGGCCAGGGCTGGGTACCCATCCTGCAGCTTTCCAGCTCGGAGCCGCCACACATAGCGGGACTTGAAGAAGAACAGCTCCCCTCGGATGGTGGACGCGGCTTCGAAAGCTGTGTCGCAGGCATCAGGCTGCACAGACTGCCAAAGCACGGTCGGTCAGGTGCTTGGACTTGTGGGAGCCCCCCCTTACCCAGGCTGGGTTCCACAGACGAGAAGTCCCTGCGCCCAGCCGTTTACCCTGCACCGCACTTGGCCACCCTCACTTTGAGCCCACAGAAGGGCCATACATCCTCCTGATGTCTCATCAGCAAAGCCTGCTAACACCCTCCGCTCCTGGCAGCAGAATCTTTTCCTAAATGCTGTTTAAATCCAGCCCGTTCCTAAGGGATGCTGCTCGGAAGAAGACCTCCCAGGCACGGTTAGGCAGAAGGAGGTTTCAACAGCAGCATCCCCTGCCCTCTGGCATCTACAGCACTCGCTTCAGGCATGGCCTGGCCAAACAGCTCCAGGGCTGCAAAACTCTGTGGGTCGCTAATGCAACTGTCTGGCTTTCAGCTAGTTTTGGTTGGGTATGTGCTGCCCAAAGATCCCCTCCCCGCACATCCCAGGCTGGCTGGCAGTGTCAGCCATGGGGTCCAGACCTGGGCTCAGCAGCGTGCGTGGAAGGCACAGGCACCAAACCATGTGTAAGCCTGCTGCTGGCCTCCTGGTGAGGACAGTCCTAGCCGTGGTGTTAGAAGAGGACACGGACAAGCTGTTGACTCACCTCCATGTTGGTGATCTCATTCGTTTCAAGGTCTGGCTGGGGCGGCTCTGCTGGCTGAGTTGGGGTTGGGTCGGGATCCAGTTTGGGTTTCCCATAGAGGTACTGGATACCTTGCTTGTCATCCTCACTCAGGCTTAGTGGGTAGCGGAAGATGTAGAAAGGAGACATGAGTGACTTGGAGACAGCTGTGTGCTGCAGGCCCAGGACATGGCCAAACTCATGAGCAGCCACTTGGAGAAGGTCAGTGCCTGCAAAGGGAAAAGATGGAAGTTGCTTTTGCCTGCTTGTGTGGGGGACACCTGCCGCCTAGGCTCACTTCTACCAATTATCAGCCACTGACAATGCACTGAGGTATGTTGTAGGAGCCTAATATGAGGAAAGAGAAATCTGTCTTGACTACAGTGCTCACAGGTTGTTATTCCCAGGGTTTTCCTGGAGCACTCTGAGTGAATTCATACACTGAGGTAGTACTAGCCTGGGCATGTTGGTAATTTGTAATTCTGTCGCCAGGGGCTTCTGTACCCCACCAGCTATCAGGAAGAAAAGGGTTTTCTGTGTGCTTTTGGGTAGAAGAAATTTGCACGGGGAGGAAGTCTGGCCCATAGAAGTAGATGTCGGAGTGGTAAGGTTAGATTTTGTCCACCCAGCCTTGCAGCAGTTGTTGGCTACAGCAGCAGCGTATCAGGTCCCACTTAGATCACATCCACTGTGGAAGATACCTGTGTCAGTGAGGATTAAAACTTGCTAATGGCCATTGTCACACAGACAGCAGAGGGAGCTCCTTTATTGTTTGTGTGTGGACTGTAGCAAGGAGGTGATATTTAGAAATAAAGCCATAAAAAATTATCCAATGTCAAGGCCTGGGCCACCTTCACCAGACTCAAGTAGATTTATGGGAGATCACATTTTAGGAATACATGACCTTGGAGCAACTAGAAAAGGAGAGGGGAAAAGTTGATTTCAGTATGCAAAAATGTGTCATTTGGCAGGTGTTGTATAGCTTCCAATGGATCATTTTTGAAGTTGATGAATTTCAGGGAAAGCTAGAAGAGAGGCATGTTAAGCAGCGAAGCTTCTGAGCGGGGCTGGTTGTTGACAAGTCCCAGCGTATTCGTTCACTTTCCCTCAGCCAGAAATCCTCCAAGCTGCAGCCCAAGTGATGAGAAGGGCAGGGATGTGAGTCAGCCAGCCTCGCTGCTCCAAGCAGGATTTCCCTGCTGGCTCCAGGGGAGCAGGTCACTTCTCAGCACTGGGACAGGATGGAATGGGACGGGACAGGACAGGGAGGGATGCAGCTGGGAGGAACACCTGGGAAGGGCAGAGGGGAAGGTGAGCCCCTGTCTTCCTCTGCTGGTCAGCTTTACGTTGAAGCGATGAATTTGCACAGCACTGACTCAATTAAATCGACACATCTAGGTCAGCTGAGAAAGTGGGATTTCTATGTCAGTGATTTATTACAAACTTTCAGACACTTCTGTTTAGCTTGGCAGACTCCTCACTCAATGCTTTCCAGTGTTGGCAGATCAGCTGTGCTATTGTCAGATTCTCTGGGGAAGGTGAACAACAGCACGCCTGAAGGAGCTGTGCTGGGCAACATCACTGCTGGGCAGCATCACTGTGTCCCTCACAGAAGGTCCTCCACGTGGAGTCCTGCTTCTTGCACGGCTCTGGGGTGACCCCAGGGCACACCTTAGCCCTCCTTGTACTTCTGCTCTCCCGTCTGTAAAATGAGGCTAAGGATTTCCCCATCTCACTGAGAGCTGAGTCAAGGATTTATCCATGTTTGTATTGTAAAGCTCTTTTCAGCATATTAAATGGCAATTAGCTGCAAAGAGCTTTTACAACATTTACTTATGGAAGACATAGAGGAGGAAAAAAAGGCCATGGAATAGGGCTGGATTCTGACGGGAACTGGCATCCATTTTCAGTTCCTGGTTTGCCTCCAACACTGTCTCTGTGGGAGAATGTAGGAAATTCTTCAACAACACAGGCAGCCCCAACAGAGGGTGAAAAATGGCAGAGCCCACCTTTCTCTCAAGAGCAGAAACACTTCTGCAGATAGGTCTGGTGCTCTCTGGTTCTTGTTTTGGGTCAGCATGAGCGGGGTTGGAGACATAGCGGTCCTGTGCCCGACACAGAGACTCAAGTTGGCGTACAGCTGACAATGACGTGGACTTTGGGGGAGCCCATCTGAGCCCTGAACATGGCAAAATGTTTGGGAAACCCCAGAGAGGCAGCGGTTTAACTTGGGCTTTGTGATTGTTTCTTCGTCCCTGTAGATAAACTGGGAAGGAGGAGGAGGGGCTGACCTGGGTTAATTTTGGTGGGTCTTGCAGAAACTGATGCTTTGGGCACTGATCCAGATGGTCCCAGGCAGTACTGCAGTATCTCATGAGATACTGTGACACCAGACCCTGAGTGCCCAAGCAGAGAGCTACCAGCTTGGATCTATTATTAGCAAAAAGAAAAAAAAAAGAAAAAAAGAGTCTTCACTCGATGTGGTGTTGTTTATGGTCAGAGCATTCCCAGGCTACGGGGACAGAGCTGGAGCCTGGGTGGTTTCCCTTTATGGACTTGTTTGAGGGCAGATGGTGAACAGTGCTTGCAGGGACTGGGGCTGAGGCTGTCCTTTGGAAGACAACCGTGTCACCCAGTGCTTGAGCCTCAGTTTTCCTTCATCCTTCCCTTGCTTTATTTCTAATGGCTCCTGCCAATGCTGGGTGCAATTCCCAAGTGGCAGGGCACATAGCTGGGCAGAGGAGCCGTGTCTCTTTCTTTCCCCACAAAAGGGGAGCCCACCAGGCAGCCAGGGTCCTGGTTGCTGGACACTGGCTTTGATGTGGCTGAAAGATGACAAGGAAAGACTTCAATACTAACAGTAGGCTTTTAAGTGGTGGGAGGCAACAATGCACACCACAAAAATGATTGTTGCCTCTCAGTTTTACAGGGCCCCTGTTCACATCACAACGGAATAATTTCAAAGCACACTGATAAGCATCCTGGAGCGTCCACAGCTCCCCTTGAAACAGTACCGTACCCAGGTTGTTCCCAATCGTCCAGGTCTCATCATAGTCAAAATGGACATCTCCCTCCCGGTGTGTCTTGGGGAAGAACGCGTGTGCCAGGATTCCTCCGGGCCCGTCAAAAGGCAAGTTGTCTCCATGCCAGTACCTGGAGGGAAGACACGTTGCACCTCAGACAAACAGTCACGTACCTCCAGTGAACAGCATTGTATGGCCGAAGGTGGGGAGCAACTGCGAGGGGACAGCAGCTTTCACTCCCATCCCAAGTTCATCCCACCAGTCCAGATCAACTGCTCGGAGCCCTTCTGATTGCCACAAACCCACTTCTGAGGAAGCAGAGCTTGATCACACCAAGCATTGAGGAAGCAGAGCTGAGCTTGGTCACGCCAAGCCCTGGGGAGTTCGTATGTTTTCTCAGGGATGTTTCTCTCCTCCCCCTGTTCAGCTTCCAGCCCAAAGCTGATCATGGAGCCTAAAGAATTAAGGAGATGACTGCTCAAGCCAAGATTAAGTCAACATAGCTGGGTGGTGGGGGGATGCGGAGGGGCAGCCGGCAGCGAGTCCAGCCAAACCCTCAGGTTCTCACTCAAGCCAAGCCCACTGTTGAGTAATGAAGGTAACCCACGAGAGACATGGCCACTTTAGAGAGCTGAAGGAGGCACAGGCAAATACACAGCATGCAAATTGCATCACTGCTTGGACGGTCTCCACTGCCTTTATTAGTTCTGTGCAAACACGCAGCAGAGGGAAGTCTTTGCCCCCATGCGTATTTTGCCAAAAGTAAATTTCAGGCCAAGAGCCAAGATTCATTTAACCAAGAAACTGTATTTGTCTTTGGGCAGACAGTTACGTTGTTCAGTCAAGGGACAGGATGGAGGACCTGAAGATGGAAAGTCAAAACAAACGCTTAGGAAAACAGTCTGTGGGCAGAGAAACGTAAATATACCAGGAAAATTAATGAATGATCAGTAACAGTACTGTGCACCGCCAGCATGGAACAGCTGCACTTACACCAAGCAGCCCACAACTGACAAAAAAAAACAAACCCCAAAACATCCGTGTCTGAAAGCAGAAGTGAACCTCCATTTAAGTGCCTAACTTGTGTGCTGGCAGTTCTCTGCTCTGGTTAGAGGCTTGGGGTCTTCCGTGGGAGGTTGCTTCTCTGTCTGGGAGGAGGGTGCTGCTGCCCACCATGCTCACCTTGTGAAATCGATGACGATGTCAGCCCGTCCCTCCTGCACCTCAGTGAAGGTCAGTGGGGTCACGTCACTCCACACTTTCAAAGCTTCCTCGATGGTCCTTCTCACTTTAGCTTTTACAAGTTGCCACGGGAACCTGATAATTCTGAAAGGCAACAGACACTGGATGAGGAGAGCATCAGCCGCTGTCCCATGGACACTGCTGTCGTGAAGACGCTAGCTGTAGGATCAACGTCACTAGGGCTGCCACTCTCTCTCAGCACCAGAACATTTCCAATCCATACAAGCACTGCCCCGGCACCCTCTTCCAAGCAACATGTGCAGCAGATAAATGCCATTAGTGTTGAAACCCTCTGGCTGGTGGGCCCAGAGGTGAGCTCTCTGGAGAGCTTTACAGATCTGTGTTTTCCTGAAGTGCTGCAGCATTTCCCAGGTCTGTCTCCTGTGGGTCCACCCCCAGAGAGGTGCCTGGGAGTGGTGTGATGTGATTTCTCCTCCTTAATCTCTGCATTTTTTGCCCCTGGAAACCTGGGCTCACTCAGAGCAGCTGCTGCCTCTTCTGCCCTCCTATAACATAAGCAGGCTGTAAGGTCTGCCACAGATGGAGCTTTCTTTCCCTTCCATTAACAGTGTTGGTGTGTGCTCATCTCTGCTGTGTTTCTTTCTTTAACATTGTTGACCAAAAAAAAAACAAAGAAGCCTTTCTGTTATCTACAGGCCCCTAACACTACGAGGAACTGTCTCCTGCATTTAATTAAACAGAAGATGATTTACATGCTGTCAAGGTCCATACAAGTGTGCTCACTTCTCCACTCATGCCCCTGTGGGCAACTGGGGAGGCAGCACAACCCTCCCGCAAGCCTGTTGAGCAGATTTGCAATTGAGAATGTGCGGGGTGATTTGGGCAAAACTTTAAACTGAAGTCGTGTTTATGGGAACATCAATAACGGCTGAATAAAAAGGTCTTTTTAAAATAAACTGTGAGGTGAGCCCACAGCAGGGTGGCTGTAGGGGCAAAGGTACAGCACGAGAGGACTGGTGTTGGAGGCTCGGCTCGGCACGTGTCAGGGGTTTGATGTAAGGAAGCGATTCTATGTGCACGGGGGTGTTGATGCGGGACTGAGTGAGGGGTGATGCAATGGCGGTGCAGAATGCGTTTGGGCAGGAGTGGGTGGGCAGCTGTGTTTATGGGAGGGTGTGCATGAGGGGATGTGGAGGTGCTGGGTACGACTCTGCTGGTGGTTCAGCATGTGGCTCCCCTGCCCCCTGGCTGCCCTCCAGCTTTTATGGTCACATCACAGCGTGCCGCGCTCCAGGGAACGTCAGACTGAGAGGTTTGGGGAGGGAGAAGCAAACCAGCCTGACTCCCGTTTTCGGGCCTCTCTTACTTGTAGGTGAGATCGGTCTTGTCCCAGCGTCCGCCGGAGAGGACAAACCGCTTCTGCCGGTTCCGCCCGTTCTGGCCGTCTGGCAACACGGGGAGGTCCGGCACGCCGCAGCGGGGTGGGTTCCAGCGTGCCACCTGCTCATCCGCACCCCCGGGGAAGCCCTTGGCAGGCACACCGGTCCCCACAGCATTCACCAAGGAAGACAGCCAAGGACTCTGCTCCTTCCAGGTGTGATGCTTTCGAGACATGTCCTAAAAGGGAAAAGCAAAGCCATGACTTCAGTGTCTGGGAAGAGACATCCTGATGCAGAGCGGTGAACATCTGCCCACAGCAGTCCTGCAGTGGTGAGTTCCTCTGCCTGGGGCTGTTCCCCCACTGCTAGGGCACCAACTGCTCCCCACAAACATCCTCTGTTCCCTGGGCTCTGCTGCTCCGAGGCCAGGTCGCACCTGGGAGGCACTGTGTCATGCCATGGCACCCCCTAAGCACTGGGCTATTTTTGGTCCGCTTTTCCTTGGCGGCTGGCCGGCAGGAAATGCTTTTGCAAGCAGTGGATGAGAACCAGACCCTTCAAGAACAAAACAAATCACTAGGGAGAAAATTCTCCCCCTTTGCCCCAAATCCTTTATTCCCTCCTGGCCCTGGGTAGAGGTGATGTTAATGGGAGGAAGCCTTTAGTTCCCAGCACACAGTTGTGCTCCCTGCTGTTGCTTCCATGGTGTCCCCTTGCTGTCCTGGCATGGTGAGCAGGCTCTCAGCATGGCTAGGGGACATCACAAGCTGGAGAGCAGGACACATGGGCCTGGGGAGTGACTTAGCCCAGCCCATGGGGCAGAGAGCAGCAGTGACTGTCCCTGCAGCCCCTGTCACTGCCTGAGGTCACCGATTCTGCAGAGTGAGGCACAGGACCATACGCCCCTGCCTCGCTGTGCCTGTGACTCTGCTTGGGGATAAGATCACCTGGGCTCTCGCACACTTAGTTGGAAAAGCACGGTTCCTCTTGGCAATGTAAATTAATGCTGATTAGCTGCCTTCCATTGGTTTCCCACCTGACAGCAGGACTATGGGGCCACCATGACATGACCCAAGCGTAATCCCCAACCTGCTGTGAGGCATGTGGGGTGAGAGACGCTTGGTCCCTGCATCACCATGCAAGCCAGAGGACCAAATGCGGACTTTTTTGCATGATTCTGTGCAGGCAAATTTAAAGGTGTTTGAGCAGCAGGAGGAGCTGAGATGCAGCAGTGATGCATCTCTACTCAGACTGGCAGGCTCTGTCCCACAGGGCTCCAGGGCTTTAGGGGTCCCCTTCCTTCCCCTGCAAAGAGCTGCCTTCTTCCAGGCCAGCTCTCCTGGCTGCCCTGCCGGGGACACAAAGGTCAGGATGGCATGATGCCAGAGCTGCCATGATGCCGTGTAATCCGCGTGCTGCCGCCACTCTGTTCCCTACAATGAGCCCATTCATGCAGGCTGGAATGAAGTGTGAAGCCCTTGGCATTAATTCCGCTACTGAGCTCCCAACTCTGCAGTGGCCCTGTGCCTCTGAGCGATGCACAGATGGAAAAAGGAGCAAGGGAGGTCACACAAGGTGCAGTTTAGGTGTCCGGCTTTACGTGTGTCTGTCACCACTCCAGCCTGCCGGCTTGTCTTCCCCAGCCAGACGGACAACCTTGGTGGCTTGGCACCTGCCAGCCTTTGCCTTAGAAACCATCAACCCAATCCTGGTGTCCCAGTGCACTTTCACACACCACAGGAACTGCACCATCAACAGATGCAAAGAGAGAAAGTCATTTTACATCCTGAAGAGCAAAGCTTACCCAAGCCACCAGCCATGGCACTAAGAATCCATCCAGTGTTTTAGTGGAAGGATGGAGTACTTGCTGGCCTGTCCCAGGGGAGTCTGCAGCAGGCTTCTCCTGCTGAATGCTGGAGCCCTGCCCGGTCAGAGGTACCTGTCTCTCTAAGAGGAGCTCTCTGCGAGCTGCCTGACACCCTGCCTGAGCTGGCAGCTAGCATCTGTGAAGGACAGCTGGCAGGAGGAGCTGATAAGGTTCATGTCCTGGCCAACACCTTGCTCCCAGCCCTGATGAGACCCTCTGCCAAGCATATAACGGCAGCTGTGTCACCAAAGCCCAGCCTGGGGGGCCACTTGGTTCCTTGCTCCTGGGTGCGCTCAAGAGCACCCACTGCCACCAGAGGCAGGTCCTGTTGCCCGAGGACATGGGGTGATGAATGTGTCTGGTTTCCCAGGACCAGGAGGTGCAGGACAGCTGCTACAAGGCACATGGGGAGAGTAGAGATGGACCCTGGGGAGAGCCCTTGCTGTGGAACTGGGAGCACTGGGAAACCCTCAGGAGTTGCCCAGGTAGGTGAGCAGGCTGAGGCTGTCCCAGATGGGCTTGCTGCTGGTTTTTTGTCTTGCCTATGCGCGCGCGCGCACACACACACCCCCACACCCTGCCCCGGTCTCCTGGGAAGGCCAGTTGTTGCCTTACCAGCTGGAGGCACTGGCATAAACTGGAAATTATCACTTTGCTCCAAGCAGGAGCAGAGAGAGGAGGAACTGCCTGTTTTCTTCTGGCCCCAAGGGATTCCATGTTCAGAGGCAGACCAGAGGTAGGTTTTCTCTCTCCTCTTTGGTTACCTCAAGGCCACTGGCCTGAATCCCAGCTTCCAGCCATCCAAACCCCACCCTGCCTTAGGCAGGAGCCTCCCTGCTCCTGCCCGCCTGCCCTCTGCTGAGACTGGGCCCTGGGAGGGGACACAGCGTGACCCTGCGAACGGCAGTGGGTGGAAGCAGGAGGCAAGACCTGCCCTGCTGCCCCGTGTGCTCAGGGTGCCCCTAGACAAACAGTGAGTCTCTCCCTGTCGTCACTGCACCGACATTAGCACCATGGCAGGAAAGGGCTGGAAAATGCCACTGCAGGCACAGCCAGCAAGGGGAAATGTGACGGGCAGAAACTACTTGCCAAACAATGCTCAGGAGACACGTCAGGCTAGAGATTTCGGTCTCCTTGGCTGGACACACCTCGCTGCAGGCACTTCCCAAGGCTTAGATAATGTGTCCTCTCGTGTCCTCTTGCTAAGGTTGCATCCTTCCCACGCAGCACTGAAGCCAGCGTCTCCTGGGGAGATCCTGCTTTGTTCTCCCGAGCTGTGGTATAATGCCCCAACTGTATGCTTAGGAGTTTGCTTAGGGCTGTGCTGCTGCTGAAGCTAGTACAGATCTGTGAAGAGAGGATGAGGAGGGCACTGGCTGCTGGGTAACGGATCGGATCTCGGATTGGGGCATCCCCACTCCTCCCATCCTACCACCAGAGGGGAAACGATTACCAAAGACAAAAGCAAAGGAAAATCCCTGCAACCCATGGCAGGCGTTCAGACTAGCTGAGTGCAGAGCCAGATCTGAGCCTCTGGCTAAGGGTGTGCAGCCACTTGCACTGCCCTTCCCAGTATAACCTGCAGTCAGGGGTGGCAGCTGAGCATGGGAACAGACAGGTCTTAGCCAAGGGAAGAGGCCAGCGCTTTGCAATAGAGACTGAGCAGCAAAATCTCTGCACAACACAAGCACAGAGGAGCAAAGCTATATACAAAGAGGGCTGTGCTGCAGGCTGGCCACAGCTCCTCACAAAGAAAGTGCCTCTTCCTGCAGCCTTGTGACCAAAAGGCTGAGGGAACAGGAGGGAAAGGACAGATCCCATGGGAGAGCAGAAACCACAGCGGAGGTACAGACTGCCTACTCAGTTCCTCGCAGCTTTATCAGCCCTCAAGTGCTGTGATACAACAGCCATCACTTCTGGGTCTGCTGGGGCCAGATGAACACCGGCCAAGCATCCCAGGAAGTGTCCCAGCCATCCCGAGGAGCCAGGAGCATCTTTAACCTCATTGTGTTGGGCAGCACTCGCCTTCCAGAGCCTCCCAGGAGGAGAAGCAGCCGGAGCAGCACAGTGGAGTATCAGCAATGCTGTGTATAAATAACCTCAAAAGTGAGGGCAGTGCCTGGTACTGACAAAACCAGTGCTCTCCTCTGCCTGGGTCCATCCTCTGCTGCCTGCCCTGAACTTAAACTTGTCTCCTCTGTTGTGTACCTAATTATCTGGGCTCCTGCTTGCTTCTGCAGCATGGACATGAAAGAAGACCCCTCTCCCCGTCAGACAGGAGCGACTGGACAAGTTACAACGCGAATCCCATCAGTCTTGGATACTTCCCCTGTCACTGGGGGCTGTTTCCTCTTCTGCTAGCGGATGAGCTCATGGGCTTTCTCCCCACCTCCCTGTCCCTTCTGCTGCTGCTTTTCCATTTCTCCCTGCTTTCTCCTTCTGTTACTCAGAGTGTTTGTCGAGACCCTGGTGTTTGCTGCCTCTTTGGCTAGTAGCATTATCCTCCTCCCAGCTACGAGCCTGCACCTCGGAGCACTCCTGTGCTTAGTTCAACACGTGGGGAAGGAGACCAGAGATGCCTTCTCCTGCAGTTCTCAAGTAAGACAGTTCTGTCACCCCATTTCTGTCCACTGTCAGGTGGCTGTGCCCCCCAGGGGCTCTGGACACCCTTAACAGGCTGCAGCAATATTCCTGCCTGAGATCAGCACTGTTGTCCTGATGCACAGAGTACCATGGCCAGCTTTTTGGCCAGCCTGCCTCTCAGCCCAGCATGGATTTGCAGGGGTTGGATTTGAAAGTGCAGCTACAGCTGATAGTTAGTGGTAAAACTGGAGCCAGCTCCACTCTAGTCAGGTTGTGTCCCAGAAGCAGGCTGGCCTCAGAAGGTGCTAATGCTGCAGGCGAAATTTCATGGCAGAAACAGATTATGTTTGTAGTCTGGTCACACCCTGAGCTAAGTGTGCTCCTGGTCAAGGCACTGTTAGTGGAAACAATGGAAACTCAGTGGAAACAATGCGTAGGCAAAGCCACCAGATTTATTGATCCTACCTCTCCCAAAAAAAGGCAGAATTTCCCAACCCCTCTAACTATGAATTCTTTGCTTACACAAAATACTTCTGCTACAGGACTGGCTCCTTCATGCTGGGCTGCAGCCTGGTCCCGCTGCAGACAGAGCCTGGGAGAACGCAAAGGCTGAGGCCAAACTTTGGCCAAATGAGGCCAAACGGGAGGTGCTGCAGTGCCTGGCTGTGCATGCACATTTGGAGGTTCCTCTCCACTCACTTCCCATACTCCATGGCACCATGAAGCACTACCTCCTGGGGCCTGACAGTTTGTTTCCGGATTATTTAGGGGTAGTTGTTGTTGGCAACGAAAAAAGGAAAATGTTTATTTTTCCTAAGCAACGTGGAACATAAAACATTATGGACTGCAAATGTTTATGCCCACAGACAGAATGAGAAGACCCAGGCTGTGATGTAACAAGAGAAAGCAAATGAATAAACACTGCAGGACTATTTTTATTATCAGACACTTTAATTACGTGACAGTTTGTGAGTCTAGTCCATCAACACCACAACCAAGCTGCTGGTGTCACCCAAGCAACAGTTTGCCAGAAACAGGCGTACTTACAAAGCAAACAAGCCCCAGGATGCCAGGATAGCAAAAGGTTTCAAGAGCCCTTAATCTGATGACCTAGAAATTCCCTTGAAACCAAGAAACCGCTCTAAGATGTGGCACACTCCAGGCAGAGGAGGAAGGGGGTTGAAAAGTTTTGTTCATTGTGCAATTACATCCAAACTAAGGTGAGCAATGAGCTACTGGTGCCCAGCCCAAGGACAACAGCCAGGACATCTCCCACTGAGTACAGCCACCTGGCCGCAGTGCAGCCTTCTCCAGAGCTATGGGTGGATGTTCTACCCTCGGGGAGTGTATATGCTGCTCAGATGTGCAGGCTGGGATCTCCAAACCCACAAGACAAGCTCTCTCCCCCTGCCCAAAGTCCTGGAGATGTCTGGGGGGTTTTCCCTCTTTGCTAATTTTCACAGAGCCACTTTTGTGAGATGGTGATGTCTCTCCTGCCCAAATTCCACTAAAGGAGAAGGTGCGGTCACCTGTCTGTCCTTGTGGGTCTCATCTGCACCAGGATCTCAGTGAACCTCTAAAAACATGTCTGTGGCCCTCAGTGAACCCCTGAAGTGCTCTGCTTTTCATTTTGCTGGACAGCTATGTGCAGACTCAGCAGTGCTTCCATTCACGTTACAGGCTGAGCCATCCCCAGTGTAAGAATATCCAGGATCACTTCATTTACCTGTCCGTGTATTTGGGATTAGTAGGAAAAAGCTGACAGCATCTCTGGTGTGAAAAGTCTCTGCAGGACAATTTTTCCACGGAAGATTCTTTTTAAGCAAGACCTGCACAGTGCACCCTTCCTCTGCTGAGCCCCCAACTTAGGGTGCCAGGGCAGGATACGCATGGGTGAAGCAAGTGAAGTGCAGCATCAGCTAGAGTGAGGGATCCTCCCCAAAGTGTTTCCCTCCTCCCTGCTCTCTTCTCCCTTCCTGGTCCGCTTTGCCAGCTGCACACCCCAAGTCTTGCCACACTGCAGGGTGTGCATGTGCGTTGCATGTGAAAGCACAAATACAACAAACCCGCTGGAGAATAACTGCTTACATGTGTCTTGAGTCTCTCCCAGAGCAGAGGATAAACATGCCTAAAATTACCCCAACGCTCACTGCAGTTTTTAAATAGCCAAACCAAAGAGTGCAAATCAAACCCTTCCTGTGGGAGCTGCCTGAGCCCTCAGCAAGACAGGCGGCCTCCCGGGCTGCGGGGAAGGCAGCACCATGCTTCCAGCGGGGAACCTGCTGGGTTCAGGGTGAGAGCTACAGGATATGGCTCCCGAGGGATTATGCTGGCAGCTGGGAGGGTGCCCACCACTTCTCCACTGAGAGAGAGTTTCCCAGCAAATGGACTGACTTTGATTTCCCAGGGGAGCCGAAAGCAATGCAGGAATTCAATGTCTGCGCGTGCACTGCCCCGAGGACTGCAGATCTTTTGTTCTCAAGTTTTACAGTGGACACCAGACACAGCCTGTATTCTGCTCTCAGTTTTCTCTTTCTTTCTTTCTTTCTTTCTTTCTTTCTTTCTTTCTTTCTTTCTTTCTTTCGGTGTTAATGTAAAAGTGAAGGAGATCTACAGGGTCTGCTACAAAAAACACAGGTCCTTCTGCAACTTGACCTGTGTAGGCTGGCTTTAAAATGAATCTTAGCCCTTGATTCCCTCCTCCCTCAGTTACTGCTATTGTGACTTGTTACTGGAGCACCAAATAGCCACGGTGCAGCATCCTGCAGCGCCTAGGGTGGTCCTTGGCCACCCCATCTACTAGCACAGCTCAAGAAAGTCACCGTTGTCTGTCTTGTAGGAGTGCAAGCCTCTTTTCCCAGTTCAGCCCCCCCAGCTCCTTTCTCATTCATCACCCGACAGCAAAAGGTTCCCAGACAGGAAAATAGCTGCTGTTAGACACAGGGAACATCTCTCTGTGCAGAGAGACTTAAAGTAGCCAGAGAAGTGAAGATGCGATGGCATGGCAGAGCTCTCTAGAGAGGGGAGAGAGAGAGTGGTATGTGTGGGCCACTGTCAGCCCAGCAATCCCACTTCAGCTGTTCTGCGCTGACATCCGTACCCTAGCCAGGAGAGGAATGGGGTGCGCTGCTGTCAACTTACTTATGTCACGTGTAAGAGCAACCACCGTGATGCTGGCTTTACCTCAGAGGCAGTAGAATAACCTTCAGAAGCCTAGACACCAGATAAGCAACCCAGAAGAGCAGCTATTTGGGATGAGAGAACTGCTATTTGAAAGGATGGGAAATCATCTGTCCATTTCCAACACCAAACCAGTGCAGCCACTGCCTCTGCAAAGACTGAGTGAAATATAGTGATCTGAAACCCCGAGCTCCATATGGCTGGTCAAACACACAAGCACAAGGTGTTCCTGAACAAAACATACCTGTAGAAGCATCACCTGGAGTTACTCCAGCCAAGAGGAAAGTATTAGCACTCACGATGCAGAGCATTAGCCTGGCATGAGGAAGAAACCATCTCTGGGCAGCGGACTGAGAACTGGGGGGACCTTCTTCAGGAGTGTGATGGTGGCTTAGATGGACCAGGAGCCTGGGCAGACCTGGACCCCTGCATTAACTCTGTGCTCTTCAGCAGTTTGGTGTATTCCCCCCATTCAAGGGGTACTGGCCAATGCAGATGAGCCCCAGCAATCTCTGCAGTCAGTCGGCAGATGCAAGCACCGGCAAAAGGAAACGAAGGGTGCACGTCGCAGCTGGACCAGACCCAAGTTCAGACGGTGCAGAACCCAGGCTGGCTCTCCCCTTTCCCCGGGGATCCCACACAGGTCCTTGCTGACAGCAAGACCGGGACCAGAGGCCACAGAGCTCCCTCTGGGAGCAGCAGCTTCACAGCCTGCACACGGCAGAGCGTGAGGCACCCGCCAGCCCAGCCAGCATCCTCACAGGAACCAGTGGTCTCGGGCTTTACGCAGGTGGAGCTCTGCCCTCCCAGCCCGCCACTTGCTGCGTTCAGATGGGGATGAAAAATCCGCCGAGCGGTGTCATAACCGGGGTGCAGAGTGCCACCGCCCGAGCGCTCGGCCTCACCTTCCTCAGAGGCAGAGCGGAGCGAAGCGCAGTGACATTTCGTTTGGAATAATACAAGCGCTTTGGGGGCCAAGGCTGCTCGGTGCCAAGTCCCAGCCCACAGCATATTTAGCAGCCAAGTTAGAAAGTACTCAGATGACAGAGCTGATAATAAAACCATCGGCAGAACCTGAACTAATCCCCTTGGGCTGCTACTGGGCATTTGCTCTGTCATTATTTTATGGCACGCTAGCGAAGCGCATGTATATAATAACCCAATTACGCACGCACACATTCCCAGCACAAGGAGCTCTCTGTCTTCTCCCGTCCCCCGAAATCCCTCGCCATCCGCTGCTCTTCTCCAGCAGCGGCCGTCCCTGCTGCTGGCAGCTCCATCCCAGGTGCTGGGATCTGGCAGGCATGTGCGGGGAAGAAAAAAAAAGAGAGCTCCGCTGCTCCCCTCTTGCCTGCGCGTTCGATTCAGCCCTTTAGCCTCGTCTCCCCGTAACACTTCTCGGAATTGCCAGCACAGCGTGCGGGGGGGGTTGGTGGTATTAGCAGGCAGCGAGTGCTCTGCTGCCTTTAAAGGAAGGGGGGATCCCGTGCCCTCTCGTAAACCCTCCTCGTCCCGCTCCCTGGTTTTCCCTTGCTGGCTCCGCAGAAGGGAGCACGCTTGTGAAAACTTCCCTAACGTGCCAAGAGGAGCTGGGGGGGGTGCCCGGGTCGGGGGGGGGGGGGGCACACCGCCGGGACATCGCCCCCCGGCCGGTGACTCCCGGCAGCGCATCGCTGCTGCCCGTACCGGCATCCCGAGAGCGGCTTTTTTGGGGAGGTGGGGGGGACGATGCTCGGAGAGCCTCGGGGGGGGAGACTATCGGGGGGATTACCGGAGAGAGAAAGTCCCCGGGTGGTCCCGACTCACCGGCTTGTGGCGGCGGGCGGGCGCGGCGGGCGCGCAGTGCAGCAAAGCGGCGGCCAGCAAAGCGGCGGCGGCGGCGGGCAGCGGCGGACGGACCATGCCGGGCGGCGGAGAGGGCTCGGACATGGGGCGGAGGCGGGGGGGGGGTGTCCCCCCGCTGAGCCTTTTATTTCTCCATCCCCCCCCCCCTTTCCCTTCTCCGTGGCCGCCTGCCGCCCTCCTCCTCCTCCTCCTCCTCCTCCTCCCCGCGCCTCCTCCCGCTCCTGCCTTTTGTTCTCCCCGAGCAGCGGCTGTACGGGCTGGGGGGACACGGCCCGGCAGCATCGCGGGAGGGGGGTCCCGACCGGTCCGCCCCGCTCCGCCCCGCCGCCGGGGGCGGCGGGGCGGAGCGGGGCGGACCGGTCGGGACCCCCCTCCCGCGCCTGCCCGCCCCTGGTCCCCATCCACCCGGTCCCCGTCCCCCCACCGGAGCAGGTTGTGGAGGTCCCCTCGGTGCTTCCAGTCCCGCAACTGGTTTCTGTCTGGGTTGGGCTGGCTTTGAAGGGGTCTGTTTAAAAGGTGTCTTTCACCTCTCCCGCCTAGGGGTGCCACAAACTTCTCAGACCTCCCAGTCCCCGGCTCGTCTCTGGGTTTTATGTCCCCGCATCCCTGCTTTGCCCGTGCAGGGCTCTGCTGAAGGCATCTGCGCGCACCCAGCCTTCGCTTACCATTTGGAAGGAGGCTTTCCCTGTGCGGGATGCTGAGGGAGGGGAAGGAAGGGAGCGGCTCCCCATTTTGGAGATGCCAAAGCCTCCATCTGCTCAGCCACCTGGAGATGGAGGCAGCAATGTACAGATCTGGTTTCTCGGTTCCTGTTTCTATGGGAGAAGCCCTGGACTGTGTCAGCATCCCCTCAGCAGACAGAGTTTAGCTGCAAATTGTTTCAAGAAATGTATGCAAATAAGAAAACTTTGATCTCCAGCTGCCTGGGCTGGTGTGCAGGGAGTGGGTAAGGCTTCCTGACACCCCGGACTGTATTACTGTTTTATTTGTCTGTGATCAGTTGTTCATGTTTTGTTTTATGGGAACCATACTGAGGATGTAAAGACTGGGCACGGTAAGCAGATGCGAGAAGAAAGAGCCTGCTCGTGGCCGTGCTTGGAAGGTGCTGCAGTGCCTAGCTCGTGGGCTGTTAGTGAGATGTCCCCACACCAGAGGAGTGTGTTTGGCGTATCGCCGCGGCCTTACTTGTAAGAGGGGAAAGGGGGTAGGAGGGAAGCAGCAAAAGGGAAGAAGCAAGGAGCTGGTGTTCACGGGGGTCAGACTTTACACTGTGGAATTTACCCTTCTCCTGCTATTCTGGCTGTGCCTGGGGAATGCAGAGCAGATCCTACTTTCTTGCCTTGCTCTGAGCCAGACAGCTGGGTCCCAGCGAGAAAAGCTTTCCTGCCTTTGTCTCTCTTCTCTTTAGTGTCGTGTCTTTGAATGCTGGTGTCTCTGGGAGCTCGGTGCCTTCCAGCCCATGGCAGTGGAGCCTGTTGATGCCCTGGGGAAGCGGGGAGAGGCGTGGGAGCAGCCTGTGAGGCAGCGACAGGCAGTTTGGCTCTGCCTAATAAAGGGAGACTTTTGAAGGGGGTATTCTGGGAAACACGGTCCTTGCAGAGATGGGACCGCGTGTGAGAACTGCTGGCTTCTGCCAAGGCACTTAACACAAAAGAAAGTGCATGGTGTGTTTGGGATTACAAATATTTCCCAGCCCAGCAAGTAGATGTTTAGCAGCAGGAAAATGGCCCACTGGGCGGGTTGGGAGCTTGTGTGCCCACCTTGTGCAAAGCACGCCATGCGCAGCCTGCAGAAGTCTTTTTTGCTAGCGCTCCTGTGCTGGGAGGTCTCTCAGCCGCTGTCTGTCCATGCAGCCCTCATCCCTACCTCAGTTTGCAGCTTGCTGAATGTACAGAGGCTGCTGGCAGATGAGCACAGGGCTCCCACCGCAGCCCCAGAGCACTGACAGCCTGACATCTCTCAGGGCAGACACTGTCTGCTTGCTTTCCTGCAGCTCCTGCCAGGCCGGAGCCAAATTTGGGGTTCAGGGATCTCGTGATGGCTGCAAGGAGCTCAGTAGAAGCCTTTGTGATCAGGAGGTCCTGCCAGTCACTAATGTTGCTGATACAGCATCCCCATGCCTGACTCTTCTTGCTCGGCATCTGCCTCGATGCCTTCCAGTCCCAGCAAGCGGCAGAGCTGTCATGGGTTTTCCAAGTCCTTCTAGCCACATGTGTTAGCTCTCCTTCCACTCCCCTCAGGTTTTCCAGCAAGGAGGGACCTTGTGAATGCCTGGGCAGGCAAAGCGGCGTTGTGACGTGAGACTCAACAGGAATCACCAGTGGGGGGACTCATATCTCTCAGCAGCCCCCTCCCCAGCAGGTGTTTGGCAGAAAGGGATGGTGCAAGAGGGAGGAAGGGAACACAGGGTCCGATTCTGCTCT
Organism: Buteo buteo; assembly: GCF_964188355.1. Lineage (NCBI taxonomy): Eukaryota > Metazoa > Chordata > Aves > Accipitriformes > Accipitridae > Buteo > Buteo buteo. The sequence continues at coordinate 38,495,838 of NC_134181.1, read as the reverse complement.
GTTGTGAGCAGAAAAGAGGTGGAATAACTCTTTCAGTTCATGGGCCATTTGGGTGAGAAACTGCTGTGTAAGGCACTTGGGACTGAAAGGAGGTGGGGGAAGAGGTCTCTGATGAGAGCTAAGGGGAAAGGAGAGGAAGTGAGAGAGAAACTGAATTTAAATGGATTAAGCCTGCCTGTCCAAAGTTCTTTGTTTCCTGCCACCTCCCTGTTGTGACTTTCACAGCTGTATTCTGTGTGGCTGGGGACCTGGTTTTAGGTTCCCTGCAAAGTCAGCATGGAGCTTTACACCTCCTGGATGTTTCCCTGAGCAGCTGGAAGAGGGTCCAGAAGCCAAATCCCCAGGACAGAGAAACTGATTTCTCTCCTCTAATGTCTTTCCTCTTCTCTCTGTAGGTGATGGCCTCATGAATTGATGTCTCCAGCATCACTGCTCAGTGGGTGACAAACAGGGACACATCCTCATCAGGCAAGTCTCTGTTCTCACCCTCTTGCTTTCGGGATTCCCCTTTTCTTTGGCCCTGGCATCTTGTTTTCTCCTGGGCAGCCAAAGTGGGTGTTTGTACAGGTGGTGGTAGGTACAAACAAGGCTAGGGGTCATGCACAATGAACTGCCCTTGTAAATACCAGGGATCAGGAGTATTTCTTCAACAGGCCTTGAATTACCCGGTTCTCCTCCTCAACTGGCAGCCCAAAGCATGGGCATGGGGAGGGGGCAAGAAGAGGACATAGAGTTAGGGCAAATTTCGCCTTTGGGCCTGGACTCACAGGTGGAAAGGTAAAGTAACATATAGAGTAAGATGTAAAAATGTCTGTTAGTCAGCAAAATGCTATGCTTCAAAGCTCTTTTTAGCTTTTTAAAATATTTTAAATGAAAATGGCTGGAATTGTGCAGGCCGTCCTGGATCCAAACAGTACGCTTTGAAAATGCCAAAATAAAATGTTTTGATTTTTTTCCAGACTTCAGCTTAACTACGCCAGCGCAACAGTCTCACTACGAATTTCCATAAAGTTTTGCTTGATCCTCTACTACTTATTTTGCATCCATTTGGTTTTGCCTTTAAAAAACCCCCTTCCTTGACCTTAATTCTGGGTTGAACCCAGCGGTGCAGAGTCTGACGAGGTTGGGATCTGCCTAGTGTACTGCCCTTATGAAACCGAGGGGCACGCGTAGAGTTGAGCCCCTGGGCTGAGTGCACGACTACCTGCAGGGCTGCTGGGCAGCCACCGCTGCCTCCTCCAACCTAGGAACAAGCGAGCTGGTGGCAGGACTGTCCTGCATCTGCGCAGGGGTCCAGTCCAGGAGCGGGTCTCTGAGGGAACAGCTAAGGCAGCCGCAATCCTGTCCGCTGTGTAGCTTCGCACTGCAGCTCACGTGGTGCCCGAGCAGCTGCGGGGTCGTGCGGCTTTTCCTCCCCCTTCTCCCCCATCAGCCCTGGTGCAGCTGCAGCCAGCCCTGGGATTTGGCCCCCGAGAAGCAACTCCCTGCTGGGCCGTGGTCTCGGCAGGGCAGGGGCAGGCTGCAGCCCCGGGAGAGGTACGCCACAGTATTTGTTGTCTAATCATCTCCTGCCCCCGTGCCAGGAGCCGAGCGCACACAAACAGTGCCGGGCTCCGGGGCGAAGCGCTGCCTGCGAGATAAGCTAGGCAAGGAAAACACATCCATCTTCGTGTCTCTTGGCCTGAGACGGAGTTTCGTCTGCTGGCATTTTCCTGGCATAGGCTCAGGGCACACCACAATTCACCTGAGGAGCCAGACGCTGGGGAGCCAGCTCCCATTCCTGGCGAGAGCTGTCAGCCCCGACTGGTGCAGAGCGCGACGCCTGCGAGGAGCTGGCGGTTGAGGCCCAGTTGGTGCTCGGGGAAGGGTGCCGACCCCCGGCTGAGCCCCTGCGGCAGCCTGGACCCAGCTGCACGTTGCCAACAGTTGTGTTCATCGCCTGAGCAAAAGGGCGAGACTCCCTGTGCCCGGCCGAGCGCCCACCACCAGGCAAAGCCCAGGTTGAGAGCTTCCAACCAGCAGCCTGGACAAAGCAGAAATGACTGGGAGATACAGAGCCGAGCAGAGACTCGACTTCAGCCTGCGGCTGCTCGGTGTCTGATAAGGAGGCTGCTAGTGCCGTCTTGCAGCGCTTTCGACCTGCCAGCTCTCTGCAAATGAAACGTCCTGGTGAAACGCCCCCCACCCTCGGCTCCCTCTGATCCCCTCCGAAGCCGAGCTGAGACTGGAATGTCTCCTGGGATGTGATTCCCTCTAGCCTAAGGGGGACTGCATTAATAAACCGCAGTGTGAGCAGTGGAGGTGATGGGGGAGGAGGCAGGCAGGGCTGGTGAGATGAGGCTTTTACAAACAAGTCGCGGGTCTGCTGGAAATGTCCCATCCTGTCCTCTCTCCCTCCCCCTGTCCCCGGAGCCGAGCTGTGGAATTCAGGGTGTGGGTCGAGGCTTTTCTTCACACACGTTTCTGCTCAGAGCAGCCAAGCCCCTCTCCCCCCTCCTCAGCAAATGCTGCTGAACTCACCTCCCTGGAACAGGTACTACTCCCCCAGCCCCTCTTGGCTCAGCCTCACTGCTGCCGGGCCCCTCCTGCCCCTCCGCATTGCTCTGGCATCATCCTACAGTGTGCTTTTCCCGTGATGAGTTGAAGGTGTCCATCCCTGGGATGTGCAGGCCAGCTTGGCAAGCCAGGGCCAGCAGTAGCAAGGAGAGAGCGTTCCCTGCATCTCGGTGGGACCAGAGGGCGGCTGTGCTCACGGCAGGGAAGCAGCTGGGCTGGTTGCTGCTGGGTGAGCAGAAATAGGCATCTGCGTGGCATCTGCCCAGCATCAGGGCAGTGCTGTGGGCTCTTGACTGAATGAAGCCACGTGAAAGTCAGGATGCGAGCCAGGAGAGAAGAATGACAGGAGAGTAAGCAAACCTAGCGCAGAGGAGATAACCGGGAAGACAGATCACGGAGGTATGGGTTTTGGTTGGTGTGAGCGCTCTCTTGGCTCCCATTGGGATGCAAAGTGCCTCTCACAACTGTTAAGTTTATGCAGCACTGATGCAGTGCCCTGCAATTCAGAGTTCATGCTACCCTGGATGCTGTGGGGAAGGACGCATCTGTGACCCACACTGTGTTGCCACTAACAAATGTCACTGCAATAAATTGGCTGCCAGACTGTGGCAGAGCTTGAGTCCCAAGATGTTTTTCCACTTTCTCTTAGAAAGCAATTGCTGAACTCTGAGACTGCATTATCCCAAACTCAATGTAGAAGCCTCAGATCCAGGGAAGCACCCAGAGGCCAAACTGAAGATTCCGAAGAACGGTTTAAAAGGAGCACCACGAGAGCTTGCACAAGGCTGAGAATGAACGCAGCATGGCAGACACAGTGCCTGGCCTTTGCAGAGAGCTCTGGTGTTTGCTCAGACCACCGATTTTGCAAAGGCCAGGCTGTTCCTGCAGAAGAGGATGCATGCACTGTTCCATGTGGAGGAGCCCATGGATGGTGTCTGCAGTGAGCTCAGCACTCTATGGTGGAGGCTGCAGCTGAAAGAAGAGCATTTCAGTGGCAATCATCACAAAACGGAGTGCACGACTGGGCTTCCTTGTGCATTTGCAGGGGTTATTGACCCTCCATGTGAAGAGGAGACACCACCAGCTTCTTCCACAGAGGAAAGAGAAGGTGGGCTCCAGTATTTAGCTTCCAGCTGAGAAGAGGTGTTGGAAGCTGATGGCTGGACAGCCTCAGTAGGGCAGGGAGAGCAATGTGGTGATTAAAACTCATGAGACATTTTGGAGAGCTGAGACAAAGGATCCCGAATCGCAGGTGGCTGTGAACTTTGTGTAGAGGCTGCAGAATCGCACAAGTTCTCTCTGGCTGCTGTACGGGCTATGTCTTTTCTTGGGAAGGGGGAGATGAGGGAAGGTAGTTACTGTAATAATCTAGTTCAAAGCAGTAGCTGTTCGTGGATTGGTGCTAACAGCCTCCTAAAAAGTCACAGATGCCTCTGCCTTACACACAGACCCCATGCTTGCTTCCGTATTTGCTTACGTATTGTTTTACTACAGACACCTTGGAGCCATCAGCACCCCCCTCAGAGCTGTGCTTGGGGAACCACTGAGCACAGCTCTCCAGAGATGTTTGCTGTGTGTCTGCAAAAGACAGGGGGGGAAAACAGACCAGCTAGGGAGCAGCTGTGGAAGAGTGGAGGGAAACAGCCTCCGGGTAGACATTTGGATGAGAAGGAAATGCCAAGCCTCAAGCCCATCGACCGGGACAGCACAGGTAAAGCAGGAAGCCTGAAAAGGTGTGAGATCCCTCCAGGGCCTGCTCAGTGCTGTTACCTCCTGCAAGGGGTGTGAGCTCGCAGCTTTGGACTCCCTGAAACCGCCTGGCAGATCTCAGCCAGAGGAGAGGCAGCGAAGGGCACTGTCTCATTGCTCAGATCCTCCAGACAAGCACCAAACCAACCTGCACTGGCTTTTTAGCTGCGCTGCTTATGGGGTGCTCTACGGCCATGAAGAAAACAAAACAAAATCTGTGGGCTCAGGCGTGCCATCTTGTCCCGTATTTAGCAGGTAAATTCACAGAGCTCACAGTAATTGTCATCCTCACGATCTGAGGATACACTAGAGGTGTTTTGGAAGAGGTAGTTTCCTGGCTAGGACTGAGGAATTTTGGGACGCAAAAGTCCTTCTTTCAGTTGCAACTAATGGCATCAGCCTTCAGCTGGGATCAGAACATGCCTTCGAGTGTGCAAGCCCTGCTTCTGCATGTGTGAATACAAAGGAAATTGAACGTCTGAGATGCAGCTGCCACCGGGGAAGAGATTTGGAAAAGTTCCCTTTCTACCACCTCCTCTTTCCCCACGAGGAGGTGAGAGCATCCACATTCCACATTTGGTACCTTCCTCCACCCGTGGGTCACCAGGGTGGGTTTAAGTGGCACAGGTAAATGCAGAGGTGCACCTACACCTCCCAGGACCCATGGGCATGGCTGGGAGAAGCCTCTTCTGATGGGGAAGAGCTGTCCAGAAAGCCGGAGCAGAGCAGTCTAGCTCAGGTGTGCTCCAGCAGTCAGGCCCTGGGGTTCAAATGGGAAACACTCATGATGTGAATGGATTCAGGTATGGAAAAACCTTCAGACCAAAAGTGGGCTAGCATGAATGAGTTAAAATCCTTTCGTTTGCTTTGTGAAATTTATTGAAAACTACATTGTTCATCTGCTGAAACTTCACAGCTGTTGAGATTGCCCTCGGGGCAAACCACATCCAAGAAATGGCATGTAGATCCTGGGAGCACAAGACTTGAAAGCTGAAACGGCACTCTGCAGTGCTGCCTTCCCTTCCCTCGCAGTCACGTCTAGCCATCTGCGGCTCCTCCAGTTAGACGCCGCAGTTTTTTCTTCCTCCCTTTTCTCATCTCTGACTCTTGCAGTACAGTGACTTCATTTCACAGTGTTATAGTTTGGCTAAAAAGAGACTGAGGAAGGATGCAGACAGCAAGAAGTATGCGTGGGGACAGTGTGCTCAAAGCCCGTGGCATCCAGCGTGAGATAGGGCTGTATGTGCCACACAGCAGTGGCGATGCCATCGAGTAACACCTGCCTGTGACGCTACCACTTTGTTATCCCTTGGGGGAATGGCGGTGAGGCAGGACTGCAGAAAATGTGCCCCTTTGCTTAGGAAAAAGTCTGTGAATTCCTTTTAGTGGTAGCAACTTGCTTGTTTTGGGTGTTTTGTTTTTTTTTAAATATTATTTGTTAGTTGCAACTTCTGCTTGCAAAAAACTTTATAGGCTAAAAAAGTAGTGCTTGCATATTTACATCTGACCTGAAAGCTCTGTATGGACTTGGGAGACTGAAATCAGCCACTAGGCGCAAACAAAATTAGGACTAGCCAGAGCTCAAAGATGAAGATAAAAGCAGGACACAAGAAACCCACTGACTGCAATACATTCAGTCATAATGATTCATGGAGTAATTTTGAGTAGCAAACACATTGGTAAGAACTGGAGGTTTTGTTTCTTTTTGGGGGGGGATTGTCCACAAACAAAAATATTGGCTAATTCATCAGAAGCTTTCTTCTGCTTTGAATAGTTTGCCCAGATCCCCGAGCAACCATCCCGTGCAATTTGCTGTTAACCTAAATAACTTAAATTCAGGTACACCCAGAGCACTGCCCAGATCTGCCCCTGCATGCAATAATTAGGGTTCTCCAAGCGCAAACCTGCAGCTCGGGAGGCAGGAGACTCCATCAGCATCTCCAGATGGCTACCTGCTGGTGGTGGCCCATGGCAGGGACGGACGTGCCGCAGCGTGGCATGGCTGCGTGGAGAAGGCTTCTGTGGAAAGAGGCCACTTGTGGGTGGCACCGTTCCCCTACGCAAACGCCCTGTGAAGGTGCAGCCTGGCACAGACAGACATGCGCTCTGTCATCCGATGATGGAGGGGCAGAGACAGGTAGGAGACCCAGGGAGGCCCGGTATTGCATTCCTTACCTCTGAAATAACCCCTTGTGATCCAAACGGTTGGGGAATTCCTAGATCTCTTTGTAGCCACATTTCGGCTGTGACAGCGTGAGGATTTAAGTGAGGCAAACTCTGAAGGGGGAGATTATTACCTGCTTTTAGAGCACTGGGTAGAAAGCAGTTGAAAAAAATAGACCTGCTTTTTACAAACCTTGTCTTACCTGGTCCTGCTGCTAACAGAAGGGAATGTACAGGCCGGCCAGCACACCGAGTTATTCAGAAATGACTGGTTTTGAGTAAATCTTTCCAGAACTATTCAGGAATTAGTTACTGTCTTTCAGATTTATATGTCCCTTAATCCAGAGTCAACCTTCAAGTGTAGGCAAGCCCTAACACTTGAACTATGTAAGGAGGGATCTTCTGGAGCAGGGGGAGAAAGAGAGGCAGAAACACAGCTACTTGATTGAATCAAAGATCAAATTTAGGCTGAAAAATAGGGGAATTAGGAAGTTTGGCCAGGAAAGCAGTAAAAACTGTCGTGGGGATATTTAGATGCAAACGGTGCCCTGCTGCACAAGTTCCCCGAGTGAAGGATGGCTCCTCTGCAGGGCTTTGCGCGGGGAGACCTAACACAGTACTTCTACCTCCAGTGCTGAGGACTCTCCAGCTGGGAGCAGAGGGCTTGGAGTGGGTGGTGTGTGTGCGGGTGGAGTTGTGTACACTCAGCCTCTCAGACAGCCACAATAAATTATCTTATTAGTAAACCCAGGGTAGCTGTGCTCCTCAGCACATACCCGGCCTCCCACAGCACAGAAAAACTTTGTGTCTAATTAACCAAATCAAAGGGTCCCCCAGACACAGCTTAAAGGGACGGTCTCAGCTTGAAACCCAGGCTCCTTCAGCAACTTGTTCTGCGCGTAGTGGAACTAATGAACCTCGATTTCTTATGGCTGGAGGTCTGGCATTCCCTGCGCTCCCTGCAAATCTGTCCTCTCCTCCCCCCAGCACATGCCTAGCTTCTTCCTGTGACCAGGGACAACCAAGGAGGGAAGAGGAGCTTGTGGTGTGGTAGCCCCAGCCCCACGCACTGATGGGCTTGACCGTGCTCACATGTCCAGGGGTTTCCTCACAGTGAGGGGCTCCCTGAGGTCACCCTTTTGTCCCCTCCTGCCTTTTTTTCTCATGTCTTTAAGACCCCTGTTTCCCCACAAGTGCTCATGGCTAGGCGGGATGGGGCTGCACGGGGAAGGGGACTGTGCTCCCTCAGGATGCGTGGCTGGGAAAAGGAAAAAACGCAGGTGCTGCTGAGGCAGGGGCTTTCCAGTTATAGTCTTCTGGTTTTACAACTGCTTGGCCCCCTCTCCTATTAGTGGGCAAAAGACAGGCATATGCTGAATGTAAAATGCTGCTGTTCCAGCTGAAAGCAGAACTGCACAGCACAGCTCGCGGGGCAGGCGAGGTCCCTGGCACCGTGGGAGGAAGAATTTGGGGGTGTTACCGCTCAGGAGACCAAAGTTGTGTTTGAGGCACAATCCCTCTCCTCAGAAGTGTAGGAGCTGCAGCTCTCCCCCTGCCTGCCCAGCTCCTGCGCCGAGGGGGTGGCTTGCTTTACAAATGCTTTTCTCTTCCCCTCGTGCTGGAAATTTGATTCTACAAAAACACTTACACAGCAGCTAATTGCCAATCCTACGGTGACTTAGCTCTCTAATTCCTGCCAGTCAATGAACCAGCCCAAAAAGCTGGTTTTCATAACTTGCTGAATGTACGAACACAGCCCTGGAGACATAACATAGCTGGGATTTTTTTTTTAACCTTGGACAACTTCTGGATCCTTCTCAATTTTGGAAATTTTTTTCACTCCACAGGGCATAAAGGACATCCAAAGATGGAGCTGGCAACCAGGCCCATCCCGGGCAGACACTGAGCAGACAGGGACCCACAGAGGTCCCGGAGACCAGCTGGGGTGCCAGAGAAGAGATGATTGCCAGGAAATTGGTTTGAAGGTAAAACTGGCGTCGTCCAGCCTGTCTGCTCGTGATTTGAGGGCTCATCATCATCTCTCCATGGATTCCTACTTCCCAACCAATGTCCACGCCTTGCAAAGGTTTCCTTGATCTGCTGGTTTGTATCCAGAGGGTTGCTGCAAAAATTGTTGTGCTGGCCCATGGCTTCGACCACATCACTCCTCCCCACGCTCCTCCCTGGCACCCTCTTTCCTCTGCCCCGACTGTGGACTGTTCATCTTCCCTCTCCCAGCCCTTCATTATCCACCTCCACCCATCCTCTCCCACGCAACAGAGGCCGTCTCTGTCGCCCATTTCCAACAAGCCCCTTCATGCTCTCTCGTGCTCTGCCGCACACCTGGGAGAAGCAGCCTCTGAGCATTTGCAAAGCTACCGCATCGCCCTCCTCGAAGCTCTTCCTTTGGTCACGACATCTGCAGAAACCTTCACAGCAGAGGTGTGAAGCAGGGCCTCCTTGCTCCCTCCCGCTGCCCGGTCTGCCTGCACCCAACCGTCGGTTCTTCGCTCCTGCCCAGACCGCATGGAGCTTTGTCCTTTGTCGTAGGCTCCGTGGCTCTATGGCACTCAGCAGAACGTGGTGGGAGCCCAAAAACGGGCTAAGCCACGTTTGGGCCAGCGCCTCTGGATCCGGTACGTTGCTTCACCTGCAGGCGCTGAATTTGGGCGCAGCGAGATACCCGTTGGCCCTTGAAAGTTGTGTCAGCTGTCCCGGGCAGAGCTGTGGTCAGTGTCTCCTGCGGAGCCAGACGCCATCCCCAGGAGTACGAATCGTTCCTCCGCCGCCGCGGCTCATCCCCCGTTACCGGGGGCGGGTGGTGTTGAACGGCCCTTACACACCGGCGGGGGCGGCTCAAGCCTGGACGTACAGGGCCAGCCCCCCGCTGCACTACTCAGGGCAGCCGGTCCGCGCCTGCGGGGGCCGGAGGAGACCCCCCCTTGCTGCGGTTGGGGCTCCGGCGGTCCCTTTCCCCGCCCGCTCCGGCCGCCACCGGCCCCGGGCCCCCCCGTTCCCTCAGGCGGCGGCGGGAGGGGAGAGGCCGGGCCCCGCGAGGCGGGCGCGCCCCCTAGCGGGGACGGGCGGCGGCCAGGGGGCGGGGCACCGAGGGGGCGGGGCACCGAGGGGGCGGGGCACCGAGGGGGGCGGGGCACCGAGGGGGGCGGAGCCCGGGCCCGCCCTGCCCTTCTCGGCCCGGTGAAGCCGGGCGGGAAGACCCCGCCTTCCCTCAGAAGGGCGGGGCGGGTGGCGTCGGCCGCGGCGGCCGAGCATGCGCGCGGCGTCACGTGGGGGCGGCCGCGGCGCCTCCTCTTAAAGGCGGCGGGAGGGGCGCGAGAGCTGTGAGGCGATGGCGCGCGGCGGCAGGAGCGTGGGGCGGCCCGCGGCGGCACCGGCCCCGGCCAGGTACCGGGGGCGACGGCGGCGGGGCCGGGGGGGTCTCTGCCCACCCGCCGCCCCTTTCTGACTCGCTCCTCTTCGCAGCCCGGCCCCAGCGGCCCCGGTGCCGGCGGCGCAGCCGGCGCAACCCGGCCTGATGGCGCAGATGGCGAGCACGGCGGCCGGCGTGGCCGTGGGTTCCGCCGTGGGACACGTCGTGGGGAGCGCCCTCACCGGCGCCTTCAGCGGCGGCTCCTCCGAACCGGCCAAGGCGGCGGCTCCCGCCCAGGTGAGAGCGGAACCGGGCGGGCGTCCTTGCCCTGCCCTTGCCCGGGGCGGGCCGTGTCCCCGCGGGGCGGTGGGCTGCGGGGCCGTGGGTGAGGAGGGGCGGCGGAGCTGGGCCGGCGGAGCCGGTCCTGGGGAGCGGGGACCGCCGGGCCTTGCCAGGGCCGCTTGGCCCGTGCGACGAAGGTCGGACGCAGGAGCAGGCCAAGGTGACGGGGCCGTTCCCGGTGAGAGGCGATAAGGAGCCGCCGTGTTTACCGAGGGAGGTGCCGCTGCCCCCAGAGCTCTTTTCCCGAGCCGGGTCCTTGCCTGCAGGAGCCCAGGCAGCAGCCCGTGTACCAGCAGTCGCCCTACGGACCCTGCCACTATGAGATGAAGCAGTTCCTGGAATGTGCTACCAACCAGAGAGACCTGACCTTGTGCGAGGGCTTCAACGAGGCGCTGAAGCAGTGCAAGACTAGCAACGGTGAGTCTGTGCCCTGTCCCTGCAGGAGGGCTGGGTAGTGAAGGAACTGCTGCCCGGAGAATACCCGAGGGGGTTCAAAGGTCGCAGAAGCAATCTGTTGCGGCTGTAGTGCCCCTCAAGGCTTTAAACAGGAAGCGGTTCTGCCTTTCCTGTGTCCTGGAATGCGGAAGGGAACTGGAAAGGGCAGGAGAAATGATCCTGACCATGTCTCTCTGAAGGTGAGGAGGCTATAGGTGCCCTCCTGCAGGTTCCTCTCTTGCTGCTGCGGGAAGCCTGCTGCTTTCCCTACTTGATGCCCTAATTCCTGCTGCACCTGTTAAAAGCAGATGTCAGTAGCTATGTCTTGATCTGGTCACCTTAGGTAAGAGAGCTTTTATTAACTCCAGCTGCTGGAATGTGCACCTAAAGTTGAACTTGTACTTTCTCCCTGTAGGTGTTTCTTCTCTCCTGTGAAGAATCTGCCCCCCCCGCCTTGTATAGGGAAGAGGAGCCTGGTGTAGAGCCCTGCTGCCTGCAGGGAGCAGAAGGATGGACAGAGGATGAGCTGGAGGGAACAGACTGACCAGACAGGAGTCTTCTAGTGGTAATTTACTTCTTGACTAGTGGAGAAGGAAAGGAGTGGTTGGACCTGTGGGAATCCAGAATTCAGATAGTGCTGTATTTATTACAGAGAAATAAAGGAGTTTATTTGGACCTATCACTTGTGCTTGTTCTTTATTTAATTCTCAAACTAAAATTAAGCTACCAAAATGTTAACAGTATCAGCCACTTAAAGGACAAGGCACAATTGTGTATTTCCTGCAAACAGGAGGTGCAGCCTAGCAAGAGCTGTGCTTGCATGACGTGGCAAAAGCAGATCCACAACTGAGTGGAGACTAGATTGGCTGCCCTCCAGGCAGAGGAGGGGCTGGAGAGAGGTAATCTGAGATGTGTCCTATGGTATTTTCAGTAACAAATTATTTTTCCATTGATACCTTCTTCCTGAAGAGCTGTTCTGACCCCAGAGCTAAGAAAATATGACCTGTCTGGCAGTGTGACTCGGATACAGTCGGCTGATCTCACTTAAAAGCCTTAGCAGGTTATGCAATGTTCTCAAGGTCACCAGCCTCAGGTTAAGTTCAGAGCTGCTCTCCTCTTACTGTAGCAGAACAGTTTCATGAGTGCTGCCTGCAGAATGGCCTCCAGCAGGAGACCCTGTTTCCCATGTTGGTGTGAAAGATAACTTTGAGGCTTCAGCTGGAGTTCTAGTGGCACAGCAATGAAACCATGACACTTTCAGATGTTTAACTGCTGAATTTTTAACTGCTGAATTTTCATGGCAGAATTAATCTGTCAACTGCTGACCTCTGGCTGTTGAATATTGGGCAAGTTCTCAGCTCCTTGCCTGGATTGGTGAAGAAATCCATGTCTAGATGGTAAAAGCTGGCAGCAGATACTGTAGGCTGGTGTTGAAAGTCCTGCCCCTTCTAAATGTCAAGCCTTAAATTCTTGGTGGTAGATAATGTCCTGAGCTGTGCCTGGCCTTATCTGGGGTGCCCTGTGCTCTCCTGAGAGACAGCCAAGGAAAAAAGTAGATGCCAGAGACTCTAAACCCAAGTGCTTGGTGTGGTGAGCTGCCCCAGTGTGAGCAGGGAGGAACCACTGTAATGAAGCTGTCTGAACTAACTGCCTTCAAGAAATAAATATTAGACTGATACTGGTGTGTGCTGCTGTGAGTGGAGAAGCTGTTAAGGAGAGCCATCAGGAGCACCTGCAGCAGGTGTGTGCTGTCTTCTGACCTGTCTTGGCTAAGTGCTAGTAATGCTGCTTCTGGAGTTGTGAAGACTCGAGATATTTCTTGAACAGCTTTTCCTGGTGACTGCAGTGGACAGTCTCTAGAAGGCCACTGCCAGTGTGGTGATGGTGTTGAAGGCAGACTCATCCAGTGATGCAGGTGCATGTTCCCCTGGCTGCCGGCGCAGGTGGGTTGAAAGGAGGTGCAGTTTCTTGTCACTTGGGAGTGCAGGCCATGCCATGGGAACATGAGTGATCCCTTGAAGCAGGAGGGTGCTGCTTTTGCTTGGTTTGTCAGGGTGCAGCTTTGGAGGTGGTAGTGTGGACCCCTGAGAGGAGCAGGGGGATCCCAGGAAAAGGAGCTAAGTGGCAGAGGATTCTTGTTGAGCTGGGGGTGAGTGCCTGGGCAGTACAGCATGGTGGTTGAGCCCTGGTGGGTGGCTGCACTGCATTTGTGACCAGTAATGGGTCTGTTCCTCATCTAGGGATGCCCTTGAGTGTGAATTCACCTGCTACCCACAGCCATTACCAGTGTTGTGAGGGGGCATAGTGGAATGCAGAGGACAGTCCCATGGATGGTGTACAAGGGCTGCGGTGGGGAGGGGAGTCATGCCGCACCTTCAGCTCCCCTGTGGAGGTGAGGTGGGTGCCTGGCTCTTACCTGCTATGTCAGCGTAGTGCTTCCCCAGGTTCTCTAGCAAGGATTCATAGCAGGTGGCCTCAGAGCTTTCTCCTGCCAGCAGAATGGGAGAAATGGATTAATGTGTCTCCTGGCTGAAAACCGAAATAAAGACTTGTAACTGGGGCAGGCAGCTCTGCTCAGGGAAGGTTCCTCCTCCCCCAGAGCAGCCACCTCAGACAAACATAAGTTTCAGCTCTAGCTCTTTATCTGAGCTGGCTTCTGCCTCCTCAGAGTTACTGTGTATGTCCAAGTGACTGCTGAATAGACGCCCCCCCTTTCCAAAGCTGCATCTTTGTTTCTAGGAGGTGAAAGGGTTTTCCTGGTGTGTGGAAGCCCCCCCGCCAAAGCAGATCCTTCTTGGCTCAGAGGCTGAACTGTGCTGTCTTGCCAAGGAACTTACGGATGACTCTGATGAGGATGTAGTGCTCCCTTTCCCATAGGTATTTACTGGTGAATTCAGATGCAGGACTTTCCACTTTGTTCAGGTTCATTAGGGCCCCCATTTCATCCAGAAGATCGATGCAGTCTGGAGGGAGAGAGATGTGGTGAAGAAAGTCCAATGTGCCCCTGTGTGGCCAACATGAGCCTGTGGGGTTTAGAGGTATTTTCCTTTGCAAGTTATGCTTTGAAGAGAATCTGTTGAGGTCTAGAGGGGAGGAGGTTTGCTGCCCCTTTCCCTGTGATGGGATTCCCATGCAACCTGTTTGTTACTCTCTGCTGCTTCTCTATTGGGTGAGTGCCGGTCCCTCTGGTGACCGCTGCTCAGGAGCACTTGTACTTCAGGTATGCACTGACACTTCCCCTTCAGGTGAGCCATGAGGATCAGGATGTGGCACTGCAGGTTCACTGTCTCCTGGCAGTTGGCTGCAGACAGGGAATGAGCCCTGAGATATGAGTGTGGTCACCCTGAATCCAGGGGCCCCATGGACATGGCAGGAGGCACAGCGGGTGACTGAGAAGTGCCCGCTGTCATGGCCAGCAAAGATAGGATCCCTGCGTTGCCATCACCAGGGCTTTGAGCTGCTCTATTACAGCTGTGTCTGCTGGCGTTTGGTGCTGGGAATGCTCCAGGTTAAGAGCGGGGATGAATGTTTTGATTTGGGGAAAATGGTTCTGATTCATGAAGTGTCTCTGTCCTTCAACTTTGTTTCATCAAACATGAGTAGGAAAAAGCAGTGAGCCCTGGCCCTTGCCAGTCTCCTTCCACAAACTTGTCCCGGTCACAAGGGGAAAGAGCTGGAGATCACATCTGAGTCACCAGGGGACATTTTGGACATGAACTCTCACCAAGTTTGTCATGATTGAGAAATCCCCAGGGCTGACACACGTCAGTAGTCAGAGCTGGGGATCCAATTCAAATAGCAGAGGGAGCAAAGGCTTAGGACCATGTGTGTCTGGTGGCTTCAGCTGCAAGTGTCTGGGGTCAGGCAAAGGCTCTCGGCCAACTGGGCAAGGCCAGGACAGGGTCTGCTTGTTCCCTCCCACCAGCTGCAGATACCTGCTCTCTGAAGCTGAGGACCAGGATTTGAGCCAGGGAACCCTTCCCACACAGCCAGGAGCAGAGGAGCTCTGCTGGCAGCTGTCACTTCTGCCCCATGACTCTTCTGGTTGTGTCTAGATAAGCAGAGCTCCTTCCAGTGATTCCCCAGAGCTGCAAGGCTGGGAACACATCCTTGCCTCTGGCCTCCCTCCCTGCAATTAACTTAGCTCTGCTGAGATGGTTTTCCTCCATGATTCATTGTGTAGGGGTTAAAGATCACCCTTTTTTATGAGGCAAAGGATGCTGATGTGCCCTGGCAGAGCTCTCCTGCCCTGTTCCCTAATGACTGGGCATTGCCATGCATCAAGGTACCGTGTCCCTCCCTGCCCCTCATGGGGCCACCACCTGGTGGTGATGAAGATGGTCCAGCTGACCAGCTGGCCCCCAGAGCTGAGGCAAAGCTGGTGCTTTCCCCCTGTACCTCTGTATCTCACAGTAATGAACATGGTGCTTAGCCTGCCTCCTCCCAGAGCTTCTCTCCTCTAGCAGGGGCCCAGGCCTGTGATGTGGTGGCTGCTGGTACTGGGTGCTGTCCTGCAGGCGGTGGGGATGACAAAATGCCTGATGGTGATGGTATTAGCTGCTGGAGAGCCATGGGGAGGGGTTGCATTTCTAGCTGATGCTGTTGCGGTTTCAGTAGCCAGATTTCCCAGCAATGGGGAATGGCCCCTGCAGATTCCCAAGCCTTCTGCAACTGGAGAGTGGGAGAGGGGGATAGAGCAGGGGCTGGGCTATACAACAGCCTGTTGGTAAGGCTGCCTGCTCTGTGTGGTCCCAGCTGCTCTGAATTTCAGACTTTTTGCAGTCTTGGGGTGTTTCCTGCCCCAGCTGTTTGTCCTGCAGCTCATCTGGGCTGTGATGGTGCCAGATCTGCCCACCCTGCTCCTAGCTGAGCCCAGTGCTGCTGCAAGGGCAGCCGCGCTCTCCTCTGCGAGATGGTCAGATGCCAGTGGAAAAACCTTCCTCAGGACCCTGCCTGCGCTGGTCCTACTCTGGAGCATGAGGTAGTGAGGTTTTGCAGCCTGGGAGGAGCTGCGGGCAGTTGTCAGGACAGCAGCTGAACCTATGCTGCAGAGCAGGAGGAAGCCACAGGGCTTAGCAGAAAATGCGGGGTGGTGCAGCAGTTAAGTCCTGGTCCGCGTTTTGCCCTGGCCTGACAGGGGTAGCTGTGCTTGGTCAGTGACGTGTCAATCTAGGATAAAACCTGCTTTGTCTGGGTGAGTTCCTTCTGTTCACTGAGCACCTCTCATACCTTGTGCAGGAGGGAATAAAGCTGGCAGAACAGGGTCAGCGTGAGGCTGGGCTTGTACCTGCTCTTGCACTTTGCACAGCCAGGTACTTTCCTGCACGCCTGGGCTGTCAGAGTGATGTGCATGGTTTATGCACCAGCTGCATCTTCCATTTGGTGCCCAAATGTTGCTGTACAAGTGATCCTGCAACAGTGCTTAGGGGGCCCTGTAGCATCATGCCCTTTTCCTGCAGAGATGCTGAGACACAAATGAAATCACACCCCCAGGCTGGTCAGCAGATGTGGAGGACCTGAACGGTGGGAACCAGTAACAACACTGATGTACTGCATATCCAGTGCTTGCTGCTCCGTGGACTAATTCCCTTTCTCCAAAATGCTCCTCCTTGCATGAGGAGCTGATTTCCTTCTACCTTCGTGGATTTTTGTTTCACATGTCTAATCCATGGACTTTATCTGCTCTGGGCTTGGTGACAGGGTGTATGCGTGGCACTCCTCACCGAGGACACATGTGCAGGGTGACTCATGTTCACCTTGCCACCACCTTGCAGAGTTTGGGGAGTGCTGGTGGGCAACAGCTGGAGCTGTGTCTGCAGTGTGCTCCTACCTGCGTGGGCTCGGGAGCCTGGCTGCATGAAACACAAGCTGCTGATATGCTGAAATGGCAGGGCTTCACAAGGCCAGAAGACATCAAGGCAAAGCCCCAGCTTGAGTGGGCTTTGGAGCTGGTCTCATGCAGCTGCTGCCGCCTGCTGTAGGCTGGCTCTGATAAGTCTAGTACAGCAGGTTTGCCTGGATGGGCGCAGGTGGGACACAGCCAGGCTTTACTGCATGTGCAGGGACTGCTGTGTGGCACCTGCATGCTCCACAACCCCCTGGCAGGTGTACAAAAGCCCTTGCTGCCCTCCCGTACTGCAGCATTCCCTGCAGCCCAGCTGTGCAAGGTGCTGTACGGTCCCTTCAGGTCTAACTGGCACCTCGCTACTTCATGGCACTGCAGGTACGCACCCTGCTCTTTGTCATCTGTGTTATAGCTGCTCTGATTGCTCCAGTCTTTCACTCGTTTTCCCCTCGCTGCTCCCAAAGGAGGCTGTGTCACAGTAAATTGGGCAAGGTTGCATGGGTAATTGCTCTTGTTAGACCAGCTAATAGAGAACGCAGCAAAAATAGACAAGCCGTTGGGTGCACCAGCCCTTCTTCAGAGCACTGCAGTGTGGCACAGCAAAGCAAGCGACCAGCTTGCTGCATCGCACCCTTGGATGAAGATGGTGCTTCCTCTTCAGGATCTGCCTGTGCCAGAGACACGGTGCTGGGATGTTCTAATGAAGCAGGGCTCTGTCTCGGAGCACCATTTTCCCTCAAACCCAGAGCACGCGTGGGCCAGTCACGTCAGGAACCACTTGCAAACTTCTTTGGCTTGGGGATGCCTTGGGAGTAAGGCTGGTTGCTGCAGAGGGGTAGGAAAGGGCCATCCCTCGATGGGGATGTGGTGGCATCAGGGGTGGGGGGCTGAGCCTGGTTGTGGAGGGCAGGAGGTACCCACCGGTTATGGGACACTGTGAAGCGCCTGCTGACCACCCTGCTGCGAGGGACTGCCATGGGCTGGAGGGTGCAGAGATGTGCCGGGGGGGGAGGCCAGCCCTTGACTGTGACTGGGTGTGTAATGTGGTGTCTCTGGGCCCTGCGATGGGTGTTGCAGAGAGGAGGGGCTTTACGCCCGGTGAGTCTGGCAGCCTTTTGCTGTAACGGTCTGCTGTCTTTCCGCACAAGGCACCAGCTGTGCTGCAGCTGTGTCTCGCTGCACTGGCTCCCTTGGGAAATGCCTTCTGGCAGGTGACTTCAGCAGCCACCCTGCACGTTTGCCTGTGGCTGCTGATTCTGAGGCGGCCCTGGCAGAGGCAGCACTCTCAGCACCGTTGGCAGCTCCCAGCCTGTGCTGTGGGGCGGTCATTCTTGTCCCAGCGATGGAGCTGCATGGAGAAGGGAGCAGCAACTTTCCTTATATTGCTTCTGTGATGAGACAGCTGCAGGGGGGGGGCTCTGGTATGTCCTGTCTTTCATTCTCCCTGGTGGCAGCAGAGCCAGCTGGCCTCCAGCCTGCTGCTACCACAGGGCATCCTTGGTGTGGTGTGGCTCAGGCTCCCAGCCTCCTGCGCTCCTGGTGGCAAAGGGCCCGAGGCGAAAGGTCGGAGTGTAAGACCTCAGGGAAACCTCTCTGCTCCCCCCATCAGAGAGGAGAGATGGTCAGTGATGCCTCCCCACTGTACCCCAGTACCTGGGGCACAGGGTAGTGGGGCAGGCTGTATGTGCATCGGTGCACCTGGAGGAAATGGCCTAGCCTAGGGCGAAGGTGGGCGGTGGGTCGCGATGCTCAGCTCTCGCCCCGCTGCTTCGAGCCCCCTCCCTGAAGCCCAGCTGCAGCAAAACGAGCAACGCACGGAGCTGGAGTCCCTGAGCCCCCTGTGTCATTTACATACACCTCACCGGCGCCAGCGGCACAGCAACCTGGGTTCGTGTAGCTCTGCAGACCCTCTCCGAAACAGCCTCCCTTCCTTTGCTTCCTGCTATGGTCCTGGGCTTCATGGTCCTGCTCCTGGTGGGGACAGTGGGGACAGGTAAGGGTGGTGTGGCTGAGGTAGCTGCTGTCTGGGGGGGAGCGCTGCAGGGTGGCAGGCAGGACTGGGCTGTACAAGAGGGCTGTTAGTGTGAGTAGGGTGTTTTGCTCCAAGGCGGTGTGGTGTGATAAGCTGGATGGAGGTTGGGTAACGAGGTTGCCTCAAGGGATCAGGGGGACATTTTGGGGCTGGGGGCAATGGGGAACATGGCTCAGCCCATCAGTAACTGCATCCTTGGTGCGCGCAGCTTCCAGGGCTCAGCCCGTGCTGACCCAGCCATCCTCCATCTTGGTGATGCCTGGGCAGACCGCTCGGCTGTCCTGCACCCTGAGCCCTCAGTACAATATCAGTGAGTTCGGCATCTCCTGGTACCAGCAGCGCCCGGGGCACTCCCTGCGGTATCTGCTCTATTATAACTCTGAGCAAGACAAGCACAAGCCCGCCAAGATTCCCGACCGCTTCTCTGCTACCAAAGACCTTGCCAGCAATGCCTGCATCCTCATCATCGCATCTGCCTGCCATGAAGACAATGGCAACTATTACTGCGCCCTGTCACATGCCTTCAACTGGTTTTAGAAACGGGGAACAAAAGCTTTCTGCATTTTCCCTTGCAACCCTGATGCAAAGCCCTCAACAGGGAGAACGGCAGCCTGAGGAGGAATGGAAAAAGACCCTCTTGTGTGCTTGAGCAAGCCCAGCAGCATGGCATTGTGCCGTGAGGTGCAGCAACCTCCCCTTCGACCCCAAATGTCCCCCATGGAGCATTAGACAGCCTAACGCAGTGCGAGACCTGCCAGGGCTTGGCCCAGGAACACACAGGAGCAGGGATCTCCTGCTGTGGTGGGAGGATGGAGACCTCTGCCATGGCTGGGCTTTCCTGGGCTCTTCCAGCACTCGGCACAGTGCGGGCTTGGTCCCAGCTTGGGCTTCTGCGCGGTTTGGCTCGCCTGATAATAAAGGTTAATCCTTAGCCACGCAGCTTGTGTCATGGATGTGGAGTCTGGGAAGAGCCCCTCGGGTGTCTCCCTGCAGGGATGTCGCCGTGCCCTGGGGTACCCAAGTTCGGAGCGTGACCCCAAGGCGCTATGGCGAGGCGTTTGGTGGGATCTCTTGGGCCTGGATGGAGCTGTGTCACCCATCCCTGGCAGAGCCTGCCTTCCCCAGAGAGCCAGACCCCCACCCGCGCTGCCCTGTCCCCACACCGTAAGGACCTGTCCCCTTCTGGAGGCCCCTCAAGGCCTCCTCACGGCCCCTAACGTCTCCCCACACCCGCCGTCTCCCCACAGCCGCCATCTCCCCTCACGGCCCCAGCGCCCCCCACAGCTTCTGAGGGGAAAAGGATACGTTGAACCACGCGGGCACTTGTGGGTACTTCATATGAACATTTTCACACAGAAAGAGAATGCATTTTTCCACAAAATTCCCACAGATTAATGAAAAAAGCTGCGGGGGGTGGGGTGGGGACACACGCCAAAGCTCTGGGCAGCCCCTCCCCGGCGACGGCCGCACTGCGCATGCTCGCCACTCGGGCCGGCCCAGGGGGCGGGCGTTAGTTCCCTTCCACAGGCGCCTGCCTCACGTGGGGAGCTGCTAGCGCTGCCATTGGCTCGGGGGAGGAGAAAAAGGCGCCGCGTCACTTCCTGGTTACCTCAGTGCGCGTCAGAGTAACGGAGCGGCCGGAGCTGTGTGGAGGAGCAGGATGGTGAGCGGCGGCCAGGGGGGGCCGCGGCCGCTTCCCTGCACCGCCGCCGGGCCGGGGGAGCGGCCCCGAGCCCGCAGGTTCGGCGTGGGGCGGCTGCTTGGCCCAGTTCGTCCCGTTGCGGTGGCGGCGACCGCCGTCTTGGTCTTCCCCCGGGCAACCTCCGGCTACGTGCGGGAGTGGGAGCGCCTGGCTCTCCCCGGGTGGGAGCAGGCTGGGCTGTCTGTGCGGGGCAGCTCGGGCATGCTGAGGGGTTGTTTCCTCAAAGCTGAACCTGAAAGAAATCCCTGCTGGGCCTGCAATGGTTTGCCAGACTTTGCAAGCCCCCTGGAGCGGCAAAAAGGTTTTGTGCTGTTCTGTTAAGTAACTTGGGTTAAAACACTCTCTTTCCTCCTGCTGTGTGCGAAGTTGGTGTTAGTATTAGGGGACCTTCACATCCCACACCGGTGCAGTGGTCTACCGGTGAAGTTCAAGAAGCTGCTGGTTCCGGGAAAGATTCAGCACATCTTGTGTACAGGAAACCTCTGCACCAAGGAGAGCTATGACTACCTCAGGACACTGGCTGGGGACATCCATATTGTTAGGGGGGACTCTGAGGTAATGTTTTTGCTGCTGTTACTTCCTCAGCCTGCCTTCCTGCATGTGGTGGTTGTCTCGATGAAACCTGGGGACTCCTTCAGCACTGCCAATTCCTGAACTGTAATTCACCAGGGTAGGAAGTAGGAATGAGTAAGACTGAAGAAACAAAAATATTTTTAGACCCTTCTTGTTGCACTTGCAACAGGGGGGATTGGGTGTTGGGGGGGTAATGCATGCACTTGTTTCATATGAACTCTGTCACAAACCTGTCTGTAATTGCTGTGAGGCCTCTGGAGTCCCCCAGCTGGCTGTGTAGATGCAGAAACTGGAGGCTTGTGTGTGTGTTTGTTTACTGTTGGGTAGCCTTGAGGCTCCTGATCTCTGTGCAAATTCCCCGCTCTTTGCTCTGTAGTTGCTCTTGCTGGAGTGTGGTACAAGCATCCAGTGGGTCTACATGCTGAAAGGGACCTTGTGCGCTCAAATGGTGAAAAGAGGGTCTGTGTCTTGGAACATAGGAACCAGCACTGCATAGGTGAGGGGTCTCTGGCTGATTTGTAGGTGGTGCCTTTCTCCTTCTCAGAGCCTGAATTATCCTGAAGAGAAGGTTGTAACTGTTGGGCAGTTCAGAATCGGGCTGATTCACGGCCATCAAGTTATTCCCTGGGGTGATGCAGCCAGCCTGGCACTGCTGCAGAGGCAGCTGGATGTGGACATTCTCATCTCGGGACACACGCACAAATTTGAAGCATTTGAACATGAAAACAAATTCTACATCAACCCGGGATCAGCTACAGGAGCCTACAGTGCTTTGGAAACGTGAGTGAGGGGGGCCCTGAGCTGCCCAGTGCAGCAGAGCCCATAGGCGTTACCTGAAATGCGTTAATTCACCTGCGAGTGTCTGGCCACCGTGCTGCAGAGTGCTGGTGAGGTGCCGTGAAGGAGCAGGAGCACAGCCCTCTCCCTTGCCGGGGTACGCAGCAGGGCTCCCCTGCTCCCAGGGTTTGTCTTGGCCCATGTGTTGGGCATGGCAGCCCAGCACTGGAGTGTCTGGGGCTGCTTCCTGGGCCCAGAGAGGCGTGAGTTGCAGCAGCTTCTCAAAGGCGTTTTGCTTTCTGGTGTCTTCCCAGAGGCTGCATGCTAATATTTGGCAGGAAATCAGACTTCTGGAGGCACTGTCGGCTTAAATGCCCGAGCCTGACACGACATAGGCTGTTGAGCAGCCTCAAGGGCTGTTGTAGGCTGAGTGTAAGTCTGCCTGAGACGCTGTTGTCAGTACCCGCAAACTGCAGTGTTTCCCAGATCCCTGCAGCCCTTGGGAATGCAGTGTATCAGAATACATAAGCAGAAGGTCTGTAATAGCAAGAAGCTTGAGCTAACCGGGAAGATTGACAAAGTATGTTTTCTTTCCAGGAACATCATCCCTTCGTTTGTACTGATGGACATCCAGGCTTCCACAGTTGTGACTTATGTATACCAACTGATTGAGGGTGATGTGAAAGTAGAAAGAATGGACTTCAAGAAGTACTGAATGACGTTCAGACCTGCTCGTTGGCTTCTCCCCGCCTTGCATTCCTTGTCTCTCCGGTGAAGTCGAAGGAGAGGCAGGCCACGGGGGGGTGCTGCTGCTGCGGCGTGTTGGGCTGTAGAGCAGCTGCATCACTACTGCTCGTGAGCTTGTGAGAAAATGTTAGTCTTGGTTCCCAACCTGCAGATGAAGCAGAAGAAACTGCTGATTAAGAGGCCTGTGGAAAATACCCTGTGTCTAAGGAGGAGCTGCTGTGTTCCTGGCCTAAGGGAGTCACAGAGGGTGGTGGTGGTAGCTTGGCACTGAAGCTCTTCTGTAAAACAATGGCCATAGAATAATAAATTCCTTTCCTTGGGCATGCGGGTCCTGTTCATTATGCTTCTAAGAGGTGAAGGGGGTCTGGAATTTGGTGTGAGGGGGCTGCGAGGGAGGACGGGAAGCTGCCGTTGTCTTCCTAAGACGCGGCCCTGAAACATTTTGGGCTCTGTCAGAGATGCCCAAGGACTCTGCTTCAGCAGACTCATCCCACCTCTTGCTTAGGGCAGCACGGAAAGGCAGAGGCAGGTCTGGGAAGAGTGGTGTGGAGAGCTCTGCGCCGGTGCGCAGAGCTTGGGGTTTGCCCTCATGCTCCACAAGTAGCAGAGGCTGGAGCGCTGTTCCTCATCCCCGCGGTGCTTCTGAGAAGTGGGAGCGCCCGTGGTGCCGGAGCCATCGTGGCCCCTGGCCAGGGAGGTCTCGGAGCACCAGCCTGCAGTGGTGGTGCTGGTGTGGTGCTGGACCGGCCGTGGGTGCGGAGCCCTGCGGAGAAGCGGGAGGGGAAGGGGAGTGCAGCTGGAGGAGCTGTGCTGCCGCAGAGGGATGTTCTAAGGGTGGGTGATGCCAGGTTCACAGGCCGGGCAAAGGTGGCTGCAGAGGATGCTTCAGCAAGGCAAGGTAGAAAAGCGTTCCTGCTGTCCCTCGGCACATGTCTCAGCTGAG
Source organism: Buteo buteo (assembly GCF_964188355.1). Lineage (NCBI taxonomy): Eukaryota > Metazoa > Chordata > Aves > Accipitriformes > Accipitridae > Buteo > Buteo buteo. Next base: position 38,472,604 of record NC_134181.1, on the reverse strand, counting down.
GTTGTATTTGCCAAAACCAGAGTTGAGGAGCATTTGCCTGGACACCCCCCGTCCAGTGGTCATAGTCTTGTGGCTCCTGAGAGAAACCCGGTTGTGGTGCCCTGGCGTGAAGCAGCACCTGGTTTTCCCAGCTCAGTGGCCCATGGAACAGGCAGCCCAGCGTGATCTTGGTGCCTTTGGTGGGCGAGAGATGTGCCTGCAGTGGGCAGGGGGAGCACTGGGACAGAAGCTGCCAGGGAACATTGTGGGGCCAGATTGGCATGGAGGGTCTGTGCCTGAGCAGGTGGGGGCTTAAAAGGGAGTCGGGGTCCATGGCACCACCCAGTCGTTGGGGGGATGTGGACTGGTGGGATTGTGTCATGGCCTGAACCTCTCTCCTCTTTACGCTGCTCGCCCACGGCTCAGGTGCCCTGGCCAGACTTGCTGCACCCAACTGGGGCCTTTGAGCACAGGGGTCTCTTCCCCGTCCCGCTGCCCAGGAAGGGCTGTGCTGGTGGGGCACTGGCTGACCCCCGTCTTCTCCCCTCTCTCCTCTCCCTCTCCAGGTTCCCTGGTCCAGGCAGCGCTGACTCAGCCACCCTCGGTGTCAGCGAATGTGGGACAAACCGTCCAGATCACCTGCTCCGGTAGTAGCAGCAGCGGTGGTGTTGGCTGGTTCCAGCAGAAGGTTCCTGGCAGTGCCCCTGTCACTGTCATCTACTGGAATAGCCACAGACCCTCAGGCATCCCTTCACGATTCTCCGGATCTACATCTGGCTCCACGGGCACATTAACCATCACTGGGGTCCAAGCCGAGGACGAGGCTGTCTATTACTGTGGTGGCGAGGACAGCAGCGGCAGCAATGGTGTCTGGTGACAACAAGTAAGAGGACATGAGACACTGACTCCTAAATCAGGGGAGGGTTTTCTGCCCTTCTCCCTCCCAGATGAGCAGAGTTGTGGCTATGTCGCTGAGGCAGGTTCTGTCCCCTCTGCATGACCGTGGCCATGAATGTCCTCCCTTTTATGGCCCAGAGGTCTGGAGGTGATTTTGTGGCTGGGGACCATTGTCGTGGTCCCTTCAAAGTTCACAGTGTGGCATTGTCTGCCACCCCACAGCCTCCTGCTATTGATCATCACATCCTGCTGCTGCTGCAGGGCTGCCTCTGTGCTGGAAGATGTTGGGCTGGGCTCTGCTCCCCAGATTTCCCTGTGATCATGTCTGGTTCTGTTCTCCTTTGACTTTGGTGTTCCCCACCCTGTTGCTTGCTGTAGGGTTGTAAGGTTATTCCATGCGGGGCCCGGATGACAGGACACCAATATGATGATTAAAGTCGCAAGTTTATTGAGCCTAGCTGATCATTCTTATACAATTCTTTGAGTTGCTTTAGAAGCTTCGATTGGTTGCTGCATGCAAGCATTTGGTGTCCACACGCACAAGCATAAAATGTGATTGGTTATATCGATACTGTACACGTGTATAAACATAAGATACAGTTAGTTATACTCACTCTGTACACGCGCATAAACACAGGACAGAATTGGCTATAGTAACTAGAGCATGCGAAACTTGTCTCAGTCTAATTGGTCAAGATAAGCCCCCGAATTGAGGTTGTTTGTGCCAAGTTCCCTTTATCGTGGAATGTGCACCTGTGTTTTTCTAATTGGGATCTTTCTTTTTCTGTCTTCTTGTTTATTCTGTTCGAGGCCTTCTAAAGGCATCTGGAATGCTCTGGCGACCATAAGCTACTTTCAGGCCCAGTAACTAAGTTCCATATAATTGAACCCTACATCTCCCCCTTTTTTGTTTTTTGTCAATTAACACAGCCTTACTTGATCTATCAATTAATTTTTAAATACATTGCAATATACAAGGATGGACCATCTGTACATTCTTGTTCTGTCTTGCTCCACAAACTCAGCCCAGCAATCGGTAGGTGTCAGCTTTATGTGGGTGTCCCCACAGAGGCAACGATGGCCTTGCCGTACACCAGCCCGATGCTCTTCAGAAAATCCCGGTATCCATACATTTGCAGTGGAACGGGTTTCAGCACACGTGGCCAGCGGGTGCCAAAATCCGCCTCAGTTGCAACCTATGATGCATGCACTCGCTGGCCAGGTGCGCTGCACAAGTCATAGCCTCCTGTCTGTTGGTTCATGGGCTTTGTGATGCGGTTGCGGATGCACAGAGAATCTTGACCTGTTACGTTAGCCAAGGTGACCTACACGTTAGTTTTTGGCTGAGGTAGTATTCATATTGCCACACCATCTAGGATGTTCCAGATGATGATGGTCGTACAAATCGAACGGGAGTCCATTGTGGCCCTGCATCTGTGGAAACACAAGCATAATCTCGCCCCCAGGTTATTAATGAAAATGGACCTTCCTATTGCCCTGTTTCTAGATTCTTAACTAAGACCATGACCTTACCTCTAATTTTGGCTTTAGCTAACTTTTCTTATGGAGAGAGATTCCCTACCCTTTTTTTTTTTTTTTGTCTTTATCATAAATGACTACATATCAGGGTATCTTAATACTACTTCCACACTTGGCTTTTATGAGTAATGTTTCGCCGGATGCTGATCAACATTAAATCATATATATTTGTTGTAATAGCTCTAAGCTGCTTATTCTCTATATGATTAGTTATAGGTTAGTTGGTTAGTTAAATTTCTATCACAATGATCACACAAAAAATTTTCTATCCCTTTCACCCACTTGCACTAAGATGCATATCCAGGGCCGGCACCGTACTCTGTGTTTTTCACACATGTTCTTAATTTCCGCATTGACTGCCCGTCTCCATTGTGATTTGTCTAAGCAGTCTATCTAGGGCTTCGGGACCTGCTGAAGTCTCCACTGCCTCTTGTTCTCGATCTTCTGAGCTGTTTGTGACACCTGATTGCTCAATCCATGGCTTGACCCATTTTGCCGGTATCCAATGGGGCTGTTCGTTACCTGTGGAAACACAAGCATACCCTCTTCCCCACGTGAATAACTTGCAAGGTCCCTGCCATTGCTGTAAAACTGGATGGAATATTGAGACCTGCGGCTGTTTTTTATCAACACTTTTGCTCCCACACATATGCCTAATAGTTGGGATCTGATCCTCAGTACCACGTGGCTGTAGCCAATTCAAAACATATAGTGCTTTGCTTATTAACTCTTGAGGGGTACAATGCCGCATGTCTTCCCCCGTTTTTAAAATATTTAAACGATCCTTTAAGGTCCGATGTGCACGTTGAACGATAGCTTGACCAGTAGAATTATGGGGTACACCAAAATTATGAGTTACCCCCCATAGCTGTAAAAATGTTTCTAATGACTGTGCGCGATATCCCCGGCCATTGTCTGTTTTAATTTCTGTTGGCACTCCCATGGCAGCAAATGCTGCCAAAAGGTGCTTAATTATGGATCTGGCATTAGTTGATACATGAACAGTAGCCCACATAAGGTTTGAATATGTGTCAATAGATACATGAACGTATTTATATTTCCCAAAACTGGGATACTCCGTAACATCTGTTTGCCAAATTTGCAACGGTGATAGTCCCTGGGGGTTCACCCCTTGTGGTTGTAAGTTTGGAATGTTCGCACAGTCAGGGCAAGCAGCAATAATAGTTCTGGCTTGCTGCAATGGGAAATCAAAATGCTTACTCAGCGCTTTTGCTGACTGATGATAAAATTTATGGGATAGCAGTGCTTGTCCAAACAAGTCAGTTTTGGGTGTATTAAAACAGATGTTTGCATTGGCTACTACCAGTCGATCCGCGCGCGCGTTACCTTCCACAAAAAATCCCGGCAATGTTGTATGGCTACGAATATGATCGATAAAAAATAAGTCTGTTCGTCTTTCTAATAACGTCCATAATTTCAAAAGTGCCATAAACAGCTGCTCATTACTTACAGTTCTTAGCAAGGATCTATGCATACGTTTGACTATCCCAATGACATATTGAGAATCCGAAACAATGTTGACAGGTGTTTTATCCCATTTTTTGAAAACAGAGCATACGGCTAATAGCTCAAGCACCTGTACTGACCCCTCTGACAGAATGACTTCAGATTTCCAGGGTCCATCCTGAAGATATACAAATCCCGCCTTACCTGTTCTGCTGCTAGCATCAGTAAAAATGGTAACCGCCTCCAGCGGGCTTTCACTGCAAATAGAGCGTGGTTCCATTGTTAACATTGTTTTAAACAATGGGTGAGGGGGGTAGTGATTATCCACTTCCCCCTTAAAACCCATCAGAGCTACTGCAAGGCAGTCATTTTTCATCATGGCATTATTCACAATATCAAGTGACATAGGCAAAATAATTTTGTCCATTTGCTTCCCTGAAATTTGTATCGCCCTTGCCCCTGCTTTTTGAATGCACATTCCCAGGGCTTCAATTCTAGTGACTACCGTTTTTGACATGCTAGCAGGCAAGAATATCCATTCTATTATTATCAATGGGTTTCGTTCCTGTCGCTCATCCCACTGACCCAAAATTCCTGCAACTTCCTTATCTGAGTTATATACATATAAATTTATGGACAAATCAGGGACGTATCTGCCAGACATGGATGATGTGATTTTCTGCTCAATTGCTGTCAAGGCTTGCCGCCCCGATGCACTTAGTTGTATTGCAGAAGTTAAGCTATTGCTGCCCCGCAATAAATCCAGCAGCGGCTGTAGATCTGTATTGGTAATACCACAATAAGGCTGAATCCACTGTAGGTCCCTGACAAGTTTTTGTACATCACGTATATTTCGTATGTCTTTGTGTAGCGACAGCTTTTGTGGACAAACAGAGGCTTCCGCAACTTGCAAACCCAGATATAGTGTTAACGGCGTTCTGTCTTTTTTAAACCTTGATCGACAGTCACTGGCTTTGTGTCCAAACTTGTCGCAGTTGTCACAGACCCCAGGAAAGTTTGACTGACTGCCGTTAGTTAGTGCTGGCATAGATCGAGGCTGCGTTGCTATGCGTTGAGGGCACGTACATTTCAAATGCCCCGGCTGACCACACCAATGACACGCTAAGGGGTCTTTGTGTGGGCTGCAGTCTCCTTTTCCCCATTGCACCATCGGTCGTAACACTACCGCGAGCGCTGCAGCGTGAGCTTCAGCATGTATTTTAGCTTTCTCTTGTTCTTGTATTAGAGGTAAGCGATTACAAGCCTCGATGATATCCACTAACGTAGCTGTACATGGAAGCGATGCAATGATTTGTCTGCATTTTGTATTCGCATTTTGGATAGCTAAGTCCTTTCCGACCGCAGCTTTTGCTTCGGGGGTTAAGGTGGGTGATGCATCGATGGCAGCTTTTAAGCGGTCAAGGAATTTCATGTACGGCTCCTCTTCCCCTTGTACGATTTTAGAATATGGCGGAACCGATTTCCCCGCTTGTGGCACCTCTGAAATAGCTTCCAGAGCTAGTTGTTGCGCCAATTGTAAAATCTCTGGCCTTAATGCAGCCTGAACGGGACCAGTAGCAAACTGTCCCCTGCCAAGTAACATGTCTACACTGACAAATGCAAGTGGATTTTGTGCCCCAGCATCTAAAGTTCTCACCTGGGCTTCTTCTGCTTTCTGTCTCCACCGATCATGAAACAACAACCTCTGAGTTGGTTCAAAGAACATTTCCACCAAAATCTTTATATCCGCTGGCACTAAGGTTTGTGCCTTAAAAAATTGTTGTATCTTTTGTTGTACGTACTTATTGTCTACTCCATATTGCATAATGGCTTTTTGCAGTTCTCGAACTGTTTTCCAGTCAAGAGGCGCCCATTCTCGCTTTCCTCCCGGTTCAGTGAACCCGGGAAATGATCCGACAGTAGGTGGCAGTATTATTCCTTCTATAGGGGCTTGCTCAATAATTCCACGCCAACGTTGTCCCGGCGAAAAAGGCGGATGGCTGGGTGGTGGTGGTGGGGGTCCTGCCCGGGCTGGTCCCGTGTTTTGTAAGGGTGGGTCTGTTAGCCGTCGCATTCCTTTGTATCTATCCTCGTATCCCCATTTAGACCCTTTTCCCTCATCGGGCATTAATTCCCCTTTTTGTACACACAGGTCAATCGGTTCCTGCATTTTATCCTTGGGGGATTTTTCTTCTGCATTGCTCACCACTTTAGCAAAAGAATCCATACTTTCTGTGATTGCATATGCTGCTTTTTCATATGCCTTTTTCGTCAACGGCTGCCCACATTTACCCCCGTCTCTTTTTCGCATTTCCTCCAGCAATTCTAACATTTTCTCTTTTTGCTCTAGTATTAGAGTAGCCAAATCCTTGTTTGCATTATTGGAATCAGGGTATAGCTGCTTTGGAGCTTCCCCAGTATTTTCTAAGTCCCGTTGGGCCCCCCGATCATCAGAGTCCATGGGCAGGGGAATGTCTTCCGCTCGTAATAGCGGCTGACTTGCCTTTTTTGCAGAAGGATTTACCATCACCTGTTCCTCGGGTGTTAATGGGGCCATGGGAATATCGGCTTTATTTCACCTCCCCAAAAAATTCAGCTCTTCTACAAGAAAAGCCGCAACTGGTGGGTTTTTTTCTTCTAATGGCGGCGCCGTTGGCGGCTGGGGGGGCTCCTGTGCTCCGCATACTGTCTCTGCTGCCGAACAATATGTCGGAGGAGCAGGAGCATTAATAGTTCGAATTTCTGCCGCTAAAGCATGTTTTAGCGCATCCTGAACAGCAGTTTCTGATGTTATTTGCTGCATCATTTGGAGACACTTTTTCCAATGTGCTGCCAGACGCGCAGTCATTTTATTTCCTCCTTGGACAGAGTCCCATATTTCCCTTCCTAAGTCCTCCCAAATAGACAACGAAAAGAGAGCCTCAGAGTCCTTAAAAAATCCTCTTCTTTGTCCCCACTGTAACAAATCCTCTAACTGATCCTTTTTAATATCCATTTCTGTTTCTTCAAGCAGCCTCACAAATGTCTTTACGGCTGCCTTTTCCTTCGCAGATGCTGCGATACCCATGCCGCCTTTTATCACGTAAGCTTACGATTTTCCTGCCTCTCTTGAGCAGCCTGGCGCTTTCTTCCAAGCCCACTGGCATCCACGGCAATTTCCCCCGCCTTTTCAGTTAGCGTTCCCTCTTGTTCCTTACTGGATCACGTTGGAGGTCGCCAGATGTAGGGTTGTAGGGTTATTCCATGCAGGGCCCAGATGACAGGACACCAATATGATGATTAAAGTCGCAAGTTTATTGAGCCTAGCTGATCATTCTTAGACAATTCCTTGAGTTGCTTTAGAAGCTTCGATTGGTTGCTGCATGCAAGCATTTGGTGTCCACACGCACAAGCATAAAATGTGATTGGTTATATCGATACTGTACACGTGTATAAACATAAGATACAGTTAGTTATACTCACTCTGTACACGCGCATAAACACAGGACAGAATTGGCTATAGTAACTAGAGCATGCGAAACTTGTCTCAGTCTAATTGGTCAAGATAAGGCCCCGAATTGAGGTTGTTTGTGCCAAGTTCCCTTTATCGTGGAATGTGCACCTGTGTTTTTCTAATTGGGATCTTTCTTTTTCTGTCTTCTTGTTTATTCTGTTCGAGGCCTTCTAAAGGCATCTGGAATGCTCTTGTGACCATGAGCTGCTTTCAGGCCCAGTAACTAAGTTCCATATAATTGAACCCTACAGCCTGCAGAGGGCTGTGCTGGTGGGGCACTGGCTGACCCCCGTCTTCTCCCCTCTCTCCTCTCCCTCTCCAGGTTCCCTGGTCCAGGCAGCGCTGACTCAGCCACCCTCGGTCTCAGCGAACGTGGGACAAACCGTCCAGATCACCTGCTCCGGGGGTAGCAGCAGCTGGTATGGCTGGTACCAGCAGAAGGTTCCTGGCAGTGGTCCTGTCACTGTGATCTACGATAACAACAAGAGACCCTCGGACATCCCTTCGCGATTCTCCGGATCCTTGTCTGGCTCCACGGGCACGTTAACCATCACTGGGGTCCAAGCCGAGGACGAGGCTGTCTATTACTGTGGTAGCCACGACGGCAGCAGTGCTGATCGCGTTTATGAAGGCACTGAGTAATGGGGAAGTGAGACACAGAGCCCAGTGTCGAAGAGGAAGATTTTCAGCCCTTGCTCCTCATGGCCAAGCAGAGTCGTGGCTGTGGAGCTGAGCAGAGGTTCCTGTGCCCTGTCCAAGGACATGACTGTGAATGTCCCCGCTTCCATGTTCCAACGCACAGGAGGTGACCCTGGGGCTGAGGGTTCCTTTTCCCCGTCCCTGTAACAGAAATGCCATTGCCTCATCCCCAGCCCTGCTGCCTTTTGCTCCTGGCAGCCCCATCCTCCTCCTGCTGCTGGAGTTGCCTCTGCTGGGTTGCTCTGCGCCAGGCTGGGCTCTGCTCCCCAGAAGTTTCTGTAGCCGAGACCAGGACCCTTTCCCTCAGAGGCTGGTGTTCCACATCCCTGCTGCTGCCAGCTTTCCTGGCAGGGCATGGGTCTCTAGTCTTCAGCTTTGGCTGTGGGTTCCTCTCGGGCATCAGGGTTGTTGGGCACAGGGTCTGAGTCCCATTGCAAGGGAAGGGCTGTGCTGGTGGGGCACTGGCTGACCCCCGTCTTCTCCCCTCTCTCCTCTCCCTCTCCAGGTTCCCTGGTCCAGGCAGCGCTGACTCAGCCACCCTCCGTGTCAGCGAACCCGGGACAAACCGTCCAGATCACCTGCTCCGGGGGTAGCAGCAGCAGCGGTTATCTTTATGTTGGTTGGCACCAGTAGAAAACACGTGGCAGTGTCACTGTCATCTACGCTAACAACCAGAGACCCTCAGACATCCCTTCGCGATTCTCCGGATCCTTGTCTGGCTCCACGGGCACGTTAACCATCACTGGGGTCCAAGCCGAGGACGAGGCTGTCTATTACTGTGGTAGCTACGACAGCAGCTACAAGGGTGAGACAGGGCAATGGGGAAGTGATACAAAAACCTCCTGCCATCACAGGAGCCGGGTAGAAGTCTCTGCTGTCCCCGTTTGATGGTGGGGCAGGTCACCACCATGGCCCTGCCCGGTGCTACAGGTGGCTGTGCTTAGTGTCCTGGACTGGCCATCCCTTAGATCCCCAGGTCTGTGCCCATCCCCTGTCATTTGGGGAGCAGAGGGGACAGGACAGGACAGGACAGGACAGGATACGATAGAATAGAATAGAATAGAATAGAATAGAATAGAATAGAATAGAATAGAATAGAATAGAATAGAATATTTTGGGACCTTCCACCTGGGTACCTGATGTGTGGCTGGCCTTCTCCCTCTCCTCTGCACAGTGCTGGCCCATTGCTCATGTGCCATGGCCAGACTCGCTGCACCAGTGTTCCTGTCCCCCTTCTGCTGCCCAGGGAAGAATGTGCTGGTGGGGCACTGGCTGACCCCCATCTTCTCCCCTCTCTCCTCTCCCTCTCCAGGTTCCCTGGTCCAGGCAGCGCTGACTCAGCCACCCTCGGTCTCAGCGAACGTGGGACAAACCGTCCAGATCACCTGCTCTGGGGCTAGCAGCAGCTATGCTTATTACGGCTGGTTCCAGCAGAAGGTTCCTGGCAGTGCCCCTGTCACTGTCATCTATGCTGACAACAACAGACCCTCAGACATCCCTTCACGATTCTCCGGATCTACATCTGGCTCCACGGGCACATTAACCATCACTGGTGTCCAAGCTGAGGACGAGGCTGTCTATTACTGTGGTGGCGAGGACAGCAGCGGCAGCAATGATGTCTAGTGACAACAAGTAATAGGACATGAGACACTGACTCCTAAATCAGGGGAAGGTTTTCGGCCCTTCTACCTCCTGGCTCAGCAGAGTTGTGGCTGTATGGCTGAGGCAGGTTCCGTCCTCTCTGCATGACCATGGCTGTGAATATCCTCCCTTTTATGGCCCAGAGGTCTGGAGGTGATTTTGTGGCTGGGGACCATTGTCCCGGTCCCTTCAAAGGTCACAGTGTGGCATTGTCTGCCACCCCACGGGCTCTTGCTGCTAATGACCACGTCCTGCTGCTGCTGCTGCTGCCAGAGCTGCCTCTGCGCTGGAATATGTTGGGCTGGGTTCTGCCCCCCAAATTTCCCTGTGATTGTGTCCGCTTCTGTTCCTCTCTGACTTTGGCATTCCCCACCCTGCTGCCCATGGAGGGCTGTGCTGGTGGGGCACTGGCTGACCCCCGTCTTCTCCCCTCTCTCCTCTCCCTCTCCAGGTTCCCTGGTCCAGGCAGCGCTGACTCAGCCGCCCTCCGTGTCAGCGAACGTGGGACAAACTGTCCAGATCACCTGCTCCGGGGGTAGCAGCAGCAGCGGTTATGGTTATGTTGGTTGGCACCAGCAGAAAACATGTGGCCCTGTCACTGTCGTATATGCTAATGACTACAGACCCTCAGACATCCCTTCACAATTCTCTGGATCTACATCTGGCTCAACAAGCACGTTAACCATCACTGGGGTCCAAGCCGAGGACGAGGCTGTCTATTACTGTGGTGGCTACGACGGCAGCAGCAATGGTGTCTGTTGACATGGATCGATGGGGAAGTGATCCAAAAACGTCCTGCCATCGCAAGGGCCGGTTATGAGTCTCTGGTCTCCCTGTTTGATGGTGGTCAACACCTTGGCCCTGCCCTTGCTGGCCTGTGCTGCAGGTGTCTGTGCCTCGTCTGCCAGCTCCGTCATCCCTTAGAGCCCCAGGTTTGTGCTCGTACCTTGTCATTTGTGAAGGAGAGGAGAGGAGGATGGAATGGAATGGAATATTTTGGTTGGAAGGGAACTACAACAATCATCTAGTTCACTGCCTGACCACTGCAGGGCTGACCAAAAGTTGAAGCCTGTTATTAAGGGCATTGTCCAATTGCCCCTTGAACACTGGCAGGTTTGGGGCATCGTCCAGCTCTCTAGGAAGCCTGTTGCAGTGTTTGACCACCCTCTCGGGAAAGAAATGCTGCGACGGCCCCCAGCAACCCTGCCCCATGCTGCAGGGCCCAGTTCCCCCCCGTGCTCCCCAGCTGGCACCCAGGGCCCTGCCGGGTGCCTCCCTGCCCAGCTGCCCCCGGGGGGTTCAGCCGAAACTGCGGCCCCAGCACCGAGAGTTGGGAACGTGCCATGGGCCGGGGAGCTGGACCAAAGCTCTGCCTTCAAGCCCTGGCGGGGTCTGCTCTGTCGTGCCGCAAGAGGAGCCCGCGGGCTACTCCAGCGTCGGCTGTGCTTGCCCAGTGCCGGCCCATTGGGCTCATGCTCAGCCTGTGCAGGAGCCCCCCAGCACCTCTGGCCCCCCGGGCAGTCCCTGGCCCTGGGCAATGCTTCACCGTGGCCCCAGGACAGCGAGGGGCTGCCCAGCACCCTGACCCCATCCCCATCCGATGTCAGGACCTTCCACCTGGGTACGTGATGCGTGGCTGGCCTTTCTCCCTCTCCTCCACGCTGTGCTCGCCCACGGCCCATGTGCCACGGCCAGACTCGCTGCACCCATCCGGGGTCTTTGAGCACAGGGGTCCCATATCCCTCCTGCTGCCCGGGAGGGCTGTGCTGGTGGGTGTAAGAGACTGAATTGTTATCTCGAGCTCTTTGCCTCGAAGATTGTTAGGTGTGAGGGACTGGACTGTCATCTCAAGGAACTGTCAACTGTTTATCTGGAGCCCTTTGTCTCTGAGATGGCCTCTTCAAGCAGGACACTCCTCTGTCCATAAGGACGATTATCAGGCCATTGAGGCATCCAGGGGAGGAAATGGGGCTGGAGCTGATAAGATACTGGTTTCTGCTGTGGATCACATTAAGGTCCTGTGATAGACAAAACCTGCAGAGCGTGACATCATCGAAATATGCCCTATAAAAACCTGTAGACACAAGCCGTGGGGGTTCCCACCACCAAAGAATTGAAGATTGAGGACCAACAGGACACCTCTGGATCCATGGTGGTGACCATCCTTCCAACCGCCACCACAGACTGCTTGCCTGAGGACTAACGGGACACCGCTGAATCCGTGGTGGTGACAATCCTTGCAATCCTATCCCAACTGCTAGCTTGATTTTTGCCTTTTCTTCCCTTCTATCCTATCACCACTATTTTCCACTTTTGATACTTTTGATAGTAAAAGGTCTTCTGGCTATACAGCATTTGACCTCATTTGTGTCTTAATCTTGCACTTGGGATCATATCTGAACCTTGTCCAACATTGGATCGGGACAGTGGGGCACTGGCTGAGCCCTGTCTTCTCCCCTCTCTCCTCTCCCTCTCCAGGTTCCCTGGTCCAGGCAGCGCTGACTCAGCCACCCTCCGTGTCAGCGAACGTGGGACAAACCGTCCAGATCACCTGCTCCGGGACTAGCAGCTACTATGCCTGGTACCAGCAGAAGGTTCCTGGCAGTGCCCCTGTCACTGTGACCTACAACAACAACAAGACACCCTCACGGTTCTCTGCATCCAGCTTTGGAGTCCCGGGCAGATCCACAGCCACGTTAACCATCACTGGGGTCCAAGCCGAGGACGAGGCTGTCTATTACTGTGGTAGCGTGGACAGCAGCAGCAGCTATGGTCTTTCGTGACAACAAGTAAAAGGAAATGAGACACAGACTCCTAGATCAGGGGAAGCTTTAATGCCCTTCTCTCTCTCCTGGTGGAGCGGAGCTGTGGGGCTGAGGCAGGTTCCTGTGCCCTCTGCATGACTATGGCTGTGAATTTCCTAACTATTTTGTCCCAGAGGACGGGAGGTGACTTTGTGGCTCGGGACCATTGTTCTGGTCCCTACAAAGTTCACAGTGTGGCATTGTCTGCCACCCCACGGGCTCTTGCTGCTGATGACCACATCCTGCTGCTGCTGCCAGAGCTGCCTCTGTGCTGGAATATATTGGGCTGGGCTCTGCTCCCCAGATTTCCCTGTGATCATGTCTGGTTCTGTTCTCCTCTGACTTTGCTGTTACCCACCCTGCTGCCTGAGGACGGCTGTGCTGGTGGGGCACTGGCTGACCCCCGTCTTCTCCCCTCTCTCCTCTCCCTCTCCAGGTTCCCTGGTCCAGGCAGCGATGACTCAGCCACCCTCAGTCTCAGCGAACGTGGGACAAACCGTCCAGATCACCTGCTCCGGTAGTAGCTACAGCTATGGCTGGTACCAGCAGAAGGTTCCTGGCAGTGCCCCCATAACTGTCATCTACTACAATGACAAGAGACCCTCAGACATCCCTTCGCGATTCTCCGGATCCAAGTCTGGCTCCACAGGCACGTTAACCATCACTGGGGTCCAAGCCGAGGACGAGGCTGTCTATTACTGTGGTAGCTACGACAGCAGCAACTATGGTGAGACAGGGCAATGGGGAAGTGATACAAAAAACCTCCTGCCATCACAGGAGCCAGTTAGAATTCTCTGCTGTCCCCATTTGATGGTGGGGCAGGTCACCACCATGGCCCTGCCCTGTGCTACAGGTGGCTGTGCTTAGTGTCCTGGATTGGCCATCCCTTAGAGCCCCAGGTCTGTGCCCATCCCCTGTCATTTGGGGAGTAGACAGGATACGATAGAATAGAATAGAATAGAATAGAATAGAATAGAATAGAATAGAATAGAATATTTTAGGACCTTCCACCTGGGTACCTGATACGTGGCTGGCCTTCTCCCTCTCCTCCGCACAGTGCTCGCCCATTGCACATGTGCAATGGCCAGACTCGACGCACCAGTGTTCCTGTCCCCGTCTTGCTGCCCAGGGAAGAATGTGCTGGTGGGGCACTGGCTGACCCCCGTCTTCTCCCCTCTCTCCTCTCCCTCTGCAGGTTCCCTGGTCCAGGCAGCGCTGACTCAGCCACCCTCCGTGTCAGCGAACGTGGGACAAACCGTCCAGATCACCTGCTCCGGGGGTAGTGGCAGCTATGGTTACTACTATGGCTGGTACCAGCAGAAGGTTCCTGGCAGTGGTCCTGTCACTGTCATCTACGAAAACACAAAGAGACCCTCAGACATCCCTTCGCGATTCTCCGGATCCAAGTCTGGCACCTCAGGCACATTAACCATCACTGGGGTCCAAGCCGAGGACAAGGCTGTCTATTACTGTGGTAGCCAACACAGCAGCAGCGGTAATGGTGTATGGTGACAACAAATAATAAGAATTGAAACACTGACTCCTAAATAAGGTGAAGCTTTAATGCCCTTCTCTCCCTCCTGGCCAAGCAGAATAGTGGCTGTGGGGCTGAGGCAGGTTCCTGTCCCCTCTCCACCACCATGGTCATGAATGTCCTCCCTTTTGTGTCCCAGAGAACTGGAGGTGACTTTGTGGCTCGGGACCATTGCCCTGGTCCGTTCAAAGTTCACAGTCTGGCATTGTCTGCCACCCCACGGGCTCTTGCTACTGGTGACCACGTCCTGCTGCTGCTGCCAGAGCTGTCTCTGTGCTGGAATATGTTGGGCTGGGCTCTGCTCCCCAAATTTCCCTGTGATCATGTCCGGTTCTGTTCTCCTCTGACTTTGGCGTTCTCCACTCTGCTGCCTGAGGACGGCTGTGCTGGTGGGGCACTGGCTGACCCCCATCTTCTCCCCTCTCTCCTCTCCCTCTCCAGGTTCCCTGGTCCAGGCAGCGCTGACTTAGCCGCCCTCGCTGTCAGCAAATGTGGGTCAATCTGTCCAGATCACCTGCTCCGGGGGTAGCAGCAGCTATGGTGTTGGCTGGTACCAGCAGAAGGTTCCTGGCAGTGCCCCTGTCACTGTCATCTACTGGAATAGCCACAGACCCTCAGGCATCCCCTCACGATTCTCCGGATCTACATCTGGCTCCACAGCCACGTTAACCATCACTGGGGTCCAAGCCGAGGACGAGGCTGTCTATTACTGTGGTGGCTGGGACAGCAGCAGCAGCAATGATGTCTGGTGACAACAAGTAATAGGAAATGAGACACAGACTGCCAAATCCGGGGAAGGTTTTCTGCCCTTCTACCTCCTGCCTCAGCAGAGTTGTGACTGTGGGATTGAGGTAGGTTCCGTCCTCTCTGCATGACTATGGTCATGAATGTCCTCCCTTTTGTGTCCCAGAGAACTGGAGGTGACTTTGTGGCTCGGGACCATTGCCCTGGTCCCTTCAAAGTTCACAGTGTGCCATTGTCTGCTACCCCATGGGCTCTTGCTGCTGCTGCCCACGTCCTTCTGCTGCTGTCAGAGCTGCCTCTGTGCTGGAATATGTTGGGCTGGGCTCTGCTCCCCAAATTTCCCTGTGATCGTGTCCACTTCTGTTCTCCTCTGACTTTGGCATTCCCCACCCTGCTGCCCATGGAGGGCTGTGCTGGTGGGGCATTGGCTGACCCCCGTCTTCTCCCCTTTCTCCTCTCCCTCTCCAGGTTCCCTGGTCCAGGCAGCGCTGACTCAGCCACCCTCGGTGTCAGCGAACCTGGGACAAACCGTCCAGATCACCTGCTCCGGGACTGGCAGCTACTATGGCTGGTTCCAGCAGAAGGTTCCTGGCAGTGCCCCCGTCACTGTGATCTACGAAAACAACAAGAGACCCTCAGACATCCCTTCGCGATTCTCCGGATCCAAGTCTGGCTCCACAGGCACGTTAACCATCACTGGGGTCCAAGCCGAGGACGAGGCTGTCTATTACTGTGGTAGCATGGACAGCAGCAGCAGCAATGGTGTCTGGAGACAACAAGTAATAGGAAGTGAGACACCAAATCCTAAATCAGAGGAAGGTTTTCTACTATTCTCCCTCCCAGACGAGCAGAGTTGTGGCTGTGCTGCTGAGGCAGGTTCCTGTCCCTTCTGCACCACCCTGGCAGTGAATGTGCTCCCTTTTGTGTCCCAGAGAACTGGAGGTGACTTTGTGGCTCGGGACCATTGTCCTGGTCCCTTCAAAGTTCACAGTGTGGCATTGTCTGCCACCCCACGGGCTCTTGCTACTGGTGACCACGTCCTGCTGCTGCTGCCAGAGCTGCCTCTGTGCTGGAATATGTTGGGCTGGGCTCTGCTCCCCATATTTCCCTGTGATCGTGTCTGTTTCTGTTCCCGTTTGACTCTGGCATTCTCCACCCTGCTGCCCAGGAAGGGCTGTGCTGGTGGGGCACTGGCTGACCCCCGTCTTCTCCCCTCTCTCCTCTCCCTCTCCAGGTTCCCTGGTCCAGGCAGCGCTGACTCAGCCACCCTCCGTGTCAGCATCTCTGTGACAAACTATCTGGATTACATGCTTTGGGAGTAGCGATGCTTATGCCTGGTACCAGCAGAAGGTTCCTGGCAGTGCCCCTGTCAGTGTGATCTACTGGAACGACAAGAGACCCTCAGACATCCCTTCGCGATTCTCCGGATCCCTGTCTGGCTCCACGGGCACGTTAACCATCACTGGGGTCCAAGCCGAGGACGAGGCTGCCTATTACTGTGGTAACAAGGGCAGCGGCACTTATGCTGTTATAGTGACAAAGAGATGTGGGAGTGAGCTACAGAGGAGTTAAAAATGGGAGATTTCTGCCCTTCTCCTTCATGGCTGAGTAGGGCTTTGGGGTTGGGCCAGGTTTGTGTCCCCTCTGCATGGCCATGGCTGTAAATGTCCTCCCAGTTGTGCCTCATGGAGTGGGAGGTGGCTCTGGAGCTTTGGACACGTTGTGCTTGTCCCTACAAAAGGCATGGCATTGCCTTGTCACCTGCCCTGCTGCCAGCAGCTCCGTCCTGCTGGTTCTGCACGTTCTCCTCGCAGGGCCCCGGGGTCTCTGGTTTCCTCAGTGGTATCATGGCCTTTGGGCACAGGGGCCCCGTCTGGCACCCAGGATGGGCTGTGCTGGTGGGTGTGAGAGACTGAAAGAGTTAATGTCTCAAACGTTGTGGTGGGGCAAGTTCTGCTCAAAGACAAACGCTGCACAGCAAGGAACCAAGGTGAAAAGCCCATCAGCTCAGACATCAGCAACAGGAGGGGAAGGGCGTGCTGGAAGGTGCGCAGCTCCCTGTTCTGTTACAAAGATCAAACAATGGCCACGTCTGCAGGGAAGGAGAAGTTACTCCACAAACCACCCCCAAGCCCAAAGGCTCACAAACTGCTCATGTGCCTGATGAGTTCAGGTGCCCACCCGAAGGAGGAGCAAGGATGATAAAAGGACACAAACTGAAGCCCCAGGTGTGCAAGCCCACCGGGACTGGACCCCTTGGCTGATTGAACCAACGCTGGACCCAGGACTGGTGAAATCTTTCTCTCTTCCTTCTTCTCTCGTTCCTTTTGCTTTTCCACAATCCCTACACCTCATCCCTTTAAGACATAAAACCATTGACCAAGTCTGGGACTAAGAGTGGATCCAGCCGCCCCTGGGCCCTTCTCTGAGGAGGAGTCTGGAAAGCAAGGGGTCTGCTCTGAAACTCGTAACTCAGTGGGAGGGATCTCATTACTCCCTGAATTGATGTATATGGTTACACAGTTTACAGAAGTAGTCTTATGCCAATTCCTGTTGTGAGAAACCCTGTCACCTACAACCACACCTCCCCAGTTCAGTTTACTTCTGTCATGAATAAATCTTTAACTGATGGTTTGGTGTCGTTCCCCCTTAATTTAGCCCGAGGGAATTTGGAATTAAACAGGACTCCCTGGTCTGTCCAGTCTGGCTCGTGACAGTGGGGCACTGGCTGACCCCCGTCTTCTCCCCTCTCTCCTCTCCCTCTCCAGGTTCCCTGGTCCAGGCAGCGCTGACTCAGCCACCCTCGGTCTCAGCAAACGTGGGACAAACCGTCCAGATCACCTGCTCCGGGTTTAGCAGCGGCAGCGGTGTTGCCTGGTTCCAGCAGAAGGTTCCTGGCAGTGGCCCTGTCACTGTCATCTACTACACCGACAAGAGACCCTCAGACATCCCTTCGCGATTCTCCGGATCCAAGTCTGGCTCCACGGGCACGTTAACCATCACTGGGGTCCAAGCCGAGGACGAGGCTGTCTATTACTGTGGTGGCTACGACAGCAGCGGTAGCAATGGTGTCTGGTGACAACAAGTAATAGGACATGAGACACTGACTCCTAAATCAGGGGAGGGGTTTCTGCCCTTCTCCCTCCCAGATGAGCAGAGTTGTGGCTATGTCGCTGAGGCAGGTTCTGTCCCCTCTGCACGACCGTGGCCATGAATGTGCTCCCTTTTGTGTCCCAGAGAACTGGAGGTGACTTTGTGGCTCGGGACCATTGCCCTGGTCCCTTCAAAGTTCACAGTGTGGCATTGTCTGCCACCCCACAGGCTCTTGCTGCTGATGACCACGTCCTGCTGCTGCTGCTGCCAGAGCTGCCTCTGTGCTGGAGTATGTTGGGCTGGGCTCTGCTCCCCAGATTTCCCTGTGATCATGTCTGGTTCTGTTCTCCTCTGACTTTGGCATTCCCCACTCTGCTGCCTGAAGATGGCTGTGCTGGTGCGTCACTGGCTGACGCCCGTCTTCCCTCCTCTCTCCTCTCCCTCTCCAGGTTCCCTGGTCCAGGCAGCGCTGACTCAGCCACGCTCCGTGTCGGCAAACCCAGGACAAACCGTCCAGATCACCTGCTCTGGGGTTAGCAGTGGCATCAGCGGTGTTGCCTGGTACCAGCAGAAGGTTCCTGGCAGTGCCCCCATCACTGTCATCTACTACAACGACAAGAGACCCTCAGACATCCCTTCGCGATTCTCCGGATCCAAGTCTGGCTCCACGGGCACGTTAACCATCACTGGGGTCCAAGCCGAGGACGAGGCTGTCTATTACTGTGGTAGCTACGACAGCAGCTACAAGGGTGAGACAGGGCAATGGGGAAGTGATACAAAAACCTCCTGCCATCACAAGAGCCAGTTAGAATTCTCTGCTGTCCCCGTTTGATGGTGGGGCAGGTCACCACCATGGCCCTGCCCTGTGCTACAGGTGGCTGTGCCTCGTGTCGTGGATTGGCCATCCCTTAGAGCCCCAGGTCTGTGCCCATCCCCTCTCATTTGGGGAGGACAGGGGACAGGACAGGACAGGACAGGATACGATAGAATAGAATAGAATAGAATAGAATAGAATAGAATAGAATAGAATAGAATAGAATAGAATATTTTGGGACCTTCCACCTGGGTACCTGATATGTGGCTGGCCTTCTCCCTCTCCTCTACGCAGTGCTGGCCCATTGCTCATGTGCCCTGGCCAGACTCGCTGCACCAGCGTTCCTGTCCCCCTGCTGCTGCCCAGGGAAGAATGTGCTGGTGGGGCACTGGCTGACCCCCATCTTCTCCCCTCTCTCCTCTCCCTCTCCAGGTTCCCTGGTCCAGGCAGCGCTGACTCAGCCACCCTCCGTGTCAGCGAACGTGGGACAAACCGTCCAGATCACCTGCTCCGGGAGTAGCAGCAGTGATGGTGTTGGCTGGTACCAGCAGAAGGTTCCTGGCAGTCCCCCCGTCACTGTGATCTATACTAACAACAAGAGACCCTCGGACATCCCTTCGCGATTCTCCGGATCTGCATCTGGCTCAACAAGCACATTAACCATCACTGGGGTCCAAGCCGAGGACGAGGCTGTCTATTACTGTGGTGCCCAGGACGGCCGGGCTGATCAGCACCCAGCTGCCCCGCTCGATGGCCTTGGTGGGTCCTCTGGGTTGACTGTTACTGTCCGCTGTGCGTGGGTGGCAGTGATCGTGACGGTGGTGCTGGAGGATGTGGGAGTGACACAGCTTCTGCTAGCGTAGGGCTGTGGTGTGGCCAGTTGCTCCTGCCTGCAAAATGTCTTGTCCTGTGGTTGTTTCTGTGGCCCAGAGAAGCTGAGAGAAGCACGGTGTGCCTTGGGCAGGGTCCTGTGCCGAAGCCATGAAGGTTGTGGCAGGGGCTGGAGATGTCTCTGGACTTTGGTGGAAGTGGTGGCAGGGCTGAGGGACAGCATGGGCAGAGTCCTGTCCCGGGCTCTGCTCTCAGTTCCTCCAGTGCTGTCCCTGAGGGCCTTCTCGTCTCCGCATGGTGTCAGTGTGGCCCCGCACCACAGTCCTGAGGTTCGCGGGGCAGCCAGGAGGCAAAGGGGCTGCGGACGGCCAGGTGCCAGCGTGTAAGACTGGTGCAGGGCAGTCCCGTCAGACCCCTTTGGAGGCTGCTGTGGCCCCTGCTGTCGGCAGGTAGCAGAGGGGCTGCCCCTGGCCGGACAAGCGTGGGAGGATGCTACGCGCACTTGATCGGTACAAACTCCAGCCCGAGTCTATTAATGGTTGCTGTGAAGCTGCCGGAGGCCCCCAGCTCACTTTGTAGTCGGAGGAAGTGGGGGCTTGTGTTTCTCTACTGTCGGGTAGCCTTGAAGCTCCTGGTTTCCAAGTGGTTCCAGCTCCCTTCAAAGTCCCGCTTCTCTGCTCTGCGGTTCTCTTGTGGCACTTCCCAGAGGCCCCGTTGCGGCACCCTCCTTTGAAGCAGGACCTGGTTTTCCCAGCTCCTCCGTCACTGCCGCTGAGCAGCGCGTGAGTAGCGCGGCTGCCCGGGGACCAGCAAGCGCCAAGCAGAGCAGGTGCTCAGAGCAGGGGACGTGTCTACGTGCCAAGGTGGGGCTGTGCCCTGGCCTATGCACAGGAGTTCCCCGGGCAGCGGGGCCACGGCCGTTCTGGGCAGCGACAGGCACTGGCTGGGCCATGGCTGAGCTCAGAGCGCAGCAGCCACGTTGTGGCAGGAGAAAGGAGATGGGGAGCAGGCAGCCCAGCGTGATCTTGGTGCCTCCGGTGGGCCGGAGAGGTGCCTGCGGTGGGCAGGGGGAGCGCTGGGACAGGAGCAGCCAGTGAACGTTAGGGGCCACACATGGATGGAGGGGCTGTGCCCGGGAGTTGGGTCACCAGCACAGCCCCGTTGGCGTGGGGATGCGGAGCTGGTGGGATTGTGCCATGGCCTGGGCCGCTCTCCTCCGCACTGTGCTCTCCCATGTCTCAGGTGCCCTGGCCAGACTCACTGCACCCATCGGGGGCCTTTGGGCACAGGGGTCCCATCCCCATCCTGCTGCTCAGGGAGGGCTGTGCTGGTGGGGCACTGGCTGACCCCCGTCTTCTCCCCTCTCTCCTCTCCCTCTCCAGGTTCCCTGGTCCAGGCAGCGCTGACTCAGCCACCCTCGGTCTCAGCGAACGTGGGACAAAGCGTCCAGATCACCTGCTCCGGGGGTAGTGGCACCTATGGTTACTACTATGGCTGGTTCCAGCAGAAGGTTCCTGGCAGTGCCCCTGTCACTGTCATCTACCGCAAAAACCACAGACCATCGGACATCCCTTCGCGATTCTCCGGATCCTTGTCTGGCTCCACGGGCACGTTAACCATCACTGGGGTCCAAGCCGAGGACGAGGCTGTCTATTACTGTGGTAGCAGGGACGACAGCAGCAGCAATGGTGTCTGGAGACAACAAGTAATAGGAAGTGAGACACCGACTCCTAAATCAGGGGAAGGTTTTCTGCCTTTCTTCCTCCCAGACAAGCAGAGTTGTGGCTGTGGGGCTGAGGCAGGTTCCTGTCCCCTCTGCACCATCATGGCCATAAATGTGCTCCCTTTTGTGTCCCGGAGAACTGGAGGTGACTTTGTGGCTCGGGACCATTGTCCTGGTCCCTACAAAGTTCACAGTGTGGCATTGTCTGCCACCCCACGGGCTCTTGCTGCTGATGACCACATCCTGCTGCTGCTGCCAGAGCTGCCTCTGTGCTGGAATATATTGGGCTGGGCTCTGCTCCCCAGATTTCCCTGTGATCGTGTCTGGTTCTGTTCTCCTCTGACTTTGGCGTTCCCTATACTACTGCCCGGGGAGGGCTGTGCTGGTGCATCACTGGCTGACCCCTGTCTTCTCCCCTCTCTCCTCTCCCTCTCCAGGTTCCCTGGTCCAGGCAGCGCTGACTCAGCCACCCTCCATGTCAGTGTCTCTGTGACAAACTATCTGGATTACGTGCTTTGGGACTACCAATGCTTATGGCTGGTACCAGCAGAAGGTTCCTGGCAGTGCCCCTGTCACTGTCATCTATGAAAACACACAGAGACCCTCAGACATCCCTTCACGATTCTCCGGATCTACATCTGGCTCAACAAGCACGTTAACCATCACTGGGGTCCAAGCCGAGGACGAGGCTGTCTATTACTGTGGTAGCACGGACGACAGCAGCAGCAGCTATGGTGTCTGGTGACAACAAATAATAGGAAGTGAGACACCAAATCCTAAATCAGAGGAAGGTTTTCCGCCCTTCTCCCTCCTGGCTGAGCAGAGTTGTGGCTGTGGGTCTGAGGCAGGTTCCTGTCCTCTCTGCACCACCATGGTCATGAATGTGCTCCCTTTTGTGTGCTGGAGAACTGGAGGTGACTTTGTGGCTGGGGACCATTGCCCTTCTGCCTACAAAGTTCACAGTGTGGCATTGTCTGCCACCCCACGGGCTCTTGCTGCTGATGACCACGTCCCGCTGCTGCTGCCAGAGCTGCCTCTGTGCTGGGATATGTTGGGCTGGGCTCTGCTCCCCAAATTTCCCTGTGATCGTGTCTGGTTCTGTTCTCCTCTGACTTTGGCGTTCCCTATACTGCTGCCCGGGGAGGGCTGTGCTGGTGGGGCACTGGCTGACCCCCGTCTTCTCCCCTCTCTCCTCTCCCTCTCCAGGTTCCCTGGTCCAGGCAGCGCTGACTCAGCCACCCTCCGTGTCAGCGAACGTGGGACAAACCGTCCAGATCACCTGCTCCGGGGGTAGTGGCAGCTATGGTTACTACTATGGCTGGTACCAGCAGAAGGTTCCTGGCAGTGGTCCTGTCACTGTCATCTACGGTAACACAAACAGACCCTCAGACATCCCTTCGCGATTCTCCGGATCCAAGTCTGGCTCCACAGCCACGTTAACCATCACTGGGGTCCAAGCCGAGGACGAGGCTGTCTATTACTGTGGTAGCTACGACAGCAGCAGCAGCTATGGTGTCTGGTGGCAACAAGTAATAGGAAGTAAGACACAGACTCCTAAATCAGAGGAAGGTTTTCGGCCCTTCTACCTCCCGGACGAGCAGAGTTGTGGATGTGGGTCTGAGGCAGGTTCCTGTCCCCTCTGCATGACTATGGCTGTGAATGTGCTCCCTTTTGTGTCCCAGAGAACTGGAGGTGACTTTGTGGCTGGGGACCATTGTTCTGGTCCCTACAAAGTTCACAATGTGGCATTGTCTGCCACCCCACGGGCTCTTGCTGCTGATGACCATGTCCTGCTGCTGCTGCCAGAGCTGCCTCTGTGCTGGAATATGTTGGGCTGGGCTCTGCTCCCCATATTTCCCTGTGATCGTGTCCACTTTTGTTCTCCTCTGACTTTGGCATTGTCCACCCTGCTGCCAGGGAAGGGCTGTGCTGGTGGGGCACTGGCTGACCCCCGTCTTCTCCCCTCTCTCCTCTCCCTCTCCAGGTTCCCTGGTCCAGGCAGCGCTGACTCAGCCACCCTCCGTGTCAGTGTCTCTGTGACAAACTATCTGGATTACGTGCTTTGGGAGTAGCAATGCTTATGGCTGGTACCAACAGAAGGTTCCTGGCAGTGCCCCTGTCACTGTCATCTACGATGACACAAAGAGACCCTCAGACATCCCTTCGCGATTCTCCGGATCCTTGTCTGGCTCCACAGCCACATTAACCATCACTGGGGTCCAAGCCGAGGACGAGGCTGTCTATTACTGTGGTGGCTACGACGGCAGCTACAATGGTCCCACGGTGATACAGAGCAATAGGGAAGTGAATCAAAAACCTCCCACCGTTGCAGGAGTCAGTTAGGAGTCTCTGCTGTTCCCATTTAATGCTGGGGCAGGTCTCCACCATGGCCATGCCCTGTGGCCCTGCAGGTGGCTGTGGCTGGTGGCCCAGCTTGGCCGTCCCTTGGAGCCCCAGCTCTGTGCGCGTCCCCTGTCATTTGGGGAGGGTAGGTACAGCACTTGGGAACGTGCCACTCTCCACGGCCACGTTACCCATTGCTGGGGTCCAAGCCAAGCCAGAGGCTGTCTCTTACTGTGCTGGCTGCGACACCACTGCTGATCAGGGTCGTGGTGACTCCCAGCACTGGGGAAGTAAGTGAAATGCAAACCCACTGCTGCCCCAGGGCCCCTCGGGTGCCGACTGCTGCTGCCGCCACTGCTGCTGTTTGGATGCGGAGCTGGAGCAGCACGTGTGCCCGTAGGCGGCTCCTGCCATGGGGCACATGCTCTGCTCCAGGGGGTCCCCTCCATGCTGCCTGCAAGGAGACAGCCCCCTGCAGCCCTGCCCTGCCCGTGCCCGTCGTGCTCGCTGTGCACCGGGCATCGTGGGGCTGGCGTCGTAGGGGACAGGGAGGCATCGGGGTGGGGGTGCATTTCCCATGGGTGTAGCTGCTCTTGGGCTGGGCGCGAGGCTGCTGATGGCAGCCGCGATCCCTGTGCAACGTGGAGGGAGGTGGGGAGAGAGGCACGGGCAGGATCCGGCCACGAGCGCTGAATCAGATTTGCATGGAGGGGCCGTGCCCCAGGCAGGCAGGGGCTTAAAAGGGAGCTGGGGTCCGCGAAGGAGCCCCATCGTCGTGGGGACGCGCAGCTGGTGGGATTGCACCATGGCCTGGGCCCCTCTCCTCCTCGCGGTGCTCGCCCACAGCTCAGGTGCCGTGGCCAGACTCGCTGCGCTCGGCTGGGGACGTCGGGCAAAGGGGCCCCGTCCAGCACCCGTGGACGGCTGTGCTGGCGGGGCACTGGTTGACCCCCGTCTTCTCCCCTCTCTCCTCTCCCTCTCCAGGTTCCCTGGTCCAGGCAGCGCTGACTCAGCCACCCTCGGTCTCAGCAAACGTGGGACAAACCATCCAGATCACCTGCTCCGGGATTAGCAGCAGCTCTGCTTATTACGGCTGGTATCAGCAGAAGGTTCCTGGCAGTGCCCCTGTCACTGTCATCTATGCTGACAACAACAGACCCTCAGACATCCCTTCACGATTCTCCGGATCTACATCTGGCTCCACGGGCACGTTAACCATCACTGGGGTCCAAGCCGAGGACGAGGCTGTCTATTACTGTGGTAGCAGGGACAGCAGCAGCAGCTATGGTGTCTGGTGACAACAAGTAATAGGAAAAGAGTCACTGACTCCTAAATCACGGCAGGGGTTTCTGCCCTTCTACCTCCCAGATGAGCAGAGTTGTGGCTGTGCTGCTGAGGCAGGTTCCTGTCTCTTCTGCACCACCATGGCCGTGAATGTGCTCCCTTTTGTGTCCCAGAGAACTGGAGGTGACTTTGTAGCTGGAGACCATTTTCCTGGTCCCTTCAAAGGTCACAGTGTGGCATTGTCTGCCACCCCACGGGCTCTTGCTGCCGATGACCATGTCCTGCTGCTGCTGCCAGAGCTGCCTCTGTGCTGGAGTATGTTGGGCTGGGCCCTGCTCCCCAAATTTCCCTGTGATCGTGTCCGGTACTGTTCTCTGACTTTGGCATTCCCCGCTCTGCTGCCTGAGGACGGCTGTGCTGGTGGGGCACTGGCTGACCCCCATCTTCTCCCCTCTCTCCTCTCCCTCTCCAGGTTCCCTGGTCCAGGCAGCGCTGACTCAGCCACCCTCCGTGTCAGCGAACGTGGGACAAACCGTCCAGATCACCTGCTCCGGGGGTAGCGATGATGTTGGCTGGTTCCAGCAGAAGGTTCCTGGCAGTGCCCCTGTCACTGTGATCTACGATAACAACAAGAGACCCTCTGGCATCCCTTCACGATTCTCTGGATCCAGGTCTGGCTACACAGGCACATTAACCATCACTGGGGTCCAAGCCGAGGACGAGGCTGTCTATTACTGTGGTAGCTGGGACGACAGCAGTGACGGTCAGGGTCACGTTGATGCTGAGATTTGTTTTTTGCCTCCTGTTCATTTCTGCACCTCCCCCTGCGTGGGGAAGAGCTCCAAAGGCTAGGCAGTTGGCTCCTTTTTGCACTTGTGCCTGTTCTGGCTCTGCCTTTGCAGAGCTTTGTCTCATTTCTCTCCTGATGCCACCGCTCCTCTGGTGCTGCCAGTGCAGTGTCGGTGCGTGGTGCTGAGCACCTCCTTCCTTGCCCCGGGGACCTGGAGGTGATGGTTTCTGCGGGGCAGTACTGCTGTGCTGCTGGGCAGAGGGAGCCTCTGTCCCTCTTGTGTCCAAGGGCCGTTCCCTGGAGATGAGCAGAGGTGGGGTCCGGGGGAATCCCCGGGCTGGGTAGGGACCCACTGGCTCTGGGAAGGTCTGTCCATTGCAGGGCTATGCTCTAAGCTGCCAGGCACTATGTGCCCCTTTCCGTTCCCCGCCCGAGTACTCTGGGCCTGGGCTGCATTTGGGGACGTTCCTGACTCATCCCAAGGGGTGCAGAGGAGCCCAAGAGCCAGAGCCCGTGTGCCCTTGGTGCTTTGTGCTGCCGTGGGGACTGGAGGTGCGTGGGGAGAGGATGCTACTTGGGGCACATTTGATCTCAGAAAGGCCCCGGTGGAGCTCATGCCCCCTGCCCAGGCAGCCCCCCGTCTCTGGTCTCCATGGCGGTGCCTCTCAGCAGCCCACGCTGTGCTGGAGATGCCCCCATTCTCTTTGTCACACGCCGGCTCCCCACAGCTTCTCACCAGCTGGGGACCCCTGCCCTGCAGTCCCTGGCTGCTGGTCTGTACGTGGCCCCATCTGGGGCACGGGCAGGGGTGTCTCCGGACTGCGGCAAACGCTGAGTGCCCCCGGGAGACCGTGGCCCCGGGCTGCCCGGTCTCAGGAGAGGGATAAGGTGTGCCCCAAAGGGCAGCGGGCAGGGAGAGGGTCCAGGCTCTGGCTCCAGCAACGCCTCCGGGAGTGCCTGGGTTGGGGCTGCACCCAGGGCGTCCCATCTGTGTGCCTGCGGGCAGAGGAGTCCCGTCCCTGTCCCCGTCCCGCTGCCCGGGGAGGGCTGTGCTGGTGGGGCACTGGCTGAGCCTGTCTTCTCCCCTCTCTCCTCTCCCTCTCTGGTCTCTAGGCAGGGCCTACGCAGCCGGCCCTGATGTACGTGTCCCCGGGTGTAAAGTCCTGGACCTCCTGCTCCACAATTAACGACAACTATGGCTGGTTCCAGCAGAAGGTTCCTGGCAGTGCCCCCGTCACTGTGATCTACGAAAACAACAAGAGACCCTCAGACATCCCTTCGCGATTCTCCGGATCTACATCTGGCTCCACAGCCACGTTAACCATCAGTGGGGTCCAAGCCGAGGACGAGGCTGTCTATTACTGTGGTGGCTACGAAAGCGGCAACAATGGTGTCTGGTGACAATGAGTGATAGGTAGTGAGACACGGGCTCCCAAATCAGAGGAAGGGTTTCAGCCCTTTTCCCTCATGGCCCAGCAGAGTTGTGGCTGTGCAGCTGAGGCAGGTTCCTCTCCCCTCTGCACAGCCATTGCTGTGAATGGCCTCCCTTTCACGTCCTAGAGCACTGGAGGTGCCTTTGTGCTGGGGACCTGTCCTGGTTTCAGCTGGGATAGAGTTAACTGTCTTCCTAGCGGCTGGTACAGTGCTATGTTTTGAGTTCAGTATGCGAAGAATATTGATAACACCGATGTTTTCAGTTGTTGCTCAGTAGTGTTTAGACTATAGTCAAGGATTTTTCAGCTTCTCATGCCCAGCCAGCGAGAAAGCTGGAGGGGCACAAGAAGGTGGCACAGGACACAACCAGGGCACCTGACCCAAAGTGGCCAATGGTGTATTCCATACCATAGGACGTCCCATCCAGTATAGAAACTGGGAAGTGGGGGTGGGGAATCGCCACTCGGGGACTGGCTGGGTGTTGGTCGGCGGGTGGTGAGCAATCGCCCTGTGCATCATTTGTACATTCCAATCCTTTTATTACTGCTGTTGTCATTTTATTAGTGTTATCATTATCATTATTAGTTTCTTCTTTTCTGTTCTATTAAACCGTTCTTATCTCAACCCACGAGTTTTACTTCTTTTTCCCGATTTTCTCCCCCATCCCACTGGATGGAGGGGAGTGAGTGAGCGGCTGTGTGGTGCTTAGTTGCTGGCTGGGGTTAAACCACGACAGGACCCTTGTTCCTGTCCTTGCAAAGTTCACTGTGTGCCTTCTCGCCCATCCCACTGCCTCTTGCTACTGATGACCACCTCCTCCTGCTGCTGCCGCCAGGGCTGCCTCTGTGCTGGGATGAGCTGTGCTGGCCTCTGCTCCCCAGCTTTCCCTGTGACTGTGGCCGGGTCCACTCTCCTCCGACTGTGGCGTTCCCCATCCTGCTGCCAGGCACAAACCGTCCAGATCCCCTGCTCCGGGAGTAGCGGCAGCTATGGCTTGTTGCAGCAGAAGGGACCCGACAGTGCCACTGTCACTGTCTGAGCAGGGCTGTGGGGCTGGGCTAGGTTCCTGTCCTTTCTGCAGAGCCATGGCTGTGAATGTCCTCCTGATTGTACATGCCATTAGAGAGGTGGCTCTAAGGCTGTGGGCACCTCGTGCCGGTCCCTACAAAAGGCACGGCATTGCCTTGTCGCCTGCCCCGCTGCCTCAAGCTGCTGCTGCCCCCATCCTCTTGCTTCTGCCAGCTCTCCTCACAGGGAGGGCCCCAGGGCTCGGGCCTTGGGCTCCGTATGTGGGGCTGGGGTCCCTCTGTGCCGGTAGGGTTCTTGGGCACGGAGGTCCCGTCGCTGCCCACTGCCCACGGAGGGCTGTGCTGGCGGGGCACTGGCTGACCCCGTCTTCTCCCCTCTCTCCTCTCCCTCTCCAGGTTCCCTGGTCCAGGCAGCGCTGACTCAGCCACCCTCGGTGTCAGCGAACGTGGGACAAACCGTCCAGATCACCTGCTCCGGTAGTAGCTACAGCTATGGCTGGTTCCAGCAGAAGGTTCCTGGCAGTGCCCCTGTCACTGTGATCTACAATAACAACAACAGACCCTCAGACATCCCTTCGCGATTCTCCGGATCCAAGTCTGGCTCCACAGCCACGTTAACCATCACTGGGGTCCAAGCTGAGGACGAGGCTGTCTATTACTGTGGTGGCGAGGACAGCAGCGGCAGCAATGGTGTCTGGCGACAAGTAATAGAACATGAGACACTGACTCCTAAATCACGGGAGTGGTTTCTGCCCTTCTTCCTCTTAGACAAGCAGAGTTGTGGCTGTGTGGCTGAGGGAGGTTCTGTCCCCTCTGCATGAGTATGGCCGTGAATGTGCTCCCTTTTGTGTCCCAGAGAACTGGAGGTGACTTTGTGGCTGGGGACCATTGTTCTGGTCCCTTCAAAGTTCACAGTGTGGCATTGTCTGCCACCCCACGGGCTCTTGCTGTTGATGACCACGTCCCGCTGCTGCTGCCAGAGCTGCCTCTGTGCTGGGATATGTTGGGCTGGGCTCTGCTCCCCAGATTTCCCTGTGATCATGTCTGGTTCTGTTCTCCTCTGACTTTGGCATTCCCTATACTGCTGCCCGGGGAGGGCTGTGCTGGTGGGGCACTGGCTGACCCCCATCTTCTCCCCTCTCTCCTCTCCCTCTCCAGGTTCCCTGGTCCAGGCAGCGCTGACTCAGCCACCCTCCGTGTCAGCAAACGTGGGACAAACCGTCCAGATCACCTGCTCCGGGGGTAACAACTATGGTTATTTTGGCTGGTACCAGCAAAAGGCAACTGGAAGTGGCCCTGTCACTGTCATCTACTGGAATAGCTACAGACCCTCAGACATCCCTTCGTGATTCTCCGGATCCTTGTCTGGCTCCACAGCCACGTTAACCATCACTGGGGTCCAAGCCGAGGACGAGGCTGTCTATTACTGTGGTAGCTACGACAGCAGCAGCAGCAATGGTGTCTGGTGGCAACAAGTAATAGGAAGTAAGACACAGACTCCTAAATCAGAGGAAGGTTTTCTGCCCTTCTACCTCCCGGACGAGCAGAGTTGTGGATGTGGGTCTGAGGCAGGTTCCTGTCCCCTCTGCATGACTATGGCTGTGAATGTGCTCCCTTTTGTGTCCCAGAGAACTGGAGGTGACTTTGTGGCTCGGGACCATTGTCCTTCTGCCTACAAAGTTCACAGTGTGGCATTGTCTGCCACCCCACGGGCTCTTGCTGCTGATGACCATGTCCTGCTGCTGCTGCTGCCAGAGCTGCCTCTGTGCTGGAGTATGTTGGGCTGGGCTCTGCTCCCCAAATTTCCCTCTGATCGTATCCGCTTCTGTTCTCCTCTGACTCTGTCATTCTCCACCCTGCTGCCAGGGAAGGGCTGTGCTGGTGGGGCACTGGCTGACCCCCGTCTTCTCCCCTCTCTCCTCTCCCTCTCCAGGTTCCCTGGTCCAGGCAGCGCTGACTCAGCCACCCTCGGTGTCAGCGAACCTGGGACAAACCGTCCAGATCACCTGCTCCGGGGGTAGCAGCAGCAGCGGTTATGGTTGTGTTGGTTGGCACCAGCAGAAAACATGTGGCCCTGTCACTGTCATCTATGCTAACGACTACAGACCCTCAGACATCCCTTCGCGATTCTCCGGATCTACATCTGGCTCCACAGCCACGTTAACCATCACTGGGGTCCAAGCCGAGGACGAGGCTGTCTATTACTGTGGTAGCCACGACGGCAGCAGTGCTGATCGCGTTTATGAAGGCACTGAGTAATGGGGAAGTGAGACACAGAGCCCAGTGTCGAAGAGGAAGATTTTTCAGCCCTTGCTCCTCATGGCCAAGCAGAGCCGTGGCTGTGGAGCTGAGCAGAGGTTCCTGTGCCCTGTCCAAGGACATGACTGTGAATGTCCCCGCTTCCATGTTCCAACGCACAGGAGGTGACCCTGGGGCTGAGGGTTCCTTTTCCCCGTCCCTGTAACAGAAATGCCATTGCCTCATCCCCAGCCCTGCTGCCTTTTGCTCCTGGCAGCCCCATCCTCCTCCTGCTGCTGGAGTTGCCTCTGCTGGGTTGCTCTGCGCCAGGCTGGGCTCTGCTCCCCAGAAGTTTCTGTAGCCGAGACCAGGACCCTTTCCCTCAGAGGCTGGTGTTCCACATCCCTGCTGCTGCCAGCTTTCCTGGCAGGGCATGGGTCTCTAGTCTTCAGCTTTGGCTGTGGATTCCTCTCGGGCATCAGGGTTGTTGAACACAGGGTCTGAGTCCCATTGCAAGGGAAGGGCTGTGCTGGTGGGGCACTGGCTGACCCCCGTCTTCTCCCCTCTCTCCTCTCCCTCTCCAGGTTCCCTGGTCCAGGCAGCGATGACTCAGCCACCCTCGGTCTCAGCGAACCCGGGACAAACCGTCCAGATCACCTGCTCCGGGGTTAGCAGCAGCAGTAGTGTTGGCTGGTACCAGCAGAAGGTTCCTGGCAGTGCCCCCATCACTGTCATCTACTACAACGACAAGAGACCCTCAGACATCCCTTCGCGATTCTCCGGATCCAAGTCTGGCTCCACAGGAACGTTAACCATCACTGGGGTCCAAGCCGAGGACGAGGCTGTCTATTACTGTGGTGGCGTGGACAGCAGCAACAATGGTTAGACAGGGCAATGGGGAAGTGATACAAAAACCTCCTGCCATCACAGGAGCCAGTTAGAATTCTCTGCTGTCCCCGTTTGATGGTGGGGCAGGTCACCACCATGGCCCTGCCCTGTGCTACAGGTGGCTGTGCCTCATGTCCTGGATTGGCCATCCCTTAGAGCCCCAGGTCTGTGCCCATCCCCTCTCATTTGGGGAGCAGAGGGGATAGGACAGGACAGGGTAGGATAGCATAGCATAGCATAGCATAGAATAGAATAGAATATTTCGGGACCTTCCACCTGGGTACCTGATGTGTGGCTGGCCTTCTCCTTCTCCTCCTCTTGGTGCTTGCCCATGCCTCAAGTACCACAGCCCAGCTCGCTGCACCCATCCGGGGTCTTTGAGTACAGGGGTCCCATCACTGTCCTGTTGCCCGGGGAGGGCTGTGCTGGTGGGGCACTGGCTGACCCCCATCTTCCTCCCCCTGTCCTCTCCCTCTCCAGGTTCCCTGGTCCAGGCAGCGCTGACTCAGCCACCCTCGGTGTCCACGAACCCGGGACAAACCATCACCTGCTCTGGGAGCAACTATGGTTATTACTGCTGGTACCAGCAAAAGGCAACTGGAAG
This sequence comes from Buteo buteo, assembly GCF_964188355.1. Lineage (NCBI taxonomy): Eukaryota > Metazoa > Chordata > Aves > Accipitriformes > Accipitridae > Buteo > Buteo buteo. Next base: position 38,440,737 of record NC_134181.1, on the reverse strand, counting down.
TGGCCCTGTCACTGTGATCTACTGGAACAGCAACAGACCCTCAGACATCCCTTCGCGATTCTCCGGATCCTTGTCTGGCACCACAGGCACATTAACCATCACTGGGGTCCAAGCCGAGGACGAGGCTGTCTATTACTGTGGTGCCCAGGACGGCCGGGCTGATCACCACCCAGCTGCCCCGCTGGATGGCCATGGTGGGTGCTCTGGGTCGACTGTTACTGTCCGCTGTGCGTGGGTGGCAGTGATCGTGACGGTGGTGCTGGAGGATGTGGAAGTGACACAGCTTCTGGTAGCGCAGAGCTGTGGTGCGCCCGGTTGCTCCTGCCTGCAAAATGTGATGTTGGCGCTGGTGCTGTGTGTTCGTTTACTGTTGGGTAGCCTTCTCGCCAGGAGCCCAGCCCTCTCCCTTGCCGGGGTACGCAGCAGGGCTCCCCTGCTCCCAGGGTTTGTCTTGGCCCATGTGTTGGGCATGGCAGCCCAGCACTGGAGTGTCGGGGGCTGCTTCCTGGGCCCAGAGAGGGGTGAGTTGCAGCAACTTCTCAAAGGCGTTTTGCTTTCTGGTGTCTTCCCAGAGGCTGCATGCTAATATTTGGCAGGAAATCAGACTTCTGGAGGCACTGTCGGCTTAAATACCCGAGCCTGACACGACATAGGCTGTTGAGCAGCCTCAAGGGCTGTTGTAGGCTGAGTGTAAGTCTGCCTGAGACGCTGTTGTCAGTACCCGCAAACTGCAGTGTTTCCCAGATCCCTGCAGCCCTTGGGAATGCAGTGTATCAGAATACATAAGCAGAAGGTCTGTAATAGCAAGAAGCTTGAGCTAACCGGGAAGATTGACAAAGTATGTTTTCTTTCCAGGAACATCATCCCTTCGTTTGTACTGATGGACATCCAGGCTTCCACAGTTGTGACTTATGTATACCAACTGATTGAGGGTGATGTGAAAGTAGAAAGAATGGACTTCAAGAAGTACTGAATGACGTTCAGACCTGCTCGTTGGCTTCTCCCCGCCTTGCATTCCTTGTCTCTCCAGTGAAGTCGAAGGAGAGGCAGGCCACGGGGGGGTGCTGCTGCTGCGGCGTGTTGGGCTGTAGAGCAGCCGCATCGCTCTACTGCTCGTGAGCTTGTGAGAAAATGTTAGTCTTGGTTCCCAACCCGCAGATGAAGCAGAAGAAACTGCTGATTAAGAGGCCTGTGGAAAATACCCTGTGTCTAAGGAGGAGCTGCTGTGTTCCTGGCCTAAGGGAGTCACAGAGGGTGGTGGTGGTAGCTTGGCACTGAAGCTCTTCTGTAAAACAATGGCCATAGAATAATAAATTCCTTTCCTTGGGCATGCGGGTCCTGATCATTATGCTTCTAAGAGGTGAAGGGGGTCTGGAATTTGGTGTGAGGGGGCTGCGAGGGAGGACGGGAAGCTGCCGTTGTCTTCCTAAGATGCGGCCCTGAAACATTTTGGGCTCTGTCAGAGATGCCCAAGGACTCTGCTTTGGCAGACTCATCCCACCTCCTGCTTAGGGCAGCACGGAAAGGCAGAGGCAGGTCTGGGAAGAGTGGTGTGGAGAGCTCTGCGCCGGTGCACAGAGCTTGGGGTTTGCCCTCATGCTCCACAAGTAGCAGAGGCCGGAGCGCTGCTGGACCTGGTTTTCCCAGCTGAGTGGCCCACGGAACAGGCAGCCCCGCGTGATCTTGGTGCCTTTGGTGGGCGAGAGATGTGCCTGCAGTGGGCAGGGGGAGCACTGGGACAGAAGCTGCCAGGGAACATTGTGGGGCCACATTGGCATGGAGGGGCTGTGCCTGAGCAGGTGGGGGCTTAAAAGGGAGTCGGGGTCCATGGCACCACCCAGTCGTTGGGGGGATGTGGACTGGTGGGATTGTGTCATGGCCTGAACCTCTCTCCTCTTTACGCTGCTCGCCCACAGCTCAGGTGCCCTGGCCAGACTTGCTGCACCCAACTGGGGCCTTTGAGCACAGGGGTCTCTTCCCCGTCCCGCTGCCCAGGAAGGGCTGTGCTGGTGGGGCACTGGCTGACCCCCATCTTCTCCCCTCTCTCCTCTCCCTCTCCAGGTTCCCTGGTCCAGGCAGCGCTGACTCAGCCACCCTCGGTGTCAGCGAACCCGGGACAAACCGTCCAGATCACCTGCTCCGGTAGTAGCAGCAGCGGTGGTGTTGGCTGGTTCCAGCAGAAGGTTCCTGGCAGTGCCCCTGTCACTGTCATCTACAATGACAATCAGAGACCCTCAGACATCCCTTCACGATTCTCCGGATCTACATCTGGCTCAACAAGCATGTTAACCATCACTGGGGTCCAAGCCGAGGACGAGGCTGTCTATTACTGTGGTGGCGTGGACAGCAGCAACAATGGTTAGACAGGGTGACGGGGAAGTGATACTAAAACCTCCTGCCATCACAGGAGCCAGTTAGAATTCTCTGCTGTCCCCGTTTGATGTTGGGGCAGGTCACCACCATGGCCCTGCCCTGTGCTACAGGTGGCTGTGCCTCGTGTCCTGGATTGTCCATCCCTTAGAGCCCAGGTCTGTGCCCATCCCCTCTCATTTTGGGTGGAGAGGGGATAGGACAGGACAGGACAGGATGGGATAGGGTAGAATGGAATATTTTGGTTGGAAGAGACGTACAACGATCATCTAGTTCCACTGCCTGACCACTGCAGGGCTGACCAAAAGTTGAAGCCTGTTGTTAAGGGCATTGTCCAATTGCCCCTCGAACACTGACAGGTTTGGGGCATCATCCAGCTCTCTAGGAAGCCTGTTGCAGTGTTTGACCACCCTCTCGGGAAAGAAATGCTGCGACGGCCCCCAGCATCCCTGCCCCATTCTGCAGGGCCCAGTTCCCCCCCGTGCTCCCCAGCTGGCACCCAGGGCCCTGCCGGGTGCCTCCCTGCCCTCCTCCCAGCCCAGCTGCCCCCGGGGGGTTCAGCCGAAACTGCGGCCCCAGCACCGAGAGTTGGGAACGTGCCATGGGCCGGGGAGCTGGACCAAAGCTCTGCCTTCAAGCCCTGGCGGGGTCTGCTCTGTCGTGCCGCAAGAGGAGCCCGCGGGCTACTCCAGCGTCGGCTGTGCTTGCCCAGTGCCGGCCCATTGGGCTCATGCTCAGCCTGTGCAGGAGCCCCCCAGCACCTCTGGCCCCCCGGGCAGTCCCTGGCCCTGGGCAATGCTTCACCGTGGCCCCAGGACAGCGAGGGGCTGCCCAGCACCCTGACCCCGTCCTCGTCCCGCTGCAGGACCCAGGGACAGGGGCTACAGCTGGGAACAAAGGTGCCAGGTCCTCCATGTCATGAGGTGCTGCTTGTTTTCAGCAGTGACATTGCCAGACTCCCCATGAGTGTGACAGGGCAGGGGACGACGGTGGGGTTGTGATGGAGCCAGGCGTTGGGTAGGGGCACAGGGTTTGCGTTTGTGGTGTTGGGTGCTGCCGAATGGGCAGCTGCGTCCCGGGTGGCCTTATCCGCCCCGCTCTATGCCCAGGACGGTGGGGTGGGGGGGCCACACGCCATGGGTTTGACAAGAAGGACATGGGCAGGGCTGCACCAAGCACCCTGTGGTCATCATGGGGGGAGAGCTACTGTGTGCTCCCCAGCAAGCCCCACTCCTGGCCCCAGTTCCCTCGCCTGCTCAACTTTAAGGTCCTGGGTGCTCATCAGTCACAGATAACGTTCAGCTGACGACCTTAGAGGTATGGAAATGAGGCCTGTACTCCTGCCTTTTCCCAGCCATTTCCCCATGGGAGAGCCTAGCTAGGCCCAGCTGGACCCCAAAACTCGACCCCAGTGACAATAGCCTGGGCGAGCACTTCTCCTTCCATCCCTGGTATGGGCAACAGCTCGTCTGCGCCCAAAAAACCGTGGGGGGGATGTTGGAGCTGCAAGACCTGCCTGCCCCCCAAGTCTCCCCTTGCCCCCAGCAGCCCAGCTCTCCTGCGCCCTTTGGCCCTGCGGCCACTTGGCCCAGGCTGGGGACAGGAGGTCCGTGTTGGCGTGTTTCGGACTCTGAGCTGGGACGTGTCTCTGCTCCGTGCCCGGGGACAAGCCCCGCTGCATCTGGGGTGGTGGGGCTGGGCGGGCAACGGGGAGGGAGGTGGGGAGAGAGGCGCGGGCAGGATCCGGCCACGAGCGCGGGATCAGATTTGCATGGAGGGGCCGTGCCCCAGGCAGGCAGGGGCTTAAAAGGGAGCTGGGGTCCGCGAAGGAGCCCCATCGTCGTGGGGACACGCAGCTGGTGGGATTGCACCATGGCCTGGGCCCCTCTCCTCCTCGCGGTGCTCGCCCACAGCTCAGGTGCCGTGGCCAGACTCGCTGCGCTCGGCTGGGGACGTCGGGCAAAGGGGCCCCGTCCAGCACCCGTGGACGGCTGTGCTGGTGGGGCACTGGCTGACCCCCATCTTCTCCCCTCTCTCCTCTCCCTCTCCAGGTTCCCTGGTCCAGGCAGCGCTGACTCAGCCACCCTCCGTGTCAGCGAACCCGGGACAAACCGTCCAGATCACCTGCTCCGGGGGTAGCAGCTACTATGGCTGGTACCAGCAGAAGGTTCCTGGCAGTGCCCCCGTCACTGTGATCTACTGGAACGACAAGAGACCCTCAGACATCCCTTCACGATTCTCCGGATCCAAGTCTGGCTCCACAGCCACGTTAACCATCACTGGGGTCCAAGCCGAGGACGAGGCTGTCTATTACTGTGGTGGCTACGACGGCAGCAACTATGGTCTCACGGTGATACAGAGCAATGGGGAAGTGAATCAAAAACCTCCCACCGTTGCAGGAGTCAGTTAGGAGTCTCTGCTGTTCCCGTTTGATGGTGGGGCAGGTCTCCACCATGGCCCTGCAGGTGGCTGTGGCTGGTGGCCCAGCTTGGCCGTCCCTTGCACCCACAGGTCTGTGCGCGTCCCCTGTCATTTGGGGAGGGTAGGTACAGCACTTGGGAACGTGCCACTCTCCACGGCCACATTACCCATTGCTGGGGTCGAAGCCAAGCCAGAGGCTGTCTCTTACTGTGCTGGCTGCGACACCAGTGCTGATCAGGGTCGTGGTGACTCCCAGCACTGGGGAAGTAAGTGAGATGCAAACCCACTGCTGCCCCAGGGCCCCTCGGGTGCCGACTGCTGCTGCCACCACTGCTGCTGTTTGGATGCGGAGCTGGAGCAGCACGTGTGCCCGTAGGCGGCTCCTGCCATGGGGCACATGCTCTGCTCCAGGGGGTCCCCTCCATGCTGCCTGCAAGGAGACAGCCCCCCTGCAGCCCTGCCCTGCCCGTGCCCGTCGTGCTCTCTGTGCACCAGGCATCATGGGGCTGGCGTCGTAGGGGACAGGGAGGCATCGGGGTGGGGGGACATTTCCCACGGGTGCAGCCGCTCTTGGGCTGGGTATGAGGCTGCTGATGGCAGCCGCGATCCCTGTGCCCTGGGTCGGAGCAGGGCTGGTAGCGTCTGCCCCGACGGCTGCGAGCAGAGCCCCTGGGCTGCCCTGGTCCTGGCTGCCTTTGCCCAGCGCCGGCCTTTTGGCCTTGGGACCAGCTCACGGAGCTGGAGCCCCAGGGCTCAATGCCAGACGATTCCCGTTGTGCTGGGGAGGGGATGCCTGGGAAGAGCAAAGGCCTTGAGCGGTGGTCCTGGGCTGGCAGGGGAAGAGCCAGGGCAGGAAGGCAGCAGAGCAAGAGGGTTCCATAGAAGCCTGGGACAACCGTAGGACGGGATGCTGAAAGTGGGGTGAGAAGTACTGGGGGTTGATGTTGTCCCAGTGCCATTAATGGGAGCTGCAAGACCTGCCTGCCCCCCAAGTCTCCCCTTGCCCCCAGCAGCCCAGCTCTCCTGCGCCCTTTGGCCCTGCGGCCACTTGGCCCAGGCTGGGGACAGGAGGTCCGTGTTGGCGTGTTTCGCACTCTGAGCTGGGACGTGTCTCTGCTCTGTGCCCGGGGACAAGCCCCGCTGCATCTGGGGTGGTGGGGCTGGGCGGGCAACGGGGAGGGAGGTGGGGAGAGAGGCACGGGCAGGATCTGGCCACGAGCGCGGGATCAGATTTGCATGGAGGGGCCGTGCCCCAGGCAGGCAGGGGCTTAAAAGGGAGCTGGGGTCCGCGAAGGAGCCCCATCGTCGTGGGGACACGCAGCTGGTGGGATTGCACCATGGCCTGGGCCCCTCTCCTCCTCGCGGTGCTCGCCCACAGCTCAGGTGCCGTGGCCAGACTCGCTGCGCTCGGCTGGGGACGTCGGGCAAAGGGGCCCCGTCCAGCACCCGTGGACGGCTGTGCTGGCGGGGCACTGGTTGACCCCCGTCTTCTCCCCTCTCTCCTCTCCCTCTCCAGGTTCCCTGGTCCAGGCAGCGCTGACTCAGCCACCCTCGGTCTCAGCAAACGTGGGACAAACCGTCCAGATCACCTGCTCCGGGGGTAGCTACGGCTATGGCTGGTATCAGCAGAAGGTTCCTGGCAGTGCCCCCGTCACTGTGATCTACAATAACAACAGACCCTCGGGCATCCCGTTGCGGTTTTCTGGATCCAAGTCTGGCTCCACAGGCACGTTAACCATCACTGGGGTCCAAGCTGAGGACGAGGCTGTCTATTACTGTGGTAGTGACGACAGCAGCAACAATGGTCCCACAGTGATACAGAGCAATGGGGAAGTGAATCAAAAACCTCCAACCGTTGCAGGAGTCAGTTAGGAGTCTCTGCTGTTCCCATTTAATGCTGGGGCAGGTCTCCACCATGGCCATGCCCTGTGGCCCTGCAGGTGGCTGTGGCTGGTGGCCCAGCTTGGCCGTCCCTTGGAGCCCCAGCTCTGTGCGCGTCCCCTGTCATTTGGGGAGGGTAGGTACAGCACTTGGGAACGTGCCACTCTCCACGGCCACATTACCCATTGCTGGGGTCGAAGCCAAGCCAGAGGCTGTCTCTTACTGTGCTGGCTGCGACACCAGTGCTGATCAGGGTCGTGGTGACTCCCAGCACTGGGGAAGTAAGTGAGATGCAAACCCACTGCTGCCCCAGGGCCCCTCGGGTGCCGACTGCTGCTGCCACCACTGCTGCTGTTTGGATGCGGAGCTGGAGCAGCACGTGTGCCCGTAGGCGGCTCCTGCCATGGGGCACATGCTCTGCTCCAGGGGGTCCCCTCCATGCTGCCTGCAAGGAGACAGCCCCCCTGCAGCCCTGCCCTGCCCGTGCCCGTCGTGCTCTCTGTGCACCAGGCATCATGGGGCTGGCGTCGTAGGGGACAGGGAGGCATCGGGGTGGGGGGGCATTTCCCATGGGTGTAGCTGCTCTTGGGCTGGGCACGAGGCTGCTGATGGCAGCCGCGATCCCTGTGCAACGTGGAGGGAGGTGGGGAGAGATGCACGGGCAGGATCTGGCCATCAGCGCTGAATCAGATTTGCATGGAGGGGCCATGCCCCAGGCAGGCAGGGACTTAAAAGGGGGCTGGAGTCAGCGAAGGAGCCCCATCGTCGTGGGACGCAGAGCTGGTGGGATTGCACCATGGCCTGGGCCCCTCTCCTCCTCGCTGTGCTGGCCCACAGCTCAGGTGCCGTGGCCAGACTCGCTGCGCTTGGCTGGGGCTTTTGGGCACAGTGGCCCTGTCCCACTGCCCGGGGAGGGCTGTGCTCCTGGGGTACTGGCTGACCCCTGTCTTTTCCTCTCCTTCTCCAGGTTCCCTGGTCCAGGCAGCTCTGACTCAGCCGCTCTCCGTGTCAGTGAGCCTGGGGCAAACTGTCAGGATCACCTGCTCCGGGTTTAATGTCAACAGTTCTATTGGCTGGTACCAGCAGAAGGCACCTGGTGATCCCCCTGTCACTGTCATCTACTGGAATGACAAGAGACCCTCAGGCATCCCTTCACGATTCTCCGCATCCAAGTCCGGCACGACCAGCACATTAACTGTCACTGGGGTCCAAGACGAGGACGAGGCTTTCTATTACTGTGGTGGCCATAGCAGCAGCAGCAGCAATACTCCCACGGTGACACAGGGCAATGGGGAAGTGATACAAAAACTTCCCACCATTGCAGGAGCCAGTTAGAAGTCTGTGCTGTCCCCATTTGATGGTGGGGCAGGTCCCCACCATGGCCCTGCTAGTGGCTGTCCCTGGTGTACTGGCTCAGCCGTCCCTTAGAGCCACAGGTCTGTGCCTGTCCCTGGTTGTTTGAGGAGGGGATGATGGCCAGCAGCCTTGTCCCTGCCCCACACTGCGGGTCCAAGGTCCCCTGTGCTCCCTGGCCGGCACCCAGAGCCCTGCCGCGTCTCCCCCTGTCCTCCTCCCAGCCCAGCTGCGCCAGGAGCCCTGGGGCACTGGGCACCAGCTCCCCCCAGCCATTGCTGATTTCAGCCCATAAAGGAAGCGATTTCTGGGGGTAGGTGTTTGCACAAGCCATGCCAGGGCAGTTTCAGGACGGTTTATGCTGCAAGGGTGCTTGGCACATCCTACCCTTTCCCTTCTTGTTTGCTTCCAGGCATGTCTGGGTGAGCCGTGTGGCAGCAGCCGAGAGTGCCTGGCATCGCCTCCGTTTCTCAGCCCTGGCAGCTGGGACACAGCAGCCATGCTTAGCCTCCCCAGTGCCTTCCCTGTGACTAGCACCCCCTTACCTGCCCCCTCTTCCGCCGAGGCCACGTGCCAGGTAGGTGCTGAAGGACCAACACCCCTGGTACATCCAGCACGGCATCAGTTCTCCTCCATACCTCCCTCCAAGGAGAAGAGCTGGACTTTCAAGCTGAACGTTGTTCTCCCTTTATTGTCGTCCCCTAAAATGGAACCGAAACCCCATCAAAGTCTGAGAAATGCTCACAAACTGGTCATCCACAGTAGATGGCATTGGCTTCAGCTAAATGCTTTGCACAGACAATTTCAGTGATTTTTTTTTTTTTTTTCCTAGTTTCAGTCTTTGCACCAATGCATAAGCCTATCCGGAGGCAAACCAAACCTCTGAAACAGAAAGTGCCTCAAACCACAAAATCTTTGAAGCATCATTTATTTTCTAGTGACTCAGGAGGTTCACTGACTGCCTCTTTCTAGAACCACTTGCACAAACCACAGCATTTGAATATTTTCAAGTTCAATTTAAGTTGGCGCTATTGAAATTCAGTGCTCCAAGAGCTTGTTTGCTCTGAGCCGAGCACCCGGTGCCCTGTGAGATTGGCACCACGCTGGAACAATACTTTACAAAGCAGCAGCCAAGCCTTCCCTGGGGAATTTGAAGTTAATCGGTCTTAGCTGAAACCCATCCTGGCTCATTTTTGCCTTGGCTATTGCAGCTGTATGTAGGCACCCGCATCCCTTGCATGCTTTTTTCTGCTAGTCCGAGCTCTTCCTCTTTACCAACAGCCTTTGATGCCTCCTCTCCAAGCCCCTTTGCAAACCTTGGCCCTTGGCAGATGCTCCTGGGAGCCCTCACCTGAGGGCTGTGGCTCCAAGGGCTGTGAAGGCAGGGACGATTAGGGCACTACCAGGAGTAGAAGCCTGGGGAATGCAAAATGGGCCCGGGCAGCACTGCAGAAAGCTGAGTTCCTGGGTGGGTAGGGGACACTGCTGGCAGGGTGCTTGGAACAAACCTGCGGTTTCCCTGTCTCCTGTGCAAGGAAAATATATGATGTCTGCCATCCCCTTCTGTCCGTGCTGCTCCTCCCGGCTGCTCCGGAGCTGGCTTAGCTGGTGGAGCAGCACCATCCTCCACCCCCGGTGCCTTGGGAAGCATCCACCACCTTGGCAGAACCAGGTGAGATGGGTTTAAGTGCTCCACTTGGTGCTGAAGGCTCCTCCGGCACCGTCCATCTTCAGCTCCCGAAGGCAGGAGGGTGCCCAGGGCAGGACAAGCAGCACACGGGCTGCCTGCCCTCCACTGCGCTCCCCCTGGCAGTAATATTTGTTCCCCCTCAGCACACGAATGGACTGGAACCTGCTGCTCTCATTTGCCCTTTACTTCATGTTCCTTGCACCCCCCTGGCCCCGGCTTGCCCGTAGCCCAGACCACGCTGCCCACGCTCGGCGCATCTCTGGCATCTCCACACGGACCAGCCCGGGGACGAGTGCTGCAGTGCTCAAATGGGGAGAAGCTGGACCCGGTGAGCTGCCACCTCCCTCCCCAGGGACAAGGTGGGACTGATCCTAAGGCCACCAAAGACAGACTGGCCCAAACTGAGGGGGACCTTCACCAAAACTTGTGAGTCAACGAGCATTTTATATGGGAGTTGTTTGGAGGGAGACTGACAGGCGATTTCAGCCAAGACCTTGGCCAACGGTGGCAGAGCTGCTGGATGTCCCTTGGGAGAGACGGGTCGGGGGGAGGATGCACAAATACCATCCCTACTCCATCATCCCCAGCAAGCAGCACCACCCAAGCTGCATCAGTGGCTGGGAGCCCGGCTGCCTCCTCACCATGTTGACAGGGCACAGGGGCTGCTGGCTGAGCATAAGAAGCTGCTTGGGCTCCTTCTGCACAGCAATGTGTCACTGAGTTTATTTCTTTGGCAGTGGGACCCAGGGGACCGTCCTCAGTAAGTCAGTCCAATGCTCACACATGGTCTTTCCAGTGCTGGGGGCTGTATGGGCTCTTTCTGGGGTTTGTGGTGTTGGTTTTTTTCCTTCTTCAACTTCTCCATTTGGTTATGGTAGCATGTCCTCCATCTGTCTAACTGCACTGAAACATATTCACGTGACTTTCCTTGACAGGAGGAAACAATGTTTTATGGGCTAATTGAGCTTTGCTGCTCGCAAAACATTTCTGGTGCTTTCAAATCTGCAGACCCTCTACTGATCCTGTGGGTCTCGTTCAACTTGTCTGAGTGTAGGAGTTACTGGGTAAAAGTATATCCATATATTTGCCAGACAGCCAGATTATATTGGAGTTTATGAAACAGAAATTTCTTAACATTCCTCTTTCTCCTAAGGAGAAGCTCCCGGGTATGCTTTATGGTATGATGAGGAAATACATAGGGGGTTGACGTGGAAGGCTTCAAGTCTGAGCAGATGGGCTGGGCTCGCTGGCTGAGGACAAAGCTGCCTCTTCATTTCCCAATGGCACTCAGAAGGATCGCTGCCTCTTCAGCCTCCAAAAAGCAGCATAGCTGAGACTTGGCTACAGCTGCACGCGTGCGTGGCACAGGGCCGAGCTGTGGGATGCTGGTGACGGGGAATCCTGCAGGCACGCATGCTGGGTGTCCTCCAGACAGCTGGGGCCTCTTACCTCCAGGGCTGGTTGTCGTGGTTTAACGCCAGCCAGCAATTAAGCACCACGCAGCCGCTCACTCACTCCCCCCCATCCAGTGGGATGGGGGAGAAAATAGGGAAAAAGAAGTAAAACTCGTGGGTTGAGATAAGAACGGTTTAATAGAACAGAAAAGAAGAAACTAATAATGATAATGGTAACACTAATAAAATGACAACAGTAGTAATAAAAGGATTGGAATGTACCAATGATGCGCAGGGCAATTGCTCACCACCCGCCGACCAACACCCAGCCAGTCCCCGAGTGGTGATTCCCCACCCCCACTTCCCAGTTCCTATACTAGATGGGACATCCCATGGTATGGAATACACCGTTGGCCAGTTTGGGTCAGGTGCCCTGGTTGTGTCCTGTGCCAACTTCTTGTGCCTCTCCAGCCTTCTCGCTGGCTGGGCATGAGAAGCTGAAAAATCCTTGACTATAGTCTAAACACTACTGAGCAACAACTGAAAACATCGGTGTTATCAACATTCTTCGCATACTGAACTCAAAACATAGCACTGTACCAGCTACTAGGAAGACAGTTAACTCTATCCCAGCTGAAACCAGGACACTGGTGTTTTTAGTTTGCTAGGCTGAACATTAAGAAAATAAGCTGACCGCAGAGACCTTGAGCTATTAGCTCCTTTGCTGGTGGTAGGAGCTGTACTGAAAGACACTAGCCAGGACCAAAACCCCATGGGTACAGCCGTGTCCACACTTTAAAGACCTTCCTCCTTCCACATCCACCTCCCCGCACCACCGTCTCTCCCCTCGCAGGTCAGCCCAAGGTCTCCCCCACCGTCAACCTCTTCCCGCCGTCCCCCGACGAGCTCTCGACGCAGAGCAAAGCCACCCTGGTGTGTCTGATAGGAGACTTCTACCCCGGCGCCGTGCAGGTGACCTGGATGGCCGACGGCCGTACCCTCTCCAGCGGCGTCGAGACCAGCCGGCCCCAGCGGCAGACCAACAACCAGTACATGGCCAGCAGCTACCTGACGCTGAGTGCCTCCGACTGGAAGAGCCACGAGACCTACGCCTGCAAGGTCACCCATGAGACTGGCACCATCAAAAAGGTCCTGACTAGATCCGAGTGCTCCTAACCCCAATGGGGATTGGACCACCCTGGCCCTGGAGCATCACACTCCCCAGCTCGGTGCTTCACCGCTTGCCCCATCCCTGTCCTCTCCTTCTGTGCGAGTCTCTGCCATCTCTATGGGCCCTTCCTTCTCCCTGTGCCTGAATCCTTCCCATCTGCCCTGCCCCATCCTGGGCATCATCCAAATAAACCCTGAGGTAGTGTTGGCCCTGCATCCACATCTCCCAGTCCTTCCTCCTTGGTCAAATATGATCACGACCCTGCAGCAAAACATGACCCTGATCGGTGAGACCTCAACCGCTCGCTCTCACACCTTAAGCTCACTGGCTTGGCGCATTTTGCCCTGCAATGGTTTGCAGCTGGTCCTCCAGTATCCCCAGCTGGCTGCTGCCTTCTCTCCCCGGTCTCCTGCCCCAAATTCCATTGCACACCTCAGGCACTGGGGCTGCACTAGCCCTCAGTTTGGTCCCAGGCACTGGCTTGATCTCCCACACCAAAGGTGGGAGCTAAATTAAGTTGGAGAAAGCAGCCGGCCAGGGCTCCTCTGCAGCGCCCAGTGCTGGCTGATGCACCTAGCCCTCCCCTCTGCCTGCAGATGCGGCCCCCCCAAACCAGGCGGGCCACAAAGCACTGAGACCTGTGCTGAGCTCTGTTAGGGCAAATATAAAAACCCCCGTGAATTTGGCCTTTGGTTATCACCCCCTGATGCAGCAATAGGTGCCTTCAGCAAGCATTCCAGGGCCTGATCCTCTGGCGTGGCCGGTGGGTTTCGTTGGCTCAGGGGGGGTCTGAACTCCCCCACAATGGAGCCAACCCCTCACCAGTGCCTTTGCCGGTGCCGATATGCCAGGTGTGACAAAGGGAAGTGCTTATCCACCCTCGGCGGGATGGTCCAGCGCTCCACGGCCACCCCCGAGCGCAGGGCTGAGCTCCAGCGCAGCAGCGGGCGCAGCGGGACGGCAGCTGGGGCTGCACCGCTCCGCTGCCACGGGTTGCCCCAGCACAGGGCACCCTGACACAGCTGCTGCAAGGAGGCTCGCCCGCCCGCCAGGCACCGAAAATCCTGCCCAGGTAAGGACGTGAGCTGTGCTGGGGTTCGGTTTTGCCCCGGAGACCAGGGCCAGGCTGCAGGGTGGCACAAACTCAGGGAGGTGGGGGTCCCCCGTGAAGCCACAGCACCTACGCCAGCACTGGTGTTTCTGGGCAGCGGGAAGGGTGGACGGATGGTTTGTTCACGCGATTTACTCACACACATACCGTCCGATGGCCAGTGATCCCTGTTTGCCCCAGCTGCAGCCACGGTGTGGCCTGAGGGGTGTCAGGATGGTGGCCAGTGCCCCCCAGGGCAGCCCACAGTCACCTGCACGGCAGCAGCGCAGGTGGAGGCAAAGTGCTGCCTGTCACACCTTAGGGGCACCCAAAGCCACCACCAGCCCTTCCTCAGCCGGGATTAACGTCCCCACACCGCAGGCAGGGACATGGGCTTGTAACGAGTACGAGGCGCACGGTCCTGGGTACCAGTGTGTCCCTGGAGCGGCCAACGACGCAGCCACAGCTCTGGAGAGCCCAGCCAACGCAGTCCATGCAGGACGGTGGGACCAAGGCCATCCATTTTCCCATGGCCCCTCCAGCAAGGACACACAGTCGTCCCCATACGGCTGTCCTGCTACTTCTGTCCTGCCACATCCACCGGGACACGTCCAGCACCACACATCTACCCTGCCGCGTCCAGCGGGGCATCTCTACCCCATCACCTTCATCCTGCTGCGTCCATCGGGGCATCTCCATCCCATCACCTCCATCCTGCTGTGTCCATTGCGGCGTCTCTGTCCCATCGCCCCCATCCTGCCACGTCCACGGGGGCCCAGGACTGCTCCTCCCAGGAGGCAGGAGGTTTTTGCATGGCTCTGTATCACTGTGTGGTGTATTCGGGGCCGGGACCCTGCTGACCGTCCTAGGTGAGTCGCCGACTTCTTCTCGGTCTTTTCTTCCCCACCGCGAAATTGTGACATTTTGTCGATTTTTGGGTCATTTTGGGGTTTTTTCTCGGACTTGGCGCTGGGCTGGGGTCTGCCGCCAGTTCAGAGATGGGCACTAGGTGCAGAGTTGCAGGCTGTGTCTTGTCCCTGCGGACTTGGAGGTCTCTGGTGTGCGCCATGGAGGATTGGGGGGTATTTTCTCAATTGAAAGACATAAAATTTGGCCAGGAAACGTGTCTGAGGTCTCAGGGACCCTATTTCAGAAACTTAGGTTTAGGTCTCCAAGAAAGTAAATTTTTGTCTTTGTTAAAGAAAATAGTCATTAGTCTAAGGTCTAAGTCCTCAACTCTTAGTCCTGAGGACTAAGTCTGTCACCCTCAGAGAGGAACGGGGTCTTCTCTGTGGCGTCCCACAGCCGAGGGTGCGGGCGCTGCGAAATGGCAGCCCGTCCTTTGGCCGCGAGCAGGCTACAGTCGCATCCGACTTTGTGTTAAAATGGCATGTCCCCGGGACCTTAAGCCAAATTTTTCAGGGGCATATTAAAGAGCTCGTTGTCCAGGTAAGCCGTGTTAAAAATGGAGATTATTGAGTTGAAAATGCTGCTGGGAACAATGTTTGTCTGTCTTTGTAATTTTTAGAAGAATTTGGCCAAAAATCCCAATCTGAACCAAATTACTAAGTGCGTAAGACCGAGAAAAATGTAGTTTGACAATTTCTTCAGCAGAAAGGTTTTAATGGCAGAGTCCACCTGATTTTGAAATAGAGATAGAGACATTGTACATTTGAGGAGGCAGCAGAACCACCTCAGAAATACCAAATATCTTTTCTCTGACTTCTTTCGGGTGATTCTTAGTTGTACTTTTTCTGAGACAAGTCTGAAAGTGTCTGAAAGTAGAGTTGGGCAGAAAACAGGACGGTTTGTCTTTGAAACTTTGATATATTAAAAAAATTGCCTCTCAAAAGGAAAGAAATGGGTTTATGGCAACTAACCAGAGATTCTGTTCTATATATTTATAATATAAACACATATAAAAATATGTATGTTATATATAGTATATATAATTATATACTATATATAATATAGTATATATATTATATATAATATATATTATATATGTTATAATATATAACATACATATTCATATGTATGTTATATATATTATAACATATATAATATATATTATAGCATATATTATATATAATGTAATATATATTATATATGTTATAATATATATAACATACATATGAATATGTATGTTATATATAACATAGGTATTTTATATATGAAAAATATATAAATACATAAATATGTATTATATAAGTGTTATATAATTATACACATAATTATATAATGATATATACTATATATGTAGTATATTGTATATATTATATATGTAATATATAACATACACATATATGATGTATGTTAGCTGTATATATAGATATCTTTAATATATAATGTGTATATGTGCACATATATATACATATAGTATATATAACATATATACAAGTATATATGGGATGTATGTGTATTACACATATCTTTATTTATATTTTATATATATATATATATATGTATAAAAAAATGTATCCCAAATCTAAATACATTAGAGCTATAAACTCTGAGCTCAGGGGGGAGCGGGGAGTTTCTGGGCAGTGCCAGCTGGGGCAGGCAGGGCAGGCAGGGGGCTGTGGCGGGGCACAGGCTCCCCCATGACCCCGCACCACCGTCTCTCCCCTCGCAGGTCAGCCCAAGGTCTTCCCCACCGTCAACCTCTTCCCGCCGTCCTCCGAGGAGCTCTCGACGCAGAACAAAGCCACCCTGGTGTGTCTGCTGGGAGACTTCTACCCCGGCGCCGTGCAGGTGACCTGGATGGCCGACGGCCGTACCCTCTCCAGCGGCATCGAGACCAGCCGGCCCCAGCGGCAGACCAACAACCAGTACATGGCCAGCAGCTACCTGACGCTGAGTGCCTCCGACTGGAAGAGCCACGAGACCTACGCCTGCAAGGTCACGCACGAGGCCGGCAACGTGGAGAAGAGCCTGAAGAGATCCGAGTGCCCCTAACGCCGCCGGGACCTCCCCGTGCTAGGCGGCCCCTCGCCAGCCCCCTCGCCTCCCCCCACCGCAGATGTCTCTCCCCATGTCCCCCCGTCCCCTGCTCCCGTCCCCCTGACCTGAGTGTCACACGAATAAACACCGACACTGAACTAGCGCTGGCTCAGCATCCCTGTCTCTGTGTCCTTCCAACGCGCCCGCTCCCGCCGGCATCGCCCCAGCATGGAGGAGGGTGGAACGGGAACACAGACGCACGCGCGGACACACACACGCGTGTCGCTGGGGCTCCTTCCAGCTCTTGCTCACCCCGCGGGGACCCCAACGAACCCCCCTGGCGCCGCCGAGACCAGGGGATGAGCAGCCTGGGGCAGCAGCCTGGTCTAAGCCCCCATGCCAGCCGCGAGCACGTGGCCCTGGCTGCGCCATCCTTGTCCCTTGCCCGCTGGCCTCCGGGTGCCAGGTCCCTTGCAGGGACACGTGGCTTGTGGTGGGACCGTGGCCAACCACGTCCCTTTGCTGGCCAGCCCTGGCTCTGTCCCCGTTTCCTCAGTCACCCACATGTCCCCTGGGATGGGGGGTGCCAGTGTCGACACCAGTCACGCACGTGCCCCAGTCTGTCCCTTGCACCCCGTGCCACAGCAGCGTGGGCCCCCCGTGTGCCACGTGCCCAGTCACACGCCATCGTGCCATCCCCGGGGAAGTTTCCCTGCGGCCGCGCACATAAAGCGGCTTACGGCCACGGCGGTGGCGAGAGCGCCAGTGCTCGGCTGCAGTCACCCCATCACTGCTGCCAGGAGCCACCCCGGGGATGGGAGCACCCAGCCACCCTGTGTGCAGTTCTGGGGGAGATGCCCCTTTGCCAGCCTCTTGGTAAAGGGGGGACGGCCCCACCGTGTCCTCCTCCTCAGACTGTATCAGTTCCAGTGGGGTGCCTGGCCCCCACCAGGCTTTGGGCTGCCACGTGTCCCTGCAGGTGCCTTCTGGGGACGCAGAATCATAGACTGGTATGGGTTGGAAGGGACCTTTAAAGGTCATCTAGTCCAAGACCCCTGCCACGAGCAAGGACATCTGCAACTAGAGCAGGTTGCTCAGAGCCCCGTCCAACCTGACCCGGAATGTTTCCAGGGATGGGGCATCCACCACCTCTCTGGGCAACCTGGGCCAGTGTTTCACCCCCCTCATCGTAGAAAACATCTTTCTGATATCTAGTCTAAATCTACCCTACCCTCCTTTAGTCTAAAACCGTTACCCCTTGTCCTATCGCAACAGGCCCTACTAAAATGTTTGCCCCATCTTTCTTATAAGCCCCCTTTAATTACTGGAAGGCTGCTGTAAGGTCTCCCCGGAGCCTTCTCTGCTCTGGGCTGAAGAACCCCAACTCTCAGCCTGTCCTCATAGGAGAGGTGTTCCAGCCCTCTGATGATTTTTGTGGCCCTCCTCTGGACCCACTCCAACAGGTCCATGTCTTTCCCGCACTGAGGGCTCCAGAGCTGGATGCAGTACTGCAGGGGGGGTCTCATCAGAGCGGAGTAGAGGGGCAGAATCCCCTCCCTCCACCTGCTGGCCACACTTCTTTCAACGCAGCCCAGGATACAGTTGGCTTTCCGGGCTGCAAGTGCACATCGCCAGCTCACATCCAGCTTTTTATCCACCAGTACCCCCAAGTCCTTCTCCGCAGGGCTGCTCTCACTTCCTTCATCCCCCAGGATGTATTGATACTGGGGCACAGGAGGGATGACCAGAGCCCAGCCATAGGGAATGACCCCCAGTGAGGTACAGAGATCAGCCCCACTCGGGGCAGCCCCTGTGCCCATCCCAGGGACCTGGACCCCCATGACCACTGTGGATCCTCCGTGCCTCCCGCTGGCAATCAGCTGCCCTGGGAAGGCCAGGGGCCAGCCAACACCTTCACCATGGGATGGGCACTCCCCACATTGGCCTTGCGTGGGGCAAAGCCCCCAGCAGCCGGCAAGGAGAAAGCACCGCTCTGTGCAGCGCTGCCGGCTGTGTGTCCTCCCTGCTGCGTCCATCTGTCCTATCCACCCCAGCGCCTCTGTCCTGTCCACTTCTAATGCCTCCCTCTATCCTACCCACCCCAACGCCTCCATCCATCCTACCCACTCCAACAGCTCCATCCGTCCTACCCACCCAAGCATGTCCATCTTATCCACCCGAATGCCTCCATCCATCGCAGAAACCTCTGATGGAGCTGCCCACCCCGGCTCTTTAATGCTCTTTTTTTACCCAGCCAGTCAGCAACCACTTGAGGATTTCTCAGGAAATGAAGCCAAAACAAAACCAAAAATCTTCTGCCTAACTCAAACTCTATGAGACAAGATCCGAGGGGGCAATTTCTGCTCTCTGCATTGTTCCTTGTCTGGCAAAACGTCTAAGGGAGCGGTTCCTCCCAGGGAACAAGCACTGCAGCAGCAACCCCAAACCTGTCAGGAAAGCAAATACCAAAGAGGAACTTTGAGTGGAATTAAGTTTCTTTCATCCATCTCTTCCTCACATGGACGTGTGTCGTGGTTTAACCCCAGCCAGCAACTAAGCACCATGCAGCCGCTCACTCACTCCCCTCCATCCAGTGGGATGGGGGAGAAAATCGGGAAAAAGAAGTAAAACTCGTGGGTTGAGATAAGAACGGTTTAACAGAACAGAAAAGAAGAAACTAATAATGATAATGATAACACTAATAAAATGACAACAGTAGTAATAAAAGGATTGGAATGTACAAATGATGCGCAGGGCAATTGCTCACCACCCGCCGACCGACACCCAGCCAGTCCCCGAGTGGCGATTCCCTGCCCCCACTTCCCAGTTCCTATACTGGATGGGATGTCCCATGGTATGGAATACACCGTTGGCCACTTTGGGTCAGGTGCCCTGGCTCTGTCCTGTGCCAACTTCTGGTGCCCTGACTGGACATGAGAAGCTGAAAAATCCTTGACTTTAGTCTAAACACTACTGAGCAACAACTGAAAACATCGGTGTTATCAACATTCTTTGCATACTGAACTCAAAACATAGCACTGTACCAGCTACTAGGAAGACAGTTAACTCTATCCCAGCTGAAACCAGGACAACGTGCCAGGGTGGGCAGTGATGGCCTGAACAAAGCAGTGGTCCTGCTCCCAGTGAAAGGAGCCCCGTGTCCCCCAGCACTACCGGGGACCTTGCAGCAACAGCAACACAGTGTTTTAGCAGTTCAGAAGACTTTATTCTGGTGGGAAGATGCTGCTATTTACTCAGATAAGGTGCTTTTCCCAGCTTGTATTTCTGCAGGACGTGCACTTCTCTGGCCAGCTCCGGGTCTGCAGTCACATCCGCAGCACCAGCCTGAGGCTTCCGACTGGTGCAGCATCCCCGTCCCTGTCCCCATCCCTCCCCACTGCTGCTGCAGACAGCAGCTCCCTGCTCCGTGCCGACCCCACGTCCCCATGCCCAAACCATTCCCCCACCTACGTCTCCTGCACCCATGGGTCACCCCGACAAACGCTGCCGCCGAGCTTGCGCTGGCTCTGCGTGGATGGCCAGGTCTCCTGCACCCTCCACCCCATTCCCGTGCCGGCGTTATCTCCACGTGCACTAAAATCATCTTTTGCCAAGCAGCGAGGCTGTTTGTGGCCGCTGTTTCTCTCTCGCTGCCTGGTGACCCTGCAGCCCCTGGGAACACAGGGCGCTGGGAGGTGCACCGAGTGCCCCAGGTCTCTGCCAGCCTGTCTCCCTGCCTGCATGCCACCGAAGGGGGTCATCCCAGACGGTGCAGGCAGGGGCTCAGCCCCTGCAGCACAGCCCCACTCTCACCCCCAGTAAAGCTTCACCCCCCCCACACTGTGGCCGGGGCCACCCTGGGGTGCCCCGCTCCGGGGCTGCTGGGGTTTCCCCAGCTCCACCAGGCGTTTTGTCCTCAACGGGGGACAGCAACGAGCCTTCCCCAGGCACCCCGAGCAGCTTCAGGGACGCGTGCCAGCCCTCGCAGGATGCGTGCCAGCCCTGCGGGGGCTGTGGGCACTGTGCAGTCCTGACAGGGCACGGACAGAAGGGGCAGGGGAGGACATGAGCCCTGGTCTGTCCCGGCCCTCCTTCCCTCCTGCTTTTTGGCAGGGAGCTGGCAGCAGGGCCCAGACCCCACAAGAGGTGCCAAGAGGTACCTTGTGCTCCAAAACAACGTTATTGGTTTTATTCCAGCTTTATTCTGGCTTTATCCTGCTCCCCAGCCAGGCAAGGGAGACCCTGCTGTGGCACAGCCCCGTGCATGGGGCAAACCCCCTTCCCATCGCCCTGCACAAGGGACTGGGCTGATGGAGGCAGTCCCAGCATCCCTGCCCATGTGTGGGGTGACAGGCTCGGGGTTTTCCCAGGAAAGCCCATCCCTACAGGGCAAACCCACGGCCAGGCCGGATCGTAGTCCCCTGGGCTGCCAGTGGCCCCAGGGAAGGAGCCAGCAGAAGGATGCTCAGCCTGCACCGGAGCCAGGGGAAGGAAGGGTGGGCGACAGAGGCATCTGTCCTGCCATGTTTCGAGAGGAGCTCCCCTAAGAGACAGGTTCCTGGGCAGACAGAGCTCGCAGTGGCAAAGAGCTGGCAGAGTTGGTCCTGGGGGGCTGCCAGGCTGCGGTAGGGGGTCCGTGAGGTGAGGGTCCCTGCAGTGCGGCCGCATGCGCCCATCCCAGCTCGCTGCTGGGGGACACAGACCCAGAGACAGCACCAGCTCCTCCGCCCTGGCGCTGAGCCCCTTTCCACGCTGAAGCAAGGTTATTATTCCCTGGCAAACCCCTGCCCGTGGAATCCTCATCCCTGGCCTCATGGTGCTGTCGGGGCTTTCACCCAGAAGAGCGGCTGCCTGGGTTTCTGCTGGCCGAAAATGCCCCAAGGACCAAGAATGGCTGCCAAGAAGGATGCTCACTTTTTTTTCCCCACTGATAAAGCACAAGCCTCAGTAAGTATTGATTCCAGTATTTGGCAAATCATGCCCTTAAGCACCGTTTGAGGCTGGAGTGAATGACGGGGTAACACAGGAGCCCCTGTCCCAGACACACTGCTAGGTTTTACCCTGCTAAATTCCACATTTTGGGGGGGGGGGGGGGGGGGGGGGGACGACAACACAGCTGGTAGGGAGTGGGGCGGCAGGGCAACCCTTTCCACAGGGCTTGAAATCCATCTCGATGTCCCACAGGTAATGCTCGTCCCTCAGCCACAGGACACTGTGCTTTGCACAGGCTGTTCGGGGTAAGTTCTGCTGGGCCACAAGCGGGGGTCTCGCTTGGGCTCAGGTCTGGGCGAGCAGAGCGCAGGCACATCTCTGACTCCGGAGGCAGAAAAGCTCACCAATTACTGATTAAAAGATTTTGCTAAATCCTTTCTGTAAGCAGCAACTGTCAAGGAAAAAACCTGCTGAATTATAGATCAGTGGCCCCGGCCCCCTCAGGGCTCCCATACTCCCCCACCGCCTGCAGCACGGCAAATTTCCAGCCAGTTTTACCCGTAACAAGCCTTCAACCGGGCTGGAGAGCCACCGCTGGGAATCACACTGGGATGGGGGGCCTGATCCAGCCCCCAGTAGGGAGGGAAGCAGTGCCTGAGAAGAAAAAGCATGTCCCACTCCTGCAGCCGCCCTTGGTGGGGTTTTCTGGTGAGCAAATGTGCCGAGCGAAACTGAAACCTCCGCCTCTCCCCAGCTGCAGCTCTCGCTCTCGCTCTGCCGTCTCCTGTGCTGCAATTTTAAACAGTCATTTATTTTTTTTGCTTTCCCACTTCACCGTTAATTTTAAAACAAGGGGGATCTAACTGACTCAATGAGATGCTTCAGGAAGGCTTTAATTAGCTGCAGAGAGAGGCGGTGGGTTCCACGGTAGGGTCGGGGCTTGGTGAGAGCTGCCTTCCTAGGCTGAGGCTTGCAGGCGAGGGTTTAGCAAGGCCTTCAGAGGGGACTTAATAAACCCCAGTGGTTTAGATGCTTTGGGGATGGAGGGGGCCCACGGCCGAGACCAGAGGGAGGGACGTGGGGATGGAGGCAGAAGGATGCGGGGCCACAGGAGCTCTTGCAACCCTTGCCCCAAAACACAGCGCTCAGCCCCGGAGGGCAAAGCCCTGCTCCGGCCCCCAAACCCTGTCCTGGGGCGAGGGCAGCTCCCGCACCCATGGCCTTGCACTTGGGGGTGGTCATGCTGGAGCCCCTCCGTGGGCGCAACCTCCGGCCAAGTTTGTCCCCCAAAAAACAGCCTGGGCTTGCTTTTTTTTAATTGCACATCACTCGGTGATCGCCCCAGGCTACGGCAAGCCCCAGGAGGATTTGGGGGGGGTCTCCCTTTGCAGGGAGCAGAGCGAGTGCACCTGGGGCTGATGAAACACCTCATCTGGAGAGACAAGGGCGACGTGGCGCAGCCGGAGGGGACCGGGGCATCCCGCCTGCCCTCCCCGCGGCAGCTGCGGCCCCCCAAACAGCCGCTGTTCCTGGACGCAGCAGGGCTGAAACTCGAAAGCAAGAGCTGGGGCTGAGAATAGCCCCAGCCTAGGCTGGGGGGAGCGGGGCAGAGCCGGACCCCGTTGGGGCGGCCGTGGGAGGACGGCACGAGTCCTCCCGCTTTGGCTTTGCAGCTGTGCCAAGCTCGGGCGATACCTGACAGCCTCTGCCCTGCTTGAGCCAGGGGGATGTAGCCCCCTGAGCACCAGGAGGGGCAGCTAGCTGGTGGGTCCTGCCCCCCCCCAACATCCTCCGGCTCACGTAGCTGCTTTCTCTGAAAGGTTTTGGGGAAAGGCTGTGCAGAGCCCAGACTGTGCCACGCCAGCTCTCGCCCCTCCCGGCCCCCCCAGCCGGCACCGCCATGCAGCTGTGCAGCCGTGGGGCATCCCCCGGCTAAATTTACTTCTCACCCGCCACAGTCTCCAATCAGAAACTCGAAAGGGGGCTCGAAAAAAGGAAGCGAAACCGTCTCCAGTGGGTGCTGATGTGTGAAGGCGAGTGGGTGCCACGCGGCAGAGCCCCGAGTTGGCTCGGCCCTGAGACGGACGCTGGCTCTTTGCTGCGGCGAGCTTTGCCCCTGCCTCCGTCAGCC
Source organism: Buteo buteo (assembly GCF_964188355.1). NCBI lineage: Eukaryota > Metazoa > Chordata > Aves > Accipitriformes > Accipitridae > Buteo > Buteo buteo. The sequence goes on along the minus strand of NC_134181.1, from coordinate 38,417,361 downwards.
ACCGCGGTGGCGGGGACAGGTTTTGGGGCAGCCTGAAGCTGCCCAAAATTGGCAGGGTGGGTGGTGGTGGGGGGACCAGGGACACGCTGGGGGCTGTGTGCCATGGCAGGGTGCATGTCCCCAGCCTGGGGTCACCCCTCCTGTCTCCTGGAGAGTCCCTGGCAGGGTCCCCCCCAGCGGGGTCTCACCTGGCAGAGGGGTCCCAGCTGCTGCACGTGCACACGCATGCACACACACATATGTGCACACACGCTTGCACATGTACACGCACATGCACACACACCCCCCCCAGTGATCCCAGTGCATCCAGGCCCCCCAGACTGGGCACCGCTGACCCCACACACGTGGGGTTCAGGGCCAGGGCTGACCCGGACACCGCTCAGCTCGTGGCCACTGCCACAGGGAGGCCAGCCCAGGGCCTCCTGCTGCCACCCCACTGCCGGGTCACCCTGAATCCTCTCTCATTAACTGAATTAAACTAATCAGTCCCTGCCTCCTGCCAGGCAGCCCCTTAGCTGGGCTTGTCCATCAGTCCGACCTGCTGCAAGATGCATCGGGCAGCTTCCTGACTCCCACAACATGGGGCAGATTTCCTCGAATCTGGGAAATAAAATACAGGTTATAGATGAATAAAATACGGGTTATAAATTATAAAATACAAGCTATGAATTATAAAATACTATCAAACACCCCCCTGGGCAGCCCTGGGTCAAAGCCCCAGCTGGGGACAGCCAGAAAGCCCAAGGCCAAGGTTTATCGCCCTGCAATTGAAAGGGAATTAAATGAAATAAATAAATGTTTAAGGCTGGCGTGGTCGAAAACACGACCTGAGCAATCAAGCCCACTTGCAAAGACGAAAGCATTTGCATAGTTCTGTCAAAACAGCAACCGCCACGGCACGCAGCTGGCGGCCGGCAGGAAGGCACCTGGAGGGATGGCCTGACCCCTCGCCGGGGGCTTATTTAGATGTGTATTAAACCCCAGCCACAGTCTGGGGAGAGGTAAACAGCCCCAAAGATCAACACCTGGGCTTGTAAACAGGTTGTAAACAAGCTGAACTAACTCAGAAACAAACACCTTTCAGCTGCTTCAAAATATTTATCACCTCAAGTTTAGCGTGTTAATAAAATAAAACTCCCAGCGGAGCTTCAGCCCTGGCCTGGGGAGCCAGCAAATGCTTGTTTTCTGCTCGTACTTGGTGTAAACAGCCACGTCCCCAGGCAGGTGTGCTGATGGAGAGGTTTTATCACAGGGCTGGTACTGCCTGTCTGAAGAAATATGGTAGTTAAATTTCAGTCCTTGTTAGGACTCCCAAGATGAGTGGTTTTTAGCTTAACGTTAAGAAATTTCTAGGTAGGGAACGTTGGTGGCAGGGTGACAGCAAGGTGGTGGCAGTGGTGGCTGATGCGTATGATGGAGGCGGCCACCGAGATCATCCCCAGGCCCTTGGGAGGGAACAGAAGGGTTTGACTCAACCAGTTAGGGAGGACTTTAAGCCAAATTTGGTTTTCTCCCCCTCCACGGCCTGCCGGGGTGAGCAGTGCCAGTGCCACGGCTTTTGCAGCCAGCATCGGGGGGCAATGCGGGGTGCACCCCAGGGCTCCATCCTGCATCCCGGCCAGCACCATCCTCACTGGCAACCTCCCCACCCTAAGCAAATGCCACCAGCCACAGCAAAGCCCCAGCCCTTTCCCCTTCCTCTGCAGCCACGGTGGGGGAAGAACATCGGGTTTAAACATTTCTGCCATGTTTTGGGCACTTTTGGCCAGGCACCCTGGGCAGGCCATGGGCAGGGGGGGTGCCGACGTGCATCGCCGGCCCCCCGCTGAGCCGGTGCTCTCCCCGGGCAGCTGCGCTGACCGCAGCCCCACTGCTCGGGAACAGCCTTTGCTAAAATTACAGCCCGCCCGAAAACAAGAGCCCGCTTCGGCCAAACACCAGCTGGGAGCCAGGAATAGCCCCAGCCCCGGCACGCACCGCTTCCTCGGCACAAACTTTCCAGCACGTGGCACCCAGAGCATCACTGCCTGGCCATGCCACGGGCAGGGTGGGAGGCGGGAAAAGCCATTTTTCAGCCCTGTTTCAGCAATGGTTCTTGGGTGTGGGGGGGTTCTGGGTCCTTTTCCTGGGCAGCCAGGGCAGCCCAGCGTTCCTGGTGGGAGATTCCAGGTCCTTTTCCTGGACAGCCAGGGCAGCCCAGCGTTCCTGGCGGGAGGCACAATGCCTCCCCAGATTTTGGGTCCCAGCAGGCTGCACAGCGTGTGCCGAGCCCTCGGAGTGGTTTTGCTGTCTGGCCGTACAGAGGGCTGCCAGACCATGCCTAGTACCGCTACCGTCCTCTGCCAGGGGCACCGCAGAGAGCCAGGATGGGTCCCTCAGGGGCTGGGGACCCTGAGCACAGGGGTGTCTGCTCCCAGGGCTCCATTTTGCCCCTCTACTGCCCTTGGAGAGCCACAACCTTGTGCCCTTAATGGCCCCCCTGGGCGGGCAGTATCTGTCCCCAGGCTCTGCCCCTCACACCCTGGCCTGCTACAGGAGTGGATTGGGGCAGGGGGGGGAGGCTGCAGCCATTTGGGGCTCACCGCAGCCCACCAGGTCCCACCATGCTCTGCAGCTGAACCAGCTGGGCCTGCCACCACCCTGAATTGGACCCAGTCACACTCGTGGGGCAGCCGCCCCACAGCCTTTGGGTGCGAGGGGCTGGGGGTGGGCCACGCGGAGCGGCAGGGGGCACCGGGGGGGAACGACTGGGGCACAGGGGGAACGGTGGGACACGGGGGCACAGAGAGCGTGGAGGACCCGGGGGGAACCTGGGGGCAGAGGGGAACACAACGGGACGCGGCGGGAAACAGAGGGCACAGCGGGAACGAGGAGGCGGGGGACAGAGCGGCACCGCTGCCCGCCGCCGGTAGAGGGGCGCCCCCTGGCGGCCGCCGCCGCGCTCCGGCAGCCGCTCCGCTGCCAGCGCCCACGCGTGTCCCGTGTGTTTCCCCCCCCCCCCCCCCCCCCGTGGCGGCGGAGCCAGCGGCGCTAACAGGGTCCTTAACGAAAGGTCAGCGCACGGGCCCTGAGCCAGGCTGCCGCTTCCAGCCCGAATTACCGAGCCGGGCAGGAGGCTGCGGGCTCTGCCCTCCCCACTCGGGCCCAGGGCGGCTGCTCCGAGAGCCCAGGCCTGAGCCCTGGGGGGGGATTTGTAGGGCCCCCAGCACCCCGGCGTGGGCACCGGGGGATCTTTGGCCCCTTCAGGTCCTGGCGATGCCTCATCCCCACTGCGGGCTTCAGCAGGGGGGATGCTCGACCCCCCCTGCACCCCTGGGTGCCGCAGCCGCCCCTTGGGTTGGAGCCCTGTGCTGGCAGCGGTTTTCCCTCCAGAAATGATGAAAACTTCAACCCACGCCGCTCTGCTGCCAGATAACAACCTGTCCTCTTATGCCCATAATTCAGGAGGAGACGGGAACACGCCTGGAGCTTCGGCACATTAATTAGGATGCAGACCATTCGCCCCGGCCCGGGCTCTGCTCCTGCCTCGCCAGGCAGCACAGGAGCAGCGCCGGCAGCTGCAGCTATTTCTGCCAGCGTAAAATTAGCTCCGTGGAAAGAGCCATCGGTTTTCCCTGCATCCTGCCCCAGGGCACTGAGGGGTGCTGAGTCCCTGGGGACGGCCCCATCCCTCCATCAGCCAGCCCCAATCCTGGGGAAAGCAACGGGGCAGTAGCGGCAAGCACAGGAACTGCAAAGACCCCGAGACACACGCAGGGCCAGGATTTGGCCCTGGGGATTTATTGCACAGGGACGAGAGGGGGAGTCTCATACCCACCCGCACAGCCGTGCGCAGGGCCAGTATCCCCAAGTGCCACCAGGACACCGTCCCCCCACTAACTTCGCACCCCTGTGGCCAAGCACCCTGCCCCAGCAACACCAAAGGGACACGGAGTCAGAGACAGGGACCTGCAGCCACCAGCAAGGACCTTGGCTTTATTCCAGCCCCTCCAGCATCCCCTCCCGCCAGCCCCCACCACCTGGCTACAGGGGCATCGCAGGGAGGCTCCGGGCTAGCAGAGATTCACCCCTGCAGAGATCCAAGTTTGCAAAATCTTCACCCAGCTGAGGTCTCACCGTGCTTTTTTTTGGGGGGGCGGGGGGGGGGTTCTCCCATTTACCCATGAACCACATGCGTTGCATCCCTGTCACCATTGCAGCAGGGCGATGCTCGTGCGGAGACCAGTGAAAGGCTGGGCCAGACCCTACGGGGTTGGCGAGAAGGGGCCGAGCGAGGCGAGCAGAAGCAGGGGGGAGAGGAGCTGGTGGCAGCCCCTGCACGGGCACCCACCGCTGGCTGTGGCCGCCCTGGAGGCGAAGATCTTCCGGCTGCGGAGGGGCTGCGGCGGGCGGAAGTTGTTGGTCATTTTTAGGAGCATGGGACCAGCAGCCGGGAAGTGGAGGGTGCTGACAAACGCCCACAGCTGCGCAGGGAGAGAGGCAGGGGTGGGCAGCCGCTTTGCCAGGCATCCCGAGCCCCCACCTGCTCGTGACCCCCCTTTTGTGCTGCCCCGCAACCTGTGGCACAGGACCCATGGCACGGCCCTGTGCTGGCAGGTGTCCTCCCGCCACCCCTCCCAGCTCCCCCAAAACCAGACCCAGAGGGTAAGGACTCGAGCCAGGGCCTTGCAAGGATCAGCTCTTGAGTTTTAAAGGAGCTAATTGTGTTTCACTGCCTGTGCTGTGCACTTAAAGAGCAGCTGGCCCATGACACCCTCAAGGAAATACGTCTACTAAGATGCTTGGGCAGCAGAGGAGAACTCACTCACTCCATCCATCTATCCGTCCATCTGTTCACCCACCCACCCACCTCCTTGGAGCCTCTTCTGAGCTCCAATGGGTTTGCTCCCATTTCACTTTCTGAATACCGGGGCTGGGCAGGAGAGTGCTACGGACAGGATTTCTCCCCGCTGGCAGATGGCCACAGCTCCGTTACTTAGCCCTCATAAAATTAATTAATTGCCAGGTTGCTGGGAGGGTTATTATACAGATTATTTTCCCTGTGCTCTTGTTTAGGGGTCAGGAATGGCAAGGAGAGGGGCCACCCGGGAGGGCCAGCCCTTTGGGCGCTGGAGCATGGAGCTGTGCAAGCCGGTACCTGCTCCCGGCCGATCTCCACCGGCTCCTCGAAGACGGTCCAGACGACGACCTCGCTGCAGTCAGGGGTAGTGAGGGAGCCCTGGTAGCGGTAGTACCCAGAGAGCTGGCCGGCACGTGGCAGCAGGGTGCTCAGACGGAAGGTGGAGGCCAAATCCACAGAGTCCCCTGCGGGGTGAGACATGGGCAACTCAGCCTACCCCATGCCGGGGACATGGCGGGGACAGCAGGGCCACCCCCTTCAGTTTTCCTTCAGATGGCTCCACGGACCGGCAGGTCCTCCCCACCTCAACCCGCCGGAGCGCACCCCTGCCCTCCCGCACCGGGGTCTCTCCCCTTTCTGCCCCTGCCCCCACGAGGAGACGACTCACCAGCCTGGGAGACGTTCCTCAGCCCCGCCACGATGGTGTTGTAGTTGGCGTTAGGGGTTTCAGAGACCTGCGGAAGGGGAGAGTAAGGGGCTGGGGCAGGGCAGAGTTGGATCATCCTGCATGGCCGAGCATCCGCAGGCAGAGCCAGCCTCGGCCCTGCATTGCCACAGAGCAGCGGTGGGGACGGGCGTACTCCCAGCTGGCACCCCCTCGCACGAAGCCGGTGGGGGGGGTCGTGGTACTTTTTACCGCTGAGGTTCCCCAGCCCCTCCTGGCCTTGACCCAGCCTTCCTACCCCCTCTCTCTCCCTTGGGGCAGCCGTACAATGCTCCCCCGGCCGCACCGCGAACAGCCTGTTCCCGGGGGGGGGCCCCTCCTGCCGGCAGCATGAGCCCCCACAGACCCACCTGGAAGAAGAAGCCGAGGACGGCCAGCCCGTTGGGATGCCCCTTGGCCTCTGCCAGCGTCCGGTACTTGACATTGATGTGGACAATGTGCAGCTGGGGAAAGCATGGAGGGGCCAAGTGTGGGCAATCGCCCCCAGCCGACCCCCCCTGCAGCGGGGAGCTCGCCCATGGGTCTCCCTGGCCAGCCTGGGCCAGCCAGACACTGACCCAACCACCCCCCCAAAAAGCCCTCCTTAGTCCCACGGACGCTTCCACAGGGCAGCCGCAGAGGATCAAAGCACCCCAACGAAGCGAGCATCCTTTGAACAGGGTGGAGAAAGGGGGCCAGCAGTCCCAGGGTGCCCGCCAGCTGCAATACATAAATTTTGCTCTCCGCTGGCAGATAATTAATATTTTAGAGGCGCAGAGTCTCTTTCACCCAGAAGGATCCTGACACGCTTGGCACAGCACATTCCCGCACGCTCTTGCTTGCATTCACTGCCTCAGCGTGCGGTCCCGCCGGGGCGCAGAGCCCTCCAAACCCCACCGAGTGCCTCCGACGAGGCAGCTTAGCCCACGCACGGTAAAGAAAACCCGTGAGTCTCGTGTCAGCTGCTTTTTAACCACCCAGGTGCCCTGTGCAGTGGCTGTCCGTATCCCACCATCAGCACAAGGCCGTCAAGCGTCACCAAGCCCGGTCATCCCGCTGCGTGGCAGCCTTGGGATGCGCTAGCATCGTACCTTCCCGTCACACCAAGGACTTGGGCCACCCAGAGAGCGCGATGGGTGCTTTTTCTCGCCTACCTCCATGGGGAGCTGGCGCCCGTCGAGGGTGTGCTCGGAGCCGTTCCCGGCTGGGCTGCCCCAGTGGAAGTGGAGCTGCAGAGCGCGGTACCTGCTGGGGAGGCCCCCGCCGCTGATGGTGATGTGCTCGGAGGCCAACTCGCTCGCCAGGCTCAGCACCACTGCAAGGGCAGCAGGATGGCATAAGGGTGGGGGTTAGGATGGGGGACAGCCCCGGCACGCCTGGGCTTGTCCTCCCCAGGCTTCATCCCAGCACTAACGCAAACCCACGGAGCAGGAGCCGCCCCAGGACCCTCCAGCTCGAGGGCAGAAAGCAACCGGGAGCGGTGGTGGAGCCAAGCCGAGGGCAGGGTGCCCGGCCGCAGCACGCACCCGTGTGCCCGTTGTTTGCCAGCCTCCACTTGCCCGGCGGGGCCTGGTCGTAGCCCTCAAAGAGGATGTCCCCGAGGCCGCTGTCCCGCTGCAGCCGGCGCCTGTCGATGTTCACGGGGGACTGCTTGTCGCCGCCACACGTGGCTTTCAGCTCCTTCCAGTGGCTGGGTCCTGCAGAGGAGGAGCAGGGGCACCACAGGCAGCCAGCAAGCCACCGCTGCCCCCAGGGGGGACACGAGGGTGGCTGGGTCCCCAGCCAGCCTGGCTGTCCTTGCCAGCCCCACCGCGCTCGCCTGCATCTCATGGGAGCTACCCTCCTGCCCGGCCAACCTTCCTCCCTATTGATGAGCAAGGGCTCGTTTCAGCCTCATCCATAATTCAGCAGGATTTCCTCGTGGGGCTGGGGGCTATATTTAGCTCGGCAGCGGTGTCCATCCCTCCACACTACCGCTGATGAAGGGCAGGCTTTCCTCCCAGCCCCTGCTGCCCAACCCTGCAAGCAAACCCCCGGTGTGGGGCTGTGCTGGCCACTGTTCCCCCCACGGTCCCCAGGCTGGGGCTCACGCCAGGGCTGGACAGGGGGTTGTTCTACGCAGAGGGAGCAAACTGCCCCATATGGCGCCTGCGAGGGAAGGACAGACAGGAGCTGCTGAGAAGGAGAGACGAAGGACTTCAGGCCCGTTCACAGAACACGCGGTTTGGGTTTTACCACGCTTTAGCCTACCCACGCTGGTTTTGTCCAGTTACGGCAGGTGACAGTGCATCCTGGCCACCCAACTTGTCCTGAGGCAAATCCCGCATGGGGTCCAGCGTGACCACACGATGCCCATCAGCACCTCCCGGGGTGGAAGGGTCACGGCAGCAGGAGCCAGGCAAGGACGCGGCAGTGCCGGCAGCCGGCTGGACCTGCTGCAAACCCATCGTGCTGCCCGGGGCCCGTGGGCAGACATCCCCACGGCTGCCACCATGGCCAGACCACACACCCCATAAGCGTGGCTCGCCGTCCCTATTGCCCTGGCATCATCTCTTCTCACAACACTCATTGTGGTCCACAGCTGTGGGACATAGCTGGTCACGCTGCTGGTCGCTGCTCCGGTGTGGCTGCCGTGACGCCTCACTCCTTCGCCTGGTGGCCCTGGGGCAGCCCGAGCTGCAGGTGCCCGGGGTGGAGATGTCGACGCTGGGCACTGCCGGCAGCTGGGCTGCGATCCCATCCAGGGAATGGGAGCTCCCCCGACATCTCCAGCCCTGTCCACCCAGGGCAGCACCGGTCCCGGGGGAGCTCAGGGCATCCCTCCACGGGCACCGCTGGTTCTGCTCTAGCACAGGTTATGGCTGGGCAGCCTTTGGCTGACCCACGCGCTGTTACCCCCTGTATCCCCTGCAGCCAGGGTCTGGGGAGGACCATTCCCCCAGCAGCTCCCCATGGTTCAGCTCTTGCATTTATCTACCTTCCTCTTGGGCAGACAAAACCAGACACATGCACCTCCTGCCCCCCTGGGCTCAGCCCTGTCTCCTTCCCTTCTCCTCTCATTACTCCAGGCAGCTTCTTGCCTGGAAACCCTGAGAGCCACAGCCTGGCCGTGCCACCACCTCACCAGCTCCCCAGCACGGTGCTATCAGGTGGCCCCACAAATTACACGGTGCCTTCATTAAGGGACTGTTCCCTGCGGCCCTGCTGGGGGTACATGGCCGGCTCCACGCGGCCCAAGCCGCTTCCCGCTGGCCCTGCTCCCCTGCCGAAATCTGCCCTCGCCGCCGGCCTGATGACGTTAAATTGCTGGTAACACCGAGCGCTGGTCCAGCAGGGATAAGCAGAGCCCAGCGATTCATGCTCTCTGGCCACAGCCTGTGTGCCACGGCAGCTGGGCACGGGGCATGTAAACCCAAGAGCTATAAAACAGGTGGGCCGTAACAGCTGATTAAATGCTCGTTGATCCTTAATTAACCTTTTACAAGCTATTTGCATGCTTCAAGACAAAGTGCCCCCAGCCATGTTTCCCTTCCCCAGCGCGGGCAGGCAGGGCTTGCTGCCTGCCCAAACGGAGCCGTCCCTCCTCGAGCCGGGCCCCATGGCCCCCTTAATGCCCGTGCCTCACTAGGGTTGTCAATGGTATATTTTAAATCTGGGATTTAATTTGCTTCAGGTGAAAGCAGCAAGGCTGGTGCTGCCCCAGGACCTCCAAGGGGCTCAGGCCCCTTGTCTCCGGTCTCTGCATCAGCACGCCTGGAAGCGAAGCTCCTCTAACCATTCCCACCTTGGTGTGATATAGGGTGAATTCGCCCTTCTCCAAGCCACGCTCCCCACTGCGGCCTCGCTGATGCTGCCCAGGGTGCCCTCGGCCGGGCGCTGTGGGGAGACGTGGGGGTCCGAGCTCCGCACAGCCCCGGCACCCCCCATCCCTCACACGGCACCACTCACCACATTTGGGGTCCTGCGAGTCATAACACCACTGCCCTGTGGGAGAAAGGAGAGCTCAGGACAGGTGATGGAGACAGGCACCTTCTCCCCAAATCCACCCACGGCCATGCCCGGCCCCTCCGACGGCGAGGGCACCCCTCATCGCAGCCGGGAGTCCCGCCGGCACTCGTGTTCATCCCAGTTATTCTCGGCGCTGGTGTTTTCACGCATCTGCACCCTCCCTGCCTCCCCCGGCCGTTCCGCAGGGAAACCTCCCTCGGCATTGCTCCGCTCCAAGGCGGCCAAACCTCCCTGCTCGCGGGGCTCCTTCCCCGGCTGCCGCAGGGCCGTCCCCCCCTTACCCATCCAGGGAAGGCGAGGCAGCCCCTCGCCCCACGCCAGATGCCTCGCCAGCCCCCCAGCAGCCCTGGGTGAGCAGGGAGCTGGGGGGGGGGCTGCCGCAGCCCTCCCCTGGTTCTTCCCGTGGCTCCCCGCAGGTGGGCTGGCAGCAGAAGGCGGTTGCTGGGGGCTGCAGCAGGCGCGGGGGGTGGCGGTGGGCAGCCCTGCGCCCACGCCGCGGGGATGACGGCTCGCCCCGTCACTCAGGGCCATCTCAGCCAGAGCTGCCGAACTCCCACCAGCGCTGCTGCCCGCGCTCGGGGCGGCTACGAGGGACCGCGCGCTCGATGCCGGGTGCCGGGGCGGCGGACGTGGGGATGCCGAGGGGACGCTGAGGGAGCTGGAGCCCCGCTCCTGCTGTCCGCACATCCACCCAGGGCCGTCCGCTCTGCGACGGGAGCTGGGGAGCGCGCCCCTTCCCTCCTCAGCTCCCCGCTCCGCTCCTAGCAGGAGGCACGCAGCAACCTGGTGCTGCCCAGGGCCAGCCTACGCAAGCGGTTCCCGCTGGTGGCGGAGGGGCCATGCCAGCAGGCTGGCTTCAGGCGAGCCGAGCCACGCTCTCGTGCCAGCCTCGGCCGCTTGGACTGGCAGGACGCGGGCAGCGTTGGCTGCCTCCACCTGTGCTGCTTGCAGCCCCACAGCCAAATCTTCGCTACGGCGGCACGGGAGACACCGGTCTCGGAGGAGAGCCGGGAGCGGGACGGTGCAAGACTCGGAGGGTTCCCAGGGCAGGGACCTCAGGCTTTCCTCCCCGTCTAGGGGGAAGTTGAGGTCCTGGGAGACCCTCAGATCCGCACCCGCCGGCCCTCACCTGACCTCGAGCATCCTCTGGCAGGAGCCAGGGCAGCGCTCGCTGCCGCCAACCTGGCCCAAACGCAGGTGAGCACCCCAACGCCTCGGCCCCCGGGGCAGCAGCGCCGGCTCGCTCAGAGGTTCCATCCTCCTTGGCGTTTCCCTGTCATGCATGTCTGTGGGGCAAATCGGGTGAAGCCCCAGACCCAAACGCCCCAAGAGGACCCTGGCCCGGACACTTCCTACCAGGACAGGTAGCCCCGGGCAGGCTGAGACCTCCCCGAGCCCGGTGGCACAGCGGGGACATCCACCAGTGGGGAGGAGGATGGTGGGAGGCCGGGAGACGGCTCCTGGGCCAGACCAGGGGCCCTGGTCCCTGCCCCACATCACCCCCCCACTTGGGAAAGGGAAGGGAATAAGCGAGGCCGGCACAAGCGCACCCCCCCCCCCCCCCCCCAATCCTCTCCCACCGCGGGGACCCCGCCATCCGTCCCCTCTCCGGCCAACCCCAGGGAGGAGATCGGTGGGGCAGAGCATCTCACCTCCCGCTGCCGCTCTCACGACGAGAGGCAAAGTCAGAAAAGTTATCCCCAGCCCCTGCGACCCCATGCCGGTGGCAGAGGCCGGGCAGCAGCGGGCAGGCGACCCCCCGTCCTCCTCCGCAGTGCGCCCGGGCAGGCTGGGGGGGAGGCAGCGCTGCCAGCGCCCAGGCAGCCCGGAGAAATCCTCCGCTCCAGCCTGTGCACTGCTGTTAAATATTCATCACAAGGGCTGAGTTTTTAACTCCTCGGCTGCTAGGAGGGAGCGGGAAGGAAAAGGGGGGGGGGGGGGGGGGGAGAAGCAGCCCGGCCCCCAGCCAAGCCCCTCTCTGCAGTGCCAGGCTCCTGCTAGGGATGCCAGCCCAAAGGCAGGGACAAGGCAGGAGGCTGGCAAAGCCTGGAGGTGCAGCACGCTGCCCGGCCCGCTCCCCTCTGAGAGGTGAGGGGGTGCCCCCCCCACCCCAGTACCATCCTGCTTCTCCATCCCCAAAGCAGGGGTTCGGCAGCATCCCCGCCGTGCCCCATTCCGCCCCCCGCGCGGTGCCGTGGGGGTACAGATGGGTTTCGGGGGGGGGGCTGTCAGTAGTCAGGAGGGGCTGGGGGCACCAGCTCTGCCCCATCCCCTCCCCACTCTTTGCAGCGGGACAGTACTTCTCACCCCCAGCTTTGGCAGCCCCCCCCAGCCAGCAGCAGGTCCTGCATTCCCCACGCTGGGAGAGTGGCAGCTCCCATTAGGGACCTGACGAGGGGCCACGGGGACCCGCAGGCCAAGTCCAGCTCATTCCTGCAAACGGAGACCTCTCCCTGGGCAAAGCCCAGCAGGCACCCACAGCACCCCATCCTCGGGGCACGGGCAGCCCCCGCAGCCACGCTACGGGGGACCCTCAGTCCCCAGGGTCACGGAGGAGCAGCGCACTGGTGGGGCAGGATTCAGCCCTTTCCCCTCCAGCCGGCACGAGGCTGCACCGCACCGTAGCGGCTCAGGCTCTCACAGCCGCGCAGCGCCAGCCGGCCAAGGGCAGGGCGGCAGCACCGGGGCACGAGCCTCAGCACCCACCCGGGTGTCACAGGGGTCCTGTGCTGGTGGACAGGGCTGCTCAGCTCCCCGACACAGAGGCAGCGCATATCGTCCCCATCGCACCCATCCGGGCAGGTCCCACGGGAGCCAGCGGAGCTACGCTCTCGCAGCGGGCAGGTAGGAAGGGGGTGAAAACACAGGAGCATAGCGTTGTCACATTCTCCTAAAATATCCCTCCCGTCTTCAGGCAGCAGCGGAAAGGAGGCCACGGGGCCCAGCCCACAGCTCCTCTTGCCGGCGCTTGGCCCTGGCCAGGAGCACTGCCGAGTCGCTGCCAGGATGAACAAACCCGGCAGCAGCGGCAAGGGCAGCGAGAAGAAGCCTCCTGCTGCCGGCTTGGCCGGGGATGGGCTCCGGCTCCGCGGAGTTGCTTGGCTGCCGTGTACTACGAGGGGACAACACGCCCAGTGGGGCTCGTCCTCGGCAGGGGTTCTTTGGGGCACCTTCGTCCTCCCCAGGCAGAACCGGCCCCAGGCGGGTGCCTGGGCAGCACCGAGCCGTGCGTTCGGGCACCGGTGCGGGGCGCAGAGGAAGGTGGCAACGCAGGGCTCCCCTGAGCTGCTCTGGATCCGTGCCATGGTTGACGCTTGGCCCCTGCTCTGGGGATGAGGTAGTTTGCAGAGGGCTGTGATCATCCTTCCGGAGCAAGCCGCAAAGGGTGGGCAGGCGAGGCGCAGGGTCTCACCAGGTCTGCAGCGTGCTGCCGATTACCGCCGGGAAGGAGAGGAGCTGCTCTGGCACACGGGGGAGGCCAAGACCTCCCTCGGAGACGTGAGCCCACCAAGTGGCACAAGCACCTCCTCCGCTCACCCACAGCGGGACGGCCAGTAGTGCCAGGCAGCGGGGAAAAAGCCCAGAACCTCAGGGCTCAAGAGCCGATGGAACCCACTATCCCTGGGCTATTCCCCTCCAGGGCATCGACCGGGGCAGAGGTGCTCCCCAGGACATCCTTTCAGGTTTTCAGGCTTCTCTAGTGGAGATTTTTGGCAAGAAGAACAGAAGCAGAGACATCACCGCAAAGACCGCGTGGCCGGGAACGCCAGCAGCACCATGGCGCAGCACACGACCCAGCACACGGTGGGAGCGATTCCCTTGTCCCACAAAGGGCCCTGCCAGAGCAAGGAGAGGCACATCCATCCTGGGGTCCTGTGGGGCCCACAGAGCCCTGCACGGCTGGAGGGGGATGCAGAGCCCTGGGAGGGCTCAGCACGGCCCCACCAAGGGGCTGGAACAGAGCGAGGAAGCACCAAGACACCTGGAAAGGCACCGGCAGCAGCGAGGCACCGTGCCATACCCTGCTCCCACCTGTCCCCATCTGCCCTGCTCCCTAAGGGACTGTTGGCACCAGTACCAGGCAGGAGCAACCTCCAGTTTCTATAGGAACCACATCAAACCTTGAAAGAGCCGCTCCGTACTTGCCGGTCTCCTGCTGCCGTGGTGTTGGTGGGGAGCTCGCAGCTGATCCTGCAGCTCTGTGCTGTCCTCGTAGGGAGAGACCACATCCATCGTCCTGCCGCCACGGAGCCAGGCGAGGTCCCCCGCATACATGCGTAGCTACAGCACCAAGGGAAAGAGCCATGATAGGGGAAAAAATACCACTGAAAAATAAAAATAGTTACTTAAGCTGCAGCCATCGATCGGTCACGGGCACAGTGCCACCCTGCTGGGAACCCCCACCACATGCACCATCAGCAAGCGCTCCACCAGCGCACAGAGGAGGTGCCAAGAACGGCTCCTGGAGGTAAATCCTGCACTGCCGCCTGGCCAGGGACCTGGGCTGATGGGGACAGTGACAAGACAAATACTTGAGCCGCCGGAGCATGGTTCGCATCGCCCAGGGATGGGTGCACGAAGGGTTGTGGGTATCTAGAGAAGCAAGCGCAGTGGGGAGGTGAAGTTCATGGGCAATAAATACTCCAGCCACTTCTGATTTTCCATTAAGCTGTTCGATCTCCATAATAAGCTGCCGCTAGCCCAGGCAGAAAGGCGGGAGCAGGGCACGGAGCACAGCGGGAGCCCGCTGCCGGCGCCGGCACAAAGGAGGCACTGTGGCCAGCAGATGCACGCTGGCCACACGCCGCCGCACAGCCCCTTCATTCATCCCGTGCTCCCACCGCCGCCGGGGTCAGCGACATCTCTCCCCCCACGGCCTGGCACCCCCCAGGGTCGTTGCCAGCACACGGCCCCGCACGCATCCGACCCGCACCCCCAAGCCCCCAGCGTTCTCCCAGGGGCTGAGCTCCCCGGACACGCTGCGCTGAGCGCAGCTGCTAATTACCCTCCCAGGAAAATGCATTTTAAGCTGGTAAGAGCTTACAGCAGAAGACTGCCCAGCAATGCCCCTGCCACAGCATCCAAGTGTCGATGCTGTGTGTCCCCAGGGAGCGGCGGTGAGCCCCGAGCGTGGTGGCTGCGCTCCTCCAGGCACTCCTGGCTGCTCCCTGCAGCCCCAGCATCGCCCCTGTCCCCAGGCTACAAAAGGGCAAGAGGAAAGAGCGAGTCGTGTCTCCGTGGGGTCTTGCAGCATCAGCAGAGCCCCACAGGGTCCTGCCAGACCGAGCCCCTCCAAGCACTCGCAACATCAGGCCGCTGCTATAGAGACACATTTGTCCCCCTTGAGACCAGCAGCGAAGGAAGGGCTGCGTTCCATTGCCCTCAGCTGAACCAGCATCTCACGGCCCGGAGCGGAGATGAAGCTCTGGGAGCTGGGGGCTGTGCTGGTTCAGGTCCAGCAGCGCCGGAGGCGGCTGCAGGAAAGGGAGAGCGGAGCCCTCCGTAGCACCCGCGGCGATGATGACACTGCACGCTGGACAGCTTTCAGCGATGAACGCATCCTGCGGTCACGAGCAGGGCACGGGGAGAGGCCAGCAATGCTGCGGGGACTTGTTCTGCAGCACTCACAGCCAACATTGCGAGCAGCTTGTAAAAAAAAAAAAAAAAAAAAAAAGAAAAAGAGCTGCCACTCTTTCCCTGCTCCCAAGATCAGCCCCTCTTATGGCAGGCTGGGATGAGTCCAGTTTTTAATTCTTTAACTGCTTCCCCCAGGTAAAGTTGATTTGACTCTGCACGGCTCTGGAAAATCTGATTCCAGCACTTGTACCACAGACCATCCATGGAGCCGTCACCAGGACGGGAGCAAGGACACGGGGCCCCGCAGCCCCATGGCACTGCACTCGCTGCCCCGACTGCTCCAGAAGAGCAGCACAGCTTTCCCCACTCCAAAAGGACGCATCCTCCAACCAGCACGCTGACCACACCAACATTTGGAGTCACCAGTCGCGTTGCTAAGAGTATGTACTACGGGACAAGTAACTTCCACAGCAGCAGCCAGCAGCGATGCTGAACACAGCTTGCCAGGACAGAAGAGATACGACCGTTCGACTCGGACTTGGTATTGCTCCATCCTGTATCCCACCAGTCTGCCAGCTCCGGCTGCAAGCCTGCATTACTAAACCAGCACAACTGTTTAAAAGAGGCTTATTTATCCAGCAAGTCCTTTTGGAAGAATATTCCCTGCTACCAGCCAGCAATTTAGAGTTACAGGCTCTTTCAGGAGAGGCAGCATCACCTCCCAGCTCACTGCAGGCCAAGAGGACTGGGGGGCAGGAGAGCTGCCTCTTCCCACCGCAAACCCCAGCTCATTTCATCTCCCCGCAGCTCCAAAGAGAACTGCAGTCGCCTGTAACATTAAAGCAGCTCGGGGCCAGCTGGAGCCGAAACGCCACCTGCTGTACATCTCCCCGCAAGACAGACTGGTCCCAGCACCGGACGGGAAACCCCCTGCGCACCCCAAAACACGGCTCTTGGCCGAGGCTTCTCCTGCCAGCCCACCCAAGGTCACCCCAGCACCCTCCCTGCAGCCCCCGTACCACGCAAGGGGTGTAAAACACAACCGAGGGAAGGGTGCAGTACCCAAAACCTTCTTTCAGGAATTCGATGAGAAGTTTGGAGATCGAATTTTGGAATAGCTGAAGAGGTCAGGACAGCCGGACCTCTCATCTGGCTTTTCCACCAGCCTCCCCACCACCTGCTGGGCGCGTCGAAGCAGCACGGCTCAGGGCTAACGCTGTCCCCCTCCGACTCCACGTCAACTCCCGAACCGACTCGGTTCGTTCCGCAGAGCCCTGCTGCCCCAACGCCGGGAGCTGCGGGGCTCGGAGCACCCGTCCTGTCCAACACACCCACCTCCACCTCCTGCCCAGGGACTCAGCATCTTCCCCCAGGTCTGGGGAGGACAGCAGGAGTAGGCTGCACTTCACCTTCTTGGGCATACAGCCAAGACTTTCTTAAAATTACACTAATCTAGGTAAATTCCACTGGTATTTGTACACATGGGGACTTCGTCAGCCTCCCTGCTTGAAGTTAAATGCATCCATTGATCTTTTTGCAAGATCACAGCTCACAAGTGTGATTTAACAAGACCTTCCTTTGCAATGCTGAGGAACCACATCGATACCGAAAGCAGGAGACATTGGAACAGGCCATTTCTCTTACAGAACACAATTTATTTGGCATTTGGATGAAATGTTTCTCACAGCATCTTGAGAAAAAAAGAAAGATTAGTGCCAACCCCAAAGAAAGAAGTTAGAACGAAAAAAACATGTCACAGGGACTGAATTATTATAGTATCAAATTTAAATTTTACATGGTATTTCACAGAATATCAAAATCTTTTATACACTGCCACAGTTAAGTCCAGTCACAAACCAACTACACAGGAGAAGCCTGCAAATGCAGCGTTGGCTAAAATTATTTTCCAGGAGAAGGTAAAAAGCAGTGTCTCATTCTCTCTCGCAGCCTCCCAGGCATCCTCCAGCCTGACACTCGGGGTACGGCGCAGCACAGCCACGCATGCAACCTGCAAGCGCAGCATCTCCGCTGGCATCGACTCCAACCCATTCAACATTCAAGGTGCACAATACTGGAAAATTAAAGCTATGTCGTACCGTAGCAGGCAGGTAATGCAGACTGTTGTTAGGGGAAGCAGATCTTTACCACCAAAAGCATCTATTCCAAAGAAATACATATTTCATTTGCAACTGGGGAACAGAAGCAAAATGTATGAACTTTGATTCGCCTCCTCTACACTCATCTGCTCTAATTTTAGGGTCTAGCTCCCAACTTGCAAGGGAAATTTAAAAGAAATTTCTGTATTGTGTGTTCTTTAGCTAGGGAGAAAAAACATGTTTCAGCAACTGAAAAAAGAAGGAGACGTGCGTTATGGATTGTATGAAGCAACATTAAAACATCAGTGCTTTGCCACTGAAAAGCCACATCTGAAAGATAAAAACCATCTTTGAAAACACCTTCAAATTCATTTAACAGTAGATGGGAAAAGAAAGGTAGTAATTACTGGTCACAAAAACATTTTCTTCCCAAGTGAAACTTGAGAGATGCATGAACAGGCCATCACCCCATGACACCTGTGGAGGCAGAGCACCAGCCAACTGCAAGATTAAGCCTTCAGAAAAAAATTTCCACCTACTTCATTCTTCTTCTAGATCAGTGTCCTGCCATGAATGGGTAAAGGAATAGTCTGAGGCTCAAAACTAGACAAGACTGAACAGTACGCAGACAAGCTCTTTGTACATCTGAATGACAGACAGTTTTGACCTTCTAGCACAGAATGAAACCCACCATCCTTCTAACATTACAATACTCTACAACTCATCTAGTAAAAAAATTAGAGGCTGCTGTGAGACTGTGTACAGGTATCACTGAAAACACCAACAGAAATTAATATCTAGGGCTGTTCTTGAAGGAACAGCAGACACCTCCATATGGCACCACAGTACATTGTAAGGATGGGGAATCTGAGGAGCTGTTTTGTCCGAGGCCACAACGGGAGGCGCTTAAAGCACGCCGAAACCAGGACAGCCCTGCGCACAACTGAGTGCTGCACCTTTACAACGACTGTGGTCGAAGACATCCCAGAAGAAATGGACTCTCTGCTCACGCGTGCTGCTGAGAATGATGTGATAATGCCAACTCGCCCGCTGGGTCTGGAGGGACATTTGGGATGCATCAGCAGTTAAGAAAAACATCCAGAGAAAGGAACGGTGGTGGGGAGAAATCAATGCACAAAATAACTCCAAAGATCTCAATTGAATGGCAATCAAAACAGAAAGGTCTTCCTCAGGCAAGCGTCAACTCTCTGTAATTGGTGCTCAGGACAAACTGCTTACCAGTCACCTTGCCAAGGGCAAGGAAGGTTTGCTGAGGAGTCAACTGCTGTCAAGACAACAACTCTTCCCCAGCTGGTCCAGAAGTCTGAGTAGTTGTGACATTTTCTACTACAAAGGCTCTCACTCCAAGAGAAAGTACCCAATGTGAAAAAGCTACATTAAAAAGGGAAAAAATGACAATTTTATTGCCAAATTCAAAGCTCACCAAGAGGTAAATGAGCTGTACTTAGTGAGCTGCTCTGTTCAAGGCAAAATTTCCCTTGTTTACAGTTAAGATGAAGAAGGCTAGGGGAAAAAGAGAGAAAATAGCAGCCTCCGTGCCAATATACAAGTGGGAAAGGCTCAGAAGCAATGGGGAAAATATCACACCAAGGCTTCTACGAAGAAGCCCGCATTTGGAATAGCTACAACCAGGAGCCACCATGAAGTTGCCAGTTGTAACAGAGCTTATTTTCAAATAAAATTCACCACAGAACCAAAAGTAAAATAAAAAATATTGAACAGATTCCCGCAGCGTTAGGAGAAGTGTGAGGTAAGGTATCTGTTCACCTCAGCCACAAAACACAGCATCAGAGACTAAACCAAGCCAAAAGGCCTTTTGTTATTGCGCTAGGATACTACAAAGAACAAATATTCCATCTGGCTTCAAAAGAAATTGGAAGTTTTCTATTTTGCACTGCTAACAAAATATTTTTCAGGAACAGATTGTAGTAGCATAGACTTTGCATCCTACTTGAGTGTACACTATCACAGCCTGTCCTACAACAGAGTGTAGCCAGCTTGAGAGAATTATTAACCCTAAGAGCCTAGCTTATATCCCAGTGCTTAGCTTCACCTAGCTGGACACAGCACAAAGGTTACCGTCTACAGTATGTATATATATATATATCTCGCCACCCAGAAACACACACACGCACACACGCATTCGTACCTATAAAACTAAAGAAAAATCAGTACATACAATGTATAAAACGTATGAATGTGCTCAAAAATGCACAAAACCCGCTTTATTTTCATACTTCAGAAATGCTCAATAATTCGTATGCATGGTTCTGACTACTGCTATCCATCCACTTCATTAGACCAGGACTTGAACTCAGAGGAGGAGACAGCAAAAGATCCCACAGGGTGGAGAATTGCCCCTCTTGTTTTGTACCACTGCTGTTAGAGCCAGTCAAACCAGAGAGCAGGACGCGGGCAGTGGTACGGCTCCAGGCGGAGAGGCTTCCTAACAGCGCTTCCTCCCACTCGTGTGCCAGCAGTGCACCCTAGAACTGTGATTCACGCTCTCTGATGGATTCAAGATTGTTAGCAAGCGTCTGAATGTCAAGACACCAGATATGATCTCAATAACGAAAACTCACAGTTTTCTGTGCAAAAGGAGTCAAATTGTCAAGACCAATCCCCAAGTACAGTATAAGCCTATAGGCAAGATACAGAATAGAAAGTAGCAGCATATTCAATGGGGAAAGAGTCTGCTGCACTGGGAAACCACAACAGTGGGTTAGGATTTGTCATACAAGTATGATTTCTCATCATGACTAGAAAAATAGATCACATGCACACCCCCATGCAGTATCTTATTCCTGTCCCTCTAGGCTTGTACCCTTCATAAGGTAACAGGAGAACACTCACAAGGGGCATTCTTTACAAATTCCTTATAATTCATCTCATCTGCTGACTGCTACAGTAAGTCAAGGAGAAGCAGAGGCAAGAGGAGGATGGGGGAAAGGGTAAACTATTTGTACACCGAAATACAAACTTAAACTTAAAATAATCTCTAAAGATTATTTTGCACTCATTATCAAACCCAACAATGCTTAACTTCGGGTTTAGTGAGGGAGTGAATGAATCTTTTTGCCATCTGTAAATTAACTTAGAGTTCAATCTGAGGGGGAACTTTAAGATGACATATCAGACTGAAGCAAACTGCTTTATTGATTTAAGTACACTAACCTCATTATAACCCCTCATGGGACCTGGATAAACAGTTTGGGGGGCACAGGGGAAATCCCTAGAATAGGGTTGGCAATTTATGGGACTCATAAGGAATAAGTGTCTAATTAGAATTAAACATCACGTCTAGTGCATGTTGATCACTGTTTTTAAGTGGTATTTGTAGAACTGTGAAGTGAAATGGAGGGGAGGAACACACTTACATGCTAAATATAGCATGCAATAAGAAAAGCAAGAACAATGGTCTTTTACCCAGGCCAGTCTTGTGCAACTGTTCATTGTAAAGGAGTTAAACTACAAAGAAAAATACCTCAATCTTCCTTACGGGATTGTAACAAACAGGGGCTTCATATAGTGAAGTCAGACTGCATCGAAGTTAATTGCTCCCCATCTCTTCCCTAGAGTACTACCTAACACATATGAGGATTATACCAGAGGGACACAAGCATTACACAGACCCAGTTTTCTTTATGGGCCAGAATTTTACCCAACAATATGAGATCTTGCAGCTTCCAACAACAAAATAATTGTAATTGCAAATCCTAGATTTCTTAGTACCCACTTGCCACATATTGCATAGATCATTCATCCTCCAGTCTCTACAGTGTTCTGTAACAGCAAGGCAGATCAAAACACACAAGAGTTTTTATACTGCATAACTCTTACGTGGTGGCATGTGTTTTAGCTCCTCAGTGTTCCTGTTCTGTAAAACAGGCCCCCAGCCCCTCCCCCTGCAGTCCTATCTTCTCTGCCTTTTCCAACTGTAGCACTGAAGCAAGAGAGAAAGCAATTGATTGAACCGTGACTGCCCCCACCCTCCTTTTCCATCATCTGTTTCCTGGGTCCAGTGGTATCCAGTCAAATCCAAGCAGCTTTTTTCTGATGTAGATTTTGTTTCCTCTCAGGTTAAGAAAAAAAAAAACCAAACCTACCCATACTTTTCACCTCCTTAGAAGTCAAAGGAATTCTCTGCACTCTTTTCCATAGCTAATGGAAAAAAGGAGCAGTTATACAATCCATATTTACAGGACAAACCGATTAGTGAATGAATAACAACAGCCAAAAAACGAGAGGCACAATCCTAATCTAGAACATAAAAGCAGTGTTCAAAAACCAAAGTGGAGGTTCCTTCTGAAGTTCAAATCACGGATTAGTGTTTGTCTGTGCAAACAGTTGCTAAAACTATTTCTGACTGGCAGTCGGCTTTTTACTCCTTTATACAATGGTATTGAGAGAACAGTGGCTGTGACGGCTGCCCGTAAGAGTTTCTGCCTGTGTGTTTTCATTTAGCGGTGTATCGGGAGGGACAAGAAAGGTGCTGCTGTCAGCAGAGTCTTCCAGCTCCACTGGAGAAGGACCAACTGAGGGAGGAAGTGATCCCTCTGTAAGCTGTGGGGACACATCACAGTTTCCTAGTGATGGAGGACTGCTTTGCACAGTCTGAGAAAGAACTCCATCTGCAAAGGACAAAAAACAAGCAGAATCAGAACGTGAAGTATATCATTTCACATTCCCAAATAGATTTACTATCTATATTTCTGGAAGCTCTGAGTTTTTCTTGGTTTTGCATTAATGCACAAAGAGATGACACTGCAAAAGAGGAAAATTATGTAGCAAAAAATAAAACTTCGATATATAAATAACACACTTGCACTAATCAGGCTCACTTATCTTGTGACATATGCTGCCATAAAATCCCAAATTGGAATGATTTCTACTGTATGTGAATATCACAGCTGCAAAATTGAAGAGCACTGGGTGAATCATTAGAAAGTGATATTTTTGGTCAATTTTTAGGGGGTGTGGGTGGGGGAAGCTGGGAGGAGAGAAGACACTGGATATATTTTACTCAAAATCTCTTGTACTTGACATTTGTTCCACTTTTTAATACCAATCTCTACAGACCTATCTCCAAAAGACCAGAAAAGGCACCAGCATAGTGGAAACTAGGTAACCAGGTAACTCATCCAAGGTAAGGCTTGAAAATAGGCAAGGCCTAAGAGTTAAACTGCTTGCAGCATGGATTCCACTTGTAATTTAGGTGATCCAAAGAACCTTTGAGAAAAACCAAGCTTAATGACACATTTTAACAAAAGACTTTTCCATCGCAGAAATAGGAGATTTTATCGTGAAATGTATTTTTCCCCATCGCAACCACTAAAACACATGATTATAGTCAAAAAACAATTAAAAAATCTACCCTCTAGCCAAAATGAAAAAGAGGAAGAAAAGAGAAGCTATTGCCTGTGTACCTGGAGTGGAACAAAGGATGCTGTCTGGATTGACAGAAGCCTCATAAGGAGGAGGTGGGTCATCCGGATGTTGAATATCTGGATACTTGTAAGCTGTATAGGGTGGAGGTGGATCGTGGAAATGAAATGCCCCACCTTCCCCATCATCTGAAAGATGCAGTGGAGTAAGGCCAGTTCCAAAACCGTCGGGACCATAATCAAAACCAGGCATCCTGCGGCCCAAGTTAAAATGGTGCACTATTTCGAGAGAAGAAGAGATAGTAAGTGACTTTATCCCATGCTTTCTTCTTCAATTTAAGGCAGATCTCAACACCTTTTTCCACTTTTCACACCCAAGGAACTCATGTCTCCCGAAGACCTAAAAAAGTCTACATAACCTATACAAGTCAACTCACTGCAGTTACACAACGATACCCGGGCCCACCTGCTCCCAGCCTGTTTGTCCTGCATCACATCTACATTTGAATCTAACCTCTTCAAACTGAGGAGATCATTCACACATAAAAGATATTTCAGATTCGGACCACATACAAACAAAAAATATTTTTCCATTTTTGGCTAAAAAAGTTCAAGTTTGAAGAACCTACCAAGACACACACAGAGGCATAGTTAAGCAAGACCATGACATTTCTCACCCTTACATACATCAATCTGTCACTAATAAGCAGGAGGCACAAGATAAGTGTTGACATAAACGTTTTTTCTTTGAATGTAGAGTGGTTCAGAGAACCAAAACTTGTACAAATCATGACCAGTTCAGACAGACAGCACAGGGCTACATTTGCGCACAGCACTGAGTAGAATCTATAACCAGACTTCCACTGACGTTTTCCACAGATTTGTATTTCTTCTGCTCTCTTTATTCTGAAGCACATACACTTAGATCAAGACTCATTACAGATACAGGCTACTTACAATTTGCTCCAATCAAAGACTCTATGCGCTCTCTCCGCCTCTGGCGTAACCGGTGGACCATGAAAAGCAGCAGAGAGAGGATGAGGAAGGAAGAAATGCAGCTAACGATCAGACGCATTCCACCAGCCATTGAGTCAAACAAACTGTTGCCATCTGTTACATAAAACATATAAGAGAAGCCTGTTACTTTTGCTCAAGACTCTTTTTCTTGATGTTCTTCTGTCAGTAATGCAGAGAGAAATGCAGAGTGGAGATTCATTAGCCTGGTTTAACACTTCATATTTCAAAAATTTAAGAAAATTATGAATCATCAGGTGATTTATCTATTTATTGCAAGAACATCTACATGTTTCTAAAAATACCTTAAATCAGCAAAAGGGACAAAAATGTTGAAGGCTTCAGGTCTCCGAAAACAAGAAAAAGGAAAGGTTAATGGCATTTTGCACATCCACTTGTACCTCTGGCATAGCTGATTATGTTATACTAAAGAGGACAGCAAAGGCCTGAACTGGCATATCTATACACTATTTCTACGTGACTTCTGGACATCTTAACTTTTACATTTCCAACAACAGAATCTCTAAACATTGTCATTATCACCAAGATGTGGTTGTCTAAATTCCGTATGTCACTGGTACACTCGTTAGCACCATTAAATTATAGGAATTAAAAATACCTTAAAAAAGTAAATCAACATGATAATCATCTTTCAGGAACTGAAGAGATTAAGGTAAACAAGAATTAAAATCTTTTCCTAGAATCACATAGAAAGCAAGTGGCAGAACATGAAACAGACCCAGGAGCCTAGGACTCTATACCATTGAGCAAAGCTCTATACCTTTGCTAACCAGATCCACACTTGGAAGGCTGTTGCGAGCAAATTATCACTGTTCCAACAGTGCCAGACATGACAGGTATTAATTTTTCCACAATTCAACTAATCACACCTGGTTATCCTTAAGTAGCATGCGCACATATAGATATTCCACAGAAAGAAAAATGACCTAAAAATGACTATGCTGAGTTCTTTGCACCAATTTCCCATTAAAGAGCTCTGAATGAGAAACACTCCCAGGTCAGGTGTGGATAAGAAACGGATAAAGTGGCTGCACAACCTGGTCACCTACTGCTACAGGATACAAGCACTATCAGGTACGAACCCCTCTCCCCAACCACCGCAGTGCCACCGCACAACCGGCTAGAACCTGGCCGCTTCTTTCCCGCAACCACCACAGCCGCAAGAGCTCTCTCAATACTTTTCCTGTCACTAACAGCAGCTAAAGCTGTATCAAAGATTCCTGACAAAAGAAATCTAAAAGCCTCACAAAAATTTTAAGTACTGACTTGCTACAAATGCTAGTAACAGAAAAATCCACCTAATTTATACATCGTTAAAGTACATGGCTAACAGGCTGGTATTTATTACGTAATGCATTCTTGGCAACAAGAAATTCACTTAATAGTGCACTATGCACAGAGCTCGAACATTACACCCTCTGAAATCTGGCTGCACAGTACAAAAGCCTCTGTGCTGTCAAACCTTTTAGCAACTCTTACTGTCAGAGCTTAAACTGATGCAGTCACACACCTACCAACCAACACACCCTCCTGACCACCACAGACCTGCCGTTGTTACTCCTCCATTTTATGGCCATGCTGACTTCATGAGTATCATAAATTAGTGTTAACAACTGCCTTAAAGTGACTTAAGTAAAATATACACACAGGCAAGCATGACGCGCTCTTGTAGCCAGAAAGCCTGACTTCCATGCATTCTCCTTAGGCCAGCTACAAGTGCAGTTCTTGAACCTTCTGGGGCATCTTGGGCCTCCATCACACTGCTCCCAGCCTGTGAGCGCTCCTAATGTTCAACCTGCTTGGCTGGATAAACTATTGTCAAGTAAAGTCCTAGATTAAAAAAAAAGACAAAGACCCAGCTTGTACAGAACAAGCTGAGTCATCACAGAGATTTCCAACCCACATAAAACCAAATAGATTATTTCAGAAAAGCTGTTTTACACTCAATACAGTAGTAATACCCTGTAACTGCACCAGCTGAGTCACTAGAAAAGCTTCTGCACCATGAGCTCTTTCAAAGTATTTTACTTCTTTTATTACTTTTTCACAAATAAGAGTTGCAGGTCTGTCTAAACAAAAGCCACAAAGAAACATTATTTTCTACCACATCCATGGAGCGGCAACAGACTACCTCGGTTTCAGTATTAGTACATGAAAGATTTTCCTCTGCTATTTATCTTCAACTAAATGAGGAGAAGCATCTTTCAAGAGAGTATAGCTGTGATTGCTCGGCTTACTCCTACCACTGGAAAAACTCCCCTACTACCAAGTCCTTGAGTAATATTCGTTATCCACTTGTAATCATTGCTCACCCACTCACACTGCAAGAGCTGATTACCTGCCAACCCAACAGCAGGATTTATTTCCCCCTGGTCTCTCCTTGGGTGATTCATTTACTTAACTGTTGATTAGTAAACTGTTTTCTTTCCTTTGCAACAGAGCTTAGAAAAGATATATGCAAGAATTGGACAAAGATAAATACATGCTGATTAAAGAAAGTAATTCATTAATTTTGTCATCTGGAACAGCCATTTATGAACACCCACAAGGGAAACTGAAATGCTTCATTTAAAAATTTCAGTGTTTATCACTAGCTGAAATAATTTCATTATGAAGGAAGTTTGACAACTGCTTGATGATTCTTCTCTCAAAAAACTAAGTTACTAAAAAAACCAGAACACTTCAGGCAAGAGTATAATGAAACACTCTTATTTAGCATCAGTACAGAAAGAAGAGCTTAAGGATCAGAAAGGATGTGGTAAAATACACTCTTTAAATCAGTATTCATGAAATAGTTAAGACCCACAGCAATAAACAAGGATTAAAGAACACAGCACGACGTTATCCCAGGTCATCTTATCCTGTCTGCTGGTTGATGCTTTGCTGACACTGTTCCTGAAGATAAAAAATAGTGAAGACAAAGTCTTAACTCTGCTGATAAGAGTGGGAGGAAGACTCCTGCTTTTTCCCCCACTCTTTCACCAACCAACCTGCAACACTAGCTACAAACATCTGTTAAGCTTAACACTCAGAACAAATGTGAATTACAGCAAGGTGGAGCCAGTGACCTTTAATGATTAACTTCTGTAGTTAAAACAAATAAGAAAGACTGCAAATTTGGAAGCCAAGAAGCATCCCTTTTTTGTAACAGACTGAAATAGAAGCCTCTGATGGGAAGAGTTGTCCTTCCGTGTTTTCCATAGGAGTTCGGAACAATAGTTTCTTAGTACACCCAGATAAGATTAGGTTCTTTTAAAATACCAGGAAATAACAGTTTCACAGAATGGTTGAGGTTGGAAGGGACCTCCTGAGATCATCTAGTCCAACCCCTGCTCAAGCAGGGTCAGCTAGAGCAGGTTGCCCAGGAGTCCAGTCAGGTGTTGAATATCCCCACAGATGGAGACTCCACAAAGCAATCTGCTCCGGTATTTGACCACCCTCACAGTAATTTCCAAGTAAGATACATTTCTTTTCACAAGTCTCTTTACAGAAAAATAACCCTCTGAAAATCTACATCCCCAAATGGTGACTGACAAACAGTTCAGTCAGAGTCAACTGAAGACTTTACTGATCCAAAACAAGAAGATGCATTCACATGCCAAACCCAATAAGCAAGGTTGCATGTCCCGCTTATTACTGAAACTCTATATAACTTACAAACTCTGCTTCCCACGTAAATCCCTGCATACAAACCTGCACACACATAAATGCTCACGTCCAGAAAAAGATGCTTAATTAGTGCTCAAGAGCAAAGTCTTTTCTTTTCATGACAGCTAAACATGACAAAGGAACCATGCAAGACACTCTACTAAAAATCCACAGTAGTGTCAACCTCCATACAGAAAATAAGCTACTGCTTCTCCTGTATAAGCAATATCAAGGATAACTAATTATTTCTAGCCCCAGGCTGAAGTGTTTCATTTCCCATGATTCAAGGTCTTTCCCCACAGGGGGTTTGTACCCAGCAATGTTGAGGCATTGAAAAGATGCATCATTTCAAACAGTTACACCCAAAGATAACCAAGTTGAGCACTGAACTCATTTTTCTTGACAAAACTCTTACCTGGGTCTAAACATGTAAATTTGCAGCACTCCTTAGGGTCTTTGCGATACTGCTGACACCCCTGGGGCCGTTCACACAAAGCAGCCACGCACATTTCAGGTTCACCGTTGTGACACGTGCAGCTCAAACAGGGATCATTCCCTTTTGGAGTGAAATAGTAGCCTTCGTCGACAATGTTGTCTTTGATATCAACACAAGTCTGGCCTAGAACAGAAACACACATCAATATCCAAGTGTCTGTGAGCCTGCCAGACAGGAGTCCAGTTTATTCTGTTACATTAAGTGATTTGTAAACATAAGCAGACCACCAGTTAAAAGCCATGCCTTCACATTAAAGCAACTTTGAAAAGGGACCTCCAAGGAGTGGGGTAGATGATGGATAGTGTGGAGGCACTCAGGGATGATTTACTGCTCAAAACTGACAAAGTGAGTTTTAAGTATTTAATGGAATTGACACATTTTCAGGCATCCTCTCCAAGACACAGGAAAACAAGTGGTCTGAGAAGTTTAAGCTTCACTGTCAATGCCTGCTGCAGCTCCCTCCCTCTCTCCCGGTACTTAGGAAAAGCTGGATCTTCTCTAGGCCAGTCTGAAGGACTCTTAACAGGCCAGGCCTAGAAAAGGAAGCCAGCAATAGTACTTCCACTGCCCTAGCTGCATCTCGATCCCTGCCCAGCGAAGGAAGTTTAGGTGTCTTCTGCCCACTGTCCTTCACTCCCACTGACACAAAGGCAGGTACCAAAAGCAGAGAGAGGGAACGCCAGCAGCACCGGGACCTGCCAGCTGAAGCAACTGCTCCGGGAGGGTAGCCTTACCCCTCCAACCTACACACAGGTCAGCTAGGAGGGTCCACAGGGAAGTTCAGACTGGCATAGACCTAAGGAGGTCTCCAGCTCAATCTCCTGCTCAAAGCAGGGTCAGCTGTGATGTCCTAACAGGTTGCTCAGGGTTTTATCTAACCTGGTCATAAAAACCTCCAAGGGTGGAAGATGCCCAACCTCCCTGGAAGTCTGTCCCACTCTTGACTACCCTCACAATTATTCCCTAGCATCAATTCAAATCTCTTGTTTCAACTTAACATCCCTTGACTTCTGCCACGCACCACTGTAAAGAGCCTGGCTCCATCTTCTCGATAACCTCCTTGTAAGTACTGGCAGGCTGCTACCAGGTCCCCTGGAAGCCTTCCCTTCCCCAGGCTGAAGGAGCCCCATGCCCACTGCCTCACCTCAAAGGACAGGCACTGCAGCCCACATCACCATCTTGCTGCCCCCCCGCTGAACTCACCTCTATTTGTCAAGGTCTTGTCAACATTTTTCTTGTACTGTGAGGCCCAAAATCAGACACAGCTTTCTTCTGCTCAACTTAGACATCTGATACCCTCAACCTCTGGTTAACGTTTTGGCAGCACTATTGCCTTCCTTACAACATCATCCCCCCCAAAATTATCAAAAAGGTCATCTTTTTTATCATCATTTTGACTAAACACATGTCCTTCAATATCAGATTCCAAGATTTTATTACATATCAAGGTAGACAAGGCAATATCCTGTATTCCTAGTTTTCAATATTTCAGGTGCAAAAGCAGGCAAAGAAGGGCTGAATTTTCCTCCCTTGCCATCTGCAAGTCTTTTTCCCTGCTTTAAAGAAAAAGCAAAGGAGAAAAACTTCAAAAACTGCAGTAAAAGTTCAACAGCTTTTCTCCTTCTTGCAAAGAAGCACCATCTATATCAGGTATCTTAAATATTACCTGAAAATATTGCCAATACCTTTGTTGGTATAAAAACTTTCAGAGTAAAGAAATGCAAGATACAGAATGAAAGTCTTTTTTTTCCACTTTAAGTCAGTAGCTCCACTTGCTTTTTCTACCCCGCCCCCCCCCCAGTTCTAATAACTGGCTGGAAAGAATTTAATAGAATTTGCTATATTCAAAATAAACCAGGAATAAGTGTTTCCTCACTTTCATGTGAAGTTAATAATTTAAGAATAGTATTTATTAATAAGGCAGGCTTTTTTTTTTACTTTTTTTTTTAAAGTATACTTTATTTTGGGGCTGGCATAGCTGCTTAACAATCATTTTTAGTGAAAATCTGTACTGTGGCTGACAACCACCCGGTTTCCCCATACTAGTTATATGCATATTTAAACATGCAACACAGTTAACGCTGAACTAAAACCAACTTACTCCTTTTGCAGAGGAATGAAGATTTCTCATAGCAGTTTTCAGCATACCAGCTGTGTAAACCATGGTGCCGAAGGGTAGGAAAATGGAAACATTGAAGCTGGGCACAAAGAACGTTTTCATTTTCAGACATAGCCGTACCAAAGATAGGGTCAGGGGGTAAAAATACTTCTGAAGAGCCTAGAACAAGATGCATTGGTATAAGCAGCCTGCGGGTATGCAAAGCTTTAGAAAGGCTCTGTTAATGTCACTCATTTCATGCACACCAACTCTGCTATAAGGCTACTGTCCTCCAGCTTTAGCTTCCATTAGCAACATTCCTCCGGGGGAAGGCAAACAGCAGGGAGGGAAGGGGTGACTCATAGAGAGAAGAGGCTGCTGTTTTCAAAGTACTGGGAAATTTTGTCATTCTGCACCAGTAGGAGTGATGTTCTGATATCTCTACAAATGCTGCTTTCCAGAGTCCGATGGGGTTTGCCTGCCAATAGTCATGCACTCCTTCAAACAACACCGAGTTTGGCCACACCTGCTACCAGTGGAGCAAGAACCCATACCAGTCCTGCACCTGGTGCTGCAAGCATCTACTACCAGCGCTTCCAAAGGTGCGTGCACATCTATCCTGCGCGCTGCCGAGCCGCTCCGCCACGTCTCATGGCGCTCATCCAGAGCGCAGAGCGGTGCTCTGCAGAGGACAAGGCTGCAATGCCGCTTCTGCTGCTGCAGTGGTGCTGTGGACTATTTGGTCCTCCCAACTCACGTAATTTTTAACAGACCATATTGTGGTGGGTTCCAAACAGCGCAAGAGGTGTTGAGGGAATTTTATAACTTTTAAAATGTTGTTTCTGACCGGTGTCTTGCTTCACCGTTAAATCTGCTAGTATGCAAAGTTGCAGAGATTAATGGGAGACCAGGACACAGCAATTGTGAAAATTAACCTATTTTATATGTTTTCAGAAGAGCTACTCGCAAATCTACGTGCTTAAACATTGATTTTAACAGCTCTTGCAGTTAGCATATTATATAGTCTTCTCACACGACGGTCCTTTCAAACGCTGTTAGGTATGATAGGGTTTTGTTTATTTTTTTTTTTTTTTTTAAATGCAACTAGGTTCTGCTATCATTTTTTTGAGGGCTTACCTTCCACATCTCCCAATAACGGATTAAAGTTTCCAAGCTACAGGACCCTAAATCACTTTTCAAACAGATACTTGGAATTCAGAGTCTGCCTTACTACAAGTAAATAAAGCTTAAGTTTTTCAGAAGCTGCTGAATGCTACCATGTACTTTATTTCATATAGATATTCCTTTATTAAATAGAAAGCTTGCAAACAAAAGAATATATGATATTGAGAAGGCTTAAATTTATATAAGGCATCAAATTAAATAAAACTTAAGATAAAAACAGGGATCATGATTTGTCTGCAATTTCTGCCTCCTTGGTTGTAAACACTCTGTCAGCAGATGGCAGTGCAGTCAACTTTCTGAAGATAAAGAAAGGTCCTTTTAAGGAGAATGCTTTTTTTTCCCTTGGGCTTCACAGGAGAAATCTACCTATATAACCAGTTTTGTCCAGACCAGAAATCCCTATTATGAGAAGCTGGACTTCTCTCCCTCCCTTTCCCCTGCTGTCCAAAAACATCCTTAGGTGCTTTACTTTAAGGAACTAATGAAAAATGCTCCTGCCTTTACAAGAAGCAGCAGTTTGCTCTGAGTATTCAGCCAACTCTGTCCACTTAAATGACAAAAGAAATCAATATTTTTGTGCATGGCAGCACAGTAAACAAGTACTGTCATTAGAAAGCTATGCAGGGTTCTACTGCTTCTCATGTGTTGAAGTATTTTTTAAGACCTAACCGTTTAGCAAAATTCCATTCATAATTATGTATCTGTACCTAATGGACAGTTTTCCTCCCACATTTTCCATTACTGAAAATTGTGTATGAGAAGAAAACTCTTCAGATTAATTTTCAAATGCTACACTGGAACCCACAGTGCTGATGCTTAAAAAAAAAAAACCCTTTGTTTTAGATTTTCCATTATGTAAACCAGTACAGCATTCAGACATTCAATTCTACACGTAAGCATTCACATGACGACTTCAAAATTAACTAATCCATCAACTGAATTAGCTAAAAGGTATAGAAACATAACTTTGCATTTTCAGCACAGGGAGCTGCTTGTTTTGCAACTGAAAAAGTTCAGCCAGTGATGCCTATCAGATTAATGTTCAGTTTTTCATATAAACTGGATTTATTTCTGGGATTAGGCAAATTTTGTCTTGGTTTAAGTAAGCTATATAAAGTACTTTAAAATGAAAAAAATCTGGTTAATTCTGCAAAATTCAAATTTTTTTTAAATATACAAAAATCTAATTTTTAAAAAGCTAAAACCCCCAAATATCCTACGCTAGTCTGTGCAAATACTAGAATCAGGAATCAGCAGTTCATTTAGAGATTCACCACAGAGAAGAAGAAACTATAAAGTAGTTTCCTTTTTCTCAGCTTAATCAAGGGGAAAACCCAAATAAACTGAAAAACACGTTCTTTCCACAAGACGTCAATGTGAAAAACTATGAAACTTCTTACACTTGAAAATAAAGACGTGTGTATCAAGTATTAAACTCTTCCATTTTGATACTGTAAAGCACAGCAGTTCCCCTATACTATTTCAACACTATCACTAAAAGAAGTTATGTTGCTCTTGCAAACAATATTCATGCTTTGAGATAGTTTCCATAGGCCATTTAACTAAGTAGTAATTTGAGAGGCCTACCTTTATAAGCTACTTCCCAGTGACCTTCTAAAGAGTGATTTCGATTGGTGATCACATACTGATATCCAACCCAGAACCTAAAAAAAAAAAATTTAGATTCTAAAGAAACAAGCCAAAAACATACTAACAAATTAAAATAAATTGCACAGAACATTCCAACGACTTTACTTAAAAGAAAAGCTACCTTTCAAACCCATTTCTAATGACTTTTTTCTTAACATCTCAGCCCACATGTTGGCAATGTAGAGAGAGACTACAGTTGAGGAATAGACGAAAACACTTGATAGTTTTCAATGTTTAGAAATAACTCACCATGTCTTTTATTTCTACTCATAATAAGGACCTTATACTGTTGTTATGGCAGCACTTCAGTATCTCAAACAAAAACCACACAAAAGCTTCCAGATGTCAAATATTTTATAAACATATACAACTTATGTCAGTGTTCTTGATCAAACCATCTAACTCTCCAGAGACCAGAATACACCATTACTGAACTACTCCTGGTGATGTCATGGCAGCCTCTGAGACTGACAAAAAACCCACAGGCAAAAAAAAAAAAAAAAAAAAAAGAATTGTGTTTGTTATGAACTAATAGAATGAAATACCTAAAGACACCAGAACATAGTTCTTGAAACTCAGAATGGCTTTTTACTTCATCCTTATCTCAAACTTGCAGTCCTTGTTAGAGCTACTGGTACTTAACGGAAACAAAAATCCTGTTGAAAAATTTAAAGAATTATTTCTATACAAGGTAGTGCAGCAATAAGTCATTGTAAAATCCATCTTCCCTGTTGCAGTTCAAGAATACCAGTATGTTGCTGAGACAGCCTGAAGATAAAAAGACTCTGTTGAATTGTAGCCTACCTGTTAATTAAAACATAAAATACATATGGCCACTGCCAAACAGTCAACCAGCATGTTCATACTGGGTTATTAGCCTGAAGTCAGTCAATTTTACCATCAGATTTTCTAAGCAAACTAAACTACCAGTATTTGTATTACACAGAAACCACTCATGTAATATGACATCTTTGTCTTTTCCTTCCTACTCACCTACGCTGGTCCTTCCTTACAAATGGTTTTTCTTCCAAGTCCCACTCCTGTGCCAGGATAAACCTTAGCTCCTGGTCTGCAGTGAAGGTGGCGAGGGATCCATTCACCCGCTGACATGTCTGCACGGCGTCCCAGTAGTTCTCCCCATTTAAATACACTCTGTAACAGCTGGCTGTGCCCTCATAGTGGTGCCATCCTGTTGGGCACTTTCCTAGGAAACATGAAGAATAGAAGGGAAACCATTCCCCCCAAATTAGGACCTTCAACATAATGCATCCTCATCAGTTTACGACAACGCAATGCATAATCACTTGGACGTGTACACACAACATACTGTGCATACTTCACATCACCAGGAGGAGATGCATGCATTACAGATCACAGAAGACTTTACTACAGCTTTTGATAATGGAAGATTTTTTTTTTATGTATTTAAAAAGATGCAAGTCCTAGTAATGTTTCATTGCACTGTGACAGCCTTTAAAGTCTTTAATTAAGACTGATGATCTGCTGTGGGAGATATTTCCCTGCACATCTTTATAAATCCAATCACTTCGATCAATCCAAGTCAAAACAAGCAGCAAGAAGCAGGAAGAAAAACAAACAGGTGGCCGATTTAATGAGTCTGTCTTTCTATTAGGTGGTTAGCAATAGATCCAACTTGCTGTAAAGTTTTCAACCTACTTTTACAAGCAGTCTCAGTAGTATTCACATAATACTGCTCCCATAGTCAATCACTAAACACAGTGGGGGTTCTGGGGCAATTATTGTTTGCTTTGGAAAAACATCACTGCAAAGTAGATCTTTAGGAAGTAAGAAGATGATGATCTGAACTGCTGTCTCTACTTTTTCTCAATTAACTCAATTGAGGGAATATGCAACAAAAGCCTTGAGGCATTTCTGATGAAACAGACCCATGGGCTTTTTGACTGGCATTCTTCGGGGTTATGGGTAACTAACAGAGAGAATCAGACAGGCAGATGAAATTTAAAACAGACATGAAATATTATTTTAGCACCTGTATTTACAGTATTAATTTTGCACAACACCTAAGGAAGGACCTTTAAATTCACAAACTGTTTTACATTCATTGCATGCATTCAGACAGTTCCTCTTCTCAAGCCTCTTTATTCCCTTCAGAAACAGGGATCTCTATCATCAAATAACAATATACAAACTTAGATTTGAAGTCCTTTAATTAAATATCTTTCCTTACTCTCCATTTATATGGGATCTTTTAAGATCTAGTGTTCACATCACTAAGATGGAACAGAATACAGTATCAATCAGACTGCAGAGCATATTAAGATATTACTGTATCAATTTCTAAATTGCTTTATTGTCCTCTAAATTTTACTAAGATATTTTAGCTACTGGAATCTATGACAAATCAAAACACCTATTTTAATAAGCATTTTTGTCAAAAAAAAAAAAAAAGAAAAAATCAACAGAGGTGAACTTTTACTTTTGCTAATCACTTGTCTTTTTCCAAAGCAACTGTTCCCAATTACTGCTATACTGTCTTCCCCCCATGTCGTCTTCCTAACCTGTCCCATCCCTCCCTCCAAAGCTAATTAATCAATGCAGTCTCACATTCCCAAATCACTGGATGATCCCTGGAGCAAAGAGGGAACCAAGATAAGAGGGGGAAGGCAGGAGAGACTTAGATGTTTTGGGCCTGGAAAGGCAGCAGTCACTACAAGCTGTCATCAGTGGGAAGGACACTTGCAGGACATTTATAACACTTTAGATAATGCTGGGACTAGGATGCCAACAGTGGCACCAGTAGTGCTGCAGGTGAGAGCGTAGGATGACACTGAAGTGATATTTTTGAAGGATTCTGACCGATTGATGGGAGTAACATGGCAAAACCCATTCAAGCGTTACATACTTCATTTTCAGAGAAGCAAGTGAAGAATTTCCTTAAGTTCCCCACTCCCTAAAGAATATTTTTCCTATTAAAAAGGATACAAAACTCACATCAGAGATGCCCTTAATTAACTAGTAACAGTGCAACATCTTTAAGATCATCTTCAAAATTACTTCAATCAAGAGCGATCAATTTTGGTTTCCCCCCATTTTCCAGGGGAACAAATCTACATGCAAGCTCACATCAAGAGGCAAGGGCTAGACCATCACCCCTGCTACAGGCTGAAACCATCACTTAAACCATGGGCTTAGTTTTCTGTAATTGCAACAAGTTATAACAGAAAATTGCAATTCTGGTTTCATGAAACCAGGATTACTAGGGAAGTAGAATTCTTCGCATGTATTAGACTGCTATATAAACTATGCAATATAACAGGACATATATAAAAGAGAAACATACAAAAAACTTCAAAAGCACTGCACATGAATAAAATCTGGTCAAAAAGCTATGCAACAGAAAAATCTATTAATTTCTCCTTAAAAATAGCTAGCCTAAATTGCTAAATTAATTAGCAGAAAGATGGCCCAGATTTCCCAGTCCGCAACTTACTGCTAAATCGGACAGGCTGTGCCACATTGACAGTGTGAAAGCGGGTTGTCTCTCCTCCTCTCCCTCGATTGTGCCTGGAGTCCACATTCTCCTTCCCATGGTAAGTTCGCTGGTCCCCTGTCAAGCCTGGGGACCAGAAGGAATAGTCAGTACTGGTAAAAGATGCAAAGGCAGATTTCATTTTATTAAACTTTCTCTGGGTTTTAATTCAAGACATATATAAGTAACACAGTCATGTAAACAAAGATGGTAGATCCCTGAAATAACAGCTTGGCCATTCTACATGGTACGTAACCGAAATACTTACAATTGAAAAGAACCAACAAGCCATTACATGAGTCTTGCAGAGTTAGCTAAATATTTTGGCAGATTCTCAACAGCCTGCAGTTGTACAAAGGACTTGACGCTCGTCATTTCAATTGCTGCAGCAAATGCATCATCCCCAGTGCATTTTAACTGCTCCTGTTTACAGAACTACCCACTCTCCAGCTGCTTTGTTTCTTAGTTGTGTGTTCAATGATATAAGACAACTTCTCCAATACATTTCCCAGCACATTCTCTGACATCTAGGACAAAATTAAAGCCAGGAAAGGAAGCCTATCTTCAGCCAGAAGAACAAGGTTTTTCATTCACTCTCAAGATCCCAGAGTAAATGTTAAGATCATTATTTCTGAAACAAAAAACTTACACACCCACATCTCAGTGTCAGGGCTTCTAACAGACATACGCGACATCTGGATTCAATAACTTAGGAAGAATACAGTGCAACGTGTTATTCCAGAAAAGGGGTTGGGGGCTCCACATGCCTACCAGGAGTAAATAAGGAGCACACAGTTCAGGTGGAGATGATGCAGGATGGGCCATAGCCAGCCAAACTAGCAAGATCCTAAGTAGGAAGGCTGGCACGGTGGTGGGGAGAAACTTTTGAGAAAGACAGAGATGAGCACCGAGAAAGATTAATTTGGAGACAAGAGATTAACCTCAGAAAGAGAAAAATTAAGAACCCAAGAATGTAAACATTAGAAATATCTACTAGTATGTTATTTAATACTACTAGATGTTATTAAAGGTTAGAGTTTAACCAGCACAGAGAGCTATGCAGACATTCATTTCTATATAAAAAATAAGCTTATTTTCTTTTAAAGCTGATTAGCTCTATTTAGCCTAGCTAAACCAAGTCAACCAGTCATGATACCAAATAAAGAGGAGCTACATAGTCTTCTTCAACGGGTTTAACTACATCTGTTTGAAATATATTGAAAACTATGTCAATAAAACTTTCTCCTTTCAGACTATCTTTAAAAAGCAAGAGGTCCACAGAATTTTCATAATTTAAACCCAGAGTTGGAGACTGCTCAGTGTATTATGTGGGGGCAAAGACTTGCAGAAGACCCACCATCAAACAATGCGCTCCTTGGAACAAATGTTAGCACTGATGAGCAAAAAAAGTCACTAGCTGGAGCCCAGGAACAGCAGAGTAGCTTTGCATTCATCTGGCTCTAGCATACTGAATTTGCCCTGGGTTAATGGGATAAGCAAGGGATATTTAATTATCATGTTATCCTAGGAATTACATGTCTATAGAGATCACCCATTAAGAAATGGCTGTGCATAATACACTCACATGGCCTTACAGGAATAAAGGAGTAATTCTACTGTTCAATATTAGAATACACTATCTGTCACAGGTAAGAAGTTAGTGCCAAAAAATTCAGTTAGCGTACATTTCAAAGGACACAAAATGGTAAAATAATTTGACAGTGAAGATCACTGATTATTTTTTATTACTTTAGAGGCTAATCTATTTTTAGTTTTAGCATTTGACTGTTCTTAATCCTAATGGTTCAGTAACATTATTTACACTATGATTTTCAGAGCAATACTGAGACACTAAAAAAGCAAATCTTTAATTATAGTAAGACTTTAAAAATAACACTAACTAATGTAGAATGCTACATCAAAGATGAAATGAGCTCAGCATGGGAAAGCTCTATTTTCCCATGGCATTAAATGGTAACAACTAAACCCAAAGAACCAGTAAGAACCAAACGCATGAAGAATTAGTTCCCTTTCAGAAGTGAGAGCAGATGCAACACCATATGGCTGACCCTCCACGGCTAAACAGAACGCCCACGAGGACTTAACGATTTACCTCCCCCAAGAATAAAACAGAAGTTCACAGGTTTTAACATGCGAGGTTAAGAAAGGGTTACTTCGGCTAACATCTTAAATTGACAGAATTTATGCCAGATGCTTTGAAAAACAGCTACCCAGATCCCACACAAAGTGAGTTCAATCAGTCCTCACCCAGAAAGCAGGACACTCATTCCTTCCTCAGCATCTGCCCATGTCAGCAGACTCGCCACTGAAACCAGGCAGGACTGAAGAGGCAGAAAGCAGCCACAAGTCACTTCTCCTTCAAGCCCAACACTGTCAGCTGCTTAATAAACTGGTGCTCTTCAAATATTAAATTGCTTCTATTTGACCTGAATTTTCGGTCTCCGAGAACAGCAACAATGACAAGTTTTTCCAGGGCAATAAAGAAAGAGATGCTAACAAGCTTCTAAGTCACTTGACTGCCATGAAAAGCCGTTGCAGATTCTGGTGGCAAAGGTGTAATTGGACTGGTTTTCTAGTGTACTTATTCAATAGTCTGCAGAAGAATTTTCTATCTACTTTGCCGTTCTTGCTTTCTTTATAAAAATATTTTTATCTTTAAAAATAACAGTGCCACGGACTAAGCTTTAAGATAACAACCTAAGCCAGAAGGTCAGAACCTAACGATGTTTGAGTGTTTCAGAAAGGAAAAGCCATCATTTTTATTGCTTATGTGCACACTTAATATTCTGAAAGCTATCAAATTTGGAAGATCAGCTATTTTCCAAAACCTTTATTCTTCTAGATACTACAACCACAAGCAATAACAGCAACAGTAGTATTTTTACTAGCCAAGACACATAGTTCTGTTTCCTTTGACTTCGTATAATTATACTAGAAATGTAACTTGCTTGTTAGTTGGTGGGGAAAAGGGAAAAATGAGTTCAAGGAAAATATTCATGGGGCACAATTTTTTTCTCCCCTCAAATACTATAGCATGGTAGACACAAGCATCCTCCAATCTGTTTCCAAATGGATCAAGTCATGATTAGTATTCACCCTACTCTTTCCAATTTACTGTTGCTATCTAATTCACTCTAGCATGACTGCAGTCTAAGTATAGTGCTATACATCAAGAAAGTTGCCCAACACTGATGATTCTGTGACTATTTTCAGTTGTTTAAAACTTCAAGCTACCAATTCAGAATGGAAGTTTGCCATGCTGGATGGCTCCTGCTACATTTTATATTGGTAAACTTTTTCAGATCTGAATCTGAACAGTTCAACAATTGTTCAGAACAAAAATTAAGAAATTAAAAGGGGAAGAAATTTTGCTTACATTTCTAACTACCTTTTAGTTGAACAGGGGCTGGCTGTCACTGCAGCCAGCAAAACACAGAAACTTGCTAACTCACAGAAAAACCTTTGTGCCATGTGTACAAGTTTTGCTGTTCCTGTTGGAGACACAGAAAAAACAGAGGGGGTAAATGCAGTTAAGTTTAAATCTAAAAGAAATATGAGCTTGTCTGTTATTCATAGAGGCTGGGAGGAATTCAGTTACATTGTCCATACTCTTCTGAGTACATCTATGGAGATTACTCTGCAGCATTTATCCACAGGATCTCAGCAACATTTCCTTTGCATGTGGTGTCTCATTAGGGGAAGCCGAGCACACAAGCAGAGCAGAAAGCTCCTTTTTCGTCCCCCTCAGTGCCTCCATCAGTCAGACCAAGTAAAAGGAAGCAAAAAGCCAAGTAGTGCAAATGGAACGCGAGCCGAGGTGCTGAGACCACACAAAAGTGAGACCTGGCACCAGCTGAGACGGGAACAGGCTAGAGCGTACGCGTGCCGAGCAGCACTGCATGGGGGAACAAACATGACGCCAAATGGAAAACTGTGTTCGGAGGAGCTAGAAGAGAAACTGCAATCTGCCACACATGCCAAGGTCTGCTTTGCACCAAAAAAAGGGTGGGCAGACAGAAGACACTGACTGTAATATAGAGAGGTCCTTGTAGGGTCAGAACTCATAAAGGGGTGAATATTGGATTTTGGGCAGTTGAACTAGTTTCCAGAGTTACTGTGTCACAGATGACAAGTTACTCAAGCCAAACCCTTCACAAGGATGGATGTACTATGTCAAATTATGTCAAAATTAAACTGTTTGTGAAGCAACCACGTCTTGTCCTATCTTATTTGTTCCAAGATTCAAGTTATTCCTGTTTAAACACATAGATACTCAAAATTTACATATGAAGCTGCGTTGTCGCCTAAGCTTCAAATTTTCTGTCCAGCATATTACCTACTAAAAGCTTGGAAAGCTTTTAATTGCATCTGGTAATTTGAGAGGTGAGAGAAGTTCAGGATTAAATCCAGTTTTGTGCCTAAAGACTTGGAAATACAGTTCAGGAGTCCCCAGAGAGGAGTGATTCTTCTCAGATCAAGCAGCTCCACGCTTTGCGTTATCAATTGTATTATGCTAGGAAATAGATGCCAACCAAGAACAGCATCCTGCTGTGCTGAGCACTATTCAAAGTAGCAGACTGACAGTAAAGAGCTTATAATTTAAACACCACAAAGTAGGGTAAAAAGGATGCATCATATAGGAGTTCAGCAAGGGCTCAGAAAAGGTGTGGAAATGATC
The DNA here is from genome assembly GCF_964188355.1 of Buteo buteo. Taxonomy (NCBI): domain Eukaryota; kingdom Metazoa; phylum Chordata; class Aves; order Accipitriformes; family Accipitridae; genus Buteo; species Buteo buteo. Next base: position 38,376,410 of record NC_134181.1, on the reverse strand, counting down.
AGAGGTTTTTATCATTATTACCTAGCTTTAAAGAAGGAGATGTACTGAAAAGTGCACAAATGTCAACAGTCACTTCAACCAAACACAATATCCTTGGCAAAACAAGACACAAAGCTGTTTATGATCACTGCAAAACAGTGTGGTGCAGCTGCTTCTTTATCAGTTACCAGCCATACCTTCAGCTGGCTCCACAAAGGAAACTTTGCAGACTCAAAGATGATAGATACAGTGTGTATGTGCTGGGGCAAGTGACCTCCAAACCTGCACATTTCCTCCTGATATGGTATCTGGGGAAGACCTTAAGAACAGCATACAAGATGACATTGCTCAAGATCAGCATTTACAGTTAGCTTCTTAGCAAGATTGTTTCTGCATGAAATTAGGCTCCCAATCTCAACAAAAACATGTAAAATTGTACTGTTTGCCATGGAACTACAGGGCAGCTCATACTACTGCTAGCCATTGTTTGCAACTGCTGCCCCAGGACCACCACCACCACCAGCAGGATGGCCAGCTGTCCAGTGCTGATTGTGGGCTCGGGGAGAGGCGGGGGGAACAACTAAGAATTCAGCTTGCTGAAACTCTCCAGTGTTCTTGTTTCTGACCAAACGGGTCTAGAAAACAGTACTAAGAAATACCTTATAAAGGAAGAATGTGGCATTAGGCAAGGGTGTGCACTACAGCGCAAGTTGAAGGTTTTCAAATTCAGATGCTAGGAGAAGCCTAAGGGCAGCTGATGGCACAATCTGATCACTTATTCCTGGGAAGAACTCTATTTTTTTTTTTTTAAATAAATGAATTAAGGAAACAGAATGATCACCAATATAACTGCAAGCTGAAGAACTGGTATGGATAGGATTTATGAAAGGCACTGGAATTTAAGACATCCGTTCTCCGTTCATACGTAACAGAAACAAACATCAAGCCTGTAGTGTAAGAATAAAACACAGGTAAAGTCAGACCTATACTAAACCCCGCTCCACTCATACTGCTGAAAATTAGTTTTGACCAGAAGGCCTGCAAAGAAGGTAGGGTATCTGGAGAAGCTGATCTGATATTCTGCTAGAAGCAAATCTGGAAGTCCAATGAACAGTAAAAGGTAAACTGCAGAGTCCTTCCTTCTTATGGGTTTAAATACAGAACTTTCATAAAGGTGGAAAAGTTATGTTACTACTTTGATTATTTGTATAGAAATGTAAGAGGAAATGAGTAGAAACAATAAATACCCATTTGTAAAAGTCCCTGTTTAAGATATTAATGCCTGATTCTACCATTTCACAGAATACACCCCTTTGGGATAAACTATTTTTAGGATCAATTAGTGTCGATATGGAACAGTACACAAATTTCATGAGTCTCCACTGCTTAAGTACAAGAGAGTTGCAGGTACATTCTACATAAACCCTCCCAGCAATTTTTAGTATGCTCACAAAAGTAAGCAGCCAACAGTTTTAGTCTACTAGTGAGACGAACTGAGGGTAATCACTGCTGCAGATTCCACTAACATTTGCATGCCTAGTGGGGAGGGCAGGAGGAATAGCACTTTACACATTGCAAGTTCGGGACTGAAAGGAATTCCATGTTTTAAAGGAAAATAGTCATTCTGAAAAGAGACAGTAAGAATAAAAACAGCTATGATGACTATCTTCAGAGAAACATATGGTCTAGCAAAAGTAGCCATTTCATACACTTATTCAGATTGTCAATGAATTAATGTCTTGCTTAATTGTGTTCTGAAAAAAGTGCCAGAAGAAATTATTCTAACAAAAAAGTCTTAGGGTTTGTGGTGTTTCTTGTGCTTCAGACAACACACAATTACCAAACAAATTAATTAATGATCCTCTTATTTTAATAGGAGCTTTGTTACTAACATGAATGAAATCAGGCCTAAAAAAAGTGAACTAAACCAACAGTGCCAAAAAACTTACAATGGCTTTGTATTAAACCTTGGAAAATACCAACATGACTAAGTATTCATCGAAACACACCTTCAACACCACCACAAAACCCTAATTCGCTGCCATTGATCTTTTCCAACTTGCTCATGTTGGAGTGTGCCATTAGTAGCTCAAAGGCTGAAAAGTAACAAGCTTCCCAACCAGATTGAGCCCTTTCTTGCAAGCTTTCTTTTCATGCTTCAGAAGGATTTCATACCTTTTAATTTAAAGATATTTTAATACTCCAAGTTTCACAAGTCCAGGTGGCTTCACTAACTAGTTCTTTTAGTGTTCAGTATGACTTTATTGAAATTAAGAACCTTAATTAAAAAGTATTTAAATTTAGCTGAATCATCTTGCAATTGCTCATCTGAATCTAAAAGTATCTTCTAAATTTAAAGCTGCATCACTTCTTATTAATTCAGTGGCCAAAGAAGAAAGTTATCACTCCTGAGTATGACTAGGTGCTACTATTAGTAGCATTAGCTCCCCAGTCAATGTCCCCAGACTTAGTATCTCCTATGACTGGTCACATATGTATTGCTTTCCCCAACATAAGAAAACCATACTCTTCCAAACTTATTCTGGCCTCGGATTTATTTTCATTCATGCTATTCCTTTTTATACTCCAGCACATCATTCACATGCACAACAGCACACCAACCTGTCCTTATTCTTGACAGTTCTAAATAACACAAGCCCTTCAACACCCATTTCAGGTCACAACGCTATCCCACCAATTTTTTGTTACAGGCATAATAGAGTTTTTACATCTTACACCAGTAGTTCTTGTTCCTCTGGTTTGCTGGCTACGCTCTTTGCATTACCGTGCAAGTATCTCAGTTCTTTCATAAACGCCACACCCAGCTTTCTGGCTCTTTTACTGAGCACAGCCTTTTCACCAATTACTTATCCAATTACTCTTCTCATCAAGTGGAATACTTTCCTTCTCTATGCTGTCCATCATTTTCCCCTCTAGTATTCTTTATGTATGTTATTCTCCTCTTCCTGCGTACAGACATGGCGATGAATCAAGTCTCTCCCACACGTCTTCTTGCATTTAACTTAAAGTTCTTCTCACCACGTCAGGCCAGACAGTCCAGTGAGACCTACACCTCAAACACAAAAGCAGAGCCTATCTACTGAGAAATTTTGCTTTCATAAAATCCTCTTCCTAGCCATATACCAAATATTCTCTGTAACTCCACTCCTTGAGTCAACATCATCCTGTTACATCCTCCATGCAACAACTTAAACTGGCAACTAATACACTAGGCAACAAGAGAAGATAAAAATACTGTTTTCTACTAATGTGGGTGTTCCAATATTCCCACAAATGAAGCCTTCAGTGCTTTTTGAGTAAATCCAGACATTGATATGACTCTGCTTTCCTCTAGCCATTGACTTCCATTAACCTCCAGAATTTTATTAGGTCTAGTTTTTCACATTTGGTTAAAGTTAGCTAAAAAGGAGGAAGAGTAACAGCACAACTGTAAAAGCATCTTTCTTTAGGACATCCACATCATAAAGAATATCCTCAAACAGAGCATCAATGGCACAGCTCAATTTTTAATGTCAGAAAAAACTACCAGTTTTTTTCCCCCGTGCTGCAAATATATACAGTCACACAAACTAGCCAAAAGCTTTTTAGAAAACAGCACTGAACATATTCTTTTAATTATTTGTGTGTAGCACACACTGGGGAGATGGCTAACTATAGCATAGTTTCAAAGCTTGAGTGTTAGATTTACTTCTCTAATCCCACTAGAAAAATAGGAATATTTAGAAGAGCTTGTTGCTGTAAAATACCAATGCTACTATTTTGTAGCACCTCTCTAAAATAGCTCAAAACGATGACAGACTGAATACTGTGATGACAATGCTGCAAAGTTCACGTGACTCTCTCCCAAGCAAATTAAGTAGTTTAGTGGCAAAGAACTTCTTAAACAGTTTTTGCATGTAATTTAGTCACACTGTAGAGATAAAAGTTTTGAATTATGACACAGTTGAATTCATGCTTTCATATTCCTGCTTCATTGTTCTTAGCAAAAAAAATTACAGATCCATTCACTTTTAAGACACACAGAAAAAGAGTTACACTGGCCTGTTTGTGAAGAACAAATGAAAATGTTCAAAATCATGATTATATATTTTGATTCACAATCAAAAAATTTTGTTTGCTTGTTTTTAGAGACAGCTCAGTATGCAGTAGCTTTAGCAGAGAACCACTGCTGGTGATAGGCTCCTGAAAGCCTATCACACAAGTTTATGAAGAGTAAATACAACAGCTTGTTTGGCAAAACTAAGTTCTCCACTTAAGAACAAGAAGCATAATCGGAACAGGGAGCAATAAACCAAGCTCTCTACCCAAGTCCAACAACATCACCCAGCACAGTGATATACAACCAAAACAGCAATTCTGAATTTAACCACAAGCCTATGTGTCATTTTGGTTTAATTGCAACATGAGTTCTTCCTTGTCATGGAAGTCTCTTTTCAGACTACAAACTCTTCTCATCTCCAGGACACCTGAGACTGTAAGAACAGAAGGATAATTCAGACAAGCAAAAAACTGTTTGTAGCATTAGTTGCACAAAATGAAGAGAAACTAACTCAAAGTTTGTTAATAATGGGTACAGTTCTACCAAACTATCTTCACTTTCAAATAAAAATAAGCAAGCAATCTTAAAGAGTCAAAGTACTGCTGCAAAACAAGCTGACACTGGGCTGAGCAATCTTCTCAGCTTTACTTACCTGGACAGTCAACCTCATCACTCTCGTCCTCACAGGTGGGCCATCCATCACACTGCCAGTTGGAAGGGATGCACTGGATGGTACCACTCAGACATGCAAAGTGTCCTGGGGTGCAGCGGAGCTCTAGGAAAGAAGAGGAAAGTTGTGCTTTGAAGTGTTATTTATTCTTGCAAGTCTACACATATATTAATCACCTGTCACGTAACATATCACTGAAGCATAATGGACAAAACCTCTGGATAGCTCAGCTTGTCAAAAAATGCTTTGTTTCAGATCACTTCCATGTTTTAACCTGCATATTTGTGGTTTTAATAGACAGGAGGGATGGCTTCCAGTGTTTGGACAGTAATTCTCTGAGACATCCGTAGCAAAACCTTCCCAATAAAAATACCATGTGAGCATCTATCACCACAGTGTCACCCATCTACTTCTTGTGGGGCACTGCGGACTACTTGTTCACTTTTCTCAGAACCAAAGTTCAACAAAAATATGCTATGGTAGTTAAGTGCTAGATTACACAATAAATTCAGAATCCTATTTCCATTCCAATCACTATGTACACCAGAACCCGCCAGACTTGCGCAAACGTCCAGTCTGATTTAGAGCCATTTCACAGAACTATTTATAAAACAGTTTCTACATCCATGAGCCTGTTTTCACTTTCTAGCTTAAGCTCTTCGGTAGAATTTCTCCATATGGACACATCCTTTACAAGAAACTGTCAATATCTGCAAACATGTAGTTCCTGCTTCTGCAAGAGTACTGCCTACTTGCCATCATTATACTGTCAAACTTAATTAGCATTATAAAAAGTACAATGTTTTTCAAAGCTTTTTAATATCAACTCCATCTATCAAATGCCAGAACCTAATAATTCAGCTTCATTTTTTGTCCCTCAAAACATGGAGGGAGGGGGAATCTGTCTACACAAGTGAACAATTCTGAGCTTATTTACAGATGGCAGGTCTGCAAGTCACCATTAGCATCCATAGGGTCACTTTCGCACCAGACCATCACCATCCACCCTTCTTCTGGATGGTGGTTGTCAATTTTGCAACCAATATTTTTGAACAATTTAGCATGTTTTCCTCTCAGCAAGCTACAATAATCCCAGGTCAGCTATGTCTAGAGAATGAGCACCTTTTTATTAAAAAAAAAGTGTTTTAAAAGTAAAACACACTTATCCCTGATTTTGAAAGAATCAAGTAGACAACTGTTTTGCAGGGAGAAATCTCTAAAAAATAATTTAAAATACACATATGTATTCTCTCATCCACAGTTTACAACGTAAGAAAAGAGCTGTAATTGCAGTTGTTCCCTTCTTGAAAGGCAAGTCTAAACTAAGTCAAGACAGAGGTCACATTTAAGCATTCAGACAACACGACCAGGCATAAAAAAACAGTCATCATGGACTCTCAATAAAAGCTGTCCCCGTACACCTAGTAATTAGTATAGGATATTGATAACAGGCTTCTAATTCGATGTTAGACTAAAATCCACTCCTAGTACTGGTTTCTTTTCAACGCACAGACCTGCTCTTCTGGAAGAATAAAAGCGGGCTCATCCTCTTAGCAACCACCTACTCAGAGCAAACATTCAGGTCACAAAATGGCTAAGAACTCACACAGACCTGCCGGACTACTGACGGCAACAACAGACCTTACAGCAAGACAAGAGTTTTCTCACTCATTTAGAGTTTTACTCAGTCCAAACAGCTAACAGTGAATGAGCACAGGGGAACTGTAAAAAACAAACAAACAAAACAAAAAAAAAACCAAAACCAACAACTTGCCAGCTTAGGTCATAATGATCCCCCCACCCACTCCTGAACAAAAACTGAATTTATTTAGCCCAAAGAGGGAAAGGGCAAATAAAACCTTTTATTCCCCCTGATTAGGGGAATAAAAGCTTAAGCTTCACTTGCCCAATGTAGCAAGAGAAAAAATTTAAAATCTATCTTTAAGTTGGGGGGGGGGGGGGGGGGGGAACCCAAACACACACAAAACCTCAAGCCAAAATTAAAACTATCCAAATTTCAAGTTCACAGAAAAGCATCAACTCTTCAGTAAATCATCGCAGCTTCTTTCACCCCTTTTGCGCAATGTCAGCACGCAGTGGAACATTTCTTAGAAAGTTCTACTATCGCAGTTTCAAGTATGGTGTTTACACTAGAGCCTGTGGTAGGTATTTTAACACATGAAAGACTATCCTCAGCCCAGCTCTGGGCTTCCGTTGCATCCACCTGCAGCTATGGCAAAATTCAGTTCAAAATTCAATACTTTAAATGAACTCTTAAATTTTTACTGCTTGATTTTAACGGAAGTCATGCACACACCCTGTGAAGAAAGCTATTCTGCAGCCCTCTGGTTTCGCAGGCAGCATCCACCAGCAAAGCACTACAAGCCAAAGTGCACATGGTAAAAACAGTAAAGAATACTTTTGTATCTCTACGATTTCATACATGCTATTACTATTTTATGTACAATTATATATGACTGGTTCAGATAAAAGGATGACTCCATCCCAATATTATGGGCATTAAAAAAATGCCACTTACATGCCGTAATGTCATTACTTCCTGTAATGACACTCCTCTCTGAAGAATGTGGATACATGGAAGAGTACAAAACATTTCTATTAAAACACCACTCAAAGCAGCTGAATAATTGTTCCCAATGGAAACCATGCTATGTCAGATGCACTAATTATTTCAGACTAAGTAATAGGAACTGCTATGAAATTCTGTTGCAGAGGGGAAAAAAGTGACACTAGAAGAAATACTGTGAAATGAAATTCATATTCTGCAAACACTGCCAGTTACACCTCCTGAGCCATCCTAGCCCAGAGCCCATATCCCCATGCATTATTGAACCACCTAAATCATCATGCAGTTTCTGGAAGAGTTTCATCTGAATTGTTTTGCCTCTACACGCTGCCTATTGCAGTTTAGCACAAAGAGAAACAAGATGCAATCATCTGAGAAAATCTAACCACCTCTCACTTGTGCTCAGGGTGGGTTTGAACATACCCAATGGCCTCCTTGAGGACTGATGCTTAAGAATGGTTCTTTCAGAAACGGATTTCCACGAAGGCCCCAGAAGGTGCACACCAGCGGGCCGTCATCCGGACAAGACAGGGCAGTGGGTGGGCAGCGCGTGGGCAGCGCAGCCCGGCCCCGCAGCACCCAGCTGCGCGCCGACACCATCCCTTCATCCCCCGTGCCCCACTCCGCCCCGCGCGCCGGGGCCGAGACCCCCGCAGCAGAGCACGTCAGCTAGCCAGGGCAGGTGCCTTCAGAGGTAACATACATATATAAAAACGGATGGAGGCCTAAAATGAACCTGTGAGATAACTCAGCCAAGGAGCAGAGAAATTTGGGAGAGGCAAGGACGCACAGGACACGTGCTAGTCTTCACAACCCAATCAGGCGTTTCATTTCAGTAGCCTATTTTAAGTTAAAACAGCAGAAAAATGAAAACATTTCAAGCCTATCTCCTTACCGCAGAAAAGGCAAGTCATGCTGCCAGCAGCAGAACAGGATTCATGAAGACATAGGAGCACTAGCAAACAACTGTACGACACAAAATAACCATCCATCTTTCCCGACATGCAAGTACTTAACACACACTCAAACTTCTTACTTTCTAGGAGCATGCTAAATAAAAACTGTCTCTTCACCCATATGAGATTTCCAGTTCTTCAAAAGAATAGGAAAGTTTCAAAAATACCAGTCCCACTTCTGTACCCAAAGCCAGATATCCCACACTGTTCATAGCACTTGATGGTAAACTCACAACAAGAAAGGATGAGGAAGAAAGAAAGAATCTTAAACTTCACTCTCTAGAAGCACTAAAACCACATTTTTCCACCAGCTGTTAAAGCAGAAACATTTTGTATTTTCAAAATTGTTAGAAAATATGTAATGGCACAAGTTCAGCTACAAGCAAGCAGCTGTTGCAGCAGAGGCACCAATACATTAGCTAACAGCATCAACAACTGCCTAGAAGTGGAAAAAATGAAATGCAACGACCTCCAGCATTCATGTATGAATCAGCAGTATTATGATTCACATATGAAATTCTAACATAAAAGGCTTCTTTTTCTTCTAAGGATCAGATGCAGTCTTTGCTATGCTACAGCACAAAATTTAGTACACTAAAATTTCATTTCAGAGCAATTAAATTAATCTGGCATTTGCTGGGAAGAAGGGAGGCAAGTAAAACACTGGAAATAGCAGTGATTGTAGTTTTTGCACTATACATAGTATAAACTTAGAAAACGTCACGAAGTTCAAGCAGTGTGAGAACGTGAAAACACTTAAAGCAGCGAGATCTCATTATACAGTCTCTTCACTTTACTGTCTCAAAGCACTTCTACAATGTTAACCCTCAACAATCTTGCCAACCACCGCATCCTTCTGCCAGTGGTTACAACAAAGTACAGAAAAATTACATAGCTTGCCAAAACAGAGAAGATGAGCCTATGAGCAGAAGTCAGCTGTCCTGACTGCGCTTCCACGCTTTCACACACCACCACCGTTTCTTCACTAAAACCCAAGCAACCTGCTGGTTCACCAGCACACCCCTACCTGAACAAACATTTGTCTTTCAGAAAGATCAACAATTAATAATAATATATTCTCCGGTAACCCTTCACCCATTCTCTCTAGCAACAGTTTATTAAGAGCTACAAATTGGCCAGAGGGACCAAGGAACTCCTTACCTTTATATAAAAGAGGAGGTGAAAAACTGAAATCAAGTTCAGACCATGTATCAGTTCTACAAGCTTAGTACAGAACCCAAGATAAAACTTACTGGCAAGTGAAGGCTAAAAAAACCCAATACCTAATAATGTGTCCCAACAAATTGGTAATATAACCTGCCCACAAGTCACTCACCTGAAAGAAGTCTTGCCAAAGCTAGTCGCGGACCTGTAATTTGAAATTTAAAAGAAAACTTACAAAACAGTTGGAAACTTAATTAATCAAACACCAGAAATAACAGGCAAGATTATAAATAAATTTAAACAGTGCCATATAAACAAGAAGTCTTCATCTTCTTGAGCTGCCAAATATTTTTCTAAGTTAGTCAGTGATAAAACAGACAAGATTTTTGACTAATAGAAAAATCTAGGTTTCATACAAGGAAAAACTAAGTTTTCAAGGTGGTTGCTTACACTCTTACAGAAAGCTTTTGTTCTAAAATTTTCCCAATTACATGTTGAACACCAGGTGTTTCACAGCACTCATCACATATTTCAACACTGGGCTCAACTAGCTTTTTAAATTTCCTTTACAGCACACTAATTTCCAGATTTTCTACTAAGTACTCAAAATAGACATTTACAAGAAGCATTATCCACAGGAAGGACTTCATGACAGATGAATAAAATGCACACACACACCCCCACTTTAATTTCCAGCCAGCTTCACATTTCATAAAACAAACACCTTTTTGCCTTTACAAAACAATCCAGGAAGCCCTTTCAGGTTTAATCATCTCATATAATCTTTCCATGTAATTGAGAACGTTTTCCTTCTGGAGCCTGAGCGCTGGGAAGCCACAGTGCATCCTTCCCGCTGCAGACGCACACTTGGTCAGTGTGCTGTCCTGGGCATTACACTACCTGCAACCTGCATTTTCTGCTTCATTTTAAGTCTGTCGTGGACTAGGACACCTCCTGCTTGCATTTAAACTGGAACTAATTTCTTATTCATCTTCTCCTTTCTTATTCAAAAGATAAGGGATAATTAGTTACTCAAGTAATTGTTTTATTTGAAAGGCAGGGAAGATCTATATCCTGAGTATCTGAGACTACTTTTCAACAGTCAATCTCATTTTAGAGCTTCCAATATCAAGTCAAGACTGTAATAGGCACATGAGACAAAGTGTTGATTCAATCCAAGTTCACCTTGCTAGTTCAGTTTCCTGAATGTATTTGATCAGTTGGCTTCAAACCAGCAAGCTTCAGATCAAATTAAGCTATTGTCTGTCTACATTAAGTCAGACCAACTATGGTTTGTCCCCTGCAACCAGAAAGATCGCATGCTCCAACTAATTCAGCAGAAATACAGTTGTAGAGATCCAGTATCAATTAACATGGAATTGGGGCGTCATAATAGTTGTCTGCCAATGAAGCTAGATGTGTTTTATTTTTTTAAATATTAGCTCTAATAGAAGACATTTTCTGATATGCTAGGATTACACACATCTTCCCAGAGGCAGAACAGCTAGTTTCAACCCTGTGCTACCAGAACTGCCGTGAACAGAGCTGGGACCTTCACCTCCACACCATAAGAAAAGCTTGATTGCTGACCGAAGACACAGCTCTGACCCACAAAAAGCTGTACCAGGTCACACCACCACAGGGGTAAGAGAAGCAGCAGGGGTGGAAATAGCTCTCAGAAATGATCAAAAACCAGCAAGCAGTAAAAATTTCCACCAAGTAACAGAAGCCAACTGCCCATGGACCTCAAAAAAAACGCCCTTGTAGTACACAAGCTCTATTTACTCATCAAAACACTTCTGCAAAGATAAGCTGGTGGGTAAATGAGAATGCTTTGATACTGTCTTCACAGGATTATTTATCCTCCTTCAATTCAAGACAGAGATATAAAAGGGAATCAGCCTGAAAAAATGCTACATCCAACAAAAATGCCACAGGCCCTGCCTCAGGTACATAATAAATATCTCCTGTAACGCATTAGGTGAACACATCAAAGTTTTCAAAAACTAAATTTCAACCTTATATGTTCAAGACATTGAAGTCTACCATTACAGGAGCCAGTGGAAAAAGGAACACTAGAAAGCCAAATCTCTCCTAAAGCAGAAATGTATCCCTGACAAACAGAAGATTCCCCTTATAAACCACATGTTCTTAACTCTGATATATAAACCACTAGCAGTACAAACACCTTGATGTCTTGGTAATTGACAATTTAAGAGGTACAGATGAGAAGCCAGAGCCCTAAACTAAAGCCTCCAAAATAGTAAGTCTCAATTCAGGAGAGTGCTTTGATACAGAGATTAAACTCAGTGACTGCAATCACTGATTATGAAAGTTTGGGTTCTTCTAGTTGCAATGACTTAATTTCTCTTTATTAAGAGATTCACCAGTCAGTAAAGTCTGATACATTAAGATATTCCTTTGGTAGCTAAGACTACGGATGCATGTTAGATTTTAGTGTTTACATAGCAAATATAGATTTGAATCTATTTCAGTTTTTAATACAAAGAAATGGCACTTTTCATTTGCTACACTAATTGTTTGTTCTTGTCTGCTGAGCTTCATTTGTATGGAAATTGAAATTTGATTAAACTTACAAACCCAGCATTTAATGTTTTTTCAATTATAAGCTATTACTCTGAAATGTATGTATTGGAAAAGATAAGCTCAAAGTACATGGTTTGGTTTTGTACGTAAGCTTTTAACAAACAATGGAAGTTTTGTGTGTACCTCGTGTATCTTGCTTATTTTGGTCACATTTCTCAAGATTGGATCTGGTAGATCCTCTGGCACCATTTTTATTTACAGACTGAAGGAAAACAAAAGACGAAAATAGTTCCTGCTTTCTCAGTGTAAGGCAGTCATTGTCCCAAACCAGATGAACCAACCTCTAGGAGAATACTCTGTACAGATTTCAAGAGGCAATTACAGCTATCAAAAGCTGATTAAGCATTAACAAAAACTCTTAACTACGAGCGCTTAGGCCAGTAACTCTTCTTATTCAGATTTTAACTTGTCCAACAGGTCGGTCTTATAATACTAAACCTACATACTTAAGACCTGTACCTACATGTTGCACTATCATTTCATATTTTAACATATTTAAGAATAAGTTCACTAAAATTGAAAATTGCTTTTTTCTTATATCACAGTTTCTATATAACCTGACACATGCTAAACTGCACGAGCATGATCAGATTTTAGCATCTTCAGCAAAAAGCCTAAACCCCTAAGTCCTTAGCTCCTGGAGATTTTGCTCAACACCAGTGCTCAACAAATGCCTGCAAACAAGTATCAGAAACAAAACAACAACAAAAGGAACACCACACCCATCATCATCACAAAAACACATACAGCTCCATATCTAATATTTATGCTCAAGAGGAAGCATAACACAACCAGTGTTTCTCTAGACTGGTATTTACTGAAGTAACAGAAATTTTAAAATATTCTTAATATTCCCAATACAGCAATACCACAGTGGTTTTCTTCATTTAATCCTCAGCAGATATGTCGCAAAACTGTTCTTACGCTAGTCCTCTGCACTTGAAAAGCAGTTTTCATAACTCGGACTTCTCTCAAGTCCACAGGCGAAGTTCACTGGAGCAGGTACCGTCTCTCACACAAAACTCCTGAAAATCTGCCAGCTTGTAAAGAGCATGGCAGTCCTGCCCAGCCTCTGCTCATGGTGGCCAGAAGTCAGTTGCTGAACAGTTTTCAGTGACAGAGAAGCTGACTACAAACCACATTTGAGGATATTCTGACACTTTCTTTGAACAGGTTTTCTTGTTTTTAACTTGTCTTTGAGGTATCACCAATCCCACACAAAGGCTCTACTCTCAGGCAAGTGAAGCCATACCTAAATGGTATTTCCCCTCAGCTCCAGATCTCGGAGAAGCACTGACTATCCATTCACCTCCCAGCAGATTTCCTTATGTCACTTGGTGAACCTTGCTTCCATTACATGTTTTCAAATTTATCCTCACCCCACCCATCATTGCATTCAGTGTAGCAGCGTGAGTACATAGAGTACTTTATAACAAAGCCACAGTCGGAGAAAAACAGACTATGATAACACCACCTTATTTTCAGAGAAGAAAACTATTTGTGAAGCTCAATTTGACACCAGACAGTTATCCAATCCATAGATGAAGTTTATTAAAGTTTCTCAATAAAATAGGTTCTGTTGACTGTTTTTCAAATTAAAAGCCTATAGAATAATTAAAAACATACATAAGAATTAAAAAGCTATAGAAGAACAGGGTGCTCCATTTTCACAGAAGATACAATGTTCAGATGTTCATCTGTGCTACTGAAAACGTGCCTAAGCATGATCCTTAGGTCATGTAGCTTTGGTTCATCATGGCCTGAGTATGTGCAGGAGGGTAGGAAAGCACAACGGCACATAGCAGGGAGCCCAGGAAAATAAAAGGGTGCCATGCTATGCGCACAGCCAAACACCTATTCTCAAATTTAATTCCAGCTCCTGAAAATTAGAGATTCTGAAGTTATTCTCCCATTTAGTAGGAACACATCAGTTCCAAAAATAAGTAATACATGTTAGAAGCATCGGCATTTTCTGCATGACCTCAGCATGCAGTTTCATGAAGTAATTAAAATTGTGACAGCACTCCAGCTGAAAACTGTAAATCCTTAATGAATAACTCTAATGAACATTCTGTATTACTCAGTGTTCTGTCATAGTAAGTTATGCTAGATGACCCTAACATCCATCAAGAGATTTTTACAGCATGGTAAGGAACAGTAGCAGCCTCCTTCCCCTCACCCCCCTCATATTGATATTATACCTACACACTGCACGAGCTTGGAACTGACCCAGTTTCTCCCTGCTCACAAGTGTCATTCACTGCAATTCATTGTCTGCTCTTTGTCTGGAGGGCAGACTCAATGCCAGTAAGGATAAAAAAAGAAAAATCAAAACAACAACAACAAAAAGCTACGGCAGCACAAGAGACCCGGCATTCAGCCAAAGCAACAACATCAGAGCTTCTTGAATGGGGACCCTGGCTATGATTTCCCAAGATGTAGAAAATACAGACTTTGTGCTTTGTGAATGTGGACACTTATTTCTAAGACCAAAACAGAAAAGATGTATTTCCCAATTCCCCAGTACTGCTAAAACCAAACAGAAAAAAAACCTTGCTCCTTGAACTAAGCTGAAAAAATGCTGTGAATTAGGCAATGCACCATTCCAGACTGAAAAATAGTTTATTTTCATAGCAGTGAGCATACCAGCTAAGCAACAGGCTTGCATTTTTCCCCCCCTAAGAAACTGTTATATTATGATAGTAAGTAAATAGGCAGAAGGGAAAAGCAAAATACAGCACTGTCACAAACAGCACTCAGTCCAAACAAAACCAAAGCCACAGGTACTCAAGAACCCTTTAATATGGCTCAAAATTAACGCCTACAGTTCCTCTATACCAACAACCTTCTTCAGGACTTCAGATATTTTGTACAGCCTTAGGTGGGACCCAAGTGTTTTAGTACAACAGTGACAAGTGACCTAAACCTGTGCAGCACCAAATTGTTGGCCCTTCCCCTAAAGAAAGCCGGATCAGTAAGTGGATCAGTGAAAGTGCGAATCACACCTCATGATTAAATTCACTAAACAATTTCAAGCAAGGTTGAGAAACAAGACCAGAAAAATACAGTGTGCAGTACAAGCTTTGGAAAGCCTAGAGCCAGCATAAGGGAAGGAAACGATGACTGCCTTGAACTTCAGAGGGCAGGAAACCCCAGTGTGGTTTGCACCGTTCAGCAGTTGCCAACCCGCCAGCACATCCGTGCATCGTGCGGTCACCATGGTGGGGTGGCTTCCCAGCTGGCTGTGAAGTGGTGAACTGGGGTAACTGAACCCTTACAGGAGACCCTGCAGCACTCCCAGCTTCCTTGTGCCAGAGGACGTGTTGTGGACAGACAGAGGGGACATGGAGAAGACATTAAGCCTTATTAAGTGTCAGGCAAAGGTACTACAGCAGAAGAAGTATAGGGACATAGGAGACAAGCCCATTGGAGTCCAGGTTTCATTAAACCCCACTACTTACAAAACACGCTCATGGGTGCTAAGAAAATAGCACTATTCCTCACACAGAATTTAAATACAGTCACGCACACAACATATTAAATCTCCCAACAAATGCAGCAACAGGGAAAGAGTCCATTAAGAATGACATCAGTAGTGAAATACTCAGCAAGTCATCAGTGCTGTCCAGAAAAGAGCACCATCACAAACAGTACTTTCTCCCCTACAATCCATATACCCAGCTCAGGACAGATGGACTATCCCACATACACCACAAATACTAAAACTACCTAGGTACCTCAGCTTAGCTACTTCCAGATTCTATCTTCAATTGTCACCTCAAACCTTTACCTTCTAAACACAGCTTTTACGACGTGATCCTCATACTCCATTGCTTCTAAATACTCTAAAACACCATAATAATGTACAGAAACTCTCCTTGCTCATTTGCATGTCTTCACACAGCTGGGGACATTCTGAACAAGGAATAAGCATCTGGTTCTCAGCTCTGTCTTCACAAGTTTTCAGTATTACCTGCACCTCTTTCCTCCTAGGAGGCATCTGCAGTGGTCCTTCACCGAAGGAATCTCCAGCACATTTCAGAGTCACCTCTGGGATGTTCAGAACTACACAGTGGTGCCAGCAACCGTAGAAGGACCAGTCTGGTAATCAGAAGTATTTGAATACCAGGAACATTTTTTTTTTCAATTTCTGACAGTCTCTGCACAAGCTGCTTGTTGGAAAGCCTCTAAAAGGCAATCCAGAGAAACTACTGATAAAAGTAATCTAGAAAGTACTTCTGTATCTTAAGCTATTACCTGGTAGCTACCTACCCAAAATTACCCTAAAAAAATCTAAGCATGTGAGACAGTTCTTATCCTCTTCCAACCAACTATATTCTGAGGATTAGAAAAGTACACATCTTATCAAGTCAGTTTGGACCAGTATTTGCTCCTATGCAAAACAGTTTTCACTTAAGAAGGATCACCAGGGAAAGAAGCTGTAGTCCCTTTGACTAAATAAACTGTAGGTGTAAAAAAAAAAAAGCTAAAAACCAACAAGTACTCTATAGACATCAGAGTTTTCCACAGAGGAAAGAAAAACTTAAATCCAAAGTTTTACATGAACTGTATTAGTATTTTCTTTAGATCAGGTTTCAACAAGAAGAGTATTCAGATGAAACACGATAACAGCAATTCAAGAACTGTCAGAGCAATCACAGCTAATTTGTAGCCACCATTAAATTGAAAGTAGGAATTGCCAGATTTCAGCAGTATTAGTTAGCAAGCTCATTTACTTTCAACAAGACAACACATGTTCCTACTTTACAGGAAAACAAAAAAGTTAGTATCTTCTTTTTTTCACCCCTAGTACAGGATTCAATAGTATTTAATCATATCCTTAAACTTTCAGCACATGAGCAATCCAAACAAATCTAATGGAAACACATAATTTAAGACAAAATATGTATTTAGAACACCTTGCTGAATTAAAACACAAGGAACTGCAATAGTCTTTAATGCCAAACAGGTGACAAAACCCCACCTATGAAAATCAGACATTTCTAACCACTCCACTCTACAAAAATTAATGCCATTTCTTAATTTCAAAACCAAATGAACATGGAAGTAGCGCTCTACAGGGCCCTAAGGAGGGTCATGGTCTTAAACAAGAATCTAACAATTCAGGGAGACAGGAAACCTGCACATGAGCACTATTCAAATGCAGGTCACACTAAAAAAAGCTTTTGCTCCTGTTTCATTTTTTTTCTTCACATCTTGTACAAGACTTGATGAGCAAGCAGCTAGAAAGAACACTTAAAAGCAAAAATTTGATATACAGAAATATTCTGACCTCGAATATGGAAAACCCATTCTATCCTTTGCACAGTAGCTAGTGCAGTGGCTGCCATGTACTGGAGCAAATGGCTCATGCTTTGAATAGCATTCCCCCGCTCAACTGAAGTCGAACATGGCAGGAATGCAGCCAATGTTAGTCACTGCTGCGTTTGTTCGCATTGTACGAGATACTGTGCTTTCTTCTTCCAAATACCTGAACAGGAATTTCATATATCAAACGCTAAGTTTAATAGTTCTATCAGAAGTCAGCAAATAGAAGTCCAACCCATTTATAAAAAGCCACTTAACCCTTTAAGAGTAGTTTTCTCATTCCCCACACCTAACAGCTTAAGTACCACCAGTGCTCTTCAGCTCTTCAACGAGCTTCTATTATGCACGTGTGTCAGGTACTATGCCATGAAACTTGATCTTTGCCATTTTTTAGCTGTTACATCAATAGAGAAGTCATAGTCAACTCCGTTATTGCTTAGAAAGACACAAACAAGCACTCATATACTATAACATCCTCAAACCATTTCTCTCCAATCTGCTTACTATCAGAATTGAAGTGAGACAATACTTCTGATTCAGTTTTTGCACTTGGATCTCAGTCCTGCAAGATCCCTGATTTTTCATAAAGGTTTTTCCAAGATCTCCTTAATAGGGTACATTTATATTCCTATATTTTAATCAGCAAAGAGTAATTTAAGCATAACAAATAATTTCATAAATCCAGAGAGAAAACACAAATGCAGTTTTGACCATCCCTAGATTAAAAGCAGTTGTAACATGTTTTAGAAGTTTAGCATACACAAGGCAAAATGCTACCTGGGCACAAACTCAAACCAAGCAGGTGCTAGAAGCCGAACTATTTATTTTCTTTTAAAATGTATAAAAGACAACATGTTACTTTAAAGTCAGAAGAAACCTTTTTATTTAAATTGCTAAAGAAATATTAGCACAGACAAAACATACAGATACTGAAGGACAACACTAACTCAGTTTCATGTAAAATTCTTCTCACTCATGCAAAGGCGATGCTTGACACCTACCCTTGCATCACCCCATCTATCTGCCCACAGAGACCTGAGGGCAGAGCCGGACTGGGAGAGCCACAGTCCAGGCTGGAGCTGACCTCCCTCCATACAGATCTAAAGGGCTTCACTCACCCACTTCAAACCTCAGCCGCTGTGCTATTGCCCACTCTGCAATGCAGATTGAGGGTCAACACACAGATGGATGGAGGCTTCACCATTTCACAGTGACATCTGAAGCTCCCTCAAGAAAACACAGTGCAGCCAGCCCAGAACACCCAGCGCTGGGCTACCAGAAACAGCACTTAATCCCATTTTCCTACTAGCTTTGGTTCCTAAATAATTTCACTGGGTACCCCAAGTAACTGGTCTCATGGTGGGAAAGGTATGAGGAAGCACGGCAGATGAGGTATAAGAAAGAGAAGACAACACAGGAAAGAAGTTACACAAATGAAAATATGACAAAGAAAAAACAGTAAATTAAAGGACAAAAGAGCAGGGAATGTCCCAAGATCAGCCACCAAAAGCTAATTCTACATTTCCCACCCACTGAGCTGGCCGACAATTGTCAAGCGCTAATCAATAAACAGAACAGAAGCTAAATATAATGGTTAGATCAACCAGTTTTAATTTTAATTAACTAGGAAGTTGAACGTTATTTTGTTTAGCTATAGTTAATGAGGCAACTATCAATTTCCATTAAACTTAAAATGGTATTTCTAAATAATCTAAATGGTAGGCATCAAACACTAATAAGTTCCTTAGGAGTTCCATATAGCAAATACCATTAAAATGCTGTTCATCAAACCCAGAATTCACAGGCTGACTCTTTAATACAAAGACAAAATTAAAAATTTCATAGGAAACCACAAGATGCCAGAGGATTTCACAGTTTGGGAAATGTGGATTAAAGGTTAAGCCCAAACTCACATTTTTAAGCAACTCAGGTTGGTAGAGTTCTGCTACAGCTAATCAATGATTTCATCAAATGATCTGTGATTTCTCCTCAACTCAATAGGTCCTCTACAAATCCACCACTGGAAGTACAATGCAAAGGTGTGAGAGCCTGCCATGCAGGAATCTTGAATGGTACATAAACCCTTCCAGAGAATGGAAAATCAGGAAGGAACAGGCACGAACAGGCACTCACCACACTTAATGCTGCTGAAAAACTGGTGGGTCCTGGCACCTTAATGGTTTTGGGAAACTGTCAATCTGTTCTTTAAAACTGTAGCACAAGAAGGACACATGCACAACACTGTATTTAGACAGGAATAATAGGCTGCAACTGCAGAACAAGCAACAGACTGGCAAAGAATCTGGTGTTTGGAGTCTGTATCACAGGAAATCATTAAAAATGTGCTAGACAAATATCCTTCAGGAATTGCCTGGGTTTACTAGATTTTGTTTTGGGACAGGAAGATGGACGACCCCATCTCTTAGTACCCCTTCTAGCCATAACTTTCTATCAGTCTACACAAAACAAAAGATTAACAAGCCTCTTCCCATCACAGGTTAGCCCTTGAGATCACACACAGGCAAAGATCAGCAGAGCCTCTCATCAAGCCTACCATTAGCCGTGATCCATTTCTTTTCTATCTCAAGGACTTCCATGTTTGGGCTATCAGTGCAAGAACCCCTCACACACTTATTTCATTTTAAAATACAAAACAAACTCGAGCACCCACGTTAACCCCTGAAGGGCAGGGGTGGCGATGCCACTGAGCTGTTTCCAGGTTCTGCTCTGACCACACTTCATGTACCAGAAGTTCAATTCAGGGTATGCAGGCTCTGCGCAGTGTGACGCACGCGAGCACAACAGGAAGTTCTGCTAATCACGAAAGAAGTTATTTATATGCATCCCACAGGATGAAATGAGACCTTATAAAAGTTGCAAGAAATCACCATGTAAAAACCCAGAGACCCAGGCATTATCCAAAGATGGACCGTAGAGGTAGTTACTGCTCTTGCATTACAATTAAACATCAAAACCAGCCCTAACAATGACAATTCCAGAGAACAGAATAATTCATTGAAGTCTTGGCTGGTTTTCTGACATTCACTGGGGCTTTTACATCTCTCATACCTAGTATCTAAAATTCTTCTCTCTTCAAGCTAGCTGTGCCTTTCCCCCTGACTACTGAGAAAGAAGAAGCACTTCCACAGCTCCCTCTCCCACTAGAGAGGCTGCAGCAGTGCTCTCTTCTCCATCACTTCTGCTGTTCTAGCCTAATCTTCCTCTATTCCCAAAACTACCATGGGGACATAGAAGTCACATGTTTGCAAACCCCCAAGTTCTCCTTCTGTTTTATTACTTCTTAGAACCAGAGGATTGCATGCAAACAGCCCTCTGCCTACTGACTCCTTCTCCTTTACCTTGTAGCCACAGCTAGTAGCAAACCCACTCGCACCTTAAAAATTTTGCCTTATAATTAACATCAGGAATTATGAGTCTTAAAGTATCAGACGTGCTAATAAGGTCTGATACCTTCTGCCTTGTCTCTCTGCTACACTGATAGCAGCCACAAGAAAGCCTTTTCAAATCCATCATCCTCGCTTTGCAGTTCCTAACAACAGCAAACAGCAGAGGTCAGGAGCACCAGGAAAAGAGCACGCTAACATGTAACGGTAGGAAGAAAAAACTAAAACCAGAAGATAAGGAAGTAAGGGGATAAGGGGAGAACATAGGACTGGAAGACAGGCCAGCCCTACTTTCAGCAAAACTAAATGAGGAGGTGTGATAAAAACCCTTCTGCCCCTCGCACCTAGAAGCCCTCACTTGAGAATGTAGCTGTTGTTAGCAACAACATGGAAACGAATAAATATTACTCGCCACAGCTCTCGCTAAGGCAAAGAGTGAACAAAAAGCAAAATAAGGGCTACTATTTGCCTACCAACAAGCTCCCATTAGAGCAGAGGAATGCTGGGGCCAGGTCACATTTTATGACTGATATATTTGGGTCTCCAATTGAATTAACCAATACAATTCAACTAGCCAAAACCAGACACATTCAGTCACAGCACACAAGTGGATCACCTTGAAACGATGTTGACTGTGGATTTGTTTAGACTTCTTCTCTAAGGAGTTCTGCCTTGCATTTAAGACCTACAATTTTTGACTAAGTGACAAGAAAGAGTTAGCAATTTAAACACACTTGCCAATTATATTGTGTCAAGATACCAACACCCCACCGGTAAGAGTATAACCGCCAACTGCGTATAAGCACGCACCAAAGCACATGAAAAGTTCAAACTTTAAGCTAAAGCTGTGGGGCTTTTCAGTTACACCACTTGCACTGGCAAGACTTTCTAAGCATTGCCATTTAGGCAAGTTGTGCAAAATTTTTAAAAACAGAACTTGTGTAATAAAATTACTTCCTCTAGCTAGCTTTGAAGTGGAGAAGAAAAGCTGCAAGAATGAGAACTCAATTGGCTTTTAGCTGTCTGGCAAATGCTCTAATAAGAAAGCCCGATGACCTACATTCACAAGGCTCTGTACTAAACCACTATTACAAAATCCAATATAAAGCCTGACCATGTTTAAGTGTTTTCCATTAGCAAGCAGCAGTATCTTGTTAGAGAAATATGAAAACGTGTTATTGCCTTTAGTGACGATGATCTTAATTAATCCTCTAAACACTATTCTGAACATGTCATCCTGATCGTTCCAGACTAACTTGCCAATATTACATAAAGACACCAAAACCTTTGCTTTTCGATTGTGCAATGGGACATTAACAGAAACAGGAACTTCTTACATATTCTCAAACTGTGCTGCAAAACTGAATTCATAACAATTTACATCTCTGATGCTCTTTCAGCAACCTACAGAAATGCACTAGTGTTGAGAAACTCAATCTAAATCCAAGCTAGCACCAGTACAGTTTATTGTGACTCAGTTAACACACCACTGAAATATTTCTTCACATAAAGACAACAGCTCTCAGCCAGCTAGTCAGATAACCTGAAGCAGATGTTTTGAGTTGTCCCGGAAAAGATATTATTAAGCCAAACCCTACTGTGGTAAATATCCCCCAAAACAAGTGTCTGAACACCAGATATAATCAATTCAGTAAGTGTTTAAAGGAAATATTAAGTTAGTCCTTTACTGTACACACATTTGGAAAAGTCCGACGCATTCAGCTTCAACTCACATTAGCAGCTTCCAAACACATAATGACTAACACAACTCAAGGAGAAATGCCCTACTTTTAAAAAAAAAAAAAAAGAACTCTTTCAACAATACATTATAAAGTAGGCAACTAGTCAGAACAAGCAGCTTATGGTCAAAACCATTAGAAAGGGCAAGAGGGAAACACTGGGACAAAAAAATCCAAGCAGAGATTCTCAACGGCACAAAATTACCATTAAAAGCCCACAGGCTCAGAAAAAAAAAAAATCTAACTGCCCACAGTACCTTCAGGAAACCCAAGTCTCCCACAGCTAGGGCTGATGTCGTGGTATGTTGGACATACCTGATGCTGTTAGTAGTGGCAGTAGCGTAAAACAGACTTGTATAAGCAAGACAGAAACATCAGGGAAAAAAAGGAAATTTTAATTAATTTCTCTCCTAATTTACTAAAATCCATCTCACCCTAAATGCAGAAAGAATAGGTCCACGTAAAATCACGGCCTTTCAGATAGCCTGAAAAGATACTACAGTTGAGGAGGCTTAAAAGAAGGTTTTATTTATCTGAAGAGCACAGCAAGAACATGGATACAAAGCTAGTGTCAAATTAACATGGAAGTACAAAGAGGTGCCTGATTCGCTGGGACTGAATTGTGAAGGGACTACACATTCATCTCAGAGTACATAAAACCTCCCATCACTCTGCAGCACTCATTTGATAGCTCCAAGTACAGATTTAAGCTAAGCAAGCTGCAGGCATCCTTTCTAATCCAATAAGACAGTTGCTACAATACACAGGTTTAAAGAAGCAAAAAGAAAACCAAACACCACCAGGAAAATAAATTCTAAGTCCAAATACTCTTTCTGAGGAAATCCATGCACCTCCCCAAAAAAGAGAGACTTCTTCACCATTGATTAAAATGATAAATTCAGTTCTGTACATCCTCTGTACTTGCATGAACCAGATTTTCCTATTTGCACCTTTTGTTTCAGGATCAAACCGTATACTACTTAATCTACTAAATGTGTGATCTATTTGAGACAGTAGATTCAAGATATTAAATGAAGCAAGCTAAAAAGCAAACGACATTGGCAAAAAGATGCGAAGCCACCCTGAAGCGATGGGCTCTCTTCTGAGGAGGAAGGAGAGGCATCACCATGGACAGCTCAACCATCACACTCATCTGGAGCCTCCAAGTAAACAGGATGGATGAGTGTATTCCAAATGGAATTCAGAAATTCCTCATACAGCAAGGAATTCCAGCTGCAACATTACATCCAGTTGGATTCCCTCACATTATGTTCAGGAATACATATGGTTCAAGCAAAATTCAAGGGATGCATATAGAGTTGCCATAGAGGAATCCTAATGCTACAAGTTTCAAAACCAGTGGTGTATAACCTGAGCAGATGAGAGTTAGGGTTTGTTCACAAGAAGTATGCTTCTGCCAGCGTGGCTACAGCACCACAAAATCTCTAAAGAACATTAGAGCACCAGTGAAAAAAATTAATTTGCCTTAAAGACGCGAACCTCGGTGAAAAACTTGTCTTCATCCATCAAGTACCAGCTGCTGACGGAGATCTGACATCAAACTGGAGCAATAAATTTTCTGACACAATATGGAAAATGCCATTTTCTAATTTCTAGGAGGCTACAATACTTAACACCAAAAGAGTTCAGTGCCAAATCTACCCACCTGTCAAAGTACACAGACAGCTAATCTCTGCTGAACCTTTTCGACCAGGAATTCAGCTGTCTGTAGCACTTGGTGCCAGCTATAAAGGAAGTTGCTTGAAATCAGTTTTACATAGTATCTTCTCCCACATAAAAGCCTCTAGCTGTAATAATACTAGGTTTGCAACTCCGTGTTTTGGGGTTTTTTTGGCTACTTAAGAGTGTATCATAAGCCCTACATATACACTGCACTGCCAAAAAAACAAGCCAAAACAAAACAAGGCGCACACAAAGCAGTTTCAACATCTAAGTTAGTTATTTCAGTAAGATTGCCTACACTGACCCAATTGTGTTTCAGCTGTACTAGGAACTTGCTTAAACACAGTTCACTAATACTGTTATGTTTTATTAGTCTGGGTCATGAAAGTGATTTTGAAGAGAAAGAACAAGGGGATTTCAGAGTACACCATCTTTATTACTCTCCTATTTACAAAGGAGTGAGTATCACCCAGGAGCAGTCACACGGTGCGATGGGAGGACAGCTTCCAAACCTGCAAAGCCACTCCAGGCAGCCTCGCGCTTTGGCTATTGATGCTCTTTGGCAAGAGCAGCCCCAGATACGTGAGGGCTCTGCCAAGCTCCAAGCAAGTTCAACACCCAAAAAGAAACCCCCACTGAGCGACGTATCTAGAAAAGCTGTAGTTTTCAACCAGCAAACACCAACCATTTCTCCAAAGTTGATTATCTTAACATTTTAAAGCACCGTGCCTGGCAGCTACTGCACAAACTCCACCACTAAATTATTTCCCTAGAAGCAGCAAAAACAGAACTAGGAAGATGACATATGAACTGAGACGCAACAGGGTTTTTTTCTCTTTCTGGCACGGTGAAATGGCACTTTGAAAGCAAGTTTTTTGTCTTGTTTTGTTGGCACCCAAGGCCCGCAACATAAAAGCGGGTAAGTAAGAAACACCTGAAAACTTAGTCATGCCGCCACATTTCCATTGCTAATTACCTGTAGGGTTTTGTAGTTTTCTACCCAAGCTTGCAAACTTTAAAATGATTCTTTTTTCACCCTAACTCGCAGTCCTCTCAAGACCCAGGCAGCCGGCACAGGGGACCGACCTTCCCCCCCACGACTCAGCCAGGTCCCATCTCTTCTTAAAAGTACAAAGAAGCGGCAGAGACGCCGCCGGCTGAGCCCTAACCAACCCCCGAGCCCGGGACCGGCTTTGGGCCGCGGCGACCCGTCCCCGGCGGGAGGAGAACGACCCCGGCTCCCCTCCGCACCCGCCCGGCGCCGACCTCCCGGGGACGCCGCTCACCGGAGGCGAACCCGGCCGGCCTCCCGCGCCCGCGGGCGGCTCTCGCCCGGGCCCGCCGCTCGCTCTCCCGCCCCGGGGGGAGCCCCGGCGTCCCCCGCGCCCGCACGGCTCCGGGCCCGCGACCCGCCCGCAGGCTGAGGAGGGAGGACCGGCACCCCCGGCCCCGCCGCCGCCCGCCCTCCCTTGTGCCCCCGCCGCCCCTACCTGGCCGCAGCGGCTCGGTGATGCTCAGCACCAGGAGGAAGAGGAGGAGGAAGGTGCCGCTGTCCGCCTTGGGCACCATTTATCCTCCGTTCATCCTCCCCCGGCGCAGCGCCACAAACCCGCGGGGAGGGACGCGAGGAGCGGCGGGAGGAGACAGCGGGAGGAGGGGCCGCCGCCGGGCCCGCGGGGGGCCCCCGTCCGCACGGAGCTCTTCCCCTCCCCCGTCCGCCGCCGCCCCCGGGGCGGGAGCCAGCGGCCCTGGCTGCGGCGGCGGCTGCGGCGGCGGCGGGAGCAGCGCGGGGGTCGGGCGGCGCCACGCTGCGGGCCGCTCGCCTGGCTCCGGCGACGCACAAGATGGCGGCCGCACCTCCCCGCCGCCTTTCCTCCCCCTCCCCTCCCGCCCGCGCCGCCACGCCCCCCTCCCCACCGCGCGCCTCCCGGCCAATCGGCGGCGCGGGGGCGGGGCCGAGCGCCCGTATCTGCACACGCCCCGCCCATCTACGGGGACGGGAGGGGCCGAGGAGACGCGGGGGATCGGGCACGGGCGGAGGGGGGGGGGGCGGCGGCGGCCGGGACGTGGCGTTCAGCGGCGGCCGCCGACCCCCGGGGCGGCCCCCACCGGTCCCCTCTGTGTCCCCCCCGGGGTGGCCTTGCCCAGTCCCTTCCGCCCCCCCCCCCGGGGCGGCCATCGCCAGCCACCTC
The DNA here is from genome assembly GCF_964188355.1 of Buteo buteo. Taxonomy (NCBI): domain Eukaryota; kingdom Metazoa; phylum Chordata; class Aves; order Accipitriformes; family Accipitridae; genus Buteo; species Buteo buteo. The sequence continues at coordinate 38,350,041 of NC_134181.1, read as the reverse complement.
CACCCCCCCAGAATGGCCTCCAGCCGTGCCCTCTGTCCCCACCGGGACAGCTCCCCCCGGTCCCCTCTGTCCCCCGGGGTGGCCATCGCCAGCCACCACCATCTCCCGCAGGATGACCTCTACCTCGCCAAGGTGGCAACCCCAGTCCCTCCGCCCCCCCAGGATGGCCTTGCCCAGTTCACTCCATCCCCCCAGGATGGCCTCCACCAGTCCCCTCCGTCCCTCCCTGTCCCCAGCTGGGCTGGCCTTTCCCGCTCACCTCCACCACCACCAGACAGCCTTTCCCCTTCCCCTCCATAACAGCCTCAACCAGCCTCCTCTGTCCCCTAGGACGGCCTTTCCCGGTCCCCTCCATCCCCACTACGACGGTCTTTCCCTGCCGCCGCTGGGACTTCCCAGCCCGGTCACCCTGCCTCTCCCCAGGGTGCAGGCACAAGGCACTGGGGTTTCCCAGCCCCAGCGGGCTCCGAGGTTGACCATCGTTTGCGCACTTCATTAATCTGCTCCCGCCTGCCCACCGTGGGGTGACACGGGCCCTGTTTTCGCACCTGCAGGGGTGACACCGACAAGCAGCACCTGGCACTGGGACGTCCCCGCAGCCGGGGCCCCGGTGCGGCAGTTCCCAGCTCCACAGCAGTGCCGGAGCTGGCCTGTGTTTCCGTACCTCCTGGAAACACTGCGTTCCCAGTTCCCAGGCCCAGCCAGAGAGGAAACGGATAAAGAAAACTAATTGCACGGCTCATTGTTAATGGCCTTGCAAATGACAGGTGCCTGTAGGAATTTGACCCTGGGTGTTGCTGCACATCAGGCCAGGTAGGGTGGTGACTGTCCCCACCAGCGAGCCCAGCCTGGGGAGGAGGCATTGGCCCCTGTGCCAAAACTTTCCTGATGCTGGGGGTCAGCCCAGGCAGCATTTGGGATCCAAAGGCAGTTTTACCTTCAACACCCAGTTCCCAAATTGAGCTGGAATTTCCTCTGACGATTGGAAGCAAAGCAGCGGTGTCCAGGCAGTGCTGGGGCACGGGCTCAGCCAGGGGCTGGGCACAGCGGCTGACACGCGGTGGTTGCTGGGGTCAGCAGAGAGCCGGCACTTTCCTCTGCAGGGAATTCCAGCTTTTCAGTAAAACCCTATTCAGAGTCAAAGCCAAAACCTGGGAAGGTGCCTGGGAAGTTTTTGTATTTTTTTAATGTTTACGACAAAATGTTTTCCACTTTTATGCTACAATTTTAATTTTTCAAATAAAACATTGAAATTCCAATAAGGACCATTTTAACCCAATCTTACACACGCCCTGTTTCCCTGTTAGTACCAATTACTCACTATATCCAGCAGCAAACCTCTCTGAGGAGCGTTGTTGATGGATATACAGATCCTTCTGCTCTCACATTGCTTCTGCTTCCCCTCAGCCACTGCCAGCGCCGGGTGCCAGCTGCCGACCTGCAGGCAGGGGGACGGGGGCTTCTGTGAGTTTTGTTGGGCACTTGCCGTCTCCGGCCCTGCAGGAGCTGTTGCTGCGCTCAGGTAGGCAGCATTGGGGAGATGCTTTTTCCAAACCTAAATGTGAAGGTTAACACGACAGTGGAAATTGGTGCCGGCCCAGAGCTGGGAATAGTTTCTCCCTGGAGCTGGCGCAGCAGCAAGCGTGAGCCGTGGCTCCATCACCTGGAGCTGTGAGCCCTGCGGAGCCCCAGGAGGGCTGCGTGGCCAGGGATGTGTGCTTGGGGACCCGCTGGAGTGCGTCACAAGCAGCAGGGAGCTGCCTGAAGATTTAGGCCAAAACCCATTTTGACAGCTCTCATGTGCTGCCAAATACTGTCATGATCCGAGCGTCCGTGGGGACCTGAAGCATGACAACATCCTCCAGCACGAAGGCACGAGCGTCACAACTCCCCAGCTTTGTTCCTCCCAGGGGACACTATGGGGGGAGGCTGTTCTCAGCCTGGCTTCCTGCAGCCCAGCCGCACATGCCGACCCCAAACTAATCCAGGACATTCCTTATCCACCCCAAGCCCACGACACCCAGGGCCTGGGCATTACACCCTATGTGATAATGTATAAACGAATACCCTACGATACCTCCACCATGAGAGGAGGGCGCAGGCTGCTTTGCTTGCCCCTGGCTTTTGTCCCAAGAAAAGGCAGACCTCGTTTCCCCACGCCGCAGCACGCCACCAGCTCTGAACTGGGGCAGGTCCGGAGCACGCACGTGTGCCAGGCGAGCGCCGCAACCCGCACGGCGCCCTTGAGCAAACAGGCAATAAATGGCCCAGCCACACAGCGGCACAAAGGTGAAGGGTAGGAGGCACCCATTTCCCCAAGGCTGCGCTGTGCCCAGCGCTGTGACGCTGGCAGAGGCCGACGTTATGGGATTGACGACGCCTCGGCCGAGCCGCAGGCAGGTGCGAGGCAGAGCTGCCCTGTGCGGCTGCACCAGTCCCAGGCACCGGGGGCTGCGCTGGGAGAAGCCGGGGGCTGCCCGATGCCCTGGGCAGGAGGGGTGAGGACAGCCATGCTAGCGAAAACATGCCAACACCTCTGCCCAGGGCGTGTGGGAGCTGGCACGTCCCAGGCACTCCCAGTTTGCTACTGGGAACGAGCGTTTCTCTAACCAGCAAGTGCAGATCACCAGTGCCCAAAAAGCGGCGGAGAAAAGGTGCCGTGTCCCTGAGGAGCAGAGGGAAGGGGCTCACAGGGAGGGCAGCCCGACCCGGCTCTCGCCCCGGCTGGGGTTTGCAGCGGCCTGCTGTGGGGCCAGCAGCAGCAAGCTGGGATTGAGGCAACAAATGCAAAGATGAGGAAGCAGGAATTGCTCCGTCTCCCACTCCCCTGAGTGAGCAGATCCGTTTCCTTAATTTTTGTAGAGAAATAGCCCCGTCCTCCCAAACAACAAAGTATCTCTAACCACAGCTTCACTTCTGAGCTAAGTAATCGGAGAAGTAGAAAGCGGCAGAGCCTGGAACCTGCCGTCAGGGGGGTGCAAAGCTGCGGCCCCCGCACCATGGTGGAGGTGGCTGCCTGCGCCCCAGGGAAACGCTCCTGGCCCTGAAGGTGAAGCGCAGAGGGAACCAGCCTGGGGCTCGGTGCCTTTGGGAAGTCCCGTTGCAGACCCAGCTCCCTGCCACAAGACAGCTCACGCAGGCCACAGGGGATCACCAAAACTAAGCTGGAGTGCAGCCTCCTGCCCGCTCCGGGCTGGCTGTTTGCTCAAAGCGTGGCATGGGGTGATTGTGAGTCTCTCTTCTCACCTCAACTCACCAAACCCTGTGTTGCTGCTTGTCTGCTGCTCAGCATTTTCTTCCCTGTGCCCCACAAAGAAAAGAGCAGCAGTCACCTCTGGTGTGATCAGTGTTTTGCTTCTTCAAGGCATCTGAGCCTGCCTTCTCCGTCTGGGTTATGGCAACTCACCCCTCGTCCTCACTGACTCTTCACTAACGGCTCTTGCAACTTTCTCTCGAAGAATTACATTCTGCTGTTCTCCAAATCAACCACAATCCCCCCTCTTTCCCATCCCCTTCTAAGAACAAGAATCCCTTGTGGTCCCTCAGCTTCTTTCCTGCATGGAGCAAGGAACCAAGCCCCAGATTGCTCATGCAAGCACCCACGGACTCTGCACGTGCTGACGTTACAGCCCCCCGTCACACCACACGGCCCCAGGGCCACTGGGGCTCCCACAATTTCTTGCCAGCAGCCGGTAACCCACCGCAGCCAGCCCTGCCGCTGCTGCTGCTCACCACGAACCACCCCTGCGGTGTTAGGAGAGCCCCAGGTGCTATTTTGGCTGAGGGAGAAAGTGTGTTTGGGCCTTGCACATAGGAAAATGCAGATATACAGGAACAGCAAAAGGAATATAACTCGCTGAAAAATGGGAGGGCGGGGAGGAACCCACAAGTCATCAAGAAGCAAGATGGTTTTTCACACTGGATTTGGCCCTGTAAGGCACACTGCTTGCTAGTGCTACAGCAGCAAAAATATCTGGCGACAAAAGAGTTTACTGATTCTGTAATTACAGATAGCAGGGGCTGAACTGCAGCAGGAAGCAGAGACCAGACTTTACAGCAGGCATTACAAGAATAGCCCATGTGAAGAGCACTACATCCCCTTCAAGAGATCCAGTTTTATAGCATTTCATTGAAAATAAATTACATTTCCAGCAAACATGTGAAGGCCCTTCAGTCTGGCAGAATCGAGACTGTGATTTTAGTAGGGCTGTCTAGGTTACTTCACTTGAGGGCAAACACAAAACCAACACCGTCCCACAGGACATTTAATGCAATCTGCTTTTAAGCATGAATTGCACAACATGGAACTAATCATTCTCAGATATCATATTCCCCTCTCTGTTATTCAGCTACATCTTGGTATGAGCACAACCAGTTTGAAATGCCATGGAAGACACACACCTCATCCTGCTTCTGACCCACGTGTACACCCCATCCACGGTCCCTCGAACACTGCCCAGCCTTTACACGCATCCCATGCCCAGAAGAGAGCTCCCACACCCAGCAAACGGGTAGGAATCATCTAACAAGAAGATGGAGGAGATCAGGCACCATGCTTGAGATACGCACGCTGATGACAGCCTGCTTCCACGCATCCAGCCCTTATCCCAACTTCTCTTCATGTTTGCATGCTCGTTCTTCTCTCACCCTTGTCTCCTCCCCAAAATAGTCCTCTAATTTTCCCCTTGGGCCCAGTCTTGCTACATCTGTAGCCAAATTTGGTGTTTCTGACACCTCTCACTGGTCACCTCCACCTCACCAGGTTCCATGCCCCAGGTGGTCCCCATGCTCCTCCTCAATCATCTGTGAAGCTCAGCCATTTCCCTGGGTGCCCTCTGCAGCGCTCCAGCACTACCTGTACCAGTACCTGTTACCTGCTGCATCCAGCCATCTCTCACGTCACATCTGCTCCTCCCTCCTGGTCCGTTCAGTGACCCAAACTATGGGCCAGGGCCTGACCATCTGCCTGCGTACTCTAACAGAGAGGTCCTACATTTCATGGCAATAAGTAGATCGTGTGATCATTAAGAAACAAATAATTAGTTTTTAAAATTACCTAAGAACTTCATTGTTATTTAGTCAGTTCAGTCCTTAAAAGAACATCTCTGAAACATAGAAACATTAGTAAATGGATTCTCTTTACATTCATTCATGAGTACCTGAGAATAATTTTTTTGCTTGAAGAAAAAACTGAGCCCTCAAATTATTTCTGAACCAAAAAACCCTCAAAATCACTATTTCTTGCAGTCATGATTCCTAGCAATGCCATGTTGATCAACTGATTTTTACAAGGTGCACTATAAAAATCGAGTCCCTTGGAAGGGTTTTACAGTCAGACACAGGAATTTTGGAAGTGGCAGTGGAAACCGCACCGGAGGAAGCTCTCCACCAAGCCAAACAGAGCATCAAACACCCTGGACCTTACAGAAGGCTGCAGGCACTGCCCAAAGAGCTGCATAAGATTTTCCATAGATGTTCCCTCAGTAAAACATCACCTGATTATAGCAAATGTCAAGACAGCCAAGCGTTACACAAGCTGTCTCGTACTCAGGCGTGGTGCAAAAGTGTACACATCTGGCTACGCCTGCTTCCTGCTGAAAGGTGCTCGGTGCTTCTCCAGGCTGGATCACACCATACACGTGCTCATCCCACACTCAAAGGTCAGCTCACACTGGAGCACACACAGCCCTGAGTGCAGGCCATGTATGGTTAAAACTGCTCTTCCTTTTTTTGGCTAACTATAAAAATCAGCCGAAAGTTTCAAAGAATGGGAGGGAAAAAACCAAAAAAAGCCCCAGTGTGGCTGTCAGAAGTACCGCTTCTGTTCTTCAGAATAATATTGCCATCCATGCTGGTGGACGAACCAGGACAGTCCCTAGCCCCTGTGTTGTGATCATCAACATCCTCAAGTCTTTGGAGTCACACACACAGCAGCTGTAAAAACAAATTTGAAAAAGCTGAAATCGATGCAAAGCAAAAAGCCCCAGAGACCGATTACAGTGAAGCAATCAACATGCAAAACAGTAATCCTCAGAGCCCTTCTGAGGAAGGTGTTGGTGTGAGCCTTTCTCAAGAACACCAGAAGCTGGAAGTCAGAACTCCCCCACCAAGTAAGGGTTTAAGAAAAAGCCAGCTGCAAAGCCCACAAAAGCAGCCAATTATCAGAGCTACAAAATGGAGGGGCTGGATGAACAATGAGGAAATGAACTTACGAGAAGCCACCTCCTTCCCATAACAAGCCCATGAGGGAAAAAAAAAAAAACAAAAACCCAAACCAGTTCTTGAACACAGCCCCAGTGAAGACAAGAAAAGCAGCATCCCATCCCTTTTGAGGAAAGCTGGCCAACAAGGAGCAAGCCCAGCAAGCCCATGTGGGGCTTGAGAGATCATCTGAGACATATAAAGAGACAACAAACGAAATTTCACCTAACGTGAATAAATATAAAAAGACTTAGGTATGAGGTACATTTTAGGAAAGAAAAACATTTAAGCTACTTCCATCCTGTTAGCGAAACTAAATATAAAGATCCTTTTATGAAGAAGGCAGAGCACAACTGATGTCTCTCAGCAACCTGATGTAAAGTTTTGCCCTGCACGACGTTATCCAGTAGCTTTATAAATGGACTGGAAGGTCCTTCCAAGTGCCCGGCGCAGGGGCGGCTGCCTGTGACATCACACAGCGGCCAGCACTGGGGTGCCCGCCCGCCCACCCCACCAGTGCCCCCAGCAGCCACTATGGTGTGTGGGCCCACCACCTGCCACCACACATGATGCACACCAGCACCAACCCATGCAGCTCCCCCCAGCTCTCCCACCATGGATGATGCTGTGGTGCTTGGAAAGAAAGGCTATAGCCTGAGCAACACGCTAGGAGAAGGCTCTTACGGCAAAGTGAAATCTGCCTACTGCAACTGGCTGAAATGCAACGTGGCCATCAAGATAATCGACAAGAGGAAAACTCCTCGGGACTTCCTGGAAAGATTTCTCCCCAGGGAAATAGAGGCTTTGAGACATTTGCGCCACCCCTCAATCATCAAAACCTATGAGATTTTTGAGACATCAGCTGGGAAAGTGTACATTGTAATGGAGCTGGGGGCAAAGGGAGACCTCCTGGACTACATCAAGATCACAGGAGCTATGGAAGAGGACATCGCTCGCATCAAGTTTCAGCAGTTGGCTTCTGCCATCAAGTATTGCCACGACTCAGACTTTGCTCACAGGGACCTGAAATGTGAGAACATCCTTCTCGATGAAGACCTCAACATCAAGCTGTCAGACTTTGGCTTTTCCAAACCCTTGTCTCGGGATGAAAACGGAAGAACCATTCTCAGCAAAACCTTCTGCGGGTCTGCTGCGTACGCAGCCCCTGAAGTGCTACAGGGCATTCCTTGTGACCCCAGGATTTCTGACATATGGAGCCTGGGTGTCATCCTGTATACAATGGTCTATGCTTTAATGCCATTTGATGATTCCAATGTCAGGAAAATGATCTGCATTCAGAAACAACACAAGATTCCCTTCCCCAACTCAAAACACCTGACTGCAGAGTGCAAGGACCTCATTTACCATTTGCTCCAGCCTAGTGTGTCTCAGAGGTTGCACATAGATGAAGTTTTGAAACACTCATGGTTGCAGACTCCAAAATCCGCAATCCCTTCCCCTCCGCCAGCTGCAGAAGAGGGTGAGTGTTCCCAAAACCTGTGTGAAGGAAAGCCTGAGCACAAGCAGCAAGCCAAATCCCATTCTGCAGAACGGGAAGGAGAGGAGAAGGAAATGAGATCCTCTTAAGGATGGCTGGTTTTAACAATATCACAAAGTTGGTCTAACTTGTGAACTGCTGGTTCTCAACTTCAGCTTCTCTGGACCCTTTCGGCAATAGTCCTCATCTTTTGCTTTACCAAGTATAGCAACAGAAGACACAGTACATCTGCTGAGGTGAATGAACAGCTTAACACTATTAAGGCCCGTCTCTGATATGGTTTGCGGGTATGAGAAGTTACTGTCAAAACACATTGGAAAGTTTCTTTCAGTGCTGCTGACACTTAACAGCTTTTACGCTCACATTTCTCAAGTTCCTGACTACAGCGGCTACAGAATTCACACGTGCATCAACCACATTTTGGATTCAGTAAGTAAGAGGGCAGGTTATTAGGAAGCGTGAACTGATGTCCGAAACTGTATGCATACTGTTTTCATAACGTACCAACTACGACAGGCCCACTGTACGTTCCATCAGTTTAAACTCCACTTAAATTAAAGAGAAGCACTCTAAAATTCTGGGTCATGTCTGAATACATACATGGTTGTGTCCCCTCTTCTGCAAAGTATAAAATCAAAGTTTGACAAGCTGGAAGAAAGTCCAGTTCAACCTTTTAGAAAGGCCTAGCACATTTTATAAATAGACGTATCTGTACAGAAACACATTTAAATGCATGGCCATCTTAAAAAGAGAAATATATCTTTAGAAAATTATCACCATTTTCCAAGAGTCCAGAATCTTCTCTGCCATTGCAGGAAGTATACTTTTGCTACAACAACCCTGTGCATCCCACCCATGCAGTTCAAAGTGAAGTTATACCACAACAGGAGATACTCTGCTTCCAAAAAGCACATCACAGTCTATTATAGCTATGTAGTCTTAAAGTAGCACTGGTCCCAGATCTTGTAACCTGCTGGCTTCCATTCTGGCAGCTGTATCTAGACACTCCTTACTACCAATGGCTCACAACATCCAGTTTGCAGACAGCTGAGCACAGCCAGTTCACTATCACCTTGCTGGTGACCAGAATACTCAGAAGAAATCAGATGCCTTCCTTCTTTTCGGAAGCTGCAGTAAATTGTCTGTGATTGATGTAGTATCCTGAGATACGGGTGTCTGAGATACTGTCCTAGATTGTGGGGTGCTTGTGGGTGTATGAGGCCCACTTGCTGGGGTCTTGTAACCAGGAGTTCCTGTGTGGGCTGGGGAAGGAGTATAGCTGGCCCGCAGGGCTTTGTCGGTATATTTACTTGCAGTCCTGTTTACTAGTCTTTGCAAAGCTGGTGACATTGCTGGGCTTAGTCCTTTTGGAGTGAGGCTGGAATAGAATAAAAAACAGTTTTAAAAGATTTTACAGTAAAAATCTGCCATTTATCAGGAAGAACATCAATGCTTCCACAGGCAAGCTCGGTGTCCAGTCCCCCCACAGAACAGACCCACAAGCTGCAGAATTCTGCCTGCAGGTAAATGCAGCCTGTCTCTCTAGGGAGACAAGTGCAGAGAAACCTCCTACATCCCTCCCGAACCTGAGTGGCACTGCCCGCCTTTTCCTTTGAGCCTGTTCCATCCTTCCCATGACCCAGCCAAGCAAGCCTTATGTCTTCTCTTTGCAATGAGGCAAGACACCAATCCAGATGCATGGCGGGGTCACTGAAGGGCAGAACAGTAATGTTGATAATAGGGAGTATCAGGGACTGCCACCAGCCACCTTTCCTTAGGAATTAATTTTTTTAATTTCTAAAAACATTTAGTTTGACTGTACCTCTTCCTGCTTCCAGTACTCATATAATTTCTCCCTTTCTACATATGTTGATGCAAGTCTCATCAGAAAATACCCATCCCCAGTTCTGCTGTCAAAACAGAAGCCTCACCTGGCCAAGTTTTCTGTCACTTTTCGAAGTGCCTCCTGCTTCTTTGCTCGGTTTTTAGCTGCCACTTCATTGGCCATCTTGAGTCCTAACCTCTCACGGCGCCCAGGCTCCAGGATCTATAAATGCATCACACGGTTCACTCACCAATGCGCTCATACAAGTGCTGCACAAATGAGTCAAAGCACCTTTACAGTTGGATTCCAGCCTACAGGGATCTAAACCAGGGAGAAGTGGGGTCAGCCCACACCTCTCTGCTGCTATATAAAAGCCAGGGAGAACAGAGGGAGACCTTCAACCTGCCTTAGCAAGAAACAAAAATGGTAAAACCAGTTCAGTCAAGGAAGCAGCCATTACCTCTGGCATTTCCTCCTGCTGTCTCTCCTAGACAAACAACATCACCTGTGTCTTGCCTAGCCTGGCCTGTAGCCAGCCAGCTCTCAGGCAAACACAGACGTTGCTAAACAGCAGGAGAATCAGTCAAGGGCTTCGGAGTCCGACAAAACAGATGCACATACAGCAAATTACACCTTTCTTAAACTAAGAGTATCAGACAGCTCACATTCAATGACACCAGCAGGAGACAGGTGGCATGCAGGGTCAGGTGCCATCAGCAAAGCCAGCACACCTTTTCTGCTCTCAAGTGATATACCTGCCTCAGGCTGTGACAGCCAGAAGATCAAGACAGAGGGAAATCCTACAATTTCTACCCATTCATACATTAAAATCAGAGAAATCAGGTGCCTCTTGAGCTTCCTCTGAAAGCCTCTCTGTCTGGGCCCATAATCAAATATTGAGACTTACTTTCCTGCCAACAGTGTGTGTTCCACCTCAGGTATCTCCACCAAGTAGCTTTCATGTGGAGCTATGTCCACCTCCACCCTCCAATCAGAACCTAGATTATTAGTCTCAAGGACTGGGAAAACAGCCCAGAGATGCGTCACACTCCCACAACAATGTTAATCTATTAGTTACTCACTTGCCTTTCCCTTCTTAGTCCTTCCCCCCCCAAAAGAATGACGTGCTGACTCCTGACATGAAATACCTTGAAGGCTGGTCCAGGCGTTCTGTCCACATATGGCGTTTCTGACCCTTCTAGACGCAAAGGGGTGCTTTCAATTTCACCCCATGTCATAAAAGGAGACTCATTCACACCTAAAAACAAATTTTAAAAGTCATGCTCATGCAAAACGTTTGACTATTCATTCACCGCAAAAAATTCAGAGAAGCAAATTATGAAATGCAGCAAATTCATCAACACACAAAGGAGCCCCTGCACTGCAGAGGAAGTCACAGCCAATGTTGAATAGTAGCATGTGGTTCCCATTAAAAGGGCATGACCTTAAATTCGCAGGATTGCCTGTGGCTGTGTCACCCTCTAGGTTACAACACCCAAGCACTATCCTTTCCATATACATATTTTTTCCATTTGGTCAGTTTTTGGTTAGTGACACTTTCATTTTTTTCCTCTACGGTACTAGTCTTCCCATCTGCTATTGTATGAAAATTCCTTCAATACAGGGAACTATTTAAAAGCAGGGAAACAGACAGAGGAGTTAAGATACATGTAATGGCCTAATGTAACCTCAATTCATCTTGAGGCTAGCCTGTACCAAACAGTGACCGCACCTTGTCTAACAGCTACAACTGCAGAATAGATTTGAAGAGCCCAACTAAGTCACTGGCTAGAAAATCTTGCTGTCCAATGTTTGGAAAAGGCATTTACAACGGAGAAACGAGGTGCAATCCAAATGCCACCTACAGGCTTTCCAGAGGAAAAGCCTCAGTATGTTCACCTTTTAGCACAATAACAAAAGACAGGGAAACATAATGGCTGGTGAAGAACAGCTAAAAATTCAGATACCACATTTCAACTGCAAGAAAAATAATCAGTTTGTTCGAACCGAAAGTATCCTGTCACTAATACATCTGAACAAAAGGAATCTATAATACACAAGCATATTCAAAGGAAGAACCTAGAAAGCAGCAGACCTGGAGGAAAACAGTAGGTTACTGTGAAGGAAGCGAGATATACCACATCCCTATGAGCCAGGCTAAACCATCACTCAGCGAACTACTGGACACACTGATGCGAATGCTCCTTGTTTTGCAAAAAGAGCACCTGAACTCGTTGGAAGGTTAATGTTTGTGAAATGTTTGGATTATTATCTTTAAGCTCTAGAGAAGCATCACCCAGGAATAAAACAAGCAGCCACAGCACACCAGTTGCCTAGGAAGGCTCACCGCCCTCTTGATGATTCCTAAGCAACGGCACAGCAGCTTGCTCAGAGCCTCTCAGACACTGCGCGACTTCTCTTGCCAGTGTATTTGACTAGGATTTAAGCACTGCATTGAGCAGGCATACACAGTACACAAGCAAGTCACCAGCTCATGAGACATACACAGATAGAAGGCTTACCTCCTTGTCTAAACCAACAGTGGTACCTCAGGGTTGAACAAACAGAGCACCAAAACAAGTGCAATAGCAGTCCTCTCACAACAGAAAAACTAAGAAAACCCTCTTACCAGGGGCAGGAGATGGGGTAGCCACAAATCCATATCCATTCACTTTTGGAGACTCTTGGGGTATCAGTTCTTTCCCATCTGGTCCCACTTTGCCCTGTTTGTACTGAAGTAAAGAAAGACAATGCCATTCATGTGGAAAAAGGTGTGAGTCAGCTGTATCTAGCACACACACAATTCTCCTGGTTAATGAAAAACACCAGAGGGCAGAGTCTAACAAAATTTTAGTCAGAAATAGTAAAATTATCCAACCTGAGCATTGAGGGCTGCAGCTTGTTGGAGCTGTGATTTGCTCACGGCTTGGCTAAAAGGGTCCTTCACGAAACGAGTGTTTCGATGGACAACTTCCCTGGGCTTCTTAAATACATCATCCTCATCAGGTACACCTTGAAAAGCAAAATGTCTTTTAAGAAAGGGCTCAGGTAACACTAGGCAGCGTGCTGTAAAGCTCCCAACCAACGTGACACTTGCCACACATTCCTACACAACACAGAATCCATCAGCAAGTGCAGTGTGTATCATGTATCTCTAGCAATTTAAAACAAAATTTGCACTAGATATATGCTTTGTAACACCTGAAGTAAATTACAGATTTTTTTTTTTTTTTTTTTTTTTTTAAGAAAACCATCAACAAGACTTTCTTTTCTCTACTTTACTGGTTTGCAGAAATTGCCAATTGTACCTTTATAGCCAAAAAAGAAGATGGCTGCGTCATTTATAGCTGTGTCTACAAAATGATGTAGTTTTCTGTAGCAACCAAGGGACCAACAAGCCCAAGGAGCACTCTTTGAGCAGAAGCAATGAATGAATAAAGATGACAAGAAAGTGCTCACAAATAAGACAGACCAAACTGGAAAGACCTTCGGCTCCTGAAAACAAGTGCTTCTATAATACAGATAATGAGGTTCTCAACAACAAATAGAAGATGATCAAACTTTGCAATCAGAAGCAAAGGAGCAAGGTCCAAAGAAAGAAAAGGAAAGGAAAAAAAAAAGGAAAATAAGACTTTTTTTAAACAACTTTGCATATCTTGAGCTTCACAGAAGAAAAAGTGCAGTATTACCAGTCATCTGCTCAGTCATCTATAGAAGTGCTGAAAGCACTGTTTAGAGTCAACCCACCTAGAACCAATCCCTCTCCTGAGAAACCTGCGTGTCTCACCTGTCGGATAATACATGAGGGTGTTTCGAGCCGTGTATTCCCAGGTCTCCAGTCCAGCTTTCACATTCTCCAGAGCTTGCTGCTCTGCTGAAGGAAGTGCCAGGTTCTCATTTCGTCGCTGAAACGGCAATGGGAACAAAAAATAAAAAAAAAGAAAAAAAAAAGTCAGGTCTGAAACACTCCTGCAGTCTTTTAATCAGGCATACACAACTTGGGAGAGCTCAATCATGAGCTCAGCTACCTGCCCTAGCACACTTTGCATCTGGCATGGCACAAGCACCCTCTGTCTGGCAAATGGCATTTCAGAAACCATCCTGTTCCCAGGTGAGCTTGCAAACAACTCCATATGCAGTTCTGGTATAAAATCAAGTGAGAACTAAAGAAGTAATTTCTCAGAAAGATTATCTCTATGACTGTTTATTACATCTTGTGACAACACTTGTGACGGTTCAAACTTTTTCTGATTTTTCTCTATCAACTAATCAAAATCCAAATGAAGCATTCACTGCTAAATAAGGGAAGAGAAACATATGACACATATCTAATACAAATACCCAATATAAAGGCAGTCTACAAGGCTTTGGCACGTAACCTTGGGAGACTTGTACCATCCTAGTCTCATGCAAACTGTATTAGCTGAGGCAAGCAGTAACAAAAGAACAGACACTTCTTCAACACTTAGCAGAGAGTTTCCAAACATGTCCATAGGCAGTACAGGTATGGAAGTATTTGACATATTCGCATGGTTACTTGTGTGCTGTTACCAGCATACTAGTATCACCAATACAAAAAAGAAACTAATAGAATGCAGTCAGCCACCAAGAAGTTACTCCTTTTTAAAATTCTCACACTAATTAAACTAGACAACTACTGCCAGAAGCTATACATTAAGACATCAACTGATGTTGTCTTTAATAGGTATCATCCACATACATTTAAATAGCAGTATTACCACTGAATACATTAAATGAGGCATAGCGAAGTTGTCTGCTATGCAAACAGACATTCTGTGCAAGGCAACGCAAGGTCTGAACAGAGTGCTGGCTGACAGGAAGACACACAACATCAGCACAAGACCAGCTACAGCAACTTCACCTTGACCTGAAACAACCCCTGCGCTTCGGGAACGTTCTCCCGTTGCCTGCCTTTTAATTCTGGATGAGAGCATTCGAGCAAAGAAGCAGCATAAGGAGCCACAGAGGGCATTTGTATTGTAGCAGACTCTGAGGGTTTACATTAGCTGGGATAAAAACACAACACTCACAACAGCAGCAGTAAACACTCATGCATCAGTGCCAAACTTCATTAAAAGGCACTGCAGCTCACATCCATCACTGACACATCTGGCAACACTGCCAGCTGCTCGCTGCTGATGGAGAAAGATTGACATGGCAGCCCCAGAACAGCTCCCTAACCTCCCACAAAGCTAGCTGCAGAAGGCAGCACAGCCAGCCACACTGGGTACAGTACTTTACTTCAGCAGTTGAAGGGATTATTACTGATAACAGAAACAGAAGACTGAAATAAGGAAGACAATCTAACTGCAAATAATAAAGGGCGGACAGACAAACAACAGGAACTGTTCTCAGCTGCTCTCCCTGGTATTGCTGCTTATGGAAGAGACTGCCAAGAACAGCAATACTTGCACTTGGTGCAATGCTTCACAGTCTCAAAGCTTTAGGAAGAGACAGATCCTCAGCAACTACGTCAACACTGTTCTTGTGTTACAGATGGGGGAAGAAACAGGACTGCAAAAGGAAGCAACGAGCTGTCACAGGGCCCAGGAAACTCAGGCTTAGCTCAGGTTTAGCTGTGATCACGCCATGCACTTACTGTTCAAAATCAAGACCTTTCTATTCTTATTCAATCATATGAGTAATTCAACGGTCTAATGCAATAGCCCCATGCTCAGAGCCAACGAATTCTCATCCGTATTTATAGCAGGATTCAAAAACAGAAGGTAAGATAATATTCTATTTAATCAAACAAACAAGAAAGAAACACAGTAAAATGGTATTTCCCTGTTGTGTCATTTTGGAAGAGCAGAGGTACAGCTGAGCTGCTTCCCTACCTGGGCATACTCCTCTTCTGCACTGTACAGCCAAGCATGCTTGACTTTCTCCTTCTCTTTGGCCACCTCCATGATCTGCTCAAACGAAGCGTTATCTTCACTTGTGTGTTTTGCTAAGAAGCTGTCCAGACTGGGAAGTGCATCTTTATCATCTTTTTCTGCTTCTCCTAACAAGAGGAGGGAAGAAGCCTGAGAAAGGTTAATACCTCCCTTTCTATGAGAGTACTATACATAAAACTCTTAATCCCTTCTGACAGCGAGCCTTCTACAGACCCACTAATAATTAACATGAAGCTTGGTGAAAAAAATATATACACGCAGGGTGGTACAACAATAAATTGTTTTTTGGAAGACATATAACCAACGTCCACATAAAACCTTTTATGGCATTTATAGCTATTTGTGTTAAAAGAAAAATGCACATCATTTTCACCTACTAGAAGGTTAAAGAAAACTGTTTAAATATCTGTTAAATACCCAAAGCCCTTACAGGAGACAGAGCTCACAAAAGTATTTTCCTGCTGCTGAAGAATTCAGCTAGAGAAACATTATTCTCCTACCTTCCTCTGCAGCTTTCACACCAGCTTTGGCTTTATTCCCCAGTGGAAGGCCACCTGGATGCACTTCTGGGGTTTCAAAGGTGGCTGGAGTAACATCTGTGACATTAAAAAAAAAAAAAAAAAAGTTCACATGGTTGCTAGAGCACAGAACAGTACACTTGCTGTGATATCTTCCACCACAGCAAGGGTCATGTGCCAAACAAGCCACAGAAGACATCAAGAGAACAACAATGTAATTGAACAGTTGTGAAAAGACTCCAAAATATTCTATTCAATTCTGTCCCAACCACGGAACAAGATTTTGCTCTCATCTAAGACGTTATTTTTCTCCTGCTAGGAAAAATTCACCGGAGAGCCACAGCCCAGTATATTTGCCACCCTATCTACAGCTTTTGCCAGCAGAAGCAAGCAGCAGTATAACAATCTTAACCTAGGCCAGGGCCAGCACCTGCAGTAGGGGAAGGGAAACCACTTGGTGACACGTGCCCTTTGCCACAAGAAAGTTAATCACCTAAACCCCACCGCAGGAGCTCAGCCACTCAGCTGGGGACTGGGCTTTAGTATAAGACACACCTGAACTTGAAGTGAAAGCAACATACAACAGGACATTGGGTACCTGCTGTGTGAACCTCTGATAATCACGAGCTTTCGACACCTTCTGTCTCCAATATATGAAAATCTTACACATTTGTAGATGCAACAAGAACCCCTAAAACTATAATAAGGTTTCAAAACATATCTTAGCATTTCCATAGTATAATATTGAACATTAGAGCAGGTAACATTCCCTAGGCAGCAGGAACTTGGCAAAAGTTGCCCGGGAGGAATGGTTATTGAATAGTTGTTTTTTTCCAAAACCATTCCCTCAAGAAGGGATTATGAAACATCATCAAAGAGCAATTCAGCATCAGCCATCAGATACGGGCTACTGCCCAATCTGGTATACTAATTCCCATGCAATGTCAGTCTTGAATCTTTAAGGTAAGCACTGCCTGCACAAAGTTAGATAAACCAGAGCCGCAATACTAGATATAAAACCCTTGTGCCCCAGTGAGCCAGTTCTTACAGGGTGCAGGCGTGTCCCTCGATGATTTGCCCAAGGAGGAGCCAAATTTGATAGCTATTTGCCTCATTTTCTCCAAGTCACCGTTTTCTTCAGCCTCCAGATACTCCTTCTGCGCTCGCAACTTCTCCACATCAGGAAAGAAGTCTCGCTGAATGATCTTCTCTAAACTCTACAAACAGAGAGACAACTGCGAGGCCGCGCTGGGACACCTGGGAGCGCCGGCTCAGCTCGGGGGCCGGCCGCACGCAGCGCACGGCAAAGACGGGCAGCCCACGGGCGCTTCGAGCCGCGGCTGGGCCGCGGCTGTCGCCGCAGGAGCCCAACGGGCAACCCCAGAGCTGCCCCGGCCGCGGGCGGACCCGAGGTGCCAGGAGAGCGGGGCCTCCCGGGCCCAGCGGCCTACCTCGATGTAGGCCTCCTCATCCAGGATCTTCTTCGGGCGCCTCGGGGCCGGCGGGGTCGCCTCCTTCCCCGTCGCCACGGCGGTGCCGGGGCCTGCGGCGGGCACCAAGGCGCCGGAGGAGGCGGCTGGAACCGCCGTCGCCGCCTCCATCGCGCCGGAGGCCCGGCCGGCCGGTGAGGGGCCCTGACCCTCCTCAGCCGCCGTCGCGAACGCGACGCGCCGTGACGTCACGCCGCCGCGCCACGGGGAGCCGGCAACGCCGCGCACCCACCGCCCCGCCCAGGGAGAGACGCGCGGAGCGGTGCGCTCGGCGGCCGGCGCGCCCCCTGCCGGCCGGGAGGACTCCCCCCCCCCACCCCCCCCCGCGGTCCCGCTCCGTGACAACGGCGCGACCTCGGTCCCGGCGCGGGGGCGGGGGGGGAGCGGCGGCGGCTTCACGGCCGGGGCTCTGCCGGGCCGCGGGGGGCTGCGGCCGGGGACCCGGTCCCCAGCCTGGGGGGGCAGCCGCGGGGGCCGCAGCCTGTCCCTGCCGGGGCGGGCCGGGGCCGGGGCGAGGCCTTTGGCACCCACAGGCCAAGCGTTGGGTCTCTGCCTGCCCCCCCAGCCCGACAGCAACACCCCCCCCGGGCTCCCTCAGGGCTCCTCAGAAACACCCCGGGCTCCCCGGGGAGCGGGGACCGCCGGCTGGGTGCTGGAGGGCTGTGGAAGGCCTCCGCGGGGCTGTGGGGCAGGCGAAGGCCCAGCGGAGAGCGGGCACCGCTGGCAGGCACGGCCAGGGCCCCCCCACCGCCGGCTCCCCACAGCACGTACAGAGGTGGCGGGGACAGTTTTATTTATCTCGCTGCTTTACAGGACGTGGTTTCTCTTCAGCCCTGCCGGGGACACGGACACCGCTTGCGCTGAGGGGGGAACCAGCGCGGGCTAGGCACGGAGGTGAGCTGAGCCCTGGCTGTGCCAGCCCCTCTCACCACAACAGATGGATTGGCTCTCCCACGGGCTGCAGGGAGAAATCCGCGTTTCTTTGTTGAGAAACAAATCGCTTGTTCAGTAAGCGCAACCCCAAAAGCAACTCTAGATGCCGTTGAGGTGCTGAAAATAGGAAACATTCATTTGCAGGGTATTTTGCGAATCTACAGGAGTGAAACAAGCACAAATGCTACCTGCACAGAGCAGAGACAAGAAGGGGAGTCTCCCCTTCTCTTGAAGCACACACACTTAACACTGGTACAGCTCTGTCCCCTTGGCAGTGGTTTCTGCTTAAGCATCTGAGGGTCATGCCTGGTGAGTTATTTGCCACCTGAACTAAGTTTGGAAGAGAAACTGGGATGTGAAAGTGCCATGTCTGCTTTTGCCTGTCCTCCTCTGGGAATCACAGAGATTCCCTTTTGCTTCGTTAGTCCACCTCGGGTTACCCCCCTACAGAACGTGTCAGCTATGGGAAATGAATGCTCTTGGCGTTCATCTGCTGAGATGCAGCCTGCGACCACTAACAGCTCTCCTCAGAGGGCTTCTTGGTGCCTTGAAGGATCAGCGCTGAAGCAGACGCCCTCTTCTGATGCCGCCACTTGGCCCGGCGATTTTTAAACCAAACCTAGAAAGTGCAAAACAAGAGAAGAACTTCTGCTTTTCATGCGTTACTTGGAGGGGGGGGCAGGCAGTTACACTCCTGGACTGTACAGTGTAAGCTTTGGGATACTGTAATACATTTCCCGATATAAAAGTTTGATACAAAATTTAATCAGTCTTTCCCCTGCAATCCTTCTCAGATACATGCAAGGGGCACAAGGGAGCTGGGACACCCCCATGGCAAATCCAGAAGTCACGCAGATCACGTAAATAAGGAATATACATTTGGGTGCAGGGGATGAGCAGAATTGGGCATGTCTGTGTGTTTATATAGGTGATTCTAGGAGAGGGAGTACATGAGCTTATGGGACCGGATACGCGAACAAATCAGCCCAGCAGAACTATTTTATATTCTTCCATTGCTTGCCAAACCTAAACTGTGTTTAGTCGAATACCCAAGAATGGTTTTTAAAATGAGGCCCTGGGTCTGCAGCTCCCGAAAAAGACAGCACAGTGCCCCGGCCTGTGTTCTTGGGGGGCTGCAACAAACAGCACCTCACCGGATGGCAGGATCTCACCTCTACCCTCTCCTCCTTCAAGTGAATGCGGTTTGCCAGGTGCTCACGGGTGATGACGTCTGGATACTGGTTCTGATGGAAAAGCGTCTCCAGGGCCTGCAGCTGGTCCTCGGTGAATATGGTGCGATGCCGGCGCGTCCGGCGCTGGATCTGGTGGAAAGTCTGCAGCTCGCTCGGGTTCCCCTGGGGACTCCTACAGACCCGGACTGCCGAGTGGAAAAGCCGCATGGGCCAGGGGAACCGGGCATCTGCAAGGGGAGAGGTACAGCGGCAGTGTTAGAGGTGGGGAGCTGAAACACCCATGTTGCTCAAGGCAGTTCAGGCACAAGTTGCATCCACGCGTGTTGTTTGGAAGGAGGCAGCCGGTCAGCTGGTGCGGGTGACAAGCTGCGTGATCACCATGCAAGCCAAAGAAGGGCTTAGGGCATCACTTGGGGAGAAGTGGGCAGGTAGGGAGCACTGACTGTGTTTTCCTTGTTTACTTACCAATTGCACTATGGCCACCTCCAGAAAATGTATGGAAACTCACAGCCCAAAGAGGAGCTGTGTTTCAGTCCTGACACGGGGGATTTCTGAACTTTCAGGATGCTCTTGAACTGCATTTTTAAGGGTTTGCTACTTTTTTTTTTCCCCTAGGTGCAGTAATTTTGCTAGATGTAGCCAAAACCTCTTTTCCTTAAAGGACAAGTTAGGTTCCCCAGGGCCAGTGTTGTAGCTCTACTCATGGGCAGCATGACCATGGGGCCCCACACTCCACAGAGAACTTCCACCCCTAGAAGCATCATCCTCTCAAGTGTTTTACACTGAACCAGTAATATCCAGTAATAAATAGCACCTGCTGCTTTTAAAACCCTGGTAGCACTGCAGGTAAAAGTGCATGTTCTTGGGAGCCATGCTGAGAATGGAGCTCAGCGTGCTGGAGCTGGGGTCTGAGACCACCGTGGTGGCAGGCCAGACGCTATATTGTCACTTAACGCCCAGGTTTTCCCCTCCACCCGGCACTGGCACCAGCCCCTCCATGAGCCCGACGCTGCGAATCAAACCCAAACACTCACCCAGCCAACTTGGCGAGTCCTGCAGGGAACAGACGCTTGTGTGAGAACAGCAGCAGCAGTTGCAGCCTGCCCCTTCCAGCTCTTCCTCCTCCTCCTCCTCCTCTTCCTCCTGCAGGGAGCTGGCTGGGATGGTCTCCAGCTCACACAAGCCCTTGGGTGCACAGTCCAAGATGCTCCGGAGGCACAGCGGGACCAGGACCTGGGAGCTCTTCTCTGCCGGGCTGGAGAGGATGTCCTCGATGCTGAACGAACACGGCTTCTTGACGCCTCTCCTGCCGGTGTCGGCATCCAATGCTGGCTCCGAAGACATCCTCTGCCAGCAGCAGCGGCCGCGGGATCAGGCAGCTCAGGCTGAGCAGGGTTTGCTCTTTGTGCGCTAAATCCGGAGTGGGGTCTCACCAGGAAAATGACAGCTTATGTAGCTTTTAAAACGGACTGGTGAAGCCATCCAGAATTGCTGCTTTGTCTTGGCATTTCAAGTGACTGTCATTCTCACAGCCAAGTTTTTATTTTATACACACACGCACTTTTTCTCCTTCTAACCTAGCTGCTTTATGACTGAAGCCACCCTAAATATATATATATAGAGGGAGATATAATCCCTTTGGAAAGAAAACCATAAACCCCCCTGTGAATAAAATAAATTCTAACTAATCTTGGCAGCTTTGTGAAGGGTTAGTGTGGATCTAAGATTTAGCTAATCCCACAAAAATGACTGGAGAAGGAAATCTGATTTCTCCATCTCGGGTGTAGATTTGAGGCGGTTATGATCTCCATTGTGCTGCAGCCTCCGATCCAAGGAAGGGGGAGGATAGCTGTTCCCAGCCCAGAAATGGACCAAAGGATTAACTCCTTAAAAGAAGCAAATTATCCCTTTCTCTGGCCAAATGAAAGCTTTCCCATCAAAAGAGAGCTGTCATATCATACAATATGAGAGAGGAGAGAGTTCAGCTTAATAAAAAATCATTTTTAATGATAGCACAGCCTTTGGCTGCACCAGAACTCTCTGTGAAAGTTGATTTATTTTCTGCTGAAAGCAGAGAAATTGTATTTTCCCTCCTTCCCCTTTCCCCCACCTCTGCTCCCCTAATCACAGTGATAATGCAGATGCTTTGCATGTATCCAACATGCTCTTTGTAAGGATTCAAAGCCCTTAATAAATTAGATTACCGGCAGCTTGCGGCAGCTCTGTGGCTTAGCTTAGCAGGATGTAGCCACCTCCTGTAAGGCTGAGCTCTAACCCCGCTCGGTGTCAGGAATGGAAGGGGAGGATTGCTGCCTGCTGCCTCTGTGTGCAGGCAGGCAGGCAGGCACGCAGCGAGGTCCCGCAGCGGCTCGGGCAGGAGCGTGGTCTCAGTGCCACAGCTAATGGGCAGTTCAACGAGCCCAGAGCAGCCAGGACAGCTGCCTGGGGCAGCCAGGCTTCCCCAGAGCTCTGTCAGTTCAATTCCCAACTTCTTCTGCCCAGCAAGAGAGACTGGGTTAAGGCTACAGCTGAGAATGGTGATGCAGGACAGGAGGGGACGCCTGGCACCGACCCTCCTGAGGCCAAACAGCAAGGCCTGGAAGATGCGATCAACAGGAGGAGACAGGACATCTTCCATCTTGGCCTTATGACTGAAATGAGTAGCTTGGATTAAAACAGAGAAGGTGTGGTTGAGCTCGGGTTGCTTAGGAAAGTTTAACCCCAAGTTCTCTTGCCCTCGGTGCAGTTTATGCCAAGGTGAGTAGCAAGGCTTCAGGAGCTCACACGGGGAACGCTCTCCGGCTTGGTGTTTCTTTGCAGGGGAGAGAAGATACCAGTCCCACTCATGGTACCCTGAGGAGACACACAGGTGAGTGCTGTGAAACCACTGCACAGCAAAGGTCCTCGTGGCACCTCGTGACTTCATGCTGAACAGCCCAGCAACCCCTCCGGCATTGCGCAAAAATGAGAGCCAGTCTCCAGAAGAGCCCCTTCTCAGTCCCCGTTCTTTTATCCTTGGCCCTGCTTTCTGCCTGCCCTTCCTCACTCTGCTGGTCTCCCAGCGCCGGGAAGAGTTGCCCCATAGCCGCTCCACCTGTGACCCTCAAATCTCTGTAAAATCTCACTTAAAACCAAACCACTATTTTTTCTTCCATCTCTTTATTTGCCGCTCCGTCAGCTATTCCGATGGTGTAACATAAATTATAACCACGCTCTATGAATCTTTACATATTTGCTGTAGGTTTGAGAGAAAGATGCCTTTGTAGCCGCCCCATCTGGACATGTTCTCTGCTGCTCTGCCAAGGTGTCAGCGCTCCAGAGAGGCACTGGGGATGCACTAATGCCAGAGATCATCGCAAACTGCTCCCGGCTTTTATGTATGTACCCAAATGCTGTCACAGGAGATGGATGTGGGGCGAGGTTCTGCTCCCCACACCATGCCGGTCCAGCGGGGCTGTAGGGCAGGCGAGCTGGGACACGCCGTGGGTAGGCGCAGGATCCAACCCTTTCTGCTCTTGGCTGTCATAATCATACACCCGAAGCGGATTAATTCTCCTTCCCCATCCTTAACAAAGGATGCCTTTCCCTGGCCTCCCCTGCCCGTCCCTGGCTTCCTGCCGCACATGCACTTAGCCTATTAGGATCTCCGCTGATTGCTTTCTTTCATTCCTCCCGTACCTTTCACTTCAGAAAATGGACTGGTAATACTTCTTTTATCAAAGAATTATGGGATTTAGGACCCAGATCTTACAAAGAGACTTTTGATAGCTGCTGGTAATCAAATCCCAATCGGTAGACACTTCTCTGCACCCTGTTAGCAGAGAGGAATAAAGGAAAAGGATTACTGATGTTCTGTTTACTGAGCCTCCAGAAGATAGGATCACTGGGCTATTTCATATCAGAAAAGAAAGGAAAATAAAACAAGAAAGAAAAAAAAATGCAGACAAGGGAGGACAATATAGATATAGATAAAAAGAAAAGAAACAGGCTCTTATCATTTTCTTATTGGTTAAGGAGATTCCAAAGCCATTATAGAGGATTAGCAAAAAGGTTAATCTGCTTTAGCCGTTCACTTGTCAAAAGTGAATTTATAGGGTTTGAAAATCCTTCCTATGGTGAAACCAGAAAAAAATCCCCCTTTCCCTCCCCTGCCCCTCCCTTCTGCAGGCAGCACAAGGAGATGGGAACGGGAGTTTTGGAGACCCTAAAACATGGGAGCACACCCCCTCCCCCCCGCCTTGCCCCACCTGGGTGCCGGCACCCGTGGGAGCTCTGGTTTGGCAGCGCTTCCCCCCACTCCCTCATCACCCGAGTGGGGTGGCCGTGGTCCTCAGGGAACGGAGGAGCGGGTCTGAGGGATGGGACCGTCTTCCTGCACTGCTCTGCCTTACCTGGGGTAAATCCTGGGCTGGTTTCACTGGTTGATATTGGCTGCAGTCAGGGCAAACGTGGACCCCTGGCTGGATTTGGGCTTCCAGGCTGATTTCTAAAGTGGTACAGAGGCGGATGCTGCTGGCAAACGTTGCCGAAAACTGCAGGCTGGGGCCTCTCTGTCCCCAAAGCGCAGCGCTCGCCCAGGGACCCACATTTCGGCATCCTCCCGGTCACCCGTCGCAGATGCTGGCCCGTCCCAGCCGCGCTCTCCCGGGCTGCCCACGCCGCCAACTCCCCCGAGCATCGCTCACGGGCATCGCTTGCCCCGGTGCCGCTGCAAGAAACAACGCGGGGGAAAGAAACAACCCTTCGAGGTCAAAACCAGCGAGGAGCGCTTTCTCGACAGCGGCTGGGTGAAGCTCGGCGGGATGTGTTAGTCAGGAGTTATAGCTAAATAAAGACGCAGAAATCCTAGAATCGTGGAGTGGTTCGGGTTGGAAGGGACCTTTAAAAGTCATCTTAAACCGCGCCAAGCGACCAAAAAAAGCACCCAAATTGGCGTTGATGCGCCAACCGGCAAAAAAAGCACCCAAATAAACCCGCCTGGCGTTGATGCCAGTCCCCCCCAAGCGCCCTAACCCCCCCGTTTCTCACCCCCAAAGCCCATCTCTCGCCTTCTCCCCCCCCCCCCCCCCCCAGCCTTCCTCCGCTTCGCCCAGCGCCCGGGGCCGGCGGCACCTTCCCCCGGAGCCCACCGGGCCGGGGCCGGGGGGGTGGGTTAGCGCTAGGGGGGGCCGGTGAGCCGGCAGGACGGCGGCCGAGCTCTATGGTGCTGCCGGGGCCCGGCCATGGGAGCCGAGCGGGAGGCCCGGGCTTGCGCTGCCTTCTACGGGGAGCTGCCCATCGCCCGGCCCGTCCTCTCCTGCCTGCGCTGCCTGAGGCAATTCGCGGGGTAAGAGGACGGGTGTCGTGTGTCCCCCGGGGAATCCAGCCCCCCCGGCATCTATCCCCGGGTGCGGGTCCCCCCCCCCCCACTCCGCGTGTGGGTGGGGAGGGAGGGAGGGAGGCTGTGGGGACCCCCGCTCGCCCGCATTCCCTTTCCAGCCCGCTCTGCAGCAGCAGCGGGGTAGCAAGTTTTAGGATTTTTTTTGGGGGGGGGCCTCCTGCCCACCCCACCCCCTGCCCCGCGTTTGGCAGGCCGGGCTGCGTTGTGGACTCTGAGCTTTGATGAGTTTTCCGGCCCCCCCCCGCCCCGGGCAATGCTGAGTGCAGGTGGGGGAGAGCAGCATCGCAGGCTGGGGCACTCCTGCCCTAAGCCCTATCGAGCTGCGGCACCCCTACCCCACCCAAATCAAGCTGGGGTACCGCAACCCTAATCCCCACCAAGACAAGGCACCCCCACCCCAGTGCAAATCGAGCCGGGGTACCCCCACCCCAATGCAAACTGAGCTGGGGTACCCCCACCCCAGTGCAAATCGAGCTGGGGTACCCCCACCCCAATCCACACCCAACCCTGATCGCCACCGAGCTGGGGGTATCCCCTACCCCAATCCCCCCTGAGCCCGAGTACCCTCGCCACCATCCCCATCCCGTTTCAGGAGCACTGCCAAGAGATGCAAAGACAAGCACCTGGAGGAGGCTCTCCTGCTGTTGCGGGTGCTGAGCGAGGGTCTGCGGGTGCTGGGTGAGGCGGAGGCACGGCCCCTGCTCCGCTGCGTCCTGGCTTTCCAGATGGAGGCAACCGGCAGCTCCAGCTCCTTCCAGAAACTGGAACAGGTCTGTAACGCAACCGGCTGGGCTGCGGCTTCAGAGCTCTCTTAGCCACAAGGGTAGGCGATGGTCTCACCTGGCTCTGCCTGCTGCCGGCACAGCTCCGGCGCAGGGCATCCTTACCGGCAAAGGGGCCACGATGATGCCGCAGAAATCCCCTAAAAGCAGCTGGTATCTCTCGGGGGTCTGGGCAGACCGGCCGACTCGGTGTGTTTCGGCAGATCGTGACCCAGCTGGCGGTGGGGAAGGAAGCCCTGCTGGCCCAGGAGGTGGGCGCGCTGCTGTCCGGCCTGGCACCGCAGGGAGAGGTGAGAGCATCCTAGTTGTGCGGTGGCACTGGCTTTCACGGGGGCTTGGCTGGAGCCCGTGTGTGACAGGGACCTCCTGGTTTGGGCTGCCCGGGGTCTTTTGCTTCTCTTCCCACCGTTCCGGGGGTTTGGCCTTGCTTGCAGCCGGCGACACGTGGCTGCCCGTCACACCAGCCATTTGCTCATCCCCGGGACAGCTTCTGGCGCAGGCAGGACCCTCCCGCCCAAGGCACCGAGCGCCAGCGTGTTGTCACGTGGGACAAACTGTCCTTCTAACCCCTGCAGGTGCTGTCTCCTGGGGACCTTCAGTCAGGTCAGTCTCTGCTCCTTCCCCTCCGGGAGCTTCTCCCAGCCCACACCACCAATGCATGGGACACCCCCTGCCCACCCAAACCGGGTCCTCCTGCGCTCGTGGGAGGGGCAGCAAGGATCAGCCAGATCCATGGGGTCTCTGCAGAGGTCCCAGCGGCACCCAGTGGCTCTGCCCACCCACCCGAGACAGCTGGAAACCAGACAAGCCAAAGCACCCCCTGCATCCCAGCCCCGTTCTCACCCCGCTTACCAGTAGCGCAGCCCTTGGGCTTAACCAGGAGCAGGGCTGGCTGCAGGCACAGTTTCGGGAGCTGATGCTGTCCCCTTGCCCGCAGTCTGCATGTTCATGGAGGAGAGCAGCCTGGGCCGACAGCACTGGCGGCAGAACCTGGCCCCGCTGCTGCAGCGCCTGGCCACCACCTTGCGCTGGGTACTGCAGAGCCAGCCTGCGCCCGGCGGCACGTGGGACTACCTGGTCATCAAGGTAAGAGCTACATTTCGGAGAGCGGGAAGGATCAGTCCCTGCAAGGAATGGCCGGGCACTGGCAGCGATGTCCAGGAGGGATGTAACACACAGAGCCACTTCGAATGGCCATCCCTGGGGAATCGCTGCTTTTTCGGAGGTAAGGGGTACTGACAGCCATCCCTGCGGACCCCGTCCCTCCGGCTCTTCCAGGCCTGCCTCCAGCTCTTCCAGGCGCTGCCAAAGGACGTGGCCCCCCTGGTGTGGAGCACGGCGGGGAAGAGCGAGACCCTGCAGAGCCTCTTGGGACTGCTGCTGGAGGTGGCGTGGGGGAAGGTGCGTACGGCCCCGGGGAGGGATGCTGCCGTCTGTCCTGAGGAGCAGAGTGATGCCGTCCTTCCCGGGTGCTTTCCCCATTCCCCTTCCCGAGGGAAGTCTGCAGAGACAGCCTCAGTGTCTGGGGTGTCTGATGGACCCTGTGTAGTTGCCTGCACGGGCATGGAGGGGGCGGTTAAATGGGGTTTGGTTTTAAATGGCGTTTTGAGCTGTGCCTTTGCCTCCCCTGCGAGTCCAGGCCCCGAACAAGGACACGAGGCTGCTGGCAGGCACGGCCCTGAGCATGCTGGTGAACACAGCCCCCCAGCCCCAGCACGGGGCTAGCGCCATGCTGGCCCTCTTCCAGCTCTCTGACCGAGGTGCGTACTCCGTCCTGAGCCGGGGCTGGCCTCTGGCGAAGGGGACATTGGCGACAGGCGCGTTTGCGTGTGAGGGGACGGAGGCTGGTGCCACTCACCAGCAGTCCACGTCAGACTCTGCTGCTGTGTCCTTTGCTTGAGGTCCAGGAGCCCCAGCTGCCACTGGCCACCTCCCGTGGTCACTCCGGGATGAGCCAGCGCAGTTTTGCTCTCAGAGCAGCATTTGAGTTTGCCATCTTTCTGCCATCCAATGCAGTCATTTCCCAGCAGGTGCGGGGGAGCTGAAGTTTGGGGAGCTGGCGGTGGAAGCCCCCCCTGTCCTGGAGCCAGATGGGCTGGAGAAGCTGGTGCTCACCAGAGGTTTGCTGACATGCTGCAGGATGGACATCCTCAGCTGCCAGCTGGAGAGCTTCACCCACAAGGTAGGAGAGCTCAAACCCAGCGGCCAGGGCTTGAGGGAGCCCTCGGAGAGGGCTGGCAGCCACTGGTGGGGGCTGTGGATCCCTGGGGGATGGAGCCAGGCTGCACACCAGCGGCTCCATGCATCCTGCTGAGCACGGCGAGTTAGCCACGAGCCTGCTTTTTCCAAAGACATCTGAGTGGTGATTTCCCTCTCCTGGGGAGCCGGGAAGCCAGGTGATGCCAAAAGTAGCCCCTGCACAAGCGAAGCGGCAGCAGCGTTCGCCCGGTGTTCCCGCAGCGTGAACCCGGGGCTGCCCTGGGCAGAGCGCAGCCTTCAGCTCTGCCCATCTCCAGCATCTCCCAAGTCCTCAAGAGCTGAGGACTTCCAGACAGGGAGCAAACGCTAGCAATAAGCTGCTGTAAGAGCAAGAAAACCAGGCAGTGCTCTCTTCGCCTGTCTCATGGCGGGGTTTTCGCACCCTGGAAAGCCTGCGCCTGCCTACTCCCTGAGCCGCTGTGCTCCTGCAGGCCTGCCTGCTGCTGGACGTGGTCTTTCCCGCTGTGTGTGCCTTGACCAAGGAGCAGAAGGACTGCCACTACTACTGCTTCCAAGGTAGGAGACGATGACCCTGCCATGGCGGGGAGGTTTGAAAGGTTCACGGTGCTTGTGACGCACGGAGCCGCCACGGCACTTCATCTTCTCCCAGGGAAGATGCTTTTCTGGATCTCGGTAGCTGGTTTGGAAACTGCTATTAATTTCTGCTCCAGCCTGATGGACACTAACCCTCTTGGGCTCTTGTGTACCTAACAGGGAAACTGCTCCCCCTGCATATGGGGTCCTTAAGCCCGGCAGCCCACGTCGGCTCTGCCGCAAGCGAGTCTCGGGGCGAGGGCTGCAGCGGAGCTCTCTGCTTTTGCAGCCTGTGCCCTGTGGCTGCAGCGCCTGCGGGAGAGCCTGCCTGCCGTCTGGCACCTGACAGGGACCCGCATCCTGGCCCAGGACACCGAGCTGCTCCGGCAGCTCACGCAGCTGGTGTGGGACAACGCCGAGACCCCGGTAAGGCTGGGGTTGCCGAAGGTCTGTGCCACGGCAGCCAGAAACAGCCCTTCCTTCATGCAGCTCGAGCTACCGTTCCCCTGCCCATAGCACACCCCTGCCTGTTTCAGCTCCATCAACTGAATACAACCCCCTTTTCCTGCAGCTGCCCTCTGGCAGGGGCATGGGCACACACGCTGCTGAGGCCGGGGGCAGTTGTCACACACGGCCTTGTATTGGCTTCGTCCCAGTGCTTCGCCCTCCCCAGGCAGCACCCACCGGTGCAGTCCCAGCCTGTCCACACGTGCCGGCTCACTGCCCGTCATCCCCACGTCCCCTGCTCCTAGCCCCGTGGTTACCAGCCAGTACTGAAAGTCCACAGCCACGGGAAAACAAAGGGTCTTTCCTGATGCAGGAGGGGGAGCCCACCCTAACCGCTCCTGCTTGCTGTCCTTCTCCTCCCAGGTGGAAGGGGTGTCTGAGTTCATCCACAGCTCCTTCCGATTGCTCCTGGAGATCTACCACCTTGAGTGCCAGCACTTCCAGGACCAGGAGAGACCCCTCTACCAACAGACGCTGCAGAGGGTGGTCTCGATGCCGTGGCAAATCAAAGCCAAATATGTACCCCTGTGTGCCATCGTCCCCTACGTGGGCAGCCAGCAGGTAGGGAAAGCGGGGGGACGGGGAGGCTCTGTCCTGGCTGGTGCTGCTGCCGGGGTGGCACAGCCTCTGTCTGCTGCCTGTCACCTTCCCCTGCCCAGCTCAGCCATGTGGGCAGGCAGCCTTCCCAGCCGGGGGGAGGCATTTTAGCATCACCCAAGGGATAGTATCCCTGGTGGGGTAGAGAGCTGCAGCAACAGTGATGCATCCCTGGGACTGCTAGCGGGGAGGGAAGCTTTGCCTGTTGATGCCCACCAAAATCTGGCCAAAAGCAGCTTGGGGTACCAGAGATGCTTAGTGCCACGGGTGGCCGCAGCGTGGTCTGTACCCAGATCCGTCCCCCACTGTACGCAGCCTTCAGCCTGGCAGGGAGATGAGGATCGTCTGCCTTTCTCCCAGGTGCTGGACGCCTACCCGGACCTGCCGCAGCACCTCCTGAGCTGCCTCTCCACCAACCACCTCTGTCCCGCAGCCACCGAGGTCTACAAGGCCCTGGTGCGGCAGCAGCGTGCCGAGTGGCAGGACGGGCACCGGGACGCAGAGTCGGCTCTGGCAGAGCGGTGGGCGCTGTGCTGGCTGCCCCTGCTCTCCCAGGCGCTCTGCTCCCCCCTGCCCATCCTGCAGAGCAACGCCGCCAACCACCTCCTCGCCTGGACCCTGCGGCAGCTCCCGGCCACTCAGGCACCGCTGGCCGCCCGGTTCGGTGGCCAGGACACGGCGTCACTCCGGGCTTGGGTCTCGCTGCTGAAGGCGCAGAAGAGCGTGGCGGGGGCCCTGCCACTGCGGGGCGAGGCGCTGGAGCGGCTCTCCTGCTGCCTGGGTGCCCGCGAGGAAGGCATTCGGCTGGCGGCGCTGGGTCTCCTCTGCTGCAGCCCCAGCACCAACCGGCCCCTCTCGGGCACCGAGGTGCGGCTGCTGCGGGAGTTCCTGCCCCTCAACCTCAACTGCGACTCCTCCTCGTTTCGGCAGCTGCTGCAGGCGGCGGTGAGGAAGGCGCTGGTCCGGCTGCGGGACAGCTCGCTGGCCCAGCTGCGAGGGAAGGTGCCCCGAGGCACCGAGCCAGGCGAGGGAGCGGGGCAGCTCGCCCAGGCAGTAGGTGAGGTGGCCACCCCAGCACCTCCATCACAGCCCTGGAGAATTCGCACGTGGGTGCCCGGCCCAGCATCACTCGCTGCCCGCAGGCTTTGTGGAGTGGCTGCTGCAGCTCAGCATCGCCTCGCTCAGCCCGGGCTCCAACTACCAGAGGAAGAAGACGGCTCTGCTCCTTCTGGCTGCTGTTTTGGAGACCTGCACAGACACCTGGAGCCCCGAGAGGAAGAAAGGCCAGCCCCCGCGTGAGTACGGGCAGCCTGCCTGGAGCATCACCTCTCGGCTGTGGGGGTGCTCCCCGCTGACCCCGTCCCGCTGCCCCGTGTCCCCGCTGCAGGGACCATGGCCACGCTGCTGAGCTACGCCAGGCAGAGCGGCTGCTGGGACTTCTTCTCCCAGCCCAATTTGTTGGCGCTGCTGAGCTGCTTGCAGGACAGCACTAACGAGGTGAGCCTCGTAAAGCCGAGGTGAGGTCATAAAGATGCCCGCCTTGGCCCCTAGCAGGCTCGGAGGGGAAGCCCACCATGCTTCTCCTCCTGCCCTACTCTGGCCCCTTTCCCTGCTCCCATGTGCCGATTCCCCCCGCCTCTCCTGTCTTGGCAGATCAGAGACTTGGCCTCGGAGCTGCTCGTCCGCTACTTCCCCGCCACGTTCCCCGAGCCCATCGCCCTAGCTCTCTTCCAGCTGGCCCAGGACGCCCTGCGCAGCCCCCGAGTGCAGGAGGCTGAAGCCGGAGCTGTGCTGATGAAGACCATCCTGCAGAAGTATGAGCTCCCAGCCTCCCCTTCCCCGCGGTGGCACGACAGCCCCTGAGAGCATGTTGACAGCACCGGTATCTCGCCAGAGTCTGCATTTATAGCTCAGGGCAGCCATGGCTTCGGTTTGAAATAGCCTTGCAGCGGGGAACTGGGTAGGGCTGGGGTGCAGGAGCCTGCGCTGGGGGAGGAAGGAGCCGCATAGCACAAGATGGGCAGAAAACTCCCTCGTCCTCGCAGCAGCACCTGCCTCTTCCCCCAGGTCAGACAGTGGGACCATGAAGAGCCTGGCCCTGGAGGCCGAAGCAGCCCTGACGCTGCCCAACCGAGGCCTGTGCTTCGCTCAGCACCTTCTCCACGTGCTGCAAGCCCAGTACGCCGCGGCATGCCGGGACCTGCTGCAGGCAGCAGCCACTGCGCCGATGCACGGTACGGCCCCAGCCTGGCAGGACAGCAAGCGGCTCCTGCAGCGGGTCTCCTCCCCTGGAATTTGGAGCAGGCAGGGATCATACAGGCAGGACTGGGACCACGAGTCGGTGCTAATGCCACGTCCTTGCCTCAGTTTCCCTGTATTGTTGCTCCACCTGCCCCTCGCCTAGGGGCCCTGCTCACCCTCCTGTCCGTGAGCCATTTCAGCTGCAGGCTCGGGCTGGAGAGCTGGGGCTGCACCGGCCACCGCTGTGACCAGAGGTGGGTGTTCGTGCAGGAGCCGTCGCAGCCCTGCGGAGGTGCCTGCTCCAGGTGCCGGAGGTGGCTGCCTCCATGCGGGCAGCGGAGTTGGCGCAGAGCTGGCAGGAGCTCCTCGCCCGCCTCGTGACCACGGCGAGGGACATCACCTCCTTCCTCCTGGGTGCTCTGCAGAGCCGGCAAGGCCCCAGCACCGATGAGCAAGGTGAGCGTGTCCCCGGTGGGGGACCAGCCGCGGGAACCACTGATACTTCCATCACAGCCATCCTTGACCCTGCAGCCTTCCAGCCTTGGGGAATGCACTTGCTCTGGGCTCGCTGCCTCTAGCAGGGGACAGCAGCACGGTCGGGCAGGGAAGGTTGGCAGGGGAGTAAGGTGCAGAGCAGGTCACCCGGGCAAGGATGCTCCAGGTATTGGGCAGAGGATCCTGGAAACTACAGGAACAGAGTGTCTAGCACCTGGTTTTGGGCCCCTTTTTCAACTGCAAGTGACAACAGCAGCAGAAGTAGAGGCAAAAGCCTTCCAGAAGCAGCGACGCATTTGCCCAATTGGAGCAGCTGGGAGAGCAGGGGCTGGCAGAGCCCTTACGGCAATGGCACGGAAAGAGCAGTGGGGCAAAGCGCAACCGCAGTCCTGAGCGGGACACATGGCAGGACAGGACCTGGTGCCATTTGTGTACACTCCGAACAGGGGGCCATGGGTCCCCCCAACCCCCCAACAGCATCCCCCTCCCTCTGCCCCACACCATCCCACTCAGACCAGGCTTCTCCCTCTTGCAGCTGCTGCCCCATCGTTTGCAGACATGGGGAACGCCATCGGCTCCCTCATCATGCTGGGGAAAGGCCGGGGGCAGGAGGAAGAGGAGGAGGACTCAGTCCTGCTGTCGGAGGAGCACAGCCTGATCTTGACCTGCTGCTGGGTGTCAGTGAAGGTAGGCATCCCTCCCCATGGCACCGGGGAGAGGAGCAGCCCGGCACAGCACCCATCAGCTCCCCTTTGTGGCGTTCACCCTCCCCGAGGATGAACAAGGAGGAATCTCTGCTCCTACCTCGGTTGCTGCCGCACCCATCCTCGCTCCCCAGCCAGGGAGGATGCAACCATCACCCTGCCCAAAAGCAACCACCTCCCTGCCTGCCCTTATGTAGCCCAGCTGATTCCCAGGCACTGACAGACCCCAGCTGTGGCAGAGCCGGGCTCCCCGGCTTGCAGCCCTGCAGCCACCCGTCACGGCTCCTTTCCGACAGCCGCCCATCCCGGCTTCTCCGCAGCTTTTCCAGTGGCTGCCTGGAAAAAAGCCATCTCCGTCACACGTGCCTTGCGGCTGGCTGGGAAACCGCCGTGCCGCAGAGCCTGCGCACGTTCGCGGGCACGCCGGCGGCCACGCTGCCTGATGGTGCCGGCAACCGAGAGCGCCCATGCTGGGGGGGGGGTGACGGCAGCACCCGCTGTGCTTCCTTGTGGCAGCGATGGTGGGGCAGGAGAGGAACGGGGCAGCCCTGCTGCTGGTCCCAGTGACCCTCCGCTTCTTCCCAGGAGATAGGGCTGCTCCTGGGGGGCCTGGCCGAGCTGCTGCTGGACCCGGCGCTGCCTGCCGGATCGGGGCCCCTCCTGCCGCTCCCCACCCTGCAGACGGCCACGAGGGTGTTCCAGGAAATCCTGCTGCGGTGCCGGCACTGGGTAAGAGCGTGTCCCACCTGGGGTGGCTCGGCCCCTTGCCCACCCCTCCAGCCCCGTCCCTACCCCAGGCCAGCAGCCGGGGGCTCTCGCTGGCGTGCGGGGAGGGCGAGTGCGGTGGGGCAGGGTCTGCTCTGGGGCAGGACGTGGGGCACGGCTGGAAACCCCCAGCTGGGATCCCGGTGCCGAACCCCATCACGTCCCCACACCATCATGTCTTCTCACTTTCTCCTTTCCCTTTGCAAAGAGGTTTCTGGGGGCCGTGGGGGGCTGGCGGGTGCAGCCTTTGGGGCGCGGGGACCTGACGCTGCTCCGCCCTAGGGAGCGGTGGAGGGCTGCAGCATGGGCTTCACCAAGTTTTGTGCCGCTCTGCTGAACCACCCAGACGCAGAGCTGCAGGCCATCCCGCAGACCGTACTGGAGCAGGTACCGTGCTCGTTGTGCTCCGAGGAACCCCAGGGCCGTGTCCCTGTATCCCCCCACCCTGGGGCGAGCACCCGCCTGGCAGCCGAGATGCTGCGGTGTGGGCTTGGTGCAGCCTGTGCCCTCGCCTGCGGAGCAGCTGCAGGCTCCAGCCGTATCTTGGGTGGGTTTTGTTCCTTAGGGCTTAGAAACACTGAGCGGACCCCGGAGCAGCTCGATCACGCGCCGTGCCGCTGGCTTCCCCATGCTCTTCCTCTGCATTGTCAGCGGGGAGGCCCCGACGCAGGCACGGCCGCTGCTGACCCGCTGCGTCCAGATGCTGCTGGCCTTGGCCACCACGGCCCTGCCGCGGGACTGGGACCAGACCCTCGACCTCCCGCAGGTGAGCTCCTAGCCGCTGTAGCCCGTTTGGGGACAGGGTGATCTGCGCGAGATCCCCGAAGGGAGCCGTGCCGGGTACCCCAGCACGAGGCTGCGCTAGTGCGGAGACCTCAGGGTGAGCAAAAAACCACGGCCCTGGCCACACTGCCTATCCTGGCAGCCCGAGAGCCGACGGTCCCTTGGCTCCCCCATCTCTTCCCACCACCTTCCCTTTGCACGGAAGCGCGAGCCCCCTCCCCACGCAGCGCTGCTGAGCCCCGCACGCTCTCCCCAGGTGTGC